>NC_087318.1:3760000-4385000 GCF_037043105.1 Vanessa tameamea | reverse complement strand
TTATCAAATGTATTTCATTTTAAGTTACTATGTATCTATCATACGACATAAATAAATGACATATTTACAGCTACTTTTAGCAACCTACAACAACAAACAACAAAAATCAGTAAATATCGCTTTGGAATAAGTACCACTTTTGAACCCGCGATCCGTGCTTAAGAATAACAGATTCTAGTCACTGGATCATCTTGGTTCATGGACCTCATGGAGCTCATAAGTTAGTAAACGTAATACGTAACATATAATAAATTAATTATATGCTTTGTGACTTCAATATACGTCATATTAATAGTTAACCTTTAAAATAAAATATTGACTATCTTCATTACAACAGGGCATCATCTACTTCGTTAGTGCCAGCTCAATTGATCAATTGCTGTTTACGCAGCGCTCGCTGATACTGTGTATCGTAACAATTTGATTGTAGACTAGAGCTATTAGAGCTGTGTAGTTTAATTATTAGTTTATTTATCGAGAAATACTTAATATGCTAACATAAAGGACACAGTTCCTTAATAGTATACAATTTTATTTATCATAATGGGTTAATAACCAATGAGAATTTATTGACAAAAACATAAATCATCCTCGAAATAAAATGTCGTGTTACTGCAATTACTATCCTAATGATTCAATCGAAATTAGAGAATTCTCAAGTAAATATAATATACACTAAGTTATCTATGTACGTAACTAATGTACGAAGTTATTTGTAAAATTTAAATGCTTAGAATGAAATGTTTATTTAAAATATTATTTTAACATTTTATTGATATATATGTTTATAATATACTAAAGGAAAATAACGATTTTTTGCCCAAATCGCATTTAAGGGTTAAATGTGCGATACCTTTTAGTCATACCAAAAGTTAAAATAATTCCATTTCCTGTGCGCGTACAAATAATATTGTCAATAGCACTAACTCCGGAATGTGTGATAAGTATTGGAAAAAAAATATGGAATCTTTATTTAGTACACTTTTTACAAATTAGTAATATTATTGGTGCCTACTTTTCAATTTATTCAAAATATTTTCGTGCATATGCAGTAGAATTATACACAATTCTAAATTCGCAGATTAAATTTGACACATTTTTTTTTTGTTATTCGAATAAAACTAATACATCGACGAATCGAATTACCTTACTTCTTATTTGTACGGATAAACCAATTCAAACACAATAATTCCAGTGTTGGAATAAAACGAATAGCAATAGCCGTACCAGGATAGGGTTGTTACGATTAAGAGATCGGTACGAACTGACACAGAAGCTCACTGTTTATATTTCGAACCAAAGCAACACTATTTACCATTTTGATCGATAAATTCACTTGTAAATAGAACGTCGTGAAGCAACGTACGAAGTATATTATTTAAATAATTCTAGTTATTAGACAAATAATGTATTTGTGTAAATCGTATCGTTCAAATTAAATCGTACTCTTGAAATTGATTCGTTGAATGAATATATTAGTTATTTGCGTTTGGCTAGTTTTAAATAATGGACGGGAAAACGCAAACATACTTTATTTACAGTCACTTTAATGCATCCGAGGTCTTATCGATCTTTTTTATGGGACCGCCCGGAAGGTGGACCTAAAATGAAATGGTCTTTATGGACCGTTATAATGGTTGTCCACCGCGCCCTTTTTACCTGACCAAGGCTAATTGAAAAAAGGGTAGTCGGTATGAATATCAAACGCTGATGTTGCGTCATCAGTTCAAGTTACATATGCAAACCATATATACCAGAACCTTATAAAAAATGTTCATATTTTAGCTCACAGAGACCCGTTCTCTTTCAAATGTCTTCGCAAAACTTAGTCTCTGATCTTTTAATAATATTTAAACTTTTGTCACATCTTATAATTCATTACTAAAAGTCGCTCACCGGTGAGCGTTATAAATTTCTGAGAATCGTGATCTTTCAGAATTTAAAGGCTTTAAGAAAAATTTAGGGACAGCAAAGGAAATAACCACGTCCCTTATATAAAACGCAAAAGTTTGCAATTTGCTTTAGTAGGAGATGGTCTTAATATAATTATACCAATATGATTATAGATTGTCATCAATAGGTACATATTGCGAAAAATAAATGTCATAATTGGGTATAGAAATCAAGATTTATTATAAGAGATTTTTGGGTAATTGTATCAGTTTGCGAGTCAAGCTTTTAGTAATATTTCATTAAAGTGGACCAACGCCCTGTTGTTGAGACATTTTTATTGGGCGCAATTTATTCTAATTGTTTCGGCCCTCGTAAATATTATAAGAATATGGGTTAATATTTAATTTCCAAATAAAAGAGGTTAACACCAATGAAGTGAAATAGAATGAGAAAATAAGGCTGTTCAAGCGTTACATTACCATAAAATGTATTCAAATAAGACTGTGCCCAGAAACTAGCAGTTTAGAAGCGGAAGCTCGGTTTAATTTACTTTAAGGATAAATTCTCCAACGACTCGGAAAATGCTTCAACCATTTATTTCTCTTATAGAGATTACGCTTGTGACATGAGTGGTTTACCACAATAGTGCAGAGGTTAGCTCGAGACCACTGCATTATCGGAGCCCATCAAGTCGCCGTAAAACATCGGAGCATTAAAACGTTCCATTATAACACGACTTCACAGTTATTCTCGATATTGTCTTTGTAAAGGTTGTAACGACTAAAAACACCGCAAAACGAGTCGAGTTGTCAAAAGCACAACTTTTATTTAGCATACAAATGGAACAAAGCGGTCGACATTGACCTCAAAACGTGAGGTGTTCCCAGAGCTACGATGCACGATGGCTCTCTGGAGGCATAAACGTGAAGACTTGCTAGAATGCATAATAAGGCTTTCGTTGAACCGCGCTCACTTTCATAGTGACCCCTAATTCGTCAAGCTATTCCGTCGAGATGAAACAACCATTTTGTCGCCAAATGAAATGTCCCATTCAGCGTGGCTTTTTAGAGGACAAATATTCTTTATTATGAGTGCTCAAAACAAGATTTCGTTGTTTTCTCTGATTATATCTAAGCAAAAGTACCTACTTCATTCAATTAAAACAAAAACAGTTTTAATATCTATCAATTTTTTTAAGTTTAGCCTATAATATAACTAACCGCTGTTTGTGACGAGCTAGAGTTTTAAGGGAAAAGATCTATTTTTTTTTGCTATGCTTTAAATTTAAAATGTGATAGTTTTATATAGATGTATTATAATCCATGATTGGTTATTATTATTTAGGAAAATATTATGATATTTATTTTTAAAACTATTAGAATGACGGGACTTCAATAAGTTTTTGTTAAACTTAATATATTTAATAGATTAAAAATTAATTATGTTTCATTTATAATTAAAGCCCTCTAAAGTATTTAAAAATTTGTTGCCTGAGATTGTCTCGTGGGATCGTATGCTCGTTTATATATTCTCGGAATCTTAATCTTTTAATAATTATATTAAGATTCTTTTTATTCGCCAAGAATGTATCATTTTTTATATATATTCGATTAAAATAATTGAAAACATATATACAAAAACTATAAAATGTTATATGTAAAGCCTTTAAGATAAAACAAGCAATAGAAAGTTTTAAAAGAGACTATAAGCTATAAAATGTAAATGTTCTTAGAAAGTAAAATGATAGAAAATATAAAAACTTTTCACATTGTATTAAAAGTAATTTAAAAACAATGTGAAGTATTTATATATCGATTAAATGATTTTTAATTTAATTCACGTTAATTTCATTTAATCTTCCATTTCATATATGTATTTAGTGTAACAACTTTTCGAACGAAACACTAATGAAATGTTTAATCGTAATAAACAATAGTATACTTATGTAGTATATAACAATACATACCTAGTGCAATGTTAAAAAATGCCGAAGAATACATTGCGTGAAGCATGCTTGCTTTATATTCCGTATGCGAAATATTAACTTAGCTCAGTCAGTATACCTATATTATTCCTATATTCATGTTTATAATAATTAGCGAATCTTTTATTCACAGAAACGAGATTTTAATCTAATATTTGAAGTTAAATTCATCGTTGTTAAGTAGAGGAAGTTGACAAAAAAATGTTAAACTTCAAATACCGAAACATTAAAGCCAGTTGTCAAAAAAATTAAATCTTAATAATTAGTTTTGTGAATTAAAGAAAATTTTAAACAGGAAAATTACTTGAATTATGGTCAACTTAACGTTTTAAAATTATTTAGAAGTTTGTTTTTTATGTTAATTATTCTTAAGACAGTCACTTAGTTTACAATTTTTTTACACTTATTGCCTATTAGCGTGATGATATTTTATTTAAACACGTTTTTTTAACTTTCGTATCTTATCTGTATGTATATATTTTGGCATACCAATGCTAACTGCTTTTTCTAATTACGAGGTCTGACTCACATTTGTAAAAGATTATTCATAATTAGTAGAATATGGAAGTTTAAAAACATGACAATAACGTCACTTCGTAAGATCATAATTTGTTCGTTCTTTGAGATTCAAATGAAAATGTAGAAAAGAAAACTTGAGGTGAAATTTACAAACAGGTAATCTTATGGATAAGGTTTGAATATAATGTTCTATTTATGTATTTTTAAATACTATTAAACAAATTTTAAGATTTCAAATATTTATTTGTAACGCACACGCACGCTTCCGTACATCTTTCGATAAAATGTTACCTTTTCAGTTTTATGTCATATTATCTACCCTACCTAAGGTAAGAGTACTATGGAAACAAAAATATTCTAATCAAAAAATAGTTAAGTCGAAATTGTAGTTAAAGCGTACTTAATACACTTTTTTTTATTCTTTCGATTCATTTTACTTAATTTATTAATATTGGATGACATGTAGCCTGTAGGTAACTTAAAATAAGGTAGATGATATTTTTATTAGATTGGCTGGAAAGTAAACAAATGAAATAATATCTAGTTATGTTCAATGAAAAATAAAAATCAAAATTATCTTTGTTAAAAGTACGTAAAAAAAACTATATTTAAGTAAGCTCAAGGATATATTTGATGATCTATCTCATGTAATCTTAAAATGTGAAAAATAATGATACGTGTAATTTTGTAAACAAACGTTGCTAATATAATTTATAAACAAAGTTTTAACACACAATATCAAATAAAATATTTAAAGACTAAACTTACCAATTATAGAACTGCAGCTTAAAACAAAATCCGGTTCAAATCAAAATCAAAAGCAAACAATCGAAAATACCAAAGCGTTCGTACACAATATGACTATAACATTTCACACAATAAAACGGAACTGAATGCTTTAAAACTCAAACACAATCGTAATAAATCGTGTGTTACACCGGTACTTTCACGAATTATATAAAAGTTGTTTAGGAGAGTCAAAAATCGGATCTTGATCCCGGTACACGTGACGGCATCGGTCGGATTCGACCGGTCGACGTGCCTCGAGTGGTCTCGCTGTCAAACGGAGCAGCTGGTTCGCGATCTTCGCCACTCTGGCGGACAAACGCACAACTAACTTGAGCGTTACGGTAAAATGGGCTAAGTCACACTTGACGTATTTGTAAAGGCACTAGTAATGCAACCTGACTGTACATAAGATTTCAAATTTTAAATGCATAGTATGTTACAATATCATATTCGTTACTATCTTTTTGATTTCTTAGCGTTATTATTTAATAACGCTTTAAGTTAAACTGTTTTTATTAAGTTGCAAAGTATAATACAGCAATAATAAATATTAATTATTTAATCAATATATTATTTTAATATTACCAAGGCATTGAATTACCTTTGTGTATAATTTGAGATCGGTAGTTACATTTTCGGTGAAAGCGAATAATGTATGCGCAAAAAAATATAATATGTATACATAATGCGCATATTACACGTTGTTTTGATAGTGCCAATTATACTTATCAAAATTTTCTGAAGTGGTAAAATAGGAATATATTTATTTTAGAAATTAATAAGTTATAAAACGCGTATAGATGCCTTTGTCTAAAGGCCACGCAAACGAGCCGCGTCATGGCGGCGCGTCGGCGTTGGGTAGGGAGGATATTGACTTGCGGCGCCGTCACTGCGCATGTACTATACCATGTGTTTCTGTTTTTAAGCCGCTCGTACTGCTAAGAAAATTATGATTATTTCTTTGTTTATACTACGATCATGTGCAATTACTGTGCCGCAATCCGGATTAATGATATTTGTTGAACTATAGCCGCAATGCCGTAGTGGCTATGCTATTGCGATGACCCGAATGGCCTTGACCCTAAGCAAAAATTAACTCGACGTGCTTACGTTGGCAGCGATTAATGCGACTATAAATAAGTTACCCTGGCCTTTACACATACCGCTATGTGTGTCTATGGCTTGTTTAGTTATGTCTATAATCGATGCAGGTACCTTTTAGAGAATACAACCTTTTGTCGTTTTTGGACATCGAAATGAAATATCTTTTTAATTATACATAATACAAAAATGCATGTATTATCTGATTTATGTCATTATTTTTTTTTATTATGATAGTTCATTCAAATCGCAAAATTAACTAAAATCATGAGTTAACTGAGTAACATACCTTCAAATAAGACACTTAAATACATTCTTAATAAGTCCTTGGCAAGTTTATCTTATTATGATAAAATTATCCCAAAACCACACTCGTGTTATACTTAGTGCATTCTATGAGCGACATTTGTCGGATACTAGAAACGAATGAGTAGGCCCGTCTTATTCCAAGTGCGGGGTGTGCAAAAAATAGGTGTTAAGACTTGCTGATCCAAGACTTTGGCCGGTTACCTAACGTTGGTACGTTGCCCGAGTCGCTTATATTTTTTTTTATCGAAGAGCACACTTGCACCCGGGGTCTTGTCGTGCTTAAGACGTGAATGCGTATCTTCGTATTTATTTGTCCTATCGGGTTAAACAAATTATACTTTGATCGGCTCGATTAGATATTGCTAAGATTGATGGGTGCAGTGCGCGTGCTCCCATTTAAAATGAAAATTCCGAAAATACTTTCTGATTGCACCTGTTCAACAGGAAATTAAAGTGTCTCCTTAATTTCAAGTATTTATGGCTTATAATTTATATATTAAGCTATACCTTAAAGGTAATTCCTTCAGGAAATTGCTGTTTGTATAATGTTTGAAGTAGATTTCTCGTAAAAGGCGTAGTATGAAATAGTGGAGAGTTCGCTTTAGGTACCAAATTATAATAATGCTTCCCAGACCGAATTTCTGCTACAGTGCCTTATCGCAATGACAAACTAGCGAATAAGATATTAAGTGCTTGTAAGTACAGATGTACTCTCTATTCCTCTCATTCAGTGGGACGTCAATCCATCACGTCCAGATGGATAACGACTGAGAGCGAGATCAGGTGTAGGATCAACTTATTTACGTGTTTTCCGAGTCAGCCAAAACAACTCAGTGCTACTTCTGAGAATTGAATGACAGAAATTAGAAATATTTTTTGTTAGCTCGACCTGTATAAATGATAGCTGCAGCCTCATAATCTTGGTTACCAAGAAGGCAGTTATATATAGCTAATATGAGTAAGAAGTGGATAAAATGTAATAAATTTTCTTGACCTAAATCGAGATTTCGAGTATGGTCACTAATTTATTTCTAACAAGTTTGTTTCCATGTTGGTATAATATGACTGCAGCTGAGCGTCTCAAGTGTTGGCCTTAAGCCAATGAAGAAAGATTTCTAAGATGTCACTTTTTCTTGGTTTTCTTCACGAAAGGCAAAAAGGAGCGGAAACCATTACATTGATTTATGAAACAAGAGGCGAAGCCTTCGAAACTTTTACACTGAAATATTAAGGTACACAAAAAATGTGGAACGTACCTACCAATGTGGATACGTCTATATTTACTCTGTATATTATTGAAGACTTACTACCCGCCCCGGCTTCACACGGATACAATATACAACTTTAAGATTGAAGAGCGAAACTTAAAAAGAAGAATTCTTGTTTTTGCCGGTTAGGAATGTTGAAATTCTCGGTTTTTCTCTTGTGTAATATGTATATGCATAGTAAAGGAGAGTAAAGCCGCGAATTATAATATATATTATACTTAAACCTTCATC
Source organism: Vanessa tameamea (assembly GCF_037043105.1). NCBI lineage: Eukaryota > Metazoa > Arthropoda > Insecta > Lepidoptera > Nymphalidae > Vanessa > Vanessa tameamea. The sequence continues at coordinate 4,376,906 of NC_087318.1, read as the reverse complement.
TTAATTCACTCAGTTTATTGATGCAACCCACATTTGCGTAATTAAAATACCCAAAGCGTACAAACGGCGGGGACTTTGCATTATACTACGTAGATATAAAATGATTTTAGTATTTTGTCAATTGTCTTTCACTTTTGAATTTTTAATTCTATAACAAACGAGTTATTAGGAATTTATAGTAAGTAATTTGAAGGTAACGGGGTTGCTACACTTTCTCTGAATGTTTTTAATTAGGTACAGGTAATATGGCACAGATACCGATCATTGAAGCAAATAATTATAAAGATTCTTTCATTTAATATCTGAGTCATAGTGAAAGTAGCTAAGAGGAACAACAATAGTTTCATTCTTCTATTGTTAATCTTCTTGAATACTTCTATCAGAATGACGCTCTTTTAATGATCATAAATATTAAACATACTAAAAGAATTTAATAGAAATTCGTAGTACAAACGTACAACTATCTTTAATTTAATATCTATATAATATTAATTCCATTGAAAATAAATTGTGTTGGTATTTATTTCATTAGGTAGACATTAAATACACATTGAATAGAAAATTGACTTTAAATAGCTGCTTTTATACATATAATTATTTTAAGATTATCCATTACTTACCTTCTATAATCTGTTTTTTCCCTCTTACTATCAATGTTTACAGGACCGGATTTGGAAGTCTGGAGGCCCTGGGGCAGAGAACTGGGTGCCCCTAGTTATTTTTAATAGGTCAGATTTGTTTATAATTTATTTACTCTTTGTATTAGTCACTTATAAAACAGCAATACTTTAATATTACTATTACTATAATTTGACTATACACATCTAGACAAATATGTATAGTCAACCTCCACAATATAGTATAGGATAGATATCCTGTCGGAACCTATATTATGGAGGCTCCAGGACAGTTGCCCCGGTTGTCCACCCCTAAATCCGGCCCAGAAATATTAATGTATTTTATTGTATGTAATCGCCATATAATCATTTAATAATTAACTAGTCGATAGTGTAATTACTTAAAGGTATCCTCGATCAAAAGTGGAACAGATCGAGGAAAGGTATACATACATTTTGTTTGATAGGGAAGTGTAGTAGACCCAAAGCTTAGCTCGTCTAGATTGCAAAAATGCCCACTCATTACTTGTTAATATTCAATACTTGTTCCGGTTTGAAGTGAGTGAGCCAGTGTGATTACAATCCGTGGGACGTATTATGTTAGGTAGCAACGTATTAAGGGTGTTATGTGTTAGTCATGATTAATATTGCATTTGCTCATCTATCATTATAAAATTATAAATAAAAAAAATGTGGGTCACAAAAATACACGAGATGATTATTAATAGGTCTATATTTGAACGCAAAATATCTTAAGTCTTGTATTAAAGTACAGTCGGGGTAAGAAAAGGTTCGTCACCTTAAGATCTATTTCCGTGTGCACAGTATGAGCGATAACCTGCTTTACCGATGGAGTATGACATATTGCGTCGCAATGTCATTATAAGTCGCATCTAGCAAAGAGTATAATAGCGCTTAAAAGCTATTATAATAATAAGAACTCGTCGATCGGGATGACAATTACCAACTTTTCACGAAACCTCATAGCCCTTCGTGAGTGCTCGTGTAACATTGGAGATTAGGACATTGTCTTGTCTCTTATAAAAGAGAGTGCATAGTAGTAATCCTACTTCCTACTAATATTATAAACGCGAAAGTTTGTGTGTATGGATCTGGGTGATTTCTCTGAGGTATGGATGGATGTTTGTTACTCTTTCACGTAAAAATTACTGAACGGATTTGGATAAAATTTTGCACACAGGTAGAATATGTACTGGAATAACATATTGGATACTTTTTATCCCGGGAAAACATAAAATCTTTCGGGAACGCGGATGAAACCGCAGGACGGAAGTAGTAAATAAAATAATAAAAATAAATAGTAATTATGGTAAAATTTATTCATTTAAACAAATCTTTTTTATTTTATTAAAAACGAGTTTAATTTTTTAATTTAAATCTTGTAATGACTTATTAGTCCATTAAAAAGGTTTCATGTTGATATGACACTAGACGTAGTCCAAAGATGTTACACTATTTTGAACCAAGTTATCATACTATGTTAGTTTAATTTTATATGCAGTTGTCTGTTTAGTGCTTTAGTTTACGACTTGATAAAGGAATGAATTTGAAAACTGACGAAGGTTTTCTTACTGTGACTGTACATCACTTAAATGTGGCAGCACCAAGTTACGGTTTAAAATAGAAACTACTTGTTCGTATGTAAGAGAATTTAAGTTAAAAGTACATAAAGCAACCGCAAGAGGGCTAAAACTTCTCACTTAGCTTACACTTTGAAGTTCAGAGCTTAGCTCGTGCGACTTAACATAGATGGCGCTATAAACTGAAATTTACATGTAGCAATTAAATTTGTATTTTAACTTTCGTATTATATACTTTGAATAGATATCTTATAAATGTGTTAATCATTTATGAGATTTTATATCGGAGGATTTTTACTTCATTAGCATCTGAACTGAAAAAAAAAATTAGGCACATGATTATGAAAAACCAGCGGTGCTTTCCAATTCTTGACTTGAACACGCAATTCTGCGAGAACTTGGGTTTTCCACAGGCCCAGCTCTCTCAATTGTATGTCACTCGAAACTATAGAATATTTATATACAATATTTTATATTTAAGTATGACATGATTCATTAGAATATAATTGAACGATGATGAAAAAATAATAATGAATTATAATAATTTTACGTGTTAATAATTTATGACGGGTCTATAAAGTTGTGTACACTCGGTCTGGCCTGTTGTGTCAGCCAAATACTACAAGCAAACAATATAAATAATCTTAAAATAACGAAATTTTCGTATTATATAAGCCAAAACTTATTTAAAATGATGTAAACAAGAAATAAACAAATGAATAATATTGAGAAATATGTACTCGTAACTAAATTAAAATTTTATATCTGACAAGCAAAATGTTATATGACCTGTATCGTGATATGAATGTATATTACAGCATTCATAACTACGTTTGTATTTCAATAACAAATGAATTTTTAAATTCTCTTCGTGTATCGTTATTGCGTCATGTCAAGCGCGATTTTTCTGTTTCACGGACAAATCTTCCAAACGTCTATGTTACAATTATTGGGAACTACAGGGCTCTTCTAACATCATACTCGTGAAAAATGAAAATTAAAGGAAGATAATAAGCGTGTATCCTTTAAATGTTTTAATTATCATAGTAACCTAGATGTAATTACTGACATTTCATGATCGTGTTTGTTATTACAGAATAGTTCTACTTTTATCATTTTTATAGTAACTTCAAGAGTTATTTTAATTGAACAAACTGGCATTCTACCAAAGGAAATAAGTAGCTTATGATTTTAACAGACCATTATACTCTTTTGGGTTTTTTATTAATCTACTTACAAAATGAAATAATACATATTATCAACGATTTATTTAAACAAAACGTAATGTAGTAACTAAACAATATTAAAAACAGCACCATATACTGCTGCGGTGAGTTATAATTATTGTAGCCCGACGTCCTGTAAGAAGTAAGTACACATTTCGTGGCTCACTCGTGAATTATTGAAAACCGACTTATGGTGAATATTGTACTCACATGTGACATCGCTTTCTAGCAAGTCACGATTGTATTTTGCGGTAAGTTTTAAGATTTTAAATTAACATGGTTATTTTTATTACTATCAGTATTTAAAACGGGATATTTACCATATTGTCTTTGTCTCGCGAACAAGACATTCGTAGATAATGTCGAAATATCGAGCTCCACCAAATAAAAATAAAAAACATGGTTAATATCCCGTTTTAAATACTGATAGTTTTAAGATTGTTCTAATACGAGTAGCTCTACTGATATCAAAGATGAGAACGGATTTAAATACAAGCACGAACACTCAGATCAATTGTAGATCAGGTGTACGATTTATCCCACACGTACTAATTAGTAACATAATAATAAAAGCAGCTTATGTGAAATGAACTTAATATTATTCATAAGAATACCTACTTTATAGTTTTCCATCCAATTCCATCTAGATACTCATCAGGTATTATACTGCCAAACAGCAATAGTTAGTATTGTTGTATTCCAGTTACTTCCAACCGGGACACAACACAAAATGAGTGAACCAGTAACGATAACTTGGTGGCGCATTGGCATTGTTCGTCTGTATAGTGGTGACCACTTACCATCCGGTATTCAGTCCGGCCATTTGCCAGCCTGCCTACTTATTATTAATAAAAATATCTTCTACTATAATATAAACTTTTTTTTATGAATAGATAAATTCTAATCAACATAATTTGTACCTTTGTCTATGCCTAACCATTATTACCTAACGAACCATATGACAGCTGAACTAAACAACTGGCTGCCATAAATCAGAGAATAATGGAGTGTAGTATTATGTTAACACAACTTGGACCTTTTCAAATATTTCCTATAAATCAACAAACCTTATCTTCATAGGAATAGAGGTGTTTTTAACGATGTCGATGTTTGTGTGTATTTATGGATCCTTTAGAGGTATTTGCGGTATATGTAACACCTTACTGAATATTAATCAAAGGCATCCAAAATAGTTGCGAAAAGAAAAAACAATATTTTTTCCTTGTAAAGAGGCTCTTACTCGTATTTAGAATTTTTGTTGAACTATGAACTAATAAAACAGATTTCAATAATTACGACTGTGAATAAAATGGGAAAAAGTGACGTATATAAAAATGAAAAATTATACTCACTAAAAAGTGGCTTAGTGACGACACTCCGACGTTTCTCTCTTAACTTGTTCTTAAGTATCCTTCTCTTTAAGCGGTTAAGTACCACGTCAGCTTCGTCAACACTCTCAGACGAAGAAGTGCGAGTAATCCGCCAGGCACCACTTACAGAGTGTCGTCTTTTTCTTGTAAACAAACTTGTAGTTGCGTTCCAGTGTTCGATATCAGATATACCTCGCCTATACATTTTTAAACGCTTTTTAATTTCACAATCAGCTGCAACATCTGTTGGAATATTCATAAAATCAGTGTCGGTATTATCGTCTATTTTACAAGATTGCCACGTATTTTCGGAAATAAGTGTGGGAGAATCTTTTCGATTCGTTTCTTCGTGTGAATTCTTAGCCACTGTTGATGTTTGGCGTAGGTGTAAGGTAAACCAATCCGGATTAGAGCTTGTCCGGACAGGTAAGCTTTTTAAGTATGTGTTGAGAAAAGAGACTTTATTTTGGGGATGCTTGTAAACAGCGTTGGATTTTGAACGCTGTACTGTATGACACCCTTTAACATGATCTGACAACGTAGCATTTGTGAGTGATTGTGATGTTTGAAGTCCTAAATACACATTCCCCGTTTTATCAAATGTTTCTTTGTTAGATTCCTCGAGTAGATTTAAAGTTACAGTAGACGGGTGTTTTGATAACGTGACCGGATCAATACCGTTTTCAGAAATCTCGGTCTTATTCTGGGACAATTTATCATTAGTAGCGAAATCATCACCAGTTTCATTGTCGGAACTTTTATAGCTGCTCACTTCACTCGGTCCTTCTGAATGGAAAGGCGTGGTGTCGAGGCTATTTATTTGCAAATCGTGGAAGTTGTTGTTTACTGTCAGTTTACTTGGAATGTTTGCTACACTGCTACCGTCTTTTATTATGTAACAGTTGTTATTTTTTTCGCTATTATCACTTATTTCAACAGGATTACGATATACGCGCGTATAAACTTTATCACCAGATATCGAATTATATTTTCGTACAATTTTTTGTCTAATTATATGTCTATAATCCTTCTCCCGTAAAGATTGGCTGGTTCTTAAAATTGAATCACTATAATCAGAACTTTTGATTGATACGTTTTCATCGTTTGTTTCAACCAGTAGATTGCCTTCGGAATCAAAAAGCTGTATGATTGGAAATTTGATACCAGGGGAAAGGTTTCTTGTACGCAGTTCCCATTTTTTGTGATTAGACTTCTTGAGTTGGATACGTATCACGTTGTCGTCTATTATTGGACTATCACTATCACTCGAGTCCGTTTTTTCCGCCATTTTGCAAATTTTTCTCGGTTGTTTGCGCCAGACATTTGTATTTACGAATGAAAAATAGTTTTACAAATATGAATATGTTATTACTTAATATTAATTTGTTTGTTTACAGTCAGCTGTATTCAGTTTGGCATATTTCCAACGATTCTTTGGCATTCAATTTAAAATAGCACCAATGTCAATTTTGTTTTTCAACATTCACGTTCACACATCCCTGATGTTATATTTACGATTTATATCATAACTAATACCTGCCACTGGGCAGACTGGCGAGCACACACTGTAATGGTAACTGAACACTCTGTAGCGTATAACGCCGTTTTGAAACGGTTGCATAAGTTGCATGTCCGACGACGTTCCATGCACCGTCTAATAAATTTACGTTGGTGATATTAATCTGCGTACAATTTATTTCGATAAATTAAAACGAATAATATTTATAATTGAATACGACTCTTATACACGTCACCGATAGTTTTCGACACACACTTTACATGAGCGTGGGTATAGCTCGTTCACGACTCCGGACATTTCTGCACTGAGAGCAAACTGCTAAATAGACTCGAGACACTATAAATAGTGAAACGCGTCGGCAATCTGGCTGGCTCCCCTTGAACCTAGAATACGTAACAAACATAATATGCGTCCACGCAACTGTTTACACTGACACAGTTTTTCACTTGACCACGAGGCATCGCCATATGTACACGTGACTGATGAACAGCTGTTTAACCAAATAACGAATTTCCTTTTAAAATCAAAAATAATCGTAGGCAAGCATATACCAATGATAGAAGACACTACCGTTTCAAGACTCGCACACAAAAGAAACTGTTAGAATCGTCACGAGTCGTAATTATCTTATAAGTATTTTCTTATTTCTCAATATGTTATGTCTACGATTTCAAATACGTTTATAAACACTAAGGTCATTTGCAATATTAAAGAATTTATCCGTCGAATGAATCATGTGTTTTTTTCTTGTTGTATTGTATTTTTATTTACGGTTTTGTGAGAATAATAGGAATATTTAAAAAATATGATATCACAAAAGTACATTTAGACCTTTTTCTTGAGTTGCGCAACATTAGATTTTAGGTGGGAGTGGGTATTTGGACTAGATACTATACAAGGATTTATGTTCAACGACAAAGTTAGATATACCTGTGATTATTGTTTTAAGTAATAACAATGTCAAATCAAATCAAAATATTCTTTATTCAAGTAGGCTCATAAAAGCAGGCTTTTGAATCGTCACGTTACACTGTTGAATTAAACTTAAAGCTGCCACCGGTTCGGAAAGTAGATTCTAACGAGAAAAACCGGCAAGAAACTCAGTAGTTACTCTTTTCCACCATTTTGATTACAGAGTATGTCAGTAAATAACAATTACTTTTTATAAATCCTGACTAGAAGTCAGTATGTACTAAGTCCACGTCTTATTTATAAATGGTTTTTTGATATGAGCTTTAAATTTTTTAATAGGCCAAGTTAAAAATAGCTGTGGAATCTTATTATAGAAACGAATACCGTGCCCCGGGAAGGACGAATAGGTATTTAAATTTTTCTGTTTCTTATAAACGAAAACGTAGCTGAATAGAAGTCGAAATACCGATTTTCATATTTCAAAGATTGAACAAAAGCGAACTTCAATTCCAACTTTCATCCCCAATTTCACCCTCTAGAGCGATGAATTTCAAAAAGATCTTGACAACACCATTTCGTGGTGTAGTTTTTGGAAAATGTTATGTCGTTTGTAATATATGATGAGTGGGTGGTAACATCCAGCCATATCCTACCGCCAAACAGTAATTCTCAGTACTGTTGTGTTCCGGTTTGAAGGGTCGGTAAGGCAGTATACATACAGGCACAAGGGACATAACATGTTAGTTCTCAAGGCGGGCACCGTATTTGCGATATGAGGAATAATTAATATTTCTTATAGTACCAATGTTGTTATCACATACATTACTTACCATTAAGAGGCCCATTGCCAGTCCACCTATCTACATAAAAACCAAATAAATCTTAACGTAACCTACCCGAGCGGTCTTGCACAAAGCTCTACCGCCAAGTGAAAAGTGGCGCTCATCTACGATTCATAAGTAATTCCTGTGCAATATTTGAAAATCTTAGACCAATTGTTTTGGCCGTGCATTGTACGTCAGTTAGTCATATTTTATTAAATAAATTTTACTTATCAACAATACTAGCGCTAATTATCTATGATCGTAAATGTTATGTAAAAACGGGCTCTCGTTTGTTTGATACGTATTGCAGTGTTGTCCAATAAATAATGAAATACAAACCTTAAATATGATTAATTAAAATACCATAGGTGATCTCGCTACGTTATAGATATCGCTGGTATTGTATGAAAGCAAAATTACTAAATAATTCCCTGTTACAAATTGTTTATTAAAATAGCTAATTCTTTATTTTGTGTTGTTATACTGTACTAAAAACATTCAGTCTTAAAGCTTTGATTACTCTGCTGTTATTTGTTTTGTACAAGTGCCTGACGTGGCTGAAATGTAAATAATTCTTAACTCGAAGTCCGTGATTGTAGTTTTGCTTATTGCATCGCTACAGGCGCTTCGTGATAAAGTGTATGGTTTGTTCAATATTGATTCACGAATGTCGGTTTTTATTAATTAAGTTGGGACGGGTAGCTATCTACATAATAATATATAGTTTGTATATATTTATTATATTTAAAACTTTTTTGAAACTTCTTCTTCAAGTATAAATTGCTATTGAATTCTTCATAATATCGAGTTGTTAATACTGGCATTATTAAAATCATTAAAATATATATGTGATATATGTACATACGTATTAGCTGGTTGGTGGTCGCGGCGATAATATATAGATAGATAGATGGATACATAAAAACTATTGTGAACTCAATTACAAAAAAAAAAGTTTTACTGAAACCGCTTTTAACAACTCCAGCGTGAGGTACGTGACGGTCGTTAAAAAACACAACTTTCATAAATTTTCAATTTTGTTTAACGCTGTCGATATTTTGCATAAAAAAAGTGTGTTATAATGAAATTTTTATATATTGACGTCCATTGTTACAAACACCAGGATGAGTACAAAACTGTAACATGTCTGCTTAACATTAAACAACCACCCATATGTACATATTGCACGTTTAATCCAATACCGTCATTATCAGAAAAAAGCAAATTTTACAGGAGAGCTATTTAAAGATTTTAAGAAAACTGTATTTGATATAAAAAGTTTAGTATTTACATTAGTCGAAAAAAAAATTTTTTTAATTTGTAACGACTATTATTGTCAATGAAAGGAGGGTACAAATATTTTTTGTATTTTCATTTAATCGTTAGTTATTCATTTTTTTTAATTATAGTGACACTTTACTGTTTTAAAATAAATTCTATATTAATTAAAGTGTAATTTTATTCTCATAGGTGTATGGAAATACAAAAATAATAATAATTCATATTTTTCACCTAGCCGATCAATATCCTTTGGTTTGGTTGAATCGCGAAAATAAAGTAGCGAAAACGAAAAATAAACGAAAAAACAATACTTCTAGTGGAAAGTGGTCACCGATAATATCTGCTTGGTTTACTACTCACCTACTTATAAAATACGTATAAATTATTCAGAATTCAACCTATAAATTTATAAAAAAATATAGAAATTTTGTAAATTTTAATAAAATTGTTTTAGTGCACTTAAAAATCAATAAACATAATAATAACAAAACATATAATTTTGCTAGCAGAGGAGTTCTATGGCATAAGTCTATAACATAAGCAATTAATTGTTATTTGTCTTAACGTACCACTATTTAGTATTTATCTCGTTATACTAAAACTGTTTTTTGTAATTATGAGATCCTTTAACTATCTTAATAATAAATCAGTCTTAACGATATTATATCGAAATTAAGAAAACAATCAGCAGGATTGCTATTGCATGAATTCAAACAGTGCTGTTACAAAGCTCGTTTCCATAAAAGAATGGGATTAAATTATTATCAATGAGATATTTTAAATATCTTTTCTTCCGAGCATTCAACTAAATTCTGGACCTTATACAGCTTTTGAAGGTCAAAATTATGCCTGCTTCTGGAACGCCCGTAGGCGTGATGATAATTCTGGACAAAACAGCTAATATTCGTTTTGAGCATAAGAGTTTTTGTGATAGACGTAAAAGGGAAAAGTCATAACGTCATTAAACATTATGAAACATTCATTGCAGATAATTTCATAACACAAAATGTTTTTAATAATTTGAAAAGTGTCATAAAACAAATAGTGACACTTTTGGAATCGCAGTATACAAACAATATTTAATTAATGGTAACGAAACCTGGGAGTCGATAGCTGACAGTAAACTTAAAATGACGGTTTAACACTCAAAATAATTGTATTTTATAAACAACGACATGTTATCCGTTTACTGTCGTTGTAGGAATAGACGGAGGAGAGGAGTTCGTTTAATGTCGATCCGCAACTACTGCTTTCTTGATCAACGGCTGCGAATTAAGACACAAGAATCGAAGCAAAATGTAAATTCCGCTCTCAGCAACTAGATGGTTTTAAAATATAAATTTTCTTAAATTTCGTTTAGTGACGGTATTGGAATAAGCGTGCGATATTTAATATTTCATAATGGGCCGTGATAACTAAATTATTTGAATAAGTGGCGTGTATGTCAATAATTTGTCAGAATGCAAACTTAATTGAGTTACATTTAATTTTATGCTTATATTAACACCTGCAAGTCCCCAGGTGTTGCAGCAGTCCATGGGTGACACTAGCCACTTTCCATCAGGTAAGACACCTGCTCGTTTGACGGCAAAATTTACGAAGGGAGGGGAAATCGCTGGACTTACGCTTCGCTTGCTTACACTCAAATGTTGTTGTGCTCAAAATGAGGCTGCAATGACGAGCTGGTCAATAAAACCTACATACATGACCGGAAGGAATGTCACATATATAAACCTAATTTACGCTCCTTTTCCTAGAGAATATTTTACGTTACTCATATTTTTTTATTTTGTTCTATTAGTAAATTGTCGTAATTTACATATTAATAACAGTAGACTCTTTGAACTGATTTAAATTTTGTGGTAATTTTGGTTTAGATTTTTGAATAAAAGTTTCCTATTCCGAAAGTTCACATTAAATTAGCCCTTAATTGTAGGAGACGGATACGAAAGCGGTAAAGAATGATGAAATTATAGCGGGCTGATCTCGAAGGAATACCGAGGAACCGTAAAAATTAAATAAAATCGTAAATTACAATGCGAACGTCTTTTATTTCAATTTACCTAATAATCTTTATGTAATAATAAGATTTTCTTATTTTTTATCCTGCATATCAATTCTAATAATATGGTGTAATTATTGTATGTTTTCAATAATAAATTTACAAAACATCATGTGTGTTCTCCTCGTATAAAATGAGTTATAAGTAAAACATATTTTTAAAAACAAACCTTGATATAAATATATTTTATGTTCCGTACTTACACATATGTATATCATTCATTAATAAATAAAATTTTAAAAGGAATATAACGAAAACTTCCTCGTCATGCAGACTAGAATAAGTCTACTGATTATATCAGGTAAAGCGAATTAGTGAGGGTTGCGGTACAAAATGTATGTACGTGAAGACATAACCAGTAGCAAGTTACGTAATATTTCTTAATGCACATGTTCGAAGCGTGAACCGTAACGCGTACTAACGAATAGCGTAACATATTTTGTACATTTAGTTAACTAAGAATAGGTCCTCCCCGCTCCCTTCGAAAGACTAGAGAGTAAGAGCTCGATTATCAGAGAAGTACTCGGAATGACTTTAATAGCACCATCATGTCTGACGTTCGCCAAGGTCGGCTAGCGCACTGCAGAGTATCTATCGGATTAGATTATGCATATTATATATTACATAGTATAAAACAAAGTCGCTTACTGCTGTCTGGCCCTATGTATACTTAGATCTTTAAAATTACACAACGGATTTTGATGCGGTTTTTTAACAGATAGATTTATTGAAGAGGAAGGTTTATATGTATAATAAATGCACAATATAGTAGAGGAGCACTGATAATTTTAGAGGTTTCTAAAGAGATGTCGTAAACAAACACATTATTTTTCGCTTACATTGCAAACCGCTGAAACCTACGAGATAGATCAAAATAATGTAGTACAGTAGATATGTAAGACATTCTGTAGTATATTTAGTATCAGCATTGCACCCGTGCGAAGCCGGGTCGTTACGCTAGTATTATATACATACGTATTCTCAGTAAGAGTGTCGATAATTTGAATTAATAAAATCATTTATTACGATTACGATCTCAAACGAATAGGCTAAGGGTAAGTAGCTGAAAAGAAAAAATATAATCAAATGTACTTGTTGCGTTTCTTAAATAATTTAATATTACTGGACTAGGACAGGCATGTTTATACATGCCTGTCCTAGTCCAGTAGAACTGTTTTTTGTCCCTGTCTGTCAAAGATTTGCCAGTATTTATTTTACAGCATTTAGATTTTCATACAATGCTTCATTTTCTTGACAGTAGAAAATGAGCTGAATTTTATAAATATGAATTATAAAACTTGGAAAACTAATTTCGTTCGGCCAGAATTCGGCTTTTAAAGTTACTTCTAAATCATTAATTTTTGTGTTGAAATTACTGGCTACTTAACATAAAACCGAAATTTTAAGATTTAAAATATTACATTCAATACTTGAAGTGGCCCGAAGTCGATCCAAAAATGTGATATTTATTAGTAGGTAGTAGTTTAGTTTTGTAATATTGATTTGAAATTTAATTTGTAGTTTTTTAACGTTTTATAATTATACTATAAATTTTTGTTTTATAAAAGAGATCCTAAGCTTTTGTAATAGGTTAACAGAGGTTACAAATTTGTGCTACTATGTTGTACCTCGTTGGTGTAGACGAGCAGCAGCATATCTCAGCAGGTCCCGAGTTCCTGGGTTCAAACCGTAAAAAATTCAGTAACACCCCGAGGTCTGAAAGTCGAGAGTGTAGGTACTCCTAGGGCTCGGAAAGTACGTTAAAGGCGTTGATTCTGCGCGTGAACTCTCTTCGGTCGAGAAAGATATGCTTTCCCATCGGATTTTGTTAATGAGGGATTAGAGAGTGCACATGTGTTTGTGCACACACTTGTGCAGTGTAATATGTCCCGCGTAGTTGGCTGGTCTCTCTTGAGATTGACAATCGTGGCCATTATCGGTCAGGACGACATCATCATCATCATCACACAATTTCTTTGAAATCATGTTTTATGTTTGAATGAACATACATAACATTATCAAATATTAAATAATATATTGGAACGTAATAGACAATATTACAATATATTTAAATTAATCTTATCACTAAAAGTTCTTTTAGAACCCAGCTATAATTTGCACGAATAACCTTCTTTTGTAGACCGACAAATTCGAATCACCAAAAATGATTAATCTCATTTGAATGTCTTAACGTTCGTGAATATAACTTTATGAGTCGTAATATTAACGTGAATCAGTTCTACACGATCAATTTTCATACCTCATTTTTATTCTAAGCCGGCATAGCTTAAAATAACATTAGCGATGATAAATAGCGCTCGCGGACGTCAGGTGTAGGTAATAGTTAATTAGCTGCTAAAATATTGGTACGTAATTTTTTTATATCACAAAAATATTGGGCGTGACCTATATTTATAACCATAAATAAAATAAAAAGAGAAGATTGTAAAAAAGAGCGACCACGTTGGTCCTTTTTGCGAAATAACTTACTTGGTAGGGTTTTGTGCAAGCCCGTCTGGGTAGGTTACCTTTCATCACTTATTCTACCGGCAAACAGCAATACTGAGTATTACTGTGTCCCGGTTGGTGGCGTCTTGGTAATGTAAGGACTGATTAAAATTACTTACGCCGCCACGATCTATGGGCTGTGGGTGAAAATTACCATAAGAAAATTACAAAAAAAAGGAATTTCACACGATCCGTAATATAATTTTTCCGAGAGACTGAACGAAACTCATAATATGCATTACAAATAAAGATATGAAATTATATGTATTGTTTGATTAATTATTGAAATGTTTGCATTTTCATCACTGTCTCGGCACGATAGTAATTAAAAATGATTCATTTCGCAAGGGCGAAAATACTACAACTTTGCTTTAATTCGACAATTGTTTCAGAAAAATATCTTCGAAACTCATTGATTCTGTGTAGTTGTTTCACGTTTACAATATTGTCTTTTTTGTCCTTTTTGTAGAAACAGCAACGTTTATTATAATTATTTATTTTTTATCGATAACTACATACGCGTATGTATTAAATAATTCATTAACATACATTTGTGTTGTGTGCGCGTTGTTGACATTAACTACGCAATGTATTTGCCTTGAATTTTTTTATTCAGTTACATTAAAAATGTAATAAAAAAATATTTCTATATAAGTTGAAGTGATTATAAGATCTATTGATATGTTGATTAAGTATTGACTTTCAATAAAGTTTTTCATCCAATTTGACGTATGGTTTGATTAAACGATTGTTTTAGCATTAATGACTTAATCTCTAAACTAACAAATCAAGTATCGATATTTGTATTTTACTAACTGTAGTGCAATTTATATTTGATTAAAAAGCATATCTTATAAACGACGTCGAAATTATAACCACTATTTATTAAATGGTTGACTGAATTTGCATTTGAATAACTTACTTGATACTTTTTATTTCGACTTAGACTTCAAAAACGACTATATTTTAAGTATCAGCTAGTGTGCCAGGTTTCATGAGGTACCACTAGCGATTTTTAAATCGTTTGTAAAACTGAAGTATTAAAAAAAAACTATATAAATAGTTAAGTTGAGGCAGGAGGTTGTAGTGTGAATTGTCGTTAGCAGAGGTTAGGGTATAAATATTTTCTTTGAACGGAACGGTACTTTGTTTCAGCCGCAATCTGGCTTCATTCCAAACGAGGCGCTTTTGTCTCTCGCCGCCGCGCCGGTTGTAAATGATCTATAATAATAACACCTGTTTGCCTGTATAGTAAAAAATATCTCATGTTAGATAATAATATCGCCTTCATAAACGAGACAGAACTTTACATAATGCATGTTACAAAAAAAAACATTCGTTTTTATAATTTCAATTGCCAATGAATATATCTTTTTATCTATTCAAGTATTTCGAGAGTACCACTTAAGTATGCGAAATGTATTTGGGGAGTCGAATAACAAGTGGCTCGAAGGAATTCGTACGGAATCGCAGCGTAATGGAAAACCCAACTTGATAGAAATATTTTCCATACCAATTTTCGTAGATCATTGTATATGAGTAGGCAAATTTATTGTGTGCGATTGAACTAAATCGGTATCAATAAAATGTTGACAGGCAATTGTTTAGACAAGAAAAATGTTTTAGCGATGTCCTTGAAATATTCGGAGTGCTGAAAATGTATACCATTTATACATGTAAAAAAATTGCGTAACGAGAGTGCTTACGAAATGTTTTTTGTGAGGACGTCGAATATATTTCGTAATTTGAACAACTTGTCCGACCATTGGTACATATTTTTGATCATACTTAGCACGAAAACCTATGGTAGGATTTTAAATGACAGCCGGCGTTGGTTATGTGTAAGTTTTTAGTCCTGAAATTGAAACTATATGACAGCAAAAATAGACTACGTTTTGTTTAATTAATGCATGCGAGTCCAGCCTCAAGCTACGGGTAAGTCGACGACATGACAAAGTCGTGGGTCAAATCTACTAGATTCTCGCAGTACTAAGGTAGACATGCGAATGATGTCAATTTTATATTGATGAAATAATAAATAACGTAAAAGTATAACATCAGATTTTTAATACCCCACTGCTGGGCAAAAGCCTCTTTTACTCCACCATGCTACTCCAATGCTGGTTGATACACCTGGCAGATTCACCACGTCCACGTTTCTTCACGGTGTTTTCCTACACCGTTGTGCGCAATAATAAATAAATTAGGCATATCAATACGGTGGTGTTTGTGTCGGCCTTGAGCTTAGAGAAGATTATCTAATAATAAAAAATAACTAATACTAAAGAAGTAAATCTTAAACGATAATTCTGAGTTCAAGCCCGACCTAAGTACAACTAAATTCATTCAGTCAAATTGCCACAAGTGGTTCAGTGATTACAAGATTCTCTTATAATGAAAAGTTTATAGAATAACGCAAAATAATATTTTAATGTATATGTTACTGTATAAGCTCGAACTACGGTAAATCCTAAGATTTTTTATTACAACCTAAAGATTTATCAATTCTTAATGGTAAAGATCCAAAAAGGTATAGGTAAATCTTAGGATTTACATTAAAAGTATGGTAAACCAAACAGTAATACTCATTTTCAGGTGTGTTCCCGTTTGAGGGGTGAGTGAGCCAGTGTTACTACAGGCACAAGAGACAGTCATAACATCGAGTTTACAAGGTTGGTAGTTGGTAATGTATGTTACCGTAAATCAAGTTCATAGTTTTTATTATTCACTTAACTGTTATATCGAATGTTTCGACAACGGTGTGAGAATTAGAACTCACTTCATATTATATCAATGTGTAATGTTGCAAATCGATTACCGGCGATACACTATATATTTCAATGCGTATCCTTTAAGTTTTGTAATTGTTATACTTATAAAACTTATTATATTAATAATATTTAGAATTCTTTGCGTGGGTGAAGATGTGTAGGTTGCGTATTATGATACAAGGTAACTACGAAGAGAAGTTTTGATACTGAAAATATTGAATTGGCGTGACACGACAATATTATGCAATATGAAAAAAAAAATGTAGTTCTTCAAGATACTCTCGTTTACGGCAGCATAATAAGTCTAGACAAGACAAGATTATATATCTAAATTAAACAGAGAACAATAAGAATTAGTATATATTATCCAGGATTTGTAAATTCAATTGAAGATAAATTAATAAAATAATTACAATTATTGCCGGTTTTTCTCGGTAGCTTTCCGAATCGGTAGCTTTACATCGAATTTAATCTTGTTAAATGTCGATTCAAGTGGTTTTAAGAGCCTACGTGAATATAGCACTAAACTAGAAATGTTGATATTGAAGTAATATTGATTTTTTGTTCATACACCAGACATAGTAAAAAAGTGTTTTAAACAGGGTAAACTGTGTTTTTTGTTTGGTTTGTATTGCAAAGAGCTAAATTTGAATAAATTAATTATTGATTATTGAGAATCACATATCTTTGGGCGTTTATAAAAAAAATAACATATCTGTGCATCTCAGTAGAACACCATGGAATATCTCGAGTAGATCCAAATATTTAATAGGAAAATGTGCATTTTCTTTTTGCACAAAATTGGGTCTATTTTTGTCCTTGTACATTGTACAGCTCAGTACCTTTCGAATGATTGTATGTTTATCTTTATATATATAAATCTTCTGTATATGTATATGAGCTGAACTAATTCTATACGGTAGGACTGATTTCGATGATAATTTGTATGTATACTCCATGGATCTAAGCCAGATTGGACCGGGTGGCGCTACTGTCGTAGTAAATGAAAGTTTTGTTATACCAGTACGAAGTCGGGATGACCAACTTATATTTTAAAAATAATTACAATATAATAAATACCTATATTAGTTGTGTTCATCGATTTCTATTAATTTATGAGTCATGACTAACATAACAAATAAAATGTAGTCAGAAAATATGGGTATTCTCCTAGAATTTATTAAGTAGATCGTCGACCTAATTGCATGGTGGATTGTTTGACGACCGTTGCCATAGCGCAGGTCTCGCCATCGACCGGAGCACCATAAAGTCATTATATTCAGGTAGGCTTGGCACAAATGCACTTGCAATATATATGCATTCATAAACTAGTCGTTTTTTAGAATTAAACTGTACAACACTTTTAACGCGTTAACTGTTTTTGAAATTGCTCAGTAAATCAAAGAAGTGTACGAGTTTTTTTTATCTCATTAAAAAACGAAGCGGAAATGTCATGTAGCTCATTATAAATAATATCTTGCTACATATGAAAGAATAATTCTGACGCATTATTTAAATTAATCTTGCGTTCGAAAAACGTTTGAGGTATCAAGCTTCATCTGTACTTTGGTAGAAAATATTGACAAAAATAGACTTAATAACTTGAAACTAAGCGCATGAGGTATCGGAGTAATTTGAAATTCAAATTGAAATATGGAGTGCCCAATCCATGCGTCGACGTCACCCTTATCTTGTAAGCGATTATTAAAATCAATGAGCTTGGCGTATAGTCGTTGTATATAAATAATTATATGTTAATATTATATATGAAATTTGACAAAATAAACACAATAAGATTTATAACAAAACTGGCTTCAAGACAGTACATTTAAATCTAATTTTAACTATTTTGATCGGTTAAAAATAACAACTACTCATTTGCTTAATCGTAAATATTACATAAAATTTAACCTTGTAAAATGATGATCTATAAGTAGGTTCTATATGAACCTAAATGAATAAAATATTACTTAATACATTTATTGTTTTAAATATCGCACTTTCCAACTGGAATATATATCTTGAAGTCGGAAATTAGTAACATGTTGAAAATTACAAAAGCATATTAATATCATATTAATGGGTAGATGCCGTTTTCGAAAATGTATGGAATATTTCAAAGGCAACATTCGTATATTGTCATGTCAAGAGACATATGGGTTTCTCCACACCATCATCACCTTAGTAACAGAATAGAAATGTAATTCTCCTTCATATATAGACTCGCTCATATGTTACATCATTGTTCTTCTAACAATAGTTCGTTAAAGTTAACACGATTGTAACTTGTTCCTTCGAATTTAAATTAAACCTTCTATGATTTAATGAAATTATTTGTCCGCTTGTTATTTCATAGTTTGTGACGATAGTAGTTAAAATTTTGAGTTCGTTTGATACGTTTTAGGTCTTTCGGTAAAGTTATTAGGATTATTAACGTTATCCAAAAACGTTAATATCCTAATAAATTGTAATTGTAACTAAAAGTTCTTTCATACTGTTTATAACTGGATAAGCATCACATATTCGTATTTATAACTTCTCTTGTATTCGATGGTGAATGAAAACATCGCGAGGAAACCTGCATTTGTCAGAAAAGGTAATGTGTGATGCATACATACTGAACTCTTTTTGAAACAGTTCGGTCAAATAAACTTCAAACCTTATCCTCAGAAGAGACGTGAACCAGAATTTAAAAAAAAATATTGCACATAAAATTACATTTTATTTATATCTAATTTATATGAGAAAGTGAACTAGACTTTTTGTTTGTTTGACTTTTGTTATTAAAACAGAATTGTATTTCTTAATAAATCTTATATATTTCAGTGTCTATACTAAAAGTATTAAATAAACATCCAATAGATATGATTCTGTGTAGATAAAACACCAATCCTTAAAATCAATGAAGTACAGTTTCATACTTTCAAACAGTTTAATTGAAATGCCATTCCATAAATTATGCTTATTGAATTATGTAAAATTTAATACCCAATACTGCGGTTCAATCAATCATCAATTTTGATGTGTCGATATTCCACAGATGAGTGTCAGAACAGACCTCCATATGCCTAGTACCATGTTACAAAATAATTGGAATCGATTGTTAGTGAATTTGAATGTTGTTATCTCTTTTATTCCCCTGACGTTAAAAAGAGAAGGATTTGTTTGATGAAAATTGTGTGTTTGGCATCAAAAGACACGCTTTATTGCGTTTGTATCGATGAGCGTTAGATTCGACGACTGGTTTTTCGATTAAAACAAGCTGTTCGCAACTTTTAAAACCATTCTACGTTTCGTGGTGATTTGGCTGAATGCCCAATTAATGGAAAACAAAGGTCGTATAAAAGCATTGACAAGCTACTCACGCTTCAAAATTTTATGGGCGCGCTCTGATTTGCACTCAAATGAGTTCATTAAATAAAAATTCGAGATTTGTAAGAGGACTATTTCAACAAAGAATCGAAGTGTGTATGACCTCTGATTGATATATAACGGAAATTTTTGCAGATTAGTGTCTGTTTCAGTTTAGTAAGGTAGACGATCTAATAATCTGATTTATAAACTACTTCTTGTACTCGCGACTTAAAGAAATATATTAACGTCTTAACATGTTAACGTGTAATATTTTTGTAAACATGTAAAATAATAAGTACAAATTAACATTAAGTTGGCGTGCAAATGGTCCACCTGTGGGTAGTGGTGACTACTATTTTATATTAGTACTAGCGACCCGCCTCGGCTTCGCACGGGTGCAATGCTGATACTAAATATACTACAGAATGTATTACAACGTCCACAGTTTTCACTCATTAGACAATACAAACCGCTTGTCCGTGCGCTTTAAATCTGTAATATCTTCCAAAATATTTATTTAAATTACTTACTGTAAAAGGCCAAATTCATCTATATTAATTTCACAATGTATTTAAGGTACTTAATTGGATAAGGATTAATGCTGTATTGCTTAAAATCGCTTCGAAAATAAGCCATTATTTCTCGTAAAAAGTAAAGGTAAACCACATAAACCATAAAAAATGGTTATTGTGGGTTATCCCTAAGAGAGAGACTTATATCAGACTCAGACAGCGGTAAGCGACTTTGTTTTATACCATATAATGATGATATTGACATTTTTGGATTATATTTATTTAAAACATAAATAAATAATATAATAAGTGTTAGACGAGAATTACACCCGGGGATTGCGGGTTCAAATCCAGACCAGCATAACTATTCATATAATTGATTTGTTTATGTATAATACTTTATTTCTTGCTCGTACATGAGGGAAAACCACCGATCCGCAAAGGAGCAGAATGGTGGAATTTCCAAACCTTAAGAGGAGAGGACGCTTTGTTCCAGCAGTGGGATATTACAGACTGTAATAAAATTTAAGAATTTAATTTTATAAATATATTATTATTATATAATATATTATTGAATTAAAAGAGGAAACAATTTGCATTTTGCACACATTTTTACATAAAGGACCGTCATATTTCTGCTTTAATAAACGTGAATGGAATGGGCTGCACAAAGCGGAGATTTATAGTACCTGGTGTTGTTGACACCTCGATAGAAAGGAGTTCTCGGCATGGTTGAGTTGTTCTCCAATTTCCTCGTGGAGTGCGCACGAAACTTATTAATACGTTTACTGAATATTTTGTATGACATTCGAGTACATTGTTGTTATGCAAATGAAATTTGGTAATAATATTGAAAGAGGATATTTGGAAGAAATATTGCTGAAAGAAAATTACAATATCAAATATCTAATGTAAAAATTTAACTTCACTGTTTAACCTTTTGAAATTTTGATCTGCTTGGAAATTTTACTATGAATTGTGCCTATTATGTAAATCAGTTGCATTTTTTTTATGTATTAATTCGTTTGGAATGGCAATCAGAACGGCGTGTTACCACTTTATTAAAAAAAATATGTCTTTTATATTGGGCCATCTCAATGGTTAAAACAAGTGATTATTAACCGATGATGAGAATAAGCTCTAAGCTGACGTCAAAAGTGCAATTTATTATACCTGGCAGCGTTTTGTGTCAGAAACATTGCACTCTAACGTTATACATAGAACGTAGAACTCAAATTCGAATTTGACACTCATTTCGATTAAGCAAGTTTTACTTTAAAATATATCAGTTGACTGTTTTATTTGTAATAACACTATTTTGTACGGAATTAATTAAATTTCTTAAAGTGTCAACAAAGTAGACAGCGTACGCATTTTATATCGAACAAATTAAAAAAAAACTATCAAATATTTACGAATTTGTGTGTATATATTTTACCAATTTTGTTATTGTTAGCAGCACGCTGATTTTTTTTTAAATATATAAAAATGTAAAAAGACTCTCACAATATATAATGCCATTTTCGTCACCTAGTATTTAAAAGAATTTTAAATTCTATTCAGGAATGTCCACTTAATTTACTCCACAAATCGTGACTATTGTGCAGCCAATAGCCGCCATTTGGAAATTCTCCAACTAGCTGTCGCCCATTGTATACGGTATAAAAATACGATAATAATTCTAATTTATTATTATTTCATTTCATATATCATTTTATATAAAATCATTATTATAAATGAAATTTACAATTTTAATGAACGAATAGAACGAGTGTCATTCGTAGCGCAGCATCCATTATTCCAGGATGAAAAAGTCTCCGTCACTTTAGAGAAAATTACCATTATCCCTCCCTCTGTTTCTGTTTGAAAGAAGGGCAAACTATTTATTTGTTATACAATAAATACAGATTCATTTTTAGTACGATCATTATTATTTTAAAATACCTTCGTCATGTATTTTACTAATTTAAATTGTTTGTTCTGGTAGTACAAATGATACGGCTATAAAAATATGACTCGCATGTCGTATCTAGAAAGATTTTTATTTTATTTAAAATTAGTCGTCGCCTGCGGATTCGTTTACGTTATAGGGATTGATCGTTAGGTGTTAGGCATAAGAAAGTAGCCCATGTTCTTCCTTGGAGTTCATGTTCGCTTATATCAAATTTCATCAAATTCGGTTCAGTAGTTCGGACGTGAAAGTGCAATAGACAGACAGACAGATAGACAGAGTTACTTTCACATATGTAATAGTAGTATAGTATGATATAAGACAGACTGGTAAACGATTATCACTGACCATTGGTATTGTAAAAAATAATAATTATTCCGTCGTTATTTATCGTCAATTTACTTTCTGCCTCGCACAACCACTCTGTGGAACCAGCTTTCGCCGGCGGTTTTTCCTTACCGATACGACTTAGGAACCTTCAAGAAAAGAGCGTACTCTTTCCTGAAAGGCCGGCAACGCACCTGCAAGCCCCCCGGTGTTGCAGATGTCCATGGGCGGTGGTAGTCACTTTCCATCAGGTGAGCCTCCTGCTCGTTTGCCACCTCTAACATAAAAAAAAAAAAAAAAATCGTCAATGCGCAACCCTATTCGCTCAACTTTCAAACAGGAACGCAAAAATATTAAGTATTTATCTTTAGTGGTAAATTATATGATAAGAAACTGTGTTTCTTCTTGACATGGTCTTGCACATAGCCGTACCAAGTAAAGGTACAGCACTAACATAAATTAGTATACCTAAATTTTTAATCTCATTAGCTATATGAATAAACATTTTCACTCATTGATACTCGTATTTGTTTAAATTATCTCCAAAATTATATACATAAGTAAGAATGAGAATTCATTATCGGCTTTTCTAAAAGTCCGTAACGCGGAAAGTGTTTTATCTACAAACGATACGGTAATTCGAGTCTGAACCACTTCTGTACCCTCGTCAAATTGATGGTTTCAGTCTGGTGAGTTCGACCTTATTCATACGTTCTTCATTCAGCTTTGTGTTATATAACCTTGTTCCGGTAAAAAAATTGAATTTCGTACAAAATACAGTTATTTTTGACGTAGATAAGACTAAAAAGCTACAACCCAGTACCACTATTTGAAATAATGTAACGATCATTACGCAATTTATTTTTATTGGCGTAATATACTCTATTCTTATCAAATGTTACCTCAAACGACGTGAACTTGGCTTTGGAACAAGTTAACGTCAATTCTCACAACTGTATATTTCATCGACTTACAAAAATTGAATATAATATTTAAAACAAAAAACCTGCTCTCGATGATATGGTTTTGGAGCTGTTACAATGCGACTTGGTGGACACATCTGTGGTAGATTTTCATCCGACTGATTTATGTACCTCACGATGTTTTCCTTCACCACCGAGCACGCAATGTATTATAAATACAAATTAAACACATAAAAACTGAGTGGTGCTTTGTTTGATGCTCGCCCTATATTCACGTGTCCAACACTGGGCCATCAGAGCACATAAAATATAATAGCATATAATTAATTTTATATATCACATATAGACATAACGAATACTTTGAATTTTTTGACCGGCGTTTGCTGCTTCGCTGTATAAACCAAAAATTTAATTTTAGCATTCCACTGTCCATTGAATAAAAGGTCTAAATGGAATGTGTGCAAGGTGCAGAGCAGTGGCGATAAAAGCCGGAGGGCGAACCACAAAGACAATTGCACTTTTATTGCTTTCACGGGCAATAAAAATGTAATCTTGATATTTTATAGTACAGTCGCCTTACCATGTTCGTCGAATATTATTGTAGACTAAGTTACTTATTACTATAATATTGTCGTATGTAAGTTCATTTTAAAAAGTCAGTATATAATGTTGTTTTTCGACTTAGCGTTTATATAATATTTATAAGGTATTTTCGGTAAAAAAATACTCCCGGAAAAACCGTATACACTACGGTTTTTCGGTAAAATTATGAATGCGTGTCAATTCTATGGGACAGTGAAGTCATACAGCTACCGTTTATAGATTAAAAAACGATTGCATACCATTAACTCTTTGTACCCATCATTCAATTAAAAATAAAGCATTTGCCACATATGACAGGCGGGACATTTTTGCATACTGCATTGCATACACGAAGTAACTCTTCCCACTAAATGATCGGCGTGCATTATAAATATAAATGATTTGTATTTTTTTTTTTACTTTTTTCTCATTTTTGGCACCTTATTTCCGGCATTGATTTAAATTTATAAAGAATTTCAATCTCATTGTCGCTAATCGTAACACCTAGTGAGTGGCCTATGGCTTTAAGTAACTTTGACGTTAACATTGTTCGGCAGCTGCCGGGAACGCGGCACTTAGACCTACTGTCCGAGTAATCAAATACTACATATGTCAACGAGACATGTCCTCCGTTAAACTTGTTAACGATAATTGGAAGGAGTAAGAGTAATGTACATATACATTTTTTTAGAAATTTAAAGTTTCACACGGAACATGTAATATAAATTGTCAATTAAAGTTGATCTAATCTTTTGTGACTTTTTTTTTGATTTAAGTAATACTCATCTAGAGCCGTGATGGCCCAGTGGTTAGAACGCAAATAATTAATCTAATTTCCACGAAATTCTGCCACATGTGTATTCCACCAACCCGCATTGGAGCAGCGTGGTGGAATATAATCCAAACCTTCTTCTCAAAGGGAGAGGAGGCCTTAGCCCAGCTGTGGGAAATTTATAGGCTGTTGTTGTGTGTGGAAAAGAAAAGTCTACTTATTTGAGCATTTGGGTCCCACTATCTATATACCTAAGGTAAAAAAAAATCTTAATAAAGAAATTTAACTGACTTTTGACATACCTATTTCACCCTGTTTTTTGTTTTGCCACCAAAATTCTGTTATGTTTATTGTATCAACCCAACCTTCGCATGGGTGATATTTTTTAATAAAGAAAATGAGAAGACCCTTAGAAAGAAAATATTTCTTTATTAATTTATATAAGCACGTCATCAATAATAAATATTAATAACAATTTTATTCTGAAGCATAGATTAATACGTGACCACGGCTTATATGTATATTTAAATATGAATAATTTTAACTGCGAAAGTACCTTATGGTTAGTCAGTTATCCGTCCATCCGTTTTGAGAGACTAAAAAAGAGAAGGTCCGAAACTTAACTTCGTTTATCATAGTTTTCGTAGACAGTATCTAATATAACTTTTGCGGTATCTACTGCCTAATATTTATAGTCCTATATAGTATCGCATAATACCCAGACGGGCTTGCACAAAACCCTAACACAACTTCATTTGTTTTATAAAAAAAAAATAGTATGTTAAAATTATATTATTATGAAATAAATTACCATCGTATTAAAAGTACGATTAGCTATGAGGAACGTTAATTTGACTAAGAGGCAAAGTTCGCTCGAAATGTCATCTGTCGACAATGCAAACCATTCCAAGTGGAAATCCACGATATTGGGAATTATGCTGCACTTCGGCTTCCTTGCGAATGTTCCACGATCCGAATTTCGAACTAAAGAGTAATTTCAAAAGTTCTTAACAGTTTTTCATCATGTTTTAAACTAGTATTTTTTTATGATATCGGTAGGCAGACCCGCAAAAGGGCCACCCGATGGTAAGTGGTTACCACCGCCCATAGACAATGGCATTGTAAGAAATATTAACCATTCCTTATATCACAAATGCGTCACCAACTTTGGGAACTAAGATGTTACGTCCCTTGTGCCTGTAGTTATACTGGCTCACTCACGCTTCAAACCGGAACACAACAATACTGAGTACTGCTGTTTGGCGGTAGAATATCTGATGAGTGCCTCACCACAAAGTAAAGTATGAATATAATATTATAAATAGGAACATTTTGATTACTTGTTTTCGAGTAACTGTTAAACAAAGATATAATTATTGCGAGTTATCTTGTTTACAGTAAAAAATAATTGAATAATGAGTTATCTTATAAATATTTAACATCACAATATAGATAGTTAATTCTATACTTACAAATCTATATTTATAACAAAACCAATCTTTAGAATGGTATAAAAATATTGTCATCGCGTATAAAATTGTAAAATTAAAGACAATAACATACAATATACCACTTACCCGCTCAGTAATATATAGCTTTGGAAATGAAATAAGCGCCGACAGTCCTTTGAAATTGTGGCTCTAGAAACTTAATACAGTAAGGAGGTAAATCTGCGAGTTAGGTATTCCAAGTATAATTTTAAAACGTAATAAAAAAACGCAATTATCTAATTTCATCGTCTCGCTTTGTACTAAATAATGTTTATTGTTATTTTACCCCTATAGATAGTTTCCTTTATTAAATGTTTTTAGAAAAAAATAGTTTCAATTTTTATTATATCCGTGATCGTTGTAGTTTGTTTGGTGCGTGATTGCTATGATTAATTATAAGTTACAATAAATTAATTAATGAAAGTTATATGAAATACAAAGTTCATCTCTCTCAGGATGGCTGTTTGTTTAATTATTACTCCATCAGATAAGTAAATAATTGTTTCTGTCTGTTATTTCCTTTATTGATCGACACAGAGAAGGTGCTTCGAGGGTCTTGAAGGTTCTAAATCGTATCTTTATATCTAAAAGTAATGGTTTTAGTATTTTTTATCAATGTTTTCATTATCTACAGGTTTTTATCATATACGTAGTATTTCATTTGTAAAATCTCTATCGTATATTTTCCGCTAAGCACAACTATGCATCAAATTCGTTTTATAGCACTGTAATGTATGATCGAACAAATTACAGAATATTCTTGTAAATCTATGATTGCACGTTTTCATTGCAATCATAGACACAGCTATCTCGTAGAAAAGTATAAGTCAAAATCTTTATTCAATTTAGAAGCCTCACAATTACGTATTGATTGTCAAAATCTACCTCCTTCTGGAACGGAGGAACGAATACCTCGAGCCGAGAAAACCTAGCGAACGGAACTCATGTTTACCACCTTACCTTTAATAATTCCACAATATAAGCGTGATGGTATAATTTAAAATGGTACTATAAACAGTAAAAAAGAAGTAATATTGTCTTCAATAATAAATGTGTCTATTTGATTGCTTAGAATTTCATATTAAAGTTTCGCAGATTACACGGACCGTTTTTTCATAAATAAATAAATAAATAAATAAATATTGGACAACATCACATACATTACTCTGATCCCAATGTAAGTAGCTAAAGCACTTGTGTTATGGAATATCAGAAGTAACGACGGTACCACAAACACCCAGACCCAAGACAACATAGAAAACTAATGAACTTTTTCTACATCGACTCGGCCGGGAATCGAACCCGGGACCTCGGAGTGGCGTATCCATGAAAACCGGTGTACACACTACTCGACCACGGAGGTCGTCATAAAAGTTTGACCAGTATTGATTTCTCTCGAGTAAAATAATTATCGCCATTCATTACGTTTCCAATTTGCTTGGAAAAGGGTGTGAAGCATAATCAGGCGTAAAATTACTTTCCTAAGACTGATGACCGCAAGTCGACAGCTCTCGCGCAATAAACGAAATGGGACGTTTTTTTTTCTTTAGATAAATTAAAAATACTCGGCTTAAATATTTCTTTTTAATGTAATTAAATGTCAACGTGATAGTCTTTTACGAATTAAGTTTAATAAAAACGTTGAATAAATTACAAGAGACAATCATAAATAGCTTAGTGGATAGAACACTGTGATTTCAAAACCAGTCAAGTATCACTGAGTTTTATGTACTTAAATATTGTTTGCAATACGTGTTCGGTCACTTGTATCGACTGATATTAATTGGAACAGGAAAGGAGCGTTAGCCCAATAGTGGGATGTTTACAAGGTGTTATATACTTTAATTTTGTATTAATTTAACAACGAAGGATAAAATTTATTAAGTATGATATTCAGTCTATGAAGTATCTATATTCATACTTGCATAAAACATTCGTTTCGGGTTCGTTTAGAGAAATCCAGACTAATATTTAATAAATATATCGTATTATTGATCTATCTCTCTAAAGTATATTACTATAATATTTTAAGAATGTCTTTCGAGGGAGAAATAAAGAATAGGGGAGATGAAATAAATAGAGAACTAAAATAGATATATAATAATTGTTACTTGAGATTTTGTTTGCGTTTATCCTCGTATGCTCCAAGTTAGATTATTTCATATGATGGTATTCGTTATATATCAAATAACAACCTATAACAAAATATATTATTTACCAGACAGTCAAAGAAATCCAGAATCCCACGAAGACAAATACATCCCATTTAATACCTACACATGTACACAATCCGAGTCAGTGAATGCAGACTCATATTTATACTGGTTGAGTACCATATTACGTACCAAAAAAACAAATGTAATTCAAAAACTTAGTTGTGTCGCTGCTTAGAATTTTTTTTAAAGTCATATATAGCAAGCGAGCAGGAGGCTTACCTATTGGAAAGTGACTATTACCTTCCATGGACATCTGCAACACACGGAGGCATGCAGGTGCATTGCTAACCTTTAAGGAACGAGCAGGCTATTTCTTTTAGGTTCCCAAGAAAACTGAAAGGGAAAGCTGGTTGCACAGAGTGGTTGTGCGAAGCAGAAAATGCCTTAAAATCGCGCTCTTGTGTTTTTTGTACTCTAATGATTCAAATTTGAAAATTTGAAATTCTAACCGAAAATGAAATTCAGTTACTGGTTTCATTAATTCAAACAAAATTCTCGGAACATCCCCTGTGAAAAATGCAAAATAAAATCATGAAGGCATACTAATATAAAAAATATAAACTAAAAATAAGATAAACTAAAAACACGGATAATATGTCTTCTTTTTATAAAATGGCTAGGCGGTCGGGCAAATGGACCACCTGATGGTAAGTGGTCACCACCGCAAATTGATATTGTGGCGTATCCAATACGGCACCAAACTAGGGAACTAAGTTGTTATATTGGCTTACTCACCTTTCAAACCAAAACACAGCAATACAAAGCATTGGCGGTTATAAAATATAATAATAACTTTATTTTTATGACGGTTAAAGTTCAATATTATTGTTTCATTGTCAGACTAATACATCACTTTTTATAATTTACCAAAGAAAAGTACACAAGATAAGTAATTTTGTTACAAAACGAAACGTATCAGACAGTAAACGTATTAGATAAATTAGGGATGACTGCGATAGGACTATGATAGTATTGAACGGACCCGTCAAAGTCGACGACAACACGACGACAGCAGAGTTAGAGGTTAGTTTATAGCAGCGAATTTTTTTTTTTTTATGTTATCGCGGGCAAACGAGTAGTTAATTAATTTAATTTATTAAACTTCTAATACTTTACTGTTCTTTAGGTTTCAGGTTTTATAGTTGATGTAAGCCCTAAAGGACAGAGATCCTCTAAATTTTACAGCTTCTATAACACGATCCCTTGTAGTAGCAAGAGCTTTGTAGCTGAGCTGTGTTGATTACGCTCACCGACTGGTCGCCAGCGGGCTTAGTCGGTAGTAACTTCTACATACGATGTATGAAGATATTGAAAACATTGAAACTGCTGTGGCAGAAAATGCTCATTATATTTGATTTAATAAGACCTCTTTACACTTGAGCGAACACCTGAGGCGATTATCGGCAGCCGTCACCCAGTTCTAATACGGACCGAGTACGTGCATTGTGATCTGAAAGTAGATTTTTCACGGTACATAACTAATTTTGCTATCCTATATAATCAATAAATAATCCAGATTATCTTACAATAAAAAGAAAAATAGTCATTATTTTTAATTACTTGCTTATGTTTATAAAAAAAAAAAAAATCTAACAAATTTAGCATTGCAAATTTTATTACCTCCGTCTTTTAGCCGAAGCAGCGCCTTGGTGATGGCTTTCCGATTCAAATAACCGCAGTGCCTGGGACTTGATTAACTGGAGCGGTTGGCCATGCCGACCTATTTATAACCTAGAGGTATTTTGATCTAGCATTTACAAATAAACTAAACTAGTTACACTTTAAAAACATAGAATATCAGCAACTACCGTTATAAATCAATATGAACAGGGTCTTCAGATCAGGGATTGTCAATTAAATTTATTTTGATAGAATTTTTCGATAATTTAAAAAAAATATAGGTATGTCTTATTTGTTATTGTAATAAAGTAATACATAAAATATATGAGTAAAAGAAGTTCATAAAATATAACTCATTTTTCATTAAAGATCTTCGTCATAAGTCCCTTTGAAACCGGAGACTATTTACTAAAGATTCAATGTACAAACTATTTTACGCAAACTGCATACTAAGTTTTCTATTACCTTGATGAAATAATTGTTCTAATGGTGTTTTCTTAGACAATTTCTAACTAACAGCAGTGTTATTATGTAAGCAGATTGCATACACAAATTTAGAATTAAATAGCTTTAGAAAAATCTAAAATATAAAAATAATACGGTAACCCGTAAATGAGTTTATGACATTATTTACGGATACTCACACTGCCATGGTCACAACCTTATAGTAAGCTGTAGCTGATAAAAAAAATATACAAATTAGTATGAAAAAAAAATACCGACATACTATTTTTATGATCATCGATTTACAAGAATAAATAACAATAATTGTTCTTGTAATATGTACTATGTCATCATCATCATCTACATCATTATCGTATATATAATCATATATATATAATATATAAAAATTAAAACAATATAATCTAGAATATAATATGGTTGCATAAATCCATTAGAATTTCAACAATAAAGCACGATAAACTCTTGCTGCTAGAGTTTTAATTTATTGCAGAAGTGACGAGATTAATTTTAATATGTTTGAATCTACGATCACAAGACGAAAAATCGAACGCAAGTCGACATGATCAATACAGACTGCGAGAAAGCACTTTGTCCATTACATTATATTAAACTTCATTAAATAATTTAATAGCACATGGTCGTAATATTTTTTGTTTTCAGATAACAGGTTAAGTTAAATATTTGATATATTTAATATTTGCTGTTGAAACACTTGGCCCTTGGAGTAGTGGTGCAAAAAGCTTCATCAAAAGTATAACACCTCGCCTTATTGCCTTCACTGGTGACAGGAGGGCTGGTTCGTTTTTAGCCCAGAGGATCGGAATTGCGATTCAACGGGGAAATGCTGCTAGCACTCTCTCCACCATTCCACGCGGTTAAGATTTATACAGTAAATATTTTTAATTCATATTTGTATATATTTAAGTACTTAATGTTAATAATTATTTTATTATAATACAACAAGTAAAAATATATGTTATAAAATACGCGTAGAGCTAGATATTGTTACTTTTAAAATAGTAATATAAAAGCGATTATTATATCTGAAATAAATGAAGTAAGCATAATTAGTGAAATAATGTAAACAATATAATAGACAAAATGTAAAATACATGCAATAAAATCATATGGTAGTTAAAAACGCATGTACTAACGCATGCGTCCTTACAACAATCAAAAAATCGAAAGGTCTCGTCAGCTACGCGCTTAGAACGAAGTCCCTTTCGCTATGTATTATGGTTTAAACAACGGACATAATTAAATAAATTAATATTTTAAACGTAATTAAATTGTTGTAATATTCTATGATTATAAAAAAATCACATACTGCAACAGTGTTATGATGGACGAAGATTCACATTTACTTATTTCGGCTTAACTCTCATTCGCCAAGTGTTTACAGAGAAACGTGCAATATGGAACTTCATTATAAAGTTTTAAATTTAAACCTCATTTTATGTGAACAGGTCTTATAAGAAAAAAGTCTATAATGCATATTCAAAGGAATAGGGACATAAAAGTATGTATTCGAAACCGAAACAATTCTCTACCCTCGTCAAATTGATACGCCAGTTTAACCAAATATCTGCTTAACGTCACGTTTTCTTACAATGTGATTTTCGTGGTCCCTAACGAAGGTACGGATAAAATAAATGTAATTAAGTCAGTAGAACCAACAAATTCGCTGGTTCAAAATAAGCTCTCAATTAGGATTATCAGAAATAGCACGGGATTCAGCAGTACAATTATAAAATATAACTTACCTACTTTAAATTATTAATTTTAGATTAATATCGTAAATTGAATAACTGATAAATTATCAGGCTTTAATTCGTGGAGATAAGTCATAAATTATACAAATAACAAAATTGTATAGAACATAAAAATATAATGTGTACTTCGATACTTGTAAATACTTTATAAATAGTGTATCTGTAAGAATATTTATATTATTAAAATAAAATATCTATTCAGAGTATAAGACTAAAGTCTGTACGCTTAGATCTTTTGAGCTACGAAACGGATTTTAATGCGATTTTCATAAATAAACAGGGAGACTCAAGATAATGGTTTATATGTATATATATCTTTCTTCTATATATTACATACATGTATAAAATATATTATACTAGAAGAAAGCCGAAAAAAAACTAGGATATTTCTTTTTAAAAGATGTATAAGCCCTTGTGAATCTGGGATGGATAGCTTCTAATAATATAGATAATTATATGTATAAATTAAAAGTATAATATATTTTCCTGCCAAATGTCTATGTGGATTAAAATCTGAAAAACACTTTCTATATTCATACTTCGACAAAAAAGTTCACCAAGACACCAAATTTTCGCCATTGAAGTTTCAATAAAAAACAATTCAATTTATAACATTTATGCGTAGCTGTCGCGTAGATATATAATGACCTAAAAGGCTTATGATACGGTATTGTGTGCAAAGCTTTTAAAAGTTCGATTTCATGACCACTCGTGCTGAGTGGATATTGCGCAATCATTTTAAGAGGCAGGTTAACTCTACCTTTTGTTTTTTATTAGTATTTAAGGTAAAATTCTTTTACAAAAATAATTTATATAAGAATATTTTTGATGTTATATACTTTTTTTCTGTACATCTCAAAACGATAGATGTATTTAATCTTACTTACTGGTAAAATGTTCATCACGTTAATTTACTAACTTAAGTTTGAACCATCTGTTAATGCATCGCTACTTAACAATTCATGTAAAAATTTGTACTATTACGAAGTACGGAAATACTGCACGTATTGAATGTAAAAGGAAGATCTCATGGCTATGGACGAAATTACTTCTTCTTCTGCCTGGCATTTATTAGTCCCAGCTATTGCCAGGGTCTGCCTTCCGACTAAGTGAAGTAGTCCACTTTGCACAGTCTTTAACGTCATCCTGTGGAAGTCCATTGGCTCTCATGTCCTGTTTCACAACATCCACCCATCGCTTGGGCGCCCGGGAAGCCTTCCAGGTACAAATATATCAAAGTACTTTCTCCCGACATAGTTCTTAGGTCGACGCGCGACATGGCCATACCACCTCAGACGACGCTTTTGGAGCTTATCCACTTCGTCACGGACCCTGAGACTACCTCGAATGTACGAGTTGCGTATGCGGTCAGTCCGCATTACGCCGCACATCCACCTCAGCATTTTTATCTCCGTGACGTGAAGCTCCTCAGTGTTCCGAGATAGTGTTGGTCAGTACGAAAATGCAAGTATGAAATTTGTGATGGAAAATTTATATCATTAAAGTAAAACTATGTTCATTCTATAATTATTATTTAATTAATATAATGAAAATATATACTATAAAAAAGAATAGACTATAAATAACTCACTATTGGCCTAAGTTTCTAGGGCTACACTCCATGTTAGACGAAGGTCTTGTGGTACATTTTCTCCGTTAAGTCGAATAACACTTACTATCAATAGATTTCCGCATGAAAACCCTCGGCAAAGATACGTTTTGAATGAAATTCCATTTCTAAAATTCATATTTATTTTAGCTGTTAACGATTTCTTTGAAGTGAAAAATAGAGCTATTTGAACTTTTAATGTTTTTGTTGACTTTCTAGCAAATGTTCTATTAGAAAATTTAATTCAACATTTATTCTAAAAAAACTGGTCGAAGTTGAGCTTGACCATTAGAGCTGATAATAAAATGACATTTAATTATTACCGTTTCAGCACATGCGCAAATGTTTGTTAATCTCAATAATAAAAAAATATAACGGTTCTTTTATTTCGTTTTTTTTAATTAAAAAGTATGATATCTTTGAATACCACCTCGATTACCGTCTGTTGTCGGTTCTTTTCGGTAGAATTTACATCCTGAACCGGTCGTAGCTTAACGTTTCATGCAGTTCTGTAAAATGACGATTTTAAAATCTTACTTGAATAAAGTATATTTTGATAAGGTAGCAAGTCGAATATACCTATATCGTATTATAGAATAAAATATATATGCTACTTGCTACCTTATCAAAATGGGTTAACCCAAGGATCTATATCCTTAGGTCTTGTGTTCAATCCTCAGGGCGAGTCAATAAAAACATATTGGTTTTATCCGTAGACGACATTTGAAAAGCAGTCTTAATTTTGAAAGTGGAATAGCTATGTTTAAGGCGTAACAATATAGAAGGCACGTTAAGTGTTTGATTCTCTGAACTCCTTTTGATCGTATTAGGTTTGCCAACCCATTGGATTATTAGAGTTACGGAATAAATAATGAAATTTAAATAATGTTTGCGCACACACTTGTGCGCTATATTCTGTCATGAGCCGTTGACTAGTAGACAGTTGTCGTCCTTGTGAATTTGACGACCTGTTTGAAATCAGCCAGTTAGCTATTATCATCATCTTAATATTAAAAGTATCAAAAGAGTCATGGTTGAATGTCATAAGTAAAATTATTAGAATTTTAAAATAAATTTGTGGATTTAGTTAACAACAGTCCTGAAATCAATACAATCGCTAATCAATGGATAGGAGAACAAATCAGCTATCCATCGATATTTCTTAAGGTTTTTTTTTTAAATATACTGTCTATATACTTTTAAAGCCGCAATACTTTGTATTGTTGTGTTCCGGTTTGGAGGGTGAGTGAGTCAGTGCAACTTCTGCTTTGGAGATATGAATGATTAGAATTTATTACGGCTCCAATGTCGATGGGCGGTGTTGACCATTTACTATCAGTCGGCCCATTTGCCAGTTCACCTAACTATTTCAAAAAAAAAAAAAATTACAGAGTTAAAACTGAAAATTATTTATAAAGCCATTAATATTAGTCGGTTCGAAATAAACCAATACTGTGGCGGACGCGAGCGAAAACAATGGCTCTCTGTCAGCTCGACGTAGACAAATTGTACCGGAACATGAAAGAACCGTGATGTCGAACGAATGCAATGAAATCCCTTTACACTGACAATGTGGCTGTATGCTTTTATACTTGTTTATGTGGGCACATTGTAATCACAGGATTCCATTGTAAGATTCTGCGTTTCGCTGCATTGAAATACTGTGTTGTTTTGAGTAAAAATGCAACGTAAGCAGTAGCGAGCCAATACACTATTAAAATAATACTAGAATATATTTTGCGGAATTACACCACGATTTTTTTTCTTTCAATAGTTTGGATTTGTTTTGTGATTTGTTTAGTTCTATTTGAAGTCTTTATAATTTTATGAATGAACTTTCGAAAGGTTCGCTACCATAGAATTGTAGGAAAGAAGAAAATTTTCCGATTTTTGTCAAAGAGCAATGGGCGACTTTTGATCTGAGGCGAAGCGAATTAAAGTCGTCTTCGATTTATTTATTTTTTAAATTTTGAATGAATTCCTAGTTAGTTTAATTATACACTTTTGGTTCACTGGTAGAATTACAGGCCTACTCAGTGAAAAACTAGAAAGGTCTTAAGATCCCAAAAATATCCTCAGCTCCCGTTTGGTGTGGGGACAGTAGAACCGACTCCTAGTTGTTGGTCTTCTTCGGTGGAGCAAATAAGAGGAGGCATTTTTAATTACAAGTGCACAAAAGTCAGGAGAAGACCGAGCCCGAGATGGCATATATTAGCTTCGAATTCGTAATGGGGGAAAGAAGTAGTAGAAGAAGAAAGAAGAAATAAAGGCCCAAAAAAAGTCGAGCTGACTTTTATCACTATTTTAATTTGCTACTTCTTATAAAATGATATATGACGTATAAAATATGTAAAACAATTACGAACATGCTAAATAATCCCGCGTTACATAATATAATGCGGAAAGCATAAACCGGAAACATCAAGGAGCTTCCGGTATTAACTTTTAATATCCAAGATATCTTTTTACGAGAGTTGTTAATTGGAACGTCACAAAAGATATTGTTGAATTTAATTTAATTTAATTAAAACAATATATAACAACCCATAAATGATACTATTCATATTACTGAATTTTAATTTCAAACTTTTTGATTATTTTATTCGCAGTTAAGAACTTTTCGCAACAATATAATCATAATCATAAATTTATTCTTGATATTATTTATAAGTAACGTGAACGATCAATCTATGGGTTGCCTTTAGACATAAATCAACAATAATTCTGTTAGCTCGACCTTTAATCTGAGGCGGTGCTTCGGTGATGGTTTTCCGATTCTATTAAACGCAAAGCTGAGACTTGATTAACTGTTGGCTTTACGATAGCGAATATTGAAGTATGTATAATATTCTTTTTTTTTTTTCTTAAATGTCATTACAACCAATCATAATAATAATTAAAAATTCAATTTAAAAATCACCTTTTATATTTTCTGCAATAATTATCGTATCTTAGCTATGGCTAAAAAATTTGATAGGGTTTGTTATGAAACAAGAGCATAAAGC
This sequence comes from Vanessa tameamea, assembly GCF_037043105.1. NCBI lineage: Eukaryota > Metazoa > Arthropoda > Insecta > Lepidoptera > Nymphalidae > Vanessa > Vanessa tameamea. The sequence continues at coordinate 4,339,617 of NC_087318.1, read as the reverse complement.
GATAAAAAACAAAAAGTTCGTATTCGTTATATTATACAATATTGTTTAAATTGCATTCCATTTGAGAAAGGTAGTAAATACTTTGTTTATAGCTTTTCTTCTCAGTAGAATCTACATTCCGAGCCGATGGCAGTTTTACATTAAATTTAATCACGTAACATGACTACTTACAAGATTTTCTAAGAGCTTGCAACTGAGTGAATAAAGAATATTCAATGTAATTATTTTCTTTTTCAACGCCTACAGTCGGCGTGGTTTACCTACTATTTTTTTTATAGTTGATTTGTTACAAGTATTGAATCATTAGTATTATGTTAGTATTATTATAAAAATAACTTACCATGAATTTATATTGGTAATTATAATCTAACCACTAAGATTGGGAACTACCAGTCTGATTTGAAAAATAGTTTTTGTGTTAGATATTCAATTTATTGAAAAACTAGCTGGTGCCAGCGACTCCGTTCGCGTTACTTTAAACCTCAAAAGTAGGGGTATTATATGATATTACACGTAGTGCTGTCGGGGATTAAAGCAAAGATTTTTTGCAGTTGCGAACACACGACAGAGCCACATAAAGCTCGACATAAAGGTCGAGTGTACTGGAAACTGGACTGCTTAAAAGTAAACGAAAAGTTTTTTAGAATGAGAAGGATCCGAGGTATAAACATGAAATCATCCATTTCTATTTATAGTATATTTATTTTTAAATGCAAAGGGATGACAACACTGGAACTCTTAAAAAAGATTTAAGACTCATCAGCCCAAGGCTACAACAATACATCAGTGAAATCCGCATCCAAATCGGTGAGGCTGATTCCGAGATTAGCGGTGACAAACGAACAGATAAACAACACAGACAAGACAAACACACAGAAAATCTAAAAATCATGTTTATGTGATCTATCGCGTTAATAGATACCTCCAATAATATTTTTTCTCAAATATCTTCCAAGTACAGATTTCGATCAGTTACGATTTTATTGTATGTATAGATATTTAACCACAATTAAAAAGCTTCATACAAAAACCCTAAGGAATATAGCAGCTAGTCAACCATGCCTGTAAACGAGTGAAGTAGTTAAAAATAAGGCCAAAGCCATCACAAAGCTTTAATAAAATAAATTGATCTTTATAGGTTCTTAAAAGGTAAAGAAAAAAAGAAGCGTTTTACGAATTAATTTTAAGATATAAAATGTAAACCTTTTGAAACTGTTTATGAATTCAATTTTAAAACATCGAAATCGTTTATAATTACTCCACTACCAGATAAGGACTTTTCACACTGAACACAATTTAAATTAGTTCATAGGTGCTTGAAAGGATTACAATCAGCCCCTTAATCGGGGCACATGTTTTCGGGTACTTCAACTCAACCGTCAAACATAGTTCAACAACTACATGATAAATTTCAGTTTTATTATTATATAGCCACAACTGAAATAACAAAACATTAAACTAAATTTATTTTTTTAAATCATATTCAGAGTCAGGTGTTGTTGTAATAAAACTGTTACACGGTCGTCCCCATCTAATAACGTTCGTGGAAATGAGTGTACACTCATTAGTCGCGATAAAATGTTTTTGTTTACATTCGACCGCCCTTCCGTCGCGGTCTCGCTTGCGTCATAGCATCTATCGACCACTGTGTTTGCGTATCCTAATTATTTATATTCATAATTTAGACGCTTGAACACCTACCTGAGCCAACTTTAGGTAGGAGGGGTCTTTTTTTTAATTATTGCAATAAAACTTTTAGCAATCATTACACTACCTGAAGTAAAATAAAATTATGTGGCCTGTAAAACTTACCAGCAGCGGAGTATAACCCTTCCCAAATGATAATTTTGGATCCGTCACCGACACCTAACATTGAATGAACTAAGGATATGACTAAGGAGAATCGAAACGGACAGACAAAAAAGGGTAACCACCACTGAATTTTTATAAGCCTAATTTGTGTTTATAAGTCTCGTGCTCGGCGGTGAAGGTTACCAGCGTGTGGCAATCTGCATATGTCGGATGAAAATCATCCACATACGTATCATTGCATTGGAGTGTGTGTATACGTCAGCTCAAAAAAGTCTTGTTTTGTAACATTTACGTTACTTATTATTTATTCTATTATATTATAATGTAAACGGGTTTCCGTTAAAGGCTGTGCCTACGCAAACTCACCTACAACCTGTATCAGTAAATGCTATTAATGTATTTTAAGTAATAAACATTGATTATTGTTAATATCGGACTCTAGCTAATTTATAGATAGCTTAATTAAACCCACGTTTATTTCGCAAATATTCGATTACTTTTAACTAACAAATCGCGCCGACGTCGAACGAAAATTTTTGAAAAATTAATATTATATCTCCTATAATTCTGATTTTTATTTATAACATACTAATCGTGTATATTTTAATAAGCAGACACACCGAGTAAAATATTTATAAAATCATTTAAAACCTACTTTACCCTCATCTTGCATTCTCTAGTAGAAGCTTGATCGATTGCGTTTAACTTCATCTTTTGATTAGATTAACATTCCATTCAATGTAAAAATCCTGCTAGCATTTGCGCTTTGGGCAGCTACTGAGATAGATTATATATTTACTAATACGTGATATCTATTAATATCGCCAATATATGTATATTATATTTTTTAAAGTAATTATTGTAATAGGAGAACAAATAAACTGGTTTCACTTGAATATTGTACAATTAAATACACCAGTATATATTAACTAGTAGTTTTATAGAGTGCTAATTTTTGTATGTTTTTTTCTGGATTCACGTAAAAAATACTAATCCTATGAATACAGAAATTTTACGGTAGCTATATAGATAAGAGATTACATAATATGTTTATTAATCAGGCTTTTTAATATATGAACACGGTCGGATTGGATTTTGTAGTAGTCGCTTAATAGCGAACGCTGCTTAGACTATAACAAATACAAAAAAAAAAATCTTTCCAAATAGTCTATTTAAGCATATTTCTATAGAAGAAAATGTTAAATAAACTATTTTAAAAGTCATTGATTATATTTATTCTTTTTTTATAGTAAATGTTTACTAAATCACTCAATAACTGTAAATTGTCATACAAAATTATACTATCTTAAGTATAAGACAACTCAGACACCTTTTTTATATAATACCATTCCTATAAAATATACCTCTGAAATTCTCCAATATCGCAAATTTTCTAATATATCATCATCATCATGATCAGCCTGTATTATTCCACTGCTGGACGTAGGCCTCCCCCAAGGCCCGATCTTCGGCTCTTCTCATCCATGTTCTACCGGCCACTTTCCGTACATCATTGCTCCACCGTGCCGCAGGGCGTCCTACACTACGCGTGCCGATTCGCGGTCTCCACTCTAGTACCTTCTTGCCCCAACGGCTATCAGTTCTTCTACAGAATAATAATATATAATACATTCTAATTAGGTTTTAACCAAGTACAGTTTATATTTCATAAATATATCTTCAATGAAACAGTTATTTTTCACATTACGAGTTTTCACCTCCATTATTCTCTTAAAATTGGGGTTAGAAATACGAGATTAATTGTTTGTATATTCAGACGAAGAATAATAAAAACTTGGTAAAAACTATCATATGACGCAAGTGGAGTTTTCATGCTTAACCGAATAGATATACCCTTTGCTGTGATGTTCGTAAAATCTATACAAACGTTTTTCTTTGATAAATATGAATATACAATGACATACGAGTTTTACAGCGAATCTAGTTTATAAACACAAAGAAAATTTCTATCCCATCTTAAAATCCTACATTAAAATATTTTAACAAACTTCGTGAATGATCTAAACAAAAAGTTTGAGAAATTTTGCAATGTTAACATTTTGCGGGCAGTTTTCAATGGAAAGTCGTGAGGTAAGTTGCATATCTAAAAAGCAATTCTGGGGCGCGTATTCACAGACCAATTCTTAGTAAAGTTGGTGAGCGACGCTCGTAACGCCCTTTCAATAAAGGAGGTCACATCGTAAAATGAAATGAAAATGGGTTTACCTGACAAATAAAAAAAATCTATATATGTAACACATCTCATTCACTTTTTATATGTCTATTTACAAGCAACAATTTAAAAAAATTACAATACCCACATTATTTAGGTTTCGTAGTAAATCACGGAATTTTTGTAATAACGCTTTTATGTTTTACATTTTTATTTCAAAAAAGTAGTTAAACCGCCAAAGGGGTAGCCACCATCATGAGGCGCTCACCATCACCCATAGACTGTCACTATAAGAAATTTTAGAATAAATTTATTAATAATTTTATTTCTTCATTGCTGCCCCACCAACCTTGGAGACGATGATCGTGTGTCCTTTGTGCCTGTAATTACACTTACTCACTCACATCATCTTTGATACCTTTATCACAGTGGGTGGTATCCACAGAGACGGGTTTGCATAAAATCCAAGTTACCCTCTACTCTGTCATTTATATTCAAATTAATAGATATTTTTTAATGCCAGCCAGACAGATCTATTTTAAAAAGTTTGCATATAAATGTTTTAGAAATTTCTCAAGTAATAACAACAACTGTGACCAATGACAAAAGTTTATCGAATTTTAAGAAGTCCTTCAAATAAATGTTTGAGTTATTGAACCAGACGCGGTACTATGGTTAAAGTTCGTTCATTATTTCATGCCGTTGTTTTAATTACTGTGTAAACATTTACCGTTTTAATGTAGTCTGTTTGAAGGTTAACTGAAAATAATGTAGGTTTTTAATAAAATTATGACTGTCAGACTGAATCCGAGGATTTTCTGTCGAGAAATTCTCAGTAGCAGCCTGGATTATGGATGTTGGCGTTAGTTGTTAGAGAGCACCTGGATCCGTTGGTGCTACGCCTGAGCTCTTTTCGGTGGTATCGGATTGGCCGTCCCATTGGCTAATGAGAGTCAGAGACTCGAGAGAGTACAGGAAATAGTAGTAGTGCACAAACACTAGTGTGCTCAAATATATTTGGGATATTATGACAAAAATGGGTTATAACCTACGTATTCGGACGATATGATAGTGTCGCATGTCGCATAGTAACTATACTATGCAAAATTAGATATGTTTTCAACAAAATCAGTGTTTTTTCAAATAGTACCAAAAGTCACAAATGATCAAAACTCATCACTAAACACTCAGCAGTTCCGAGGCAAGTAGTGTCGCGACCGACGTTCACCAAGCTACTGAAATGAAAACATAACGACCAATCACCTCCAAGACTGTAAAATGCCACGTGGTGGTGGTTCCTGTTTTTGTTCCGGTAATAAAATATAGAGGTAACCTTACAATGCCCATATTATTTTTATTTATTGAAAAAGTTACCCATCAACTTATCCCTAAGCACTTAAAATTAATATCTGATGTGGCTATCATTCAAAGTGATACGTCTTTAAAGGTGTAAACAACATTAAAAACAATTAATGACAATATGATATACGAGTATAATGTGTTGGCTGGTATGTCTTGAGCCACCGTGGCAGAAATCAATTTTATCTTAATAAAAAAATAAAATAGGAACTGTATTTTTAAAAAGGTTTCTTTCAAAAAAATCTAAAAATCCTATTTAATTCTTATAAAATTATATGAAATATTTTAAAGTAATTCAAAAAAATGTATTATGTACCTATATTGAACTTGTTTTTTGACTTATCGACTAAGTTCTACCGGTACGTAAGCAAAAATTCTTGAATCAAATTTTAAAAATGAGAATATTAATATCCTTTGTCTACTTACCCTTCGACCTGAGCTGTCGGCAAAAGCTATTCAAAATTTAATGAACGTCTCGTTTTTACCCAATAGATTTTATCATTTTGAGGGTATGCACAGCGTTTTCTTCTTTACGATATGAATATAAACTTAAACCGTCTGAGGATAAGGGCAAACATTCAAACATGGATGATAATGTAGATTTAAGAACAATGTTATAAAACCTTGCTATATTATTTTTCCAGATCAGAAAAATCCTTGGCTACAATGTTAATATTTGATATTTGAATCATGTATTCGGGTCAAACTTTAGATTAACGTAGTATTAATTGACCTATATTTAATATAATTCACGTGTGAAATAATTTTTTTAATAATGGGATTTTTTATAATACTTTTTCATGTAAGAATTATAAATATGTACTAGAAAAATATCTTCAGAAAAGTGCACGGCGACATACTATATTTTATAGTATTTATTAAAGGAAATAAGCGTTTTCTTTTTATTTAAATTACAGTTTATTCGTAGCCACATAGATTAGTGTTTTTACCTTAACAATCACCAAGTCAACCAAGCTTTCCGCCATATAGGATCGTTTGGTTCGATCCCGAATGATGACACTCGTAAAACTCTGACTTTATTGGTGTAAAGTCGGAATGGGTTGCCAATACATATTTGTTTACATAGGTTGGCGGACGAGCAAATGCGCCACCCAATAGTAAATGGTCACTTCTGCCTATTACTATACTTATAATTGGCCTATTTAACCAGAAATTTTAACCATTCCTTACATCGCCAATGTGCCACCAACCTTGGAAACAATATGTTATGTTCTGTGTCTGTAGTAACTGGTTCACTCACCCTTCAAACTGAAACACAAGATTTCTATCCTAATAAAGTAGTTATATTTTTTTATAAATATACCATGATGATATAATATCATTATTATTCTACTTTTTGTTTTTTTGTAACATTGTGTGTTTATAAAAAATATGACGCTTTTACAAATCAGAATGAGTGATGACGTTAGCCAAGATTACTGGGATAATAACAAATGACCGAACATTCAAACCGATTTGCGTATTTCCGTCATCGTCTTAATGCTTTTGTTAATACCTAACTTGTAAACAGATTAGAGGTCGTTTCGGTGTAGTAATTTCGGCATAAATATTATTTTACATACATTTTTAGCAGCCTGTAAATTTCCCACTGCTGGGCTAAGGCCTCCTCTCCCTTTTAGGAGAAGGTTAGGAGCATATTCAACCACGCTGCTCCAATGCGGGTTGGTGGAATACACATGTGGCAGAATTTCATTGAAATTACCCACATGCAGGTTTCCTCACGATGTTTTCCTTCACCGCCGAGAATTCAGTGGTGCCTGCCTGGGTTTGAACCCGAAATCATCGGTTAAGATGCACGCGTTCTAACCACTGGACCATCACGGCTCTTATACTTTTTTATCTGTATCTGTATTTTTTTATTCATAACCATAGCCAATTCCAATATCAGAAAAAGTAAAATTAAATAAACTTTAGATTTACATATTCCATACGATTTTATAATATCTCTGCTATATTGTGTCATACAAATATTCTTGATTAATTTTTGTTCGCGAAATCGCCCGCGTATTTAATATAGTTTAACCCACAAGATATACAGCAATAATCACACATTTATAGTAAATTACGCCCCACCATATCAGGTTCTTCCAAGGGACTTAAACTATCTCGATACCAAATTTCATTTAAATCGATAAAGAAAATTACGCAAGTCTCGATATAGCTTATGTACTATTCTGATGTATAAGTTATATTATTGTAAAGTTACGTTAAAATCCATTCGGTAGTTTTTGCGTGTAACAAACGTGCATAAAACCTCAAAAACTTTCTCATTCATAATATTAGTAGGATATAATACAGCAATATTCTATTAATTATATTTAACTACTTATATCGTTTATATATATTATATATTATAAAAACGGATATATTTATTATTCTTATTTCAAATCTCGGCTAGTTTTATCGTATCAATATACACTATGTACATTTTATCTTGGATTAATTTTTCAACTTCTTCTTTAATAAATGTACATAATATAAATGGAATGAACTGCTAAGTTAATCCTTGAGGCGCGAACTCAACCCATCCATTTTACTGAAAATATTTCCAAGGACGTCGGGCTTTCTCGTCGAAAAAAGGGAAAACTTTTAGTGTAGTCGTAAACATCTAAAAGCTGACCTATTAAATATTTGGGTAAGTATCTATTTCGTGAACGATATTAAATTCCTAACAAGCAAGTTTTATTATGTAAAATGTTGTTAGGTTTATGTTATAAGGGCCAGTTGCTATTGTTTTGATAAATTTCTTCGCTATTTATTTTATTAGGTCACATGATGGCGTGCGAGTTATTCTTTTGTTGAACTTTATTAGTGTTGACGTCGGACGTGAAGATGTACTTTGTTAAATGTATAAAAACTTTTTTCTTAAAGTGTTTTATTAAATTTTATAAAGCTTTTTATTGGCGTTTTATGCTAATGTGTATAAAAAAATATTTCTAGATCATATCGTTTTTTTTTAGTTTTGAGAAAAACAGAGTACGTGGTCTACGTATAATTATTTTTATAATGAGGAGTCATCAAATGCACAAGCACGTTTTTTTACAATCCTTCCCGGGTTTTACAGTCTAGAGATAAATGTCAAAAGGAAATTGTATGTTCGTGTGTGTGATGTAAGATCTGGAACGTGTAGTATTATTTTCTCACGCAGTTATAATCTTCAGAAAAGTAGCCAGGCCCATGGGAGGGGAAATGTAGTATTTTTACCTACTAGAACCACGGATTGGAGAGGCTGCAGGATCGTATCGATACATCGTGGTGGACCTTCCGGTGTTATACTCTCAGAGCGGGCGGTGAAAGGCTAATTTCACATCAGGAGGCGAAGGCAGCGCGAGGTTATCTAGGCTACCGCCCTTCTCAGAGTCGACTAAAGCAGGCACATACGGTTTCCACTTCACGCGTCACCCCAGGGTCACGGTCTATTTTTGGCACTCGTCGTTGCCCAGAAAGTCTGATGCATGCCTGGTACCCAGAGTGGGTCTTTCCTAGCACCACGAGATCGCTTGGTCATGCTACCGTGATGCTCTTGTTTTTGTCTTTCACCAAGCTAGAGAAGTTTTCGGGGTACAGAGAACTCTCGGTGACGCTTACGGCTGGGGCAAAAGGTGCGCATAGCGCTGAAGCCTCCCAGATATTTTTGGGCTCACACTCCCGCTTCTGCGATGCGACATGACACTTTCACAGAAAGAGACCATCTCCATCCAGTATCTGTCATCGCCGTGCATGACATTAATTACGTTTGACGACCTCCTTGGTCGAGTAGTGTGTACACCGGTTTTCATGGATACGCTACTCCGAGATCCCGGGTTCGATTCCCGGCTGATTCGATGTAGAAAAGTTCATTAGTTTCCTATGTTGTCTTGGGTCTGCGTGTTTGTGGTACCGTCGTTACTTCTGATTTTCCATAACACAAGTGCTTTAGCTACTTACATTGGGATCAGAATAATGTATGTGATGTTGTCCAATATTTATATATTTATAATTATACATAGTACCGAGACTACCATGTCTGCGTTAGCTTAAATATTAGTGTGCCGGAAATATACTCAGCGACGCAAGTGGGGACGGATCGCCAGGCATGCTGTTGGTGACCCCAGGTCCTCCTGCCATAAGGCTCAAGGCTCATTGAGCTAGCGGTTTGCCTCGAACTGAAGTAGTAACGTTTCGCTAATCTGGATAACTTATTATTATTACTTATTTTTACCTTTTTATAATATTTACATAATCTGTAGTCAGTTTTACATACACGAATATTTCATTATGATACTAAGTTATTCTGTCCATTGTGCCTGTAGTTACACTGGCTCACTCACTCTTCACACCGGAACACATCAGTACAAAGTATTGCTGCTTGACGGTAGAATATGTGATGAGTATGTGGTACCTACCCATGTGATATTGCATAAAGCCCTACCACCAACTAAGTTACTTACTTTAGTTCGTTTAGAATATGCCAGGATATTGGCTATCTGTATTCCAAATATCATTCAAAGCAGTCCAGACGTGCGTGTTGAGTAACTAACAAACTTACACAATTATTTTGTTAGTTGGATTAGCTAACTGCGACATAAATTCAAATAAATCTTCCTTGACGTTTTTATTTTGTTGACAAGCGCATAATAGTCGGTAAATCGCAGCTCGTGTATCGGTCGCATACCGCCATATCCGAATACCAGCTTGAAGCAATTTGGCATAACGCCCGCTCGCAAATCATTACTCGGCAGTGAGATCTAGTGTGGCAATGTGGCTTAAGAATGTTCTACATTGTTAAACCATAATTGAACTGAAATAAATGTATCGAAATAAGTACCAAATCAACAGAGATATACGTGTATATAATTATTGTTTCAGATATTTTAAATGTAATTATTTAATTTCGAGGTGAATCTCACTCGAAAATATTTTTAAAAAAGTTTTCTTAGTGAATACTTTTTGCAGAATTTAATATCACGATCAGTTTCTAGCTGTGAAGGAATAATTTAAAAGTATTAATGACACGGAATAAATGAGTTTGAACTGCCCTTTGTTCTTCATTTTTTTATCGTAATATTATTCATTTTATTAATTTTTATATCTACTGAAATCAGAACATCTAATAGGTAAATATATACCTAAATGCTCAGCTTAAAGTGCTTGTGTCATGATTATTTATAAGTTACGTTAATGTGAAGGTAAAATAAAATCACTAAATGGTCCACGGTTAGGAAAAAGGCTCACAAGTTTACCCGGATTTGGACTTATTCCGCTGAACCCTAGTGTTTGGCTGCTTTATTATATTATATTAAATATAGTTTAAGCGTCAATAGGGGAATGGTTTACGGGCCGCCTAGCGATGTAAAAAATTGCAGGATCGATCTTAGGATCGATCCTAGGGTTTTCCCTTGGGCTATTGTCGTCCCCACTCATAGTACAAGTGATAATTATAGGACAAATGTTCTTTTAACAATTTTACAAAATGATCGTCGTTTGGTTGTAAGACGTTTACTTTTAGTCCGCATATTGTAAACTGTAAGCTTTGAACTATAAAATAAGTAAAGGACAGATATTAAAATATATAAATAATAAATCTTACAAAATATTTTTTAAGTATTTAATGTATTTTTACATGTTATTTTTAAATATACTTTCTTAGAATTATTAATTATTATTTATATTTCTCTACTTATTTTATAGTTCAAAAACTACTTTTCAACAATTCAGTTTAGTTTTTGTAAAAGAGAAAAAATTGCAAACAGTCCAATATCACAATGATCTACTTTTTTGTAATCAAAGGACGAATGATGGATGCTTTGAAGTGCACATGCTACAGTCACTTTCAAAGAAACGACCAATCAAAACGGGAAGCCTCGTAGATGTTGATTGGTCGTTAGTATCAAAGCAGCTAGTAATGCTAGCATTGATAATATGTATAATTTATGATGAGTTATTTATCATTGCATCGACAATGTCTAGTGAAATTACGACTAACTAATTAACAAATTAACTGGAGTTTTCTGTTAAATACAGAATTCAATGAAATAACATAATAAACCCTGTGACATATGTGTGACATTACCATAGGCTACCATTTATTAGTATTTCATTTCATTTCTACAATATTAGAAACAAAGAAGACCAAGAACTATATAGGATTTAAATATATGTATACGTAGCTCTAGAATATAATAATTATGATGTATATTTTTATGCTTCAGTTGGCAAACGGATAGTCTCATCTGATGGAAAGTGACTATCACCGTCCATAGACATCTGCAACACCGGAGGGCTTGCAAGTGCGTTGCTGGCCTTTAAGAAAGATGTACGATTTTTCTTGAAGGTACCCAAGTCGTATCGGTTCGGAAAAACTGCCGGTGAAAGCTGGTTCAACAGAGTGGTTATGCGAGGAAAATGCATTAAAAGTCGCGCTGTTGTCGATTTTCCGACACATGTGATTTGGGTGGAAATTGGAATTTAAATAAAGATCTCGATAAATGGCATACATACGAAAGTATGGAGTTTAATTTAATCGATGATTAGTAATTCGTTAATTTGTTACAATTATGGTATTGTATTATTTATATTGTTATTTATCATCTTGGTGTGCATTCTATTATAACGTTAAAAAAATATATGAATATCGTTATTATCTATATATAAACTTATTAATTTACAGAAACGCAGATCCCAAGGTCAATCAAAAGGCCTGGGGTTTGAACCCGACCAGGGTTTAAATCCTAGGTCGGTCCGATAAAAAGTTATTGCGTTTTGATGTTGAATATATTTCAGCAGTAGTCTCTCAGTAGAGTTTGGAGTTGAAAGTGTGTACACTAGGATGCCTAAGACAGGCTGATGGTTCTGGACTCCCAAGGTCATGTCGTGTCGTCCTATCGGATTGTAAGAGTGAGGGAATAGAGAGTCCACCTGTGATTTCGCACTATAAAACATCTGCGTTGTTGGCTAGCCTCCCTTGAGACATTGTTCTGGAGGATATTACTTATGATAGAGGAGGAGCACAGATAAGAAATCCGTATTTTACTTAATATAATTTTCGTAATAGATATTCACATTTTTTGTTTGGTGGCTAATAAAGAGATTTAGTATTATCAAAAAAAATAAAAAACAATAATACATGTTTTCCACAAGTAATAATGATTACGGAATTTCGACTACTTGGCGATCACAACTTCATACAATTATTTAAAAAAATATTGAGTGCTTTTCGAGTGCAGGTGACTGAACTGCTTGCTAAAATAAAAGGATATTTATTCCGTACACGACCAAGCTCCGATTATTATGTCCAGCAGAACTAATTTACATAAAAATGCTCGGTGTCTTGTCTTTCAAGTACTTTACAATGAGTAGTTTTTAAAATGGTGATGTTATGCAGCTTATTTATCCTAAAATACATTAATCTGCAATCTTAAACCAAACTAGTGGGTTTCCCGTGAAACTTCGCGTTTATTCAAAAGATTTTTTAGGAAGTTTGAAACCTATGACAGGTTTTGTTTTGATTTAATTTCATTGTAAACTGCAAATCAGTCATCTAAATTTGGCGCCAAAATTATGAAACTTCTTTTAAATGAATTTTTAATATCAAATAGTATACATTGGTTCAGTTAGAATGTTTACGTTTTCATTTTTATTCTTATACAGCCGTAGTACCGCTTTCTAACAGGCCAGTAACTTTTTTCCGCACTCTAAAATAAATTCCTTGGTAAATCGTAATATTTTTTTTTATATGCATCCATCGTCCCATAATCATTTATGCTTTATTTATTATTTTTTTGGGTCATTGTGGACATGTACTGCCACCGATTTTACCACTGAAACTAACTTTGTATTTAATTTATATGTATTGCTCATTGTACAAGTGAACTATAAGGTTCTTTATGAGTAATAAAAGTTCTTTAACCTGAAAATAATCTCGACTTAATAGATAATAATAATATTACAAATTAATATAACATTTAAATGGAAAATTCATCACATCTTTTAACAAGATAATTAACGCATTATAAATGTATATTTAATTGTAAATAAACAATAATTGTAATAGATACATATACAAAACAAAATAAAAATTAAGGAGAATATTGTTTGTCCCCTTGAAAATACTTACTATCTGTTATGAGATATTTTGTCGTGCGACTTTAACTAGACATAATAACCAATACAGGAATCAAATATTACAATTTTTTGACATTGAAATAATTATATAAAAAATAATGTATAAACAATTCATATGGTTATTGAATAAGTACTATATAAGGGTGTAAAATAAAATATTCAAATTGGACACAACGCAAATCGACAAGTTTATTATGTCGATTCACAATCTGCGAGTCGTAAAGATGAAGATACTAACATTAACGGCCACTTTGTTAGTACTGTTGCCTTGGGCGAAGAATATTGTAACAACCGAACGTATTCTTCCCCACTCAATTTATTATAAACCGAATACAGTTTATTATTTTAAATTATTTTAAAACCGTCTCTTACTATAATAAACATAATCAGCCTGTAAATTTCCCACTGCTGGGCTAAGGCCTCCTCTCCCGTCGAGGAGAAGGTAAATTCCACCACGCTGCTCCAATGCGGGTTGGTAGAATACACATGTGGCAGAATTTCGTTGAAATTAGACACATGCAGGTTTCCTCACGATGTTTTACTTCACCGCAGAGCACGAGATGAATTATAAACACAAATTAAGCACATGAAAATTACTATTACTATGTTATCGCATTATTGGCATTTTTCAAGTAAATGACTTAATAAAATGAGAAACTTTGGTAACGGTAATATTAACTAAACACAAACACTATAATATGCACTTACCATATTTTTGATGATGACGTTTTATTGACTGATTCCGGCCTTGGCAGAAATTCTTAACCGGCTAACTGAGCCAAGTGTTTGCTCAAATACAACTTAAGTCGCGCAAACACGTGTCCATGGGCGGTGGTAGTCACTTTCCATCAGGTGAGCCTCCTGCTCGTTTGCCACCTTTAACATAAAAAAACTCTCAAAATCGGGGATGGGACTGCAAATTCAACACGACCGGAAACATCAATGTGCTTTTCAAGGCAAGAGGCATTACTTACTGTAAATACCAAATTTGTAACTCTTGGCTGTAATTGATTTTTTATAACCCAGTAAAACTTTTTATCGCCACGACCTAGTTATAAAATCCCATGATCTTGAAAATTCAGGATTTATAAGCTATCTTGTAGACCAACGACTCGTTGGTCTACAAGATGTATGTATGTATCAGGCAACTACCTCAATCAGCTTTATAATGGCTAATAAAGTGATTACCTCTGTGACTCTGACATTTGCACCGTCACGAGTATATACTATTTCTAATACTGCCAATGTGACGCCTACCTTGAAATGTAAGGTTTCGGGCGAATCTATCCTTAATAATTAATCATTCTGTAGAATATTTAATGACTATATCGTATACACCAGATTCGTTGGCAAAGAGTTGATCTACCGGTTAACCCTTTGAAATAAATATTTCTTCATAAGGTACTTATATAATAATAAATAATAAACATTTATTATTATATAAGTACCTTAGAGATATATAATAAAGCAAGTTAACATTTCAATTAACATTAAATAAATAATCTAATTAAATTTATAGTTTACCCAAAATAGAGTCGAATATATAGAATGAGCGGGGAATATACCTCCATAACTTAGCTTTTACGTCGATGTCTTGCGTATAACTTTATCGACGGATCACGAAGCAGTCGTTCCCGTTTACAGTGAGTTTCGCCTCGAAATATGTTTCAATTATATGACTGAATGAAATTGATATTATTTAAGATTCGTGACGCAGATACTAGAAGTTGTCATATCGTAATAGATTTTATTGCATTTATCATTCTAATGTTATGTCTGTGAATTATTTATTAAATTTAAAATATGTACACATATTATAATATAATAAATGATATATGATTTTTTACCGAATTTTGCACGGCAGAGTACAAACATTATTGAATTTCAGGTGCTTCATTTGTGTTTATTATTCATCTCGTGCTTGGCGTTGAAGGAAAATATCATGAAAATATCTACGTGTATCGGTTAAAAAATGGCCTTATGTTGATTCGCCATTCCACATTAGAACAACGTAATTTTTATTTTTATGATTTGGGTTGGTGGATGAGCAAATAGGCCACCTGATGGTTAGTGGTCACCACCACCCATAGACAATAGCATTTAAGAAATTTTAACCATTCTATGCATCGCCAATGTGCCACCAACTTTGGGAACTAAGATGGTAGAAGACTTATATCCCTCGTGTCTGTAGTTACACTGGCTCACATAGCCTTCAAATAGGAGCACAACAATACTGAGTACTGCTGTTTGGCGGGAGAATATACCATATATATGTATATTTGAGTGGATGATACCTACCCAGATGGGTTTACCCAAGTAAAAGTAGTAAGAAGTGGAGGAAACTCCAAATTTTGTCAAAAGGAGATGGGGCCGAGGGATATGTATAAAAAACACAAAATGATAATTAATATACGCCGTTTCAAATCAACGAAGCCTTAAGAATTCAGCCAAATAAATAATTTTCAATTATACATTTTTGAGATATAGCAATGCTGATAATATTTTACGGAAAAGTCATTTATCGCTTTCGAATAACAATATTATTTTTATCATTGGAGGTTTCGGTTACGGTCTGATGATACTTATGTGAGCAAATTTAGCAGATCTTTGTCCATCAGATCAAAAATAAATGCGAGTGCTATTTGCATACACCAGAGTTCTACAGTTCCAAATAGTTTTTAGAAATAGTTCTGTCGTTTTTAACTTTAAAAAAGTCAATTGTCGAAATGACCAGCCAACGTTCCGTACTATTCGCCTATTGTTCATTTTGTAGCAGATTAAAAAAATATATAATTTATTTAGACTTGCAGTTAATTTCTACGATCCCAAATACTTTTTAGTTATACTTCTGAAGTATTTACATTGATAAAGTCGAAAATAAATAGCAGGAAGGTTTAAAGGCCGAAACACTATTTTAATTGCTTCAAAACACTTTTAAAAGCAAGAACTCTCTTTTTTCTCACAATTCGGCAAATTTATCATTATTCTTTCACTATATCCATTTTAATAAGACCTTTGCATAATATATACTCGTTTTGA
Source organism: Vanessa tameamea (assembly GCF_037043105.1). Classification (NCBI taxonomy): domain Eukaryota; kingdom Metazoa; phylum Arthropoda; class Insecta; order Lepidoptera; family Nymphalidae; genus Vanessa; species Vanessa tameamea. Next base: position 4,323,110 of record NC_087318.1, on the reverse strand, counting down.
ACTAATATGTAATGAAGAAATTTTATACACAAGCCGGACTTTATGCCATAGGGCAGTCCTAACAAGTCAACCAATCAGAAAAAAATAAATAAAAAGGAGTGAATATACGTTATCTATCTATCTATAAAATATTTAGGCATATCATTTTGAGAAGGTTTATGCTAACTGTTATTCTATGTTGGACATTATTCGTGCACAGTCCCGCTGGATAACGCAGTGATCTATTAAGAATCCTGAGTTTCACAACTAGGCAACCGTATATCGCTCTATGTTGAGTAAAATCTCTTCGGGATGCTGATCAAAAAACTGGATATTTCAAGATAACAGGAAAGATACCGTGCAATAGTGAAGGTTTGTCGGATACGGAGAGGATGCGTGCCCAATCGTCGACATACGAGATTTAAGATACTATGTGAAAATGATAACAAAACAATAGTTTGAATAGATTAGCTTTTAAATATTAATAATTCATAATTTGTCAGAAAGTGTCATTTATGATGAGTTAAGAAAGACAATTTGATAGCACAATATGTTTTTAAGTTGACCCTAATCATGCGGTCTTAATTTATACGCTGGATCATATTAATATCAATGATAATATGATCGTACGCCCAAGGGCTATATATGAGTTGGGTCTATACCGGACGCCAATAATAAATACATATGAGGAAGACAAGAGATATATGAGACTAGAAATTTAGTGTGATCATAATACATTAATTTATATCGAAAGCAGGCGTAACGATTTTAAAATATATCTATACGGTTAGTTTTTTGCTGGTGCATCTCGGTAGAATCTGCTTTCCAAATCGGTAATAGCTTTACTTTAATATATTTCTGTAAAATGACGATTCATAAAAGCTTGTAAAAGCCTACTCGAATGAAGTATATTTTGATTTGTTTAATTCAAAGTCTTATTCATTAAAAATAATTGAAAGACTAATAATAATATGTATTTATGTTAGATTGTTATAGTGTATATTTATGTTATATTTTCGAAGTAAATATCATTATAAACACGTTATATTATTTGCATAGAGTAAATACTGGTACAAAATAATATTTCAATTCCAATACTCAGGAGTTTGTTTACCCAATAGGGGTCTTGATACAAGATATCTCTCAAATGGATTAGGTATTCGCTGCTAGAGGCGGTTCGTGTTGTAACAAGGAATAAATATTTGATCGTCTATTACAGGATTTAGTGTCTAAAATTATAATTTTCTGCTTCCATTTCAAAACAAAGTAATATATTTAACTGTGGAGCAAAAGATTATTGTTAAAGACAATAAGCGTTTGGATTTCCGACATGTAGTTTTTCTGCTTAATTTGGCAAAATCTTCTTAAGATTATTCTGCTTACTGTACCACCAATTTGTTACAAAACACGTTGTTAAAATGAGAATAATAATATTTATTAAAGCACTCGTTGAGACAACAACGTTCAGGTAACAATCATATCGTAAAATATATTAATATTCATATTATCTTACTAATTAAAGCTTCGAAAATCAACTATCTAGTAACTTTTAAAATGTATTTATCACAAAATCGACTTATATTATTCTTATAAAGTTTCGTTAAGTAATCAATCTGATATTTAAGTAATTATAAATGTCATAATATTCAAGTAATTTTTTACATTTCCATTCAGGAAATGTGTCTAATATAATTTATTTTACGTTTTTATATTTATGAATTACATACATTTCCTAGGAATTGTATATAATTCCTAGATTTAATACATTTCCAGTAACAAATATATAATATGAGTAATCTGAAGAGTAATGAATGTGTTGACTCAATATATATCTGTCACAGTTTTTCTGACGAAGTCAATCATAGGGAGGATTGCGATGGATCCACACACAAATTGCTGTCTTTTCAGACTTAAATAAAAATAATGAAAAGTTATTGAAAGCTTTGGAAAAAATGTAGAAAGATTTGTATGACATTTAAAAGAAACTATTTAGGTATATTTACAAAAGATATTTTCTGTAAATGTTAAAGATTTTTATAGAAATTTAAATGAAATACCTTACCTGTAAATAGGAAATCTATAAAGAATAATAATAAAAAACCGGCATTTCTTACAATTGGCGTTCGAGTTCATTAAGACAACGCCTCGGGCATCAATTGATTCGGGTCTTATCTTTCGACTTGCTAATTGCTTAGTGCTTAAGCCCGCCATTATTTTTAATAAACGTGATGCCATAGTTTGAATTGTTCTCAAAATATATTTTATATTTTGTAATTAAAAATAATTTAAGAATCTGATATCATTTATAATTTTTAAGAAATAATTATCATATATTTTTGTGTAATATTTCGTATTATATATCATATTTTGTAAGTAATATTGAATTGTGTTGCATGTTTCGATTTTCCGAGCTTCAAATATATTTTCAATTTACTATTCGAACTTTTTATATTATTAGGAAGTATGAAGGCAAGGAAGTAAATAAACATTTTGTGAAACCAATGTGCTTAAGTTATTTTGTTCATTGTTATCATTTTTTTTTTATATTATATTATTATTCTATCATTTAAAAATACGGTTGTTATATGTTCTACGTATGTATCTATGTAACTATATCATCATAGCTACTTATTAAATGTTTTTAATTACGATGATCGATTCAAAAAATTGTATCGAAATGTTTATGTGTTATATACACATATAGGTATATATGTCTGTGTGTATAGAACTTGTGTATACTTTGTAGAAAATATTTAAGCTGGTGATTTTTTTGTTTTTTAATGAATAATTTTATTATTAACCGATTTAGTATCTTACCATTTTTTTTTACTGGCACTTTATTCGTTTTATTTAAAACTTTTTGAAACGATTATTTAGGTTGTAATTTAAGAGATGAAAGATGCTACGTTTCCTTAGACTTGTACAAAGTTTTCTTGTAGTCGAAGAGTCGAATTTGAGAATTCAAATTCGGGGCTTGGTCATTTAGCAAAAGTAGAAACATCAATTTTTAAAAATGGCAACTTAGTTAACTTTGTAAACGGGCCCTTTATTAAAAACAACAATCTTTTTTGGTAGTGATTGTTTCGAATCCTTCGAGTTTCCGGAAAATATCAAATCGTATGACAATTTTCGCTTTTCTGAGGCAAAAACAAGAGCTTATCGATACTCTTCCTGGATAATATGTATATCATTCAAACGAAGAAGACGCGAGCATAAATTGTTATCATCAAGTGTTTTTTTAAGTAAGCAATTTGACACTTTTCCGTTTCAAGTATTCATTACTCCGACCGGTCTATTGTTACGAAAAACAGACCTAAAGAAACTAATTTAATTTGTTACCCTGGAAAAGAAAACAAATGCCGAAGTCGTCTGCCCTATCATTAATCTCGAAGAGTTCGTTAAATGTCCACAGAAAGTGTTTAAAGCGGATATTAGTGAATTTCAAGACACCAACCTAAATTGAAGCGACGCTTTAATAAAAATGTTCAGATAAATTGTGAAAAGTCTACTCTTGCCTCCTTATGTGTTCTATATTTAAATATTATAATATTTTTGTATGTCAATAAACAACTATTTTTATGTTACGTATAACGAGTCGTTGTAGTTGTTATTTGTCCATTATTTATTGGGACGATTTTGAATTACGCCTCGTACCATTTCCACATGTATGCGGATTAATTCCACCGTCCATAAACAAAACGAATCGTTCCTAGAACAGGTTACAATTACATTAAAGTTCTCATACATGCGGAGTTGATGTGAGCCTTGGAATTAGGATGTTTTTGAAAATTGTCTATACGGTAAGCTAGTGTAAAGGCTATCTATCCAGATAATTTAATTAAAATGCGTTCAGCCGGTAAATTGGGATCAAGTAACAATTTTCACATCTAAATAACATAACAACCTACTAGCCTCGCTCGGTGCAAATTAATTTTCAGTTATAACTTTTATAACATATAGTTTACACACTTTACTCATTTGTGAAGTTAGCAGGGTCTGAGTTTCTTGCTCACACACACCACAGTGGCGTGCATTTGGAGAGGCCTATGTCCAGCAGTGGACGAATGCGGGCTGATGTGTGTGTGTGTGTGTGTGTGTGTGTGTGTGTGTGTGTGTGTGTGTGTGTGTGTGTGTGTGTGTGTGTGTGTGTGTGTGTGTGTGTGTGTGTGTGTGCATGTGTGTGTGTGTGTGTGAGTTTCTTGCTAGTTTTTCTCGATGTAATCTACAGTTTAAACCAGTACTAGCTTTACAGTCAATTGGTTTCTATAACAAGACCATTTCATTAAAAGAAACCAAGTGCGAGGAATCGTCAGGGAGGATGAGGGGTTGATGTACTTGTAGGTATGCTACTCTTTGTATTTCATCACGTAATCGCTTGTATTACCTACCCAATTTCAGTTATAATCATCCAAGTTCATAAACTATCATGCTTGTAATATTAGTAAAATAATAATGAAGTCCAATAACTGGGACGAAATATTTATTGCCGAAATATAAATTTTAAAATTGGAATCAGTTTATTAAAAATGAGCACTTTTATTTATATAGTTTGGCATATGGTATGTGTTTTGTATTGTTTGCAGGTTTTGAAATGAGATTTTTCAAATACTTATGATACACATAGTTTTTATTTTAGTAGTAACACTAAAATATTCTTATTCCAATCCTTCTTATCAAAAGGGAGAGGGGGTCATAACCCATCAGTGGGATATGCACAAGCTGTTACTTTTCTAAAAGATTTAATGAGGCGAAAATATTATTTTATTTTTATATTCTTCTTGCCAAAAACCGTACGCAGTCTTTTTATACGTTCTGGCTAAAATATTCTCTGAAAATATAATAAGCCTAGGGATGAATTAAATTTAATGGAGGATAAGAGAAAATTTTAAAGATAACTACTTAGTACGTCGTTAACATTATGCGTATCGTTAGTCGCAACTGGGTCCCTTTTAAAGTGCTCTCAATGTAATTACTTTGTTCTAGGTCTACTTTCCCTAATAAAGGGTAGAGATGAAGAAGGGTAAAAATGTTAAAGTTAGACAGGATTACCGTATTTCAAAAGGATGCGTGCATATGGCGAAGTTAAATATGACTACTAGTGATGCACACCAGAGATTCAGCAATCGATTGTACGTTATCGATAATATTGTGACCTTTAAAAACATCCATATTTACCCACGATGACTGTTTTAACGAGGACTTAAGACTGTATGTGAAATTATATGTATTTTTAACACCATATAATATGTTTTAAATAGTATCGATGAATATTTTTTTTATCAAATATCTGTTTAATTTTTTCTTTTGAAGTTCTTTCATTACAGCGATCTAACACCTACGCTAACGTACACCACGTTAGATTTAGAGGGCCAAATAATATATTTGGTCATCTCAGTGTAACGTGATGAAAATAATATAGTTTATTATCAAACAGAAAGAAAGAAATTGCTACAAATTTGAATTTGATTCCATAAAAGTTGAAGTTTGACAAACATATGTTATAGTAATTAGTGTCCCCGTTGGATAAAAAGTCTTTCGACTTTACAAATTGCTTTCGATGTAGCAATTGAGACGAAAATGACATGCCTGAACGCAGGTTTGCAAATGTTCTAATGTATAAAAGATACATAATTTATTAAATTTTACTGCTTATATACAAAGTGCAAGTACAGTATCAATATGTATTCCATAGACTGACTGGACTAATCTGATTTAAGTGAATTATTTTATGATCAGATAAAAAGTGGGTATAATGAAAATGGCAAAGTAATTGAAAATAAAACCGACTATGTGTGAAATAAATATATCTTCGGTTCAAGAAATTATTTTCTTAAAATGGATAAAATAAAAAAAATTACAGTCACTATTTTTTTTTTTTGGATTGACAATTTGACCACCTACACTTCATTGCAGTAGACTTTTACAGGCACTTTTGTTGGTCCTTTTACAGAAAAATATTCAATGCAAAGCTACCATATTTGGAATGTAGATTCCATAGACAGGAGCCAGCAATGAACTCAGTACTTACTCTATTCCATCATTTCAAATACATCATGTCCCTTGTATCTGTAATGTCCGGCTTAATCACCTTTTAAACCAGATCACAAGATTATGCTTTTTAGTGCTGTTTAGCGTGTAGCTGGTGGAACCTACCCAGTCGGGCTAGCACAAGAGGCTCACTGCTCACTGGTTTTCTACGTGTATATTTCTTATATGATATTGCTTATTGTATTAAAAATTCTATGTGTTAATGTAAAAAACATGGTTGTACAATTTCTAATTTAAGTTTGTATAAAAATTTCTTAGACAAAATCAAAAAATAGCTAATACGGCACGTATTGTAATATATTGTAAAACGTATGTGATACGTTTCGCCAGCTAAGCCACTGAAGCTATTTTGATAAAATTTGGATAATGAATGACATCGTGCTTGATTAGTAAGAGATTAAATGAAAGATATAATTCAAATGTCTTATTTTTTTTTTAAGAAAAATAAATCAGACTTAGTATTAACGATTGTGCCTTTTCCTATTCGTTTTACCATGCGGTTAATGTGTCTCTATAACTCACTATGTGTTTGCAATAAAGTTACTTATCTATCTATTCAATTATCAAATTAGTTGCTTGCTTAAGAACACTTACGACCAAAATAACTTTCCGCCAGCGGAGTCACAGATTTGTCCAATAGACTTATGTAAGTAGTAAGAGCGTAATGTTCCACTTGGGAATTGCAATTCCGCAATATTTACAAACCCTCAGGGCAATTTCGAGATTGACCATAATTTCGTGGTATTGCTAAGTTTAATATTTAATTTATATGTCAAATATTAATCACAACTAAAGTAAATCTACTGTAATAAATTCGTATGTGTCAATTAAGCGTTTATTACGAGTGCTTAATTTAATGAAATTCGGCAGCGAACTTCAAGGAGGTGCTTAATTTGCTTCTAGCTTTATGTTTATTTATTGAGTTACGCTTCACATCGATCTGCTGTCGAACTCTGGCTCCAGGTGTTGGGGATAACTGAAATTATCTTGACGTTTTATTTAAGTCAGAATCAACTTTAATTAAAAGGTTCTGAGAAAGTGAGAGTTTAGTCGGAGTTGACGTAACGCTTATTCATCCTTAAGTATTTTAGAAAAAAAAACGTTTAGTATTTCGGGAATTCGCAAAAATAAAATTACTTAAAAAAATGTATATTTTGAATGCTGTAAATATTCCGAAATTATTACTTCGAAGAACATTAATAATCAAAATTATATTTACTTTTTTATATAACTAGTCTGCACTGATGTATTATCGTGTTTTTGGTAAATTATTAGATTCAATTTTTTTTTTGACAATCCAAATTTTCCGGATTACAGTTTTAATTGTTTTCTGTTATTTATATATTTCATTTCTTGCATCTTCTTTATCGACCCAGATGTTGGCATACATCATTCGTCTACCACTTTTACTTTTACTTTTATCAAGCTAGCTATACGGGCTATGTACTGTAGATAAATATTGCAGTATTCACTTGAATAGAACACAGGGTATTCAATTTGCGCTATCGTCAGTACACAAATCCTTCAATGGTAAATCAAATAATTTTACTAAATGTTAGTATTAAAGTATTCATACTATTTTATATCATAATAATTCAAGCAAGAACTAAGTATATACTTCTTTTAAATAAAATTGTTGGATTAAACGCCTGGTATACAACTAAAGAGGTATATGAACACATTTTTGAAGTTTTAACTTGTTGTGGGAGGGTAAATCGCTTCGTTATGTAACGCGTTACGGCGCCCGTCTGTCTGGTTTCCCTTTCCTTACGCATACGGCAGCGGTAGGTAATAACGATACTAATAATGTACATAACTATTTAAGAATTGTAACTAACAATAAAATATATTTTATAATTAATAAAATATTTTATTAATAAATAATCTTTCCTTACATTATCATATTAATATATTATATAAAATTTAAGTAATAAGCAAGCTTTTCTCAAGTTAAAAAAAATCAATATTAAACAGTTCAACTTATATTAATTCAAGTTATTACTTCTCTCGGGCGTCCCGAGACGTAAATTTAGTTTTTGTTTGTTTTCGATGAAATCACCAATCCTTTTATATATATACAAATACTGGATCGTTGGCGTATATCGCATTAAATGTGTTCCGAAACTTCGCCCACGTTGAATTATCGTGATATAAATAAAGAGCATAGGATATATTTAAATGTGACAATTATGTGTGATTTATTTTTATTGTTTCAAAAGTATATTCATTCTAAATAACCAATATTAAACTGTACTAGAAAATTACATATTTTGATATATAGTTTTATCGCGAAGAAAATCTCAGATTCAACATAGTTATATCAAAGCCTTTATTGAGGAAATAAAATATTTTCTTTAAGGCAGGCATCACAACTTTACTTTACATACTCAATATTAAGCGAATTAAATTATAGAAACGAATTATTTGTAATCTTTTTGAAAATATACACGTATTAATTGAGGGTTTGACAATTGTACATTTTGATAATATCCAGATTGTATTTAAACTCGTTTAGTTATGTTTGTATACGCATGTATATATCTGTATCAATAAAATAAAATAAGTTTGTCCGAGAACGAAAAAATAATATCCGAGAAAATAATGAAGTGGTCACACATATTTTATATGAGCCGATTTAATGACCTATCTTCATAGAATTAAGTTTAAATCATCCAAGTCTTATTTTGTATGTAATCAGTGAACAGGTATGAATAACGTACAAGTCGACACTTATAGTGTTTTAATGAAGTCTGCTGAAACAGTAGATAGGTATATATATAGTAGATGATGTTTACTGGTATTATTCTGATATGAACATAAATAAATTTTGTATGTTGTGTCTTTATATACAAACCGCGTGTTCGATGCGACTTCCTCTCAGGAACCTCTCCAGAATCATGTGACTCGTCACAAATTTTAGCGTTTATGAGTAACGTAGTGTAAATGTCTTAACAATCGACCATGACGAGGAATAAGTTATACAAACACAAATAATATCAACAAAATACCAAGGAAGTCTCATACGTTTACTTTTTAATTTACTTGTGCAAGCCCGTCTGGGTAGGTACCACCCGTTCATCAAATATTTTATCGCCATACAGCAATTCTTAGTATTGCTGTTTGTCGTAGTGGTGAGTGAGTCATTGTAATTACAGGCACAAGTGACATAACTTAAATACCAAAGTTAGTGACACACTGAAAATGTAAGGAATGGTTAATACTTCTCACAGCATCAATGGTGACCACTTAACATCAGGTGGGACATGTCCCCGGCCGTCTACCTATATCATAAAAAAAACTTAGTTTTAAATATAAGGCACTTTATATGAACACACCTTGTTTCTTACTCAGACCCTAGGGAATGTACATAGATATTTGTTTGATAAAATTGATGTATTGCATCTTAAAATTAAGCTTTGAAGCTTATTCCGTCAATCTGCTTTACTGTCGCGTAGTGGTTTAACATGTACAGTTTAACATGGCAGAATTTCATTTAGTACTCTCACTTCATTTATATCTTATACGCCGAGCATAAAATGAATTACTATTACAAATTAAGCACTAAAGGAATTTGAAACCCCAAACATTCGATTAAGATCCACATGTTACTATTAAGATCCATATGTCACTAAGCTATTGGCTTAATTTTTTAATTTACAAATTAAAACACTTACTTGACAAGTTACTAAAAAATCACATAATATCATCCTCTATTAAGTTTTATTGAGGATGGAAGATCGTTACATACGTGACGAAGTATAAGAAACTACTTAACCCATAAGTCAGCGTTTACGACCTCTGTGTTCGAGTAGTGTGTACACCGGTTTTCATGGGTACGCCACTCCGAGGTCCCGGGTTCGATTCCCGGCCGAGTCGATGTAGAAAAAAGTTCATTAATTTTCTATCTTGTCTTGGGTCTGGGTATATGTGGTACCATCGTTACTTCTGATTTTCCATAACACAAGTGCTTTAGCTACTTACAGTGGGATCAGAGTCATGTATGTGATGTTGTCCAATATTTATTTATTTGAATAGCGTACGAAGTAAGTAGATATATGCTACTACTACTTATACTATGTATAGATAAAATGTTATAAGCTCATAGTCAGAGTGAATAGCAATTAGTGTAAAGGTATGTAAATAAAACTCCCAGTACGATATGACAACACCGCCTTTAGTGCATTTTATTAATTAAACTTTAATATTATGGATTATTTTAACGTAACGCGTCCACATAACAGTAACTTTGTTCTGTTAAAAGTAATTATGATTTGACATTTCATACACATATGACAACCATATACTAGAAATCATGAATTAGTGGCATCATTTGTGATAATGAGCACTTTTGAAAGGAGTATCGTATCAGACTGGAACTGATAGAGCATCACTCAAATATGATTTTTAACTTGTTATGATATATCGACTGTTATTGTTGATTTCATTTTGTATTGGAAGTGTTTTATCTTATAAAGTTCACTTAATAAGGATGTTATTCTTTTGTTTACTTAAATACTTTTGTTAGTAAAATCATTACTTGTTGTGGTCGCGTTACGAAATAAAATAATTTCATCCATTACATTGTCACATCGATTTAACAACCAATTGAAAACATTATTTACTATCAACTACATTAAAAATTGTGTATATATCACAATGTATTCTTTTGATATCATACTATATTTCATTAATTCTATTGTTTTACAATGACTTCATTAATGAGAGTAAATATTATGTTTAGATGACGTGAGACCTGTATTAAAATTAATTGATACATTATGATTAGGCCTGGTTGTATTGTAATGATTTCCCTGTTTTAAACTTTCGTTTCTTGGAGAATCAAGTTATTTTTCAATACACAGAATATTTAAAAAAAAATTATACAAAGAATGGAAAGTTTTAATTCATTATGAACATTGGCATTGCCAAGGCCGACACGAAGTTACAATACATTCTCTCCTCTGCCTACAATTACATTGCCACACTACAACAACATTTAAATTTAAACTTGAATAGAAATTCTTGTAATTGATTTATGATATAACAGATGGGCTCTCGCAAAACCAAATGAGCGGTATTTGTAATAAATTGTTGTCTTAGGGTTATTTCAATCACCTTTATGTAACCCTTAATTGGGTTTTAACGCAATAATTAAACAATTTAAAACTGTTTACTTTATGAAATAGCCCTAAGCTAATAAAACATTCGAGTTTAAAACATACGTAAACATTGCTTTATTCCTAACTAAATATCTATTAGGCATTCCTTACTCTACTTCTAAAAGATAAATAATATCATAAATATCTACTTAAATAACCGAATTAAATTAATTAAATGTCGTAATACATAACGAATGATATGAGAAAATGATCGTAATTTATATACGTATTGTCTTTTTCATTATTATTGTAAATCTTATATCTAATATTATAACTATTGCCAACTCTATAATAATAATAGCTCATATTGTTCCTATTGTACGGTTATCTAGTCTATTACAAGTATAAAATATAAGCAACGCAAAAGGAATTGTCTATTTTAGAGTAATTCTCTGGTTTGTTTAAAAAAAGAATGAAAAATTAATGCCGAACAAAAAATAATTTAAAACAATGTGTTCTATTTTCAAAAGAAGAATGTTTTATTTTTAATTTTTATAAGAACCAAGGCATTACATTGAATAAGATAATAATATTTATTTAAGTTTTACTAGATACGAGCTGCCATATAATAATTTCGAACATGTCATTGATGTACCGATGTTCTGTTTGATTATTCATTTGAAGCGAACAGTCGCTTTGTACTGTGTCTGAGATATCTGCATGTATATATAATGAACTGTTGTCTGTTATTGTATTTTATATCAAGGCTGTACTTGTATAACATAGATGTTACATTTTACTGACCAGATCCAGGAATAAATTCCGGGACTTTGAAGTATGCAGTCCAATAAGCCGGCTGCTACACCAACGAGGCAGTCAGCGCTAGATTGGGTTACATATTTTTTTATAAATAATATCTCTATTATTTTACTACTCTTAATAGTTTTTTCATTATTTCCAATGAAATAAAATATCAAACTTGTTTTTACTGAGAGAACTTGAGATCAGTTTTACTTCTAATAGTCACATAACACATATGTATAATTAAATCAGTGTTAAATATTTATTATTTTATTTAAGATTGGGTTACTCTTAAAGTATTCTGTATTTAAAAAAAAAATGTAGAACTCCGTAAAGTATGAAAATTACCTTACAAAATCACGCTGAGTAAGCGTTTCTTATGTATAAAGTAAATTTTAAGAACATGACTAGCTACATTTCAAGAAAACAGCATATCTAATGTTATATAACAATTAACTATCCTACTATTCAGTCACATCAATATTAAATAAGCATTTACAAATGAACAGCGATTACGAGGTGTTTAATCACTTTCTAAGTATGTGAAGTTACAAAAAAAGCTATAAAATAATACAATCTATAATAAAATACAATAAAAATAAATCTATTTTTAAATAGTTATTTCTTTTTCATTGTTTCCTTTATATTAATATTTTAATTGATTTCATTTACTAATAAATTTGTCTACCTGACACAATACTTCGTAACACTTCAATATCATTATACTTGATATGACGCGTATCATTTTAAATTATTTTTTTCCATATAGTCGTAACTAATGACCACCACTTGAGTCCCCAATTTTCACCATTTTAGTCTTTCAATAACATATAATTTCTTTAATTAATTGGTAAAAAACGTCTACGATTCTTTTTTTCTTTTTGACTTCTACGATTTCATAAGGCTTCTTTTTAATAAACTCCTACGTTGATCTGAAACAAAAGAATACTTATAAGTACTTGTTTAATTTATAAATTATATGTATATAATAATTTCTACCATTACAAATAGAACTAATAATGTTTTCGAAAAAATAGTTTCTACTTTCTACGAGTAACGCTTACGGTACGACATTAGATAAAGGAGCTAAGATCAAATCAGCACTTCTGGATCGATAGATAATAATTGCAGGTCTCATATTATAGACCGAATTAAGATGGAGTTTTGGATTTATTTAAATATAATTACAATATAAATTATTTTTATATAATTTATTTTGTTTGTTTATTGTAAAAAATGATATATAATATTTTTATATATTTTATTTACCCGATATCTTATGAAGTAAAATTCCTATCGTTTATAGAACGATAATAAAAAAGAGTTTGTATTGCTCGTGCTTAAAATATAGTATAAGTCATCATTCGCTTGGCTTTGACTTATTTATTTAGGGTCGACATAGCGTGTAAACTGTACGAAAAGGATTTCTCAAACTTTATTGCCGGTCGCCTGCCTGAACAAAGTTCGACCGTTGAGAGGTTTCCTGACATCTGTCAGTTGGTAGTGACTAGTGATACACTACAAAAATAAACAGTTGGCATAAACTTGTGCCAAAATATCAATATTTCCTTATTTATTAAGAATTTAATACAGCGCAAATTTGTATCATTTCTTGTAATAGTGATACAGTATTTTTTTTATTGTTCAAACCTTTTTATAGATTTAAAGGCACAACGGATTTCATTTATGGTCCTTTGACGGAAGTATTCTTTTAGCGGCCGGACATTAACCTTTCTAGAGAATGCTTTTACTGGTGGGTGAGTTCCCTGCTAAGACGCCTTTTCCGGATTGGCTGAGTTTATCAAATGTCCCTTATTCAGCTCTTACAACACCCATATTTTAATGTGGGGTGACTCTAACCTATTAGGTTGCAATTACAAATTAAAAATCTATTTAATAAAATTAGTAACTAAAACTGTTTTTTATTGGCCAAGTGCACTGAACTAAATGAACCCTTTACTGCTAAGATTTAAGTTAAAAAAGGATTATTTTCGATTAATAGTTTTTTTTAGACCAAGCAAACGAAATCTCACGTATAAAACGTTCATTTAAAAAGTTTGATTAAAAAAAAAATTAAATAAATATAGTATAGAAAAAAAAAACATCTTATTACAGATGACAGGAGTAATTCAGAATAGTTTAATTTTGACACGTTACGAACAAAAATGTTTACAAAAATACGATTTTGAAATTTTTAAAAAATTTTAGAACGTAGTCTCCATATTAAGGAGAGAATAATATTACATAATTATATATTATATTTATAATATAAACATAATTATTGTGTATGTAGGTAAGGTTAACCATGATGATTTAAATCGTTATATATATTACTCCTTGAAAGAATATAATAGAATAAATTCGACAATTATTAAAATAATAAGTCATTTTAGTCATACGTTTGTATTTCGTTAATCGTATACATATAGTTTATTATAATCGCAGGAGTAGGGATAAACACACTTTTACACACAGTCACTCTCCATCAGATGAGCCTGCTCGTTTGCCACCTCTAACATAAAAAAAAAACAAACCTTAAAGTTACATGTTTCATGAGATATGCTAATAGCTTTGCTATATTACATACAACAATCAGTTCTCGATTAATATATCTTAATTTATTATTCAACACTATTCCACTTAACTACCTATATCTACTTAATTCTACGCTCAAAGTTTCGATAGCAACTTCGCCTTCATACCAAACACCATTTTTTCACGTATCCATAAATAATCAAAGGTCAATCACTTCTTTTGTGAGACGAAAACTTGAAATCAATAATAATAATAGGAATAATAATCATAATATTTACTTGTAGGCTATAATTTTTTTGATTGCTTCGCAGAAAATATATTGTTTTGATTATTTTAAATAACAATCTGAAACTAATCGAGTTCTTCATTTTATATTCTTACAGATAATTGTGATAGCATATTTTGTCAACAATAGGATATTTTAATTTAAAATTAGAACATTCTAGATTGTAAATAAAATATTTGTGAATTTATGTTTACTTTTAAAAAATAATTATCAAATGAATACTCGTAGCTATTATTTATACAACAGGCAATCACTCTCTTGGACGAAGGTTACTCTTCTGCTTTTGACGAGATTAAGCGATTTTTCCACCACGCTGCACCGTTGTGTTTTTGTGGATACAGTAGATATGTAGCAGAATCAACATATAGTGTTCCACACGATATTTATTTCAATCACTATTTTATATCAATATTTTATATAAATATTTAATAATAAGTAGTAAGGAAATAAGAAAACTTACAATATCAGTACGTGTATACTAAACGACGTGTATAGGGCACCCATCCTTAGACCTCATGTTGTCCAAAGGTGGCGGTATAACAACGTACGTGTCTCGGCTGGTGCATGGTATCTCGTCATTGCCAGCGAACAGCGGCGGCGGAGGAATAACGTCATTATCAACCTCTTCCTCTATAACTTCTTGTCGCCTCCGTCCGGGCATGTAATTCATCACGCATGTCACCGCGATTAGAAAGAGAAAGAAAACGAACACCACGTCAAACATGATTAAGAAGTTAACCATTAATAGTTGCATCACGTCAGGGCGTAGATAACATTATGTGCATATACTCTAAGTCTTTGGTTCAGGACATGTCTGATGTCGATGGAACCTGTAACAAAAAGTTGATATTATTTTTTAAAAAAAACACCCAGTACTTACAATAATAAGGTACACGTTAGATTAAAGATAATAAACAACACGATAACATTTATTCATTTATCTTGTTTAGTAAATAAACAATTGTGAAAGGTATTGTATACTTTTGTTATATTAAATCGGACGCCAAAATTACACATATATAATTAAACATTTGAAAATCTCGTTAAAGAATAATAGAAATTTTTCTGTATAAAAGATATCAGGAAATGGAAACCGGGCTTTGAAAGATGAATAACATTGGAATACACTTTATAAATAAAATGAACAAGGCAGTGGAGTTAAATATAAAAATACTCAAATTGAAGTGTATTGTCCTTATAACAATATTGTTTGAAATCCATACTTATAAATAAATATGTAATTGAATGAAATGATTTTTGATTTCGAAATAAAATCTTGCACATTATTTTTTATACAAAAACTTTGAAATCTGACTATGTTTTGACATGAGATGTGATATTATTTTTGGTCTCTGCATTGATAATAATGATATCAATTAAATATAACATACTTTAGTTAAAAATAGAGTCTCGGGACCCGGTTGGAAGGAAGTGGTCTCGCTATGAACATATTGTGTGTTAAATATAAAGAATATACACAATGGAAAAAAATATGGCTAGTCTATTATTATCATAACTCATTCGGCGATTTCACAATTTAATTATATTGTATCATGCAGCCAGATTCGTACTCAAATGTTATTTAATAAACTACATGCACATATCACAAGCGCAAAAATTACAAAAATATCTTTCGTAGGAAGACATAACAAAAATAATTAAGAAAATATAAAGAAATACTATCAATAAAGTGATTTTATTTAGTGATTTACTATGATCATTTTATCGTGGTGTAAAATTATGTAAAAATAAATATTATACAAGCCAGTATCGGTACGCTTTACTTTTACTTTATAATAGTAATATTCTTATACATCATCACCATCCTCCAGCCCTCATCCCAATTTTACTTGGGGTCGGCGTAGCATGTCTTCTTCTTCCATACTTCTTTGCCGGACGTCCTCTCACAAGTAACATTCTTTCTAACCATACCGTCTTTCGCACAATCCATCCATCGTTTCTTTGGTCGTCCCCTACCTTGATATCCTATCATAATAATAGTAACGCCCTTATACATACACGAGTAAATTACATGATATTTAACAATTCGAATCACCTATTTTAAACGGTTTTTATTAGAATAGCTTTTCCCTTTATAGCCTTTGAGTTATATAATATATAAATAAAAATGCATTGATTTTATAAAACTGTAAGTCTGAATGTAAGTCTTTATAATTATATTATTCATATATAGAGTTTTATGAAATTAATAAACAAAAACAGACACACCTACATACAGACAGACATTGTATGTACTAACGCATTTATTGTTACTACTTTAATTTTAATTTCTTTTTTTTTATATAATAATAGCAATGCCCCTAATTAATAAAGGAACTACTAATATTCCTATTTACCTCTCCTTTTAAGCTTATTATTTGTGTTAGGATCGATCCTGCGAATTTTTACATCGCTCGGCGGATTTTATTAGATTATTAGGTATTTTCATAATGATTTTTATGTTTTTTTATGGCTCACTAGAAGTTCTCAACACTGTGTTTTATTAATACGAGTATTTTGTATATGTTAGTGTTATAGGGTAATAACGTAAAATTGGTTGAAATTAATTTATCCCTCTAAAATTTTCATACGAAAAATGAAATTTCGAATGTGATGACTCTTTGTTCAGAGAAACTCAATAGCTATTTCCACGTTCTCAATCGATGGTTCCTTGTAATTTTTTCGCTGATACGTCGTTTGATGCTACAGAATTTTCGGTTATACTCAGCCTTTATTTCTTAATAAGAGCTTTTTCAATATTACTTGAAGGCCATTGTCCATAATCGGCTGTATTTATTATATGTATGTACTCGTATGTTATTGTAGAACTTTTTTTATGATTACTACCAACAACGTCTCTACTATATTCACGATACATTTAGGAATATCGAAGGGCAGCAGGTTGACTTATAGTCAAACTTTTTACTATATGCTATATTGATTACAGAGAAAAAAAAATGACAAAAATTATGAAAAAAAAATTAAATTATTAAAATCAAAATTAGAACGGGAACAGTCGACCGCCATTACTCTATGTGGCAATATATTATTTTAGTATTTAAAAATGTCAAGTATATAAAATGTATCACGTGGTATATTACAGAAATACACATAATTTCACACTGTGATATCACCGTTTAATGTGTCGTGTGTATGTTCGACTATTTAATGAGTAATTTGTTCGTCATATCAACGAAATATGGTATCCACATCAAACAATTCTAATTGTTAATAGTGAAATGAATACGCTTCAGATTCTATTTTGCCCAATTGTGGTTAAGTAAAATCAGCCAAGTAGTTAATAAATGTATATCCTTTTTATCAATATCAATATTGTTTACACCTTTAAATATATTATGTTAATTTTATTTGTTTAGTGATAAGTTATTGGTGTATGTACCTATTTCAATAATTAAATAAAACTCTACTCTACTAAAAGCCATAAGTAATTTTTACCCTCTGTTGTAATTATTTATATTTATGTTTCAAAAGAGCAAAAGTAAATAATATTGCTTTAAAACTTTAATTAAATCTATAGTAATTAAAAGTTATGATTTTAACAGATGATAAAAGTAAATATTTACATATAACTAACAAAGGCTTTGGGCAGGTAAAATGTAAGCCAAACGGCTTAGAATCGTCTTTAACCTATTTAACTGGACCATTTTATCTGCTGGACCAGCCGGCTTTGGATTAATTTGAGCAGTAGAAAAGCAATTGAAGCCGACGTCAAATGTGTCCTACATTGAT
This sequence comes from Vanessa tameamea, assembly GCF_037043105.1. Classification (NCBI taxonomy): domain Eukaryota; kingdom Metazoa; phylum Arthropoda; class Insecta; order Lepidoptera; family Nymphalidae; genus Vanessa; species Vanessa tameamea. The sequence continues at coordinate 4,304,612 of NC_087318.1, read as the reverse complement.
ATAAAATACTTGTATTGTTGGATTTAATCGACTATTACAAATACATTATTGAACTGTAACTTGGACATGTAGATAAATCCTGAGACACTCGGCATAGGGTTTGAAGGTGAATCAAGATTAAAGTCGATTCAATCATTTTAACAATTTAATTCAGTCAATATTCATTGGGATATTGACTTAAGACTTGCTTGTGAGAGATAATATTTATCGTCGTATACTTGCCTTTATTCTATGGGTAACATATTTATCACAATATATTGATAACCATATTATGTATATAGCAACAGACAATATATAAATACGATTATGTCTCTGCAAAGTCATCAAAAATCATCCTTCCTTGGGCTTACTATAGATGTTCCTTAGTTTGAATTATCTACGTAACTTAACTGTCGGAAATGAGTAACAACTGATTTTCGTGCCAATTTTTATCTGTGTAATCTACATTCCGAACCGATGGTTTTAAATTTGATTTAGTCTTGTAAAATAATAATAATAATCTTTATCATATCCTCAGTTAATTCCATCGTGCACATATTATTATCCCTAAATAGTCTCCTATCGTATTCTGTCACAGCTACAGCTTTACACAGCAGTCCACATATAACTCTCAATATATTTATCTCGGAGTATTCACCTATTATTCATCACTATTAAGCTTAGTATCCTAACACTCTAATCCATAGCTGATAAAGGCGATGACAATTAATGTAAGTACTAAACGATAAAAAAAAGTTTCTGACAACAGTTTTGTAGGAAGATAGTTTAGAGTGTATTGGACCAAGCTCAATGCGAATGGAATTGTATAGCAGAATCACCCAGCACAATATTTCTTTGATGAGGTTTTCCTTTAACCTTGAGCATGTTGAGTTGAGTAATAAAAATAAATAAACAAACGAATGATTTGAGCCTTCAATTAAAATCTTAATTTCTTTACTGGGCCACTGTTAAAATAAAGATAAACAACGTTGTAATATCATAGTTGTAAAGATTTAACTTCCCAACAAAACAATGTACCTATTTTAATATCTTTATAGAGTTCTGTAGCTTTTTTTATTCTGGAGTAAAAATGTTTTTTATTTGTTAATTATCGCTTTAAAGAGCCATTACGTGAGTACGGTGCTAAGAAAGTTTAAGATAAATTTTATTTGGACAATAAACATGAAAAATTCAGAGAAAAATGAACGCTCAGATTCGACGTAATATCCGCTTAAAACTCGTTTAACTGAATTGTGGTCTTAAAAAGTGGAACGGACTTTATTCTGACGATCATGAACCGCTTTCGACCATCTGATTTGTTTTTAAAATTGGAATTGACAGAACTTTAATCACAAATATTGGTCTTTTGAAATAGTGACCTATATATATTTAGGCTAACATCATTTTTCAATTTCTAATCTGTATAATCTTTAATATGATTAAAGATTATATATAAATATATAAAGAGGTAAATTTTGGTAGGATTATACTCAAAAATTACCTAAAATGAACGCGGGAATCTTAACCGATGATTTCGGGTTCAAACCCTAGTGAAGGAAAACATCGTGAGGAAACCTGCATGTGTCTAATTTCAACGAAATTATGCCACATGTGTTTTCCACGAAACCGCATTGGAGCAGCGTGGTGGAATATGCTCCAAACCTTCTCCTCAAAGGGAGAGGAGGTCTTAGCCCAGCAGTGGCAAATTTACAATGTAATGTAAAAAAATATTATTAAGTCAATGTAGTGGGAATAAAATAGGTTATCCTAAAGTTTTCGGGTTGATTTTTAAGAATGCGGTGGAGTGTACCCACAAGGGTAACATGATTGAAATTATAAACTTCTCCTCACTCTGTCAAAGAAAAACTTATTGGTAGAACAAGGCCTTACCACAAAATACTTGCACTAACTTACTGTATTTAACTACAGAAACTGCACTTTACATTATATAACTAGTTTGATTTATATACAAAATCCTACAATGATATCGCAAAAACTTCTCTGCAAGTCGTTTTCTTGTACCCGGAAAATGGTTTATTCGGTTAATCTTGACAGGCGTGCTTCATTTCAGGCAGACAGAATCTGAATACAAATATTCATTGAAGAAAAGACACCTACATTTCAGAGGATTTAATTTTAATCTTGGCTTTAATTTTAGTTTACTTGTTCAATGTATTTGTTTTAGTATGACAAAGGATCATATTAAGTTTTCTTAGAACTGTATACAGTTCTCATTTAAAAAAATATTTTATCGTGTATTTAATGTTTTTTAAGACAGAAAGGTAATAAATACAATTATAGACGTAAATGATTCTCGGGTTTGGCATAAACCTATGTCGCAAAATCCGGTGCCCCTAAAAACAGTTTTCGTATGGTGATAATCTGTTATGAATTCCCTTTATAAAATTTATAATATAACACAAAATAAGGCTATTCCTAGAAAAAATATAGATATTATTATTTAGATAGAGTATACAGATAGAGTATTTGTGTGTGTGTTTAAGTTAGTATGATACTTTGTTTTTTGATACTAGTGTTATGTGAGTGTGGATACGTTCCTTCAATTCAGTGTAAATATTTTTTCACTTCATGTTTTATCGACATACAAGGACGTGTCAACGTTTGGCAATGATTGAGGCTGTTTCCTTGCAGAGAAATGGAAAATAATCTCATCTTTTCTGATAAGTTTCTTTTTTATTTAACATTTGTCGGTGAATTATTATATAACAACTTAATATCTTGCAATAAAATACTACAAAAATCTTTTAAAGAATAAATAAAATGGGAATTCGGATAATTTCATATTTTAACCGATTACGGTCCGATTACAGGTTTGGTATGCTTTGTTCCATCTATTCGTTTTAATAAATGTTCCTTTTTTTAAAACATTCCTTAATATATAACATAAGTAACGTTATATATTGAGTTCAATCACCGGGAAGTTAATGTTGAATTTTGCTAAAAGATTTTTGGTATCAGATATTTAAATTATAAAGCGGACAAAAGCAGCTTAAACATAAAACGTGCATCTATATTTTAAGTACTTCATAAATATTCACTTATTAATTATCCTTTTTAGGATCTCATCAAGAATCATATGATAGGATGAAAATGCTATTTTCGTAACATCGTAGTAAATATTCAATCTGAAGCGACCTTAATTCTATTTTTATCCGGTTAGTCCATTTGGGGTCGGTATTGCAAGTCACCAACGGTTATTGTGATAAATTACAGCCTAAGCGATAGGCCATAGCCATTAGCTGGCATTCATATAGTTTCTATACTAGACACGGGTGGGGGTTTATACAAAGTTCTGATTTAATTTAAGAACTTTTGGGCTTGTACCGATTAAACTAGACGTTTATTGAATAACTAGACTACAAGTAGGTTGGGTTAGTTTGTGTTACGAGGGCTTAGATATACTTATTATTAAACTAGTAACAAATTGTTATTTGACATATATGACATATAAATATGACGTTTTAGGATATAATTTTTTTTAATTTAACCTTTTTACTTAATAATATAAATAAAATATAAAATTTTCAAACCATAATAAATAAGACTATTCACGTATACAATTTTCTTTTTCTCCCGAAAATAACCAATAGCTGAGGTACTAATTTTAATAACTTAGTTTTTGACGATATATATTTTTAAGGTTGAACATATATGTCACATTATTTTACTCTTAAGAATACTAAAATCGTATCGGTAATAAATATTCTTTATAATTTTTAGAATTACATAGGAGTATCTAGCGTTGTTTAACTAGTTGGTTGGTGTAATCTGTCTACGTTGTTTTCTTCTCACCAAGTCTATATTTCCGTACGAGGTAGACATTACTGTAACTTAAGAAAACAAACATTGGATTCCATGAAATATGGGTCTTGGGTATTGCAATTTGAATGATACAATTCGTTGAGCTATTATTGCTACTACGGATTTCAATATTCCCGACTTGATCATGTAAGGATTATTGCCTGTTATTAATCATATCTTACTAATCTAAAACTAGGACTAACTATGTGTGTGTCAGATTAAGTAAGAAATAATTAGACAATTACAGACAAGGCTTACACTATGTATTATGTTATGATTACATATGTATTTAATTTAAGTTATTTTTGAATTGTATTGATAACATTGATGTTAAATAAGAGGGTACTTTGACTTTTCTGTTCAATATTGTGAGTCACGTGATTGTAGTGAGGTTTATATAAGTGATGGAAGCTCGGTACAGAACACTTCGACTTTTACTTTACACTTTACTCTTCTTGGAGCAGCAAGGTGCTAACATTTAAGGTACGATATAATTTTTTGATATAGTATAATTGTTATTGCTTTTTAAATTATTGATGAATATATATATGAATTGTGTTTTTGCAATTATCAATATACAAAGTTAGTATTATATATACAAAGTTAGTATAATTGTATTTAACTAAAATGACTGTATTTTTGGATATTGAAAAAGAGTAACTACTGAGTTTCTTGTCGGTTCTTCTCTGTAGAATCTACATACCGAACCGGTGGTAGCTTTACTTTAAATAGTTTGTTAAATGACGATTCAAAAGTGGTTATAAAAGCCTACTCGAATAAAGTATATTTTGATTAAGGTAATTTGTTTTATTGCAATTATTAATTGATACAATATTACGATTACTACAGCTATTATAATGGCTAAATAACTATCTGTGTTTCATATATAATCTTTTATTGTCTTATAACCTTAAAATATAATAAAATAATAAAGAAATAGAAATTATTCTTAAATTATCCTGACGTAATGTATTAAGTCTCTATAAATATCTAACACGTGCAAAAGTTTCTTGTTCTTCCATGACTCACAATAAAGTTTCCTTACAAGTTTAAAAGTAAATTTAGCGATCAGAAGTAGCTGTAGTTACTGCGTTTTTCTCCAATATTACTTTTACTTTACATTGTTTTTGTTAGAATTCTGGGAGTTACTTAAGTAGTTTATAATTTCAGTCTTCTTCTGCTTGTGTTTGTGATAACATGTGGAAACTTAATTTGTTTTTGTATATTTTAAAATCGATGATGAACTTTGAATGAGAACAGTTTAAATAGCAATTTCGAGGGCAAAGTTTTCGAAGGTAGCGGGATGATGCCGAACAGTACGTTCACTTATTTTACTTGATCAGTAATATACAATATTAAAATAATTAATTTCACATCTATACTCCCGCGTTTAATTATATTTTGATTATAATATTATTTGCGGTTTTAACTACAAATTAGAGTTCGACCTTAATATGAATTAACGTAATATTACATTAATAAATCGAAAAATTACATATTTGTAATTTACAACGAATATAATTACGATGTTTCTATTTTGTATTAGATCGGTAATACTATTGTTCGTTTATTAACATCGAGAAAAGGGCTGTCATTTTAAATGCCCGAGATTTAAGAGAACAGATGAAAGGCGAAGAATATTGAAGGAAATAAACTAATTATTATTTGACGAAATTGAATAATTCATATTTCAAAGAAGCTTATATCGTTTGTTTTTGAAGTTGAATTCTTAAAATGGTTTTTCAGTTTCTTTATCAAGTGAATGTATTTTGATCGTCATTATAAGTTTGTTATTTTTATGAAATATTTTCGGGAAGATGTATGTAAGCTGTATATCTTGTGGTACAAATTAATACTTGAGTTTTCATGGCTTTGTGAACTAAATTTTGTAACTGTTTATAATATTGTTTGGATGTCTACACCGTATAAGGAACCTTCCTGCCAAATTTCAAGTTAAAAGATGTTATAGTTTCTGAGATTTGGTTATTAATCAGCGAGTGGTATTTCGCTTATATATATATATATAGATAAACCAACCAACAGATGAAAGTATGATCAAACCAGGATTTTATGAAGCAATTCGAAAAGCAGTTTACCTGCATTTTACTTAAAGAAAAAAATTTATATATATATGTAAGATGTAAAATGATCTAAATATTTTATAAACAAATTCAGTTATAAGATTACTTCTTTCGAGACTTATTATGGATGTAAATACATAATCCTTTTATACCTAATCATATAAAATTTTAATTTATGAATTCGTTAATATAACTGAATTAGGATTCAGCTTGCTTGCGTAATTATAAATTTAAATTTTTCACACTCGATTTATTAATATAATATTGTTTTTATTACATAAACATAATAACATAATCAGCCTGTAAATTTCCCACTGCTGGGCTAAGGCCTCCTCTCCCGTTCCGAAGGTATGGAGCATATTCCACCACGCTGCTCCAATGCGGGTTGGTGGAATACACATGTGGCAGAATTTCGTTGAAATTAGACACATGCAGGTTTCCTCGCGATGTTTTCCTTCACCGCCGAGCACGAGATGAATTATAAACAAATTAAGCACATGTAAATTCAGTGGTGCCTGCCTGGGTTTGAACCCGAAATCATCGGTTTAGATGCACGCGTTCTAACCACTGGGCCATCTCGGCTCTTGTTTTTATTATTACAGGAATATATACTGATATTATAAATACGAAATTAGCTCCGTCTGTCTGTCTCCAGCTCTTTCACGACCAAACCAACCACTGAACCACTGAACCGATTTTGATGAAATTTGGTTTAAAGCTAGCTTGAACTAAAGGTAGAAGATAGGCGTTTTATGCACAATATTTAACCAACAACCCCCAAAATGGTAGTAATATATAAAGTAGCAAGTTTTATATAGTTCTTTATTTTTTCAGGATTAACACAAAACTACTAATACTATTTATACGGATATTGTAAGTGATTTTAGTTTATTGCTTCAGAAAATAAATTAAAGTAACTATGTAGTTATTATCATTATTAAAATATGTGGCTCACTACGTCAACGTATTATGTAAGTACAGGTATGTCCAGTCGCATTACAAGCGTTGCTATAAAAACTATACCTAATAGATACAAGAATGTTAATTTTTTTTTATAAGACTTCTAAAAATTTTACCTTAGTTTATGGTTATAAATATTCGCTTTTAATCAAAAATAAAATACATAAATATATTTTTAAAATAAGAAATATACATATTAATATATACGCTTCGATAAAATAAACGCAAGTTTGGTGTGATATTTCAGAATAGAAAAGATCCACTCTATCTGAACTCGTGGGTGTTGTGAGAGTCGAACAAGAGAAGTTTTGAGAAGTACATCCATCAATAGAGCGCGTAGGCGTCTCGGAAACCTTATGTTGCGTGGAAACTGACTCATTAGTCGAAGCATTTATAAAGAGGGTTGGTGTTAGGAAGTGAAAGTATGTCAGACATTAAAGCTCAAACACAGCGCTGACCAATAAATGGAAAAAGGGTACCTAAATGCCAAAATGATGATTATGACTTTATTTTGTTTTAAACAACAGACACAATAAAATAAATTAACAACGATTTAAAACGATAACAAAACATAAGTTCAAATATGAAACCGTCTTTCTATTGTATGAAAGAGACTAAGAGAAAGAGAGAGAGCATTAAAGGCTGCTTAGGGAGGGCATACTGCTTTTCCTTTTATTTAAGTTTATATTGACATGTTCTGAGATTCGATTTCGTCACGTACGGATTTGTAATCGAGTAAGTTTTATATTATACCTTTTAGACTAATTATGCAATAAAATATATAAGACAATGGTACGAGTAACTCGCTTGCAACATTTTAGCCGGTAACTGGAGCGTCATCAGGATGTAGACTTACGGAAGATCACAAACTTTGCGTCTTTGCTTTCAAAGACTTAACTTAGCCGAGCGGAATAGGAGATCGTATTGAAACTTTCTTATAATCATTTACATTTGCGTATGCTACATATTCTCTTTTATTACTGTATATTTGACCAAATTTACAAAAAAAGTATAAAATAAAAATAATGTTAATGGTAATTCGATTAAATTCTATCTGTAATTAACAAACTCTCCGTCCTGAATTCGTACGTAAAATAAGGATTTTATTTCATGCTATTTTCTAGGGTATAAACATTCGCCAACCAATCTATTCGCTTGTACTACTCTAGTGCATCGTAAATACGTCCTGCGTATTTCTTCACCCGTTTTTTTTTTAACATTTCCGTATTTTGTTTTGAAAACTAACGCTATGAATTTCAAAGTATTAAAGCAAATATTTATCTATAAAAATCTATTTTAAATAATGTGTTATTTAATTATGACAAATATTAATATTATATGATTATTGAAATAAAGATTACATAATTTTTTTAAATATTATTCGTTTATTGGCAGGTATCTCTCATATGTTACATAAAGTAAGTAGTTTACAATGTGATTCAAGTAAAATATCTAAAATTAAAGCATTATTTTAAAGTAACCAATATTTTAAGATAATCTGCTGTCGCTCGGTTTTTACGTTTGAATTACATGATATGAGCTGTATAATATTGTTTACCGCAGAGTAGCATTATTCTAACGGGACTCATTATCGTGCGAGAAATACAAAATATATAAGTAAATTTTACTATCTTTTCACAAATAAAAACCTACACAAAACATGCTTAATGTTGAATATATATCTTATAACAATAAGAGGCCTCTTAGTGTAAGTTTTCTAGTATGATATGGTATTATATACGGTTCAGAATAAGTATTAATGATGACTACCCTTCAATTTTCGGTCACATTGACCTCTTTGATAAAGACAAGAGTTTAGACATGTGCACAGTTTTGCTGTTTATACTCGTGCGTTTAAAAACACAAGTGAACTCTATATCAAGTGTACTCTCCTAATCCGACAACGATCCCGGTAGAAGCAAAGCTAATTCAGGCGCAAAACCGGCGTCTGGATGTGTTTTTCGAAGCACAGAGTTACAACAATAATACTTCCTGTGAAGCGCTACGGATACATAAATTAGTATAATTAACAGGTTCAATCACGTCCCAGAATTAGCAATATGTTTTAGTGTATCTTTGAATATAATTTTATTTACTTATAATTTTTACATTTCATATTAATTTACGTATCAGAAAATAATATTTAAATTTGATAAATAAATTATTTTTTTTAACTCAACGCGATCTCTAGGATATTATTCAAAATATGCTCAAGTTTATTAAGTTATGAGTTTGAGTATAATATGTATATAGTATAATATGTTGGATTTGTACGATTCAGTGATGAGAATAGTGACAATGTTAATGTTGTAGATGATTTTATTTGGCAGCACCGACAGTGTCTGCTAAATTTTATTTACTTTGATCTAACTGATTTAGAAAACAATTTGCAAGAACGAAAATACTGACCGGTTGAGTTAAATATAAGTTGTTAATAAAGCTTTTACAATTAAGAAAGATGTTATGGTTTTCTTTATGATTTTAAATTAATTTAAGTTAAGGTTGTAACCTTTCTGCCATTTATTTTCAACTGTAGGTTTATAAGCAATATATAGTTCAACCCACATATTATAAATAATATGAGTAACTTAAGATCAAGTAATATTTATCATGGATGTTATCAAAAAAATATTATTATAATTCACATTAAATTATGATTAAACTTAGTACTTAAAGAGGTGTACCTTTTTACTATTTATTGAACATTAAGACAAATTTAATGAATGATAAATCATTTTGATATATCTTGCACGTGAGTGTAAACACTCTCGAAACGAAACGACATGAAAATATGTTCTCGCCGGCTCGGTGCTAGACTGCGCCATCACCATTTTGTATCTTACTACTAAAATTGGAACATGATAGGTTTTCACGTCCCAATTTTAGAAAGAATTGTTATAAAATGGAATATAGAATACAATTTTTTACGTACCTAAATTTATGGTTTGTTTTTGCACTGTGTCGAATTTCAGTGTAATACTAGTATGCCCTTTGATCAAAAAATGTTGAAATTGAATGAAGAACTAAACATGCCACGTTGAATAGGATACGCAGTTTTAAATTCAGTCTAGAAATGCAATGACTATAGACAAATTTCATCAAATTCAGTTTAGTTGTTTGGCCCTGAAAGCGTAACAGTCAGAGATACTTTTGCATTTATAATATTTTTTATAGATTTAAAAGGGTGATTAGTTAAACAATGCGCTGTCTCCTTTTCACTAATGTAAAATCAATGAATTCAGAAAGAGATAAATCTATGTTTAAACATACACTAAATAGCGTTTATAAGAAAAGGCGTAAGTTATTTTTAGTTAGAGTAAATGTATTAATCTACGAAAAATCACTTTTTATCCGATAATGATTATTATTTAATTATATAAAATACGAATAATTGACTTTTAAATGTATTATTATGCTAGGAGTTTTATAAAAAATAATAATTACAAAAATATTTTTAAGCTAAACAAACCAAATTATCAATAAAACGAAGCTCTTTATGTTAAGCACTATATACTAAAACATTCTTCAGAATGCGCTTCATTTTGTGGTACATTTTTTATGTATATTGGCTAAACAGTTTTTTCAGTAAGCAAAAAAAAAAGGTGTTTATTAATATACATATGTATATAACGTTTGCGCTGTTATAAGTACCTGCCTCATACTAAGTAAATTAAATACAGTATATAAAATTGGTTGACATTTATGGTTACTGCTTTCCTCTAAAGGTCATAAGTGTATACCCTATGACATTTCTCAATAAACATTTTTCAAATTAAACTGGCTGTTCTTGAAATTAGCTCTACTACAAATGCTCCAGCTTTATAATATACTTTTACGATTAATTATTGTAATTCTAATTTTTTTTTATCTTTCAGGAGATTATATAAAAATAGTACTATCCTTGCTATAAGACTTATTGAATAATTCATGTGTATATTGAGATTTGTATGATAGACGTCCTAATGGATCACCAAATACCTAGTTAATGTAAGGTTACCTTCTCTACAAGTAGACATGAGAACTTAAAATTTAATGAGTTTTTATTTTAACTTAAGATGCCATTCAACGATATATTATATAAAACATTAATTTTTTCGTCTTTCATCAAAAAATTACAATTGTTATAAATCCTAAATTCGAATAAAAAATACGAATAATAATAAACATGACTATTATTATTTTCCCTAACTAGTGTAAAAGTAAAAAAAAAATATGCAATTTGTTTTTCTAGTCGAAGAATTTTTTGGTGTTTCTTTAACAACAGCTTTATATTGCTAAAACGTTTCCTTTTGATCTTTGACTTACAGAAAAGATTGTTAGCGTATAAAAAGAGTATTAAAAACCTTTGATGAACTCCGTGATAAAAAGTTTATTTTTTTTGATCATCTCTGGTATTGAGAGTGGGGATGATGGAATAAAAACAATTAGGTCCTAATAAAACAATCAATTTGAAACATTTGTAAACAGGATCAAATGGGTTCATATTTGCAAACCAAACATCAACTCTCTCAAACTTAATTTAACTCAACTCAACTCTAAAGGGTAGTAAGTGGTTATTTTAAGAAACATTTATCAATCCCTTGCCAAACATGTGATCTATTGTATTGCATGCCTTGTGTCCATTAACAAGGGTTATATTTGTAGCGACGAAACATTCATATATTCTGGGGCGGTATATCCTTATCATGTTTTATTTTAACCTCGATAAGAAAGCACTCGTAAAATGTAAAAGACTCGTCAAGCACTTTAAATCGTCAAAAAAATTAAATGTATAACTTCCAGTGTTGAATGCAAATTTTACGAGAATGAACCAAGAGAAACTGTAGTTACTAGTTTTCAACAATTGAATACATTTATCTATACTAATATTATTATAAATACGAAAGTAATTCTGTTTGTCTGTTGCACTTACACGGTCAATATGGAGCAATTCCAAGGAACGATTACTTTTTCACGCCTAATACCTGACGACTAATTCCTAAAACGCGATCGTAGCCGCGGGCAATAACAAGTGTTATATATTTACAATAAAATTTAAATACTCCACATGAAAATATTTTTTTATTTCAAATACATTGGTGGACTGGCCTGATTGTAACTGGTCATCATCGCCCCAAAGAGATGGGATCTGTAATAATTATTCACCATCCATTACCTCTTTACCCATTACCTCATTGCGTTACCAAACTTGAGAATTAAGTTATGTCCTTTATATTTGTAGTTACACTGGATATTCCATGTCAAGATTTGTGTATTAACTATATTTAATTTTGACTTGAATATATTTAAATTAAATTCCCAGTGTAAAAAGTGTTTTATTAATAAAATTATGTATTGAAATAATTTTAATAATATCTTAATCATACAATGTCGTTCGTATATATGTGTTTATGTGGTATCGATTTATTACAGGATTCGAATTGAATTCGGCCTTATCTAAAATCTGCGATGTGAAGCAGGTGGCGGTAATCGTGTTACTGTTTACGTCACGTCAGTAATATATTTGCTTGTACTGCCACAAGTCCCGTAATACAATTTATTAGACTGACGTATGAAGACTTACCTATTATGGTTAACTAATTAGCCACCATATAATCGAAATTTTTCTCATTCTGTTATTTTGGAAAGTGGAAAACTGCTTAATACGAAAGAATTTAAGCTTTTGTACATATGTATTTCATAGTTCAGTGATAGTGCTGTTTAATTTCCGTCAATTTATAATACTTACTAAATTTTCGATATTAGCTTATTAATACAATAAGTAATATTATTGTCGAAATTATTATATTGTAATATGTGACGGTGTCACCAGATAATAATTTTTTCGTTGAATTATATGAGATGAATAAAATGTGACTGACATTATCACACAGATGTCCAAATGGTTTTCCAGATGAAGTAATGTCAATTGGCAAATATTGCTTAATATTTTATATAGTTTTATATTTATAACATCTTTTCCAATTTCACTTACTTTCTCATAATTCGTTAGCTTCATCAATGACGTATGAATATTTCAGGGTTAACGAACTTAAGAATCACTGGATCCTTTATTGGCTTATATTACATTGCCCAATTTATAATATGAATACTTTAAAATATAAATTGAGTATCTATCATCGCTTTTAATTACAAACGATACCATAATTAATTTATTTCATACCTTTATCAAAAATCTTGTAAAACAACCATTCAACGACACTTAAACATGTCACACTGCGTAAACTTTTTCTATGTCGCGCTAACAACTGGCGTTCACGCCGGCCGGCGTCGGGCGGCAAACTGAAGACCCCGCAGTACCCGCCGCACCTACGAGCTACGACACCCCCAGTTTTGATTTGCAAACACCACTTTTGTGACTCGTAGAATTTGACACATTCGTAATATAGCACGGTCTTTGAGGTATTCGCCGTACATTATTTAAATTGTTGAGGTTTTATCGTTTTAGATACTGTTCGTTATACGGTATTGTTTCTTTTATACACTACGTATTCGTAACATATCATTTATTAAGTGATTTATATAATTAAGATAATAAAAAAGATATAATTAATTAATTAAGGATGAAATAATTGGACACTCGGAGCAGACAACAGAAAAAGACAGCAAAGACAAATTATTTATATTTTTCACAATTTTTTCTCTGAACAAAATTTTTAAGTATAACATTGATCGGAATTATGTTTTGTTCAGTGGTGCGTCTACTTGTTATATTTGTTTCAGTACGTCGTGCATTTATGTTAGGTTGAAGTGTTTAGTTATTGCTAGAACCTAATAAATATAATTGAAAATAATCTTAGAAATTTACTGGAAATCAAATGGATGTCCGTTTGATTAACAACAATCTGCTTATAATGAAGATAATGTTAGATTTATGTATTTTTTAAGACAACGTGCTACCATATTTTCATATATCTATCTATTAATTTTAGATTAGTAGCTTATCTAACAGTTTAATCCGATTCTAGTTTCCAAGATATGTGTCAAATCTGATCACAAATGTACTTCAAGAAGTACAAATCACCCACGACAATGTTAATATATGTTCGGCAGACCATGTGATCGAAGGTGTTATATCCCCTGTGCCTGTAATTACACTGGTCCCACACATTTACATTTGTCTTATAAAACTGCGAATATGTATTATATAGTGATTCATTTACATATATTGTTATTATATCGATAAACGTCATCGTCATCGATAATGGTCAAGACTATGCAACATAGAATATAAAATCTTATAGAGTTGTACGCTGTTTTGATACTTGTATTTTTTTAATGTTATATATCACACATGTCGTATATCAACTTTTCACGATCGTGTTCTGCGGTGAGCTTCGATTTTGTTTTTATGGACTCAAAGTTAAGTCATAACGTTTCGTATAATGTTTCAAGTAATGGCATTGTTAGCGAAAGAATAATGAAATTATTGTTATATTTATAAAAATAACTTATTTCTATCAAGACATTCATATAGTAAATTATTAATAGTTGCAATTTTTTCTATGTAACCAACTTTGTAAAAGATATGACAATATAAAAAAAAAAAACTTGTCCGTCCGTCCGTTGCTTGCAGAACATACAAAACGGATATTTTCGATTCACGTAGGCGGAAACAATATCCGCTACGATAGCCCTCAGCGCACCAATTACGTACTCGAATACTCGTGAGCAAATCTACATTCGAAGCTTTAGTCAATCTAGTGCGAAATTTGTTGATATCCTCATAAATACGTCTATATATTATGTTTGTTTATGTTACGTGCTATAAATCTTAAGACTATAAACTGTTTTGTTTTATAAAACATTGTGTAGCGTATTTAGGTTTATGCGTACATTGAAACGGCAATATTTGTCTATGGAATGATTTGACGTATGACGTACTTCCTTTTTCTCTTCCCTTCTCGTGTGAGCCGCGGTAACGTGTGTTATGTGAGTGCGCCGCGCTTTTGAAATTAGCTTGTGTAACGGACTTATCCTTCTCCTGTAATATCACCCATCCCTTTGGTTGTCTTCTTCGAGTGTATGAAGACCAAGGGAGCGCTCCCAAGAAGAACGTGTCTTCATAAGTCAGAGCCCAGTTTTGAAGTAACAACTTCCCTTTTTTCCTTAACTACAGTCCACTTTTCTCTCGCGCGTACACCTTGTAATAAAAAACTCAATCGAGTTATTTTCCAAATTTTATTACGTTATATGTTATTAAATAATAAATATTTCGTTGAAAAAAAAAGTTGTTTAAAAAAATATATCTTTACAAATATAACACCGAGTGACCGAAATCCTTTATGACTTTATTAAAAATTAAAGAAATTATTTGCAAATAGCATACGCAATAAACGTATGTTTTTCCGACTTTCTGAATATATAATATAAAATATTTCAAATCATTCATATTAAAAATAGTGGTTTCGAGTCTGTAATCGGTAATGAAAAATACCATAAGGGTCAAGCACATAACGTTCTTTTTTTTAAATGAGTTTGAGTTTGAAACAAACGAGTATTATCGCTTAAAATGGAAGTGAATTTAATGTTACCGAAGCCTAAAGGCTATAAAGCCTATAAAACCTTTGTAAGAACTTGTTGCTCTGTTCTTTATCCTTTGAGACGCTTTACATAATGTAGAGCAAGTGTTTCATCAAATACAGATTGACATTTTATACAAAAAAAAAAATTTTAAAATGAAGATGGTGTTCTGTTTATATAAATTCTTTCAGTATTTCATAGAGTGAAAATTTTAGGTGAGCTATTTAATAAACTAGCTGGCATGGAATTGTTAGGTTCAAACTCTGTAGAGCCAATACAAAAACATATTGGTGTTTTTCCGTCGAAAAATATTCAGTTGCGGCCTAAAGTACCAAGAAGCAGTAAAATTCGTTGGTCCTGCCCCTGAACCTTTTCCAGTTTGTCGGATATCTCACCCTATCGGATTACAAGAGTAATAGAGAGTGAACTTGAGTTTACGTATATGTGGATTTGGTTGGCATGCGTTGAAAATGAACGTAGTGACCGAAATTGGTCAGGAATATATGACCATCATTTCACAAATATTTTGATTTATATGAAAATATATATGTGAACAGGATATTTATTGCTTTTACGAAGACAACCCACAGGAGACTTAATGTCACATCAAAAAACAACTATGTAAATCTACATTGAAAGAAATACATTTTTGCACTAGTATTAAGTATTAAAAATATAATTAAAATATACTAGGACATACACATAACTTAAACTTTAATTTGTATTCCTTTAAATAAAGATTATTAGAAAAAGATGAAGAAGATATTCATCTTTCGTTCTTTAGCTGATTTATATTATACGACGATTGTTCCTTATCTGTTACACTCGCTCACTCATCCGTCAAACCGGAACACATAAATACTAAATATTGCTGCTTGGCGATCTACATGATCAGAGGGTACCTACCCAGAAGGGTTCTGACAATGACCTACCACCAAGTTAAAAATATATCTCTATGAATGTCTTCATTTGAAATAATGTTATTTAATTTTATCGGCAATAAATTAAGAAACGTGAATCAATATAGAGAATTTTGTAAAGAGAAAAATTAATTTATCGGCCCAGCTGTTCCTTGTGACCTTTAGATATTCTTCGCAATTTTTATTTCAAGAGTCTTAAGGTTACAGTTTTCAAACACTGTAAACAATATTAAAACTTTCGTGACATCTACTTCGTTGGTATAATTTTAATTTAACTCACAAACAATAAGTATACCAAACTCGTTTATATAGACATACGCGAAATTCATGTTTACTGTACCTAATTCTAAAATAAGGTAAACCTTTTGAATTGTTCCGCTTATGAAAAATACTTTGAATACTGAGACGGCGAGGTCGCTAGCTAAATATAGCCGCTGTTATACGACAAATGCAAAACTATTTTAGATAAATTCTAGTATTTTGACCTCTATGTGAACTGAGTATACATATTGTAAAAAATATTGTCATTTAGAATAGACCTTAAGTCATAGAATATATGGTCGAAATTCGCTGATATAATTTGTACTGAAGCATTATAAGCTACCTATTAAATCAATGAGTTATTTACGATATTGTTACATTAATATCATTCGAATAGACGTAGACAAACATGTAAGCGAAGCTTGGATATGTAAGATGAGTGAAGTAAGTAAATTAATGTTTATCTCGTGGGGCTGAATAATGTTTGCTCTACATCTTTGAAAGTTTACAAAGTAACGTCCTATTTATGAAGTTGTTTGCACTAAATTTAAAAGTATATATTTACGTAATTAAAAGCAAAAACATTTATTAAATTATAATAATTATTAAAATACAATATGTTTTATTATATTGAAAATACTTATAACTTATGTATCCAATATTATATCTGCTTTCAGAATACCAAAGTTAAAGTAGAGCATATCAAATTTTGTTGAATTCTCATAATTCGCTTACGTAATATATTATTATAAATCAATTTTGAAGAGTATTTCATGTTTTTTGGATATATTGTTTTCTTTACAGATTGAACTATCGCGTAAACATTATGTACATATTTAAAAACAATTAAATAGTCTTTAACTATTTAATTGAAAGTTTTTATTCAAAAATGGTTCTAAATTCCAAATTTATAGTACAGAATAAAGATTGTTGTACATTAAAAATTTTTTAATTTTTTTTTTTTTTTTTATGCTAAATTAGTTCAAATCTAATATTGTTGTTACGTAAAATTAAAATAAAATACTTTAATCATATAATCGACGTTTAAATGTATACTTAAAAAAACATAATTTCAATATGTTTCACATAAATACATGTAAAACAAATTTCGTATAAAATCCACCAATTTATAAGTGTCATGTGTCAACGGTTGTTCGCGAAATTTAATTAAATGCTGAATGTGACACCGATGGCCTTTCCGCGTCTGTATCCCCATTGAGGTCTTGTCTCTATTGTTATCTTAGCATTTGCTTTCATTCCTATAATACAACTAGCAACCCTACAATAGGCCTCCGCACAATTGAAATTATATTTCAGAGTAAAGCTAACGTATAATATTCTACATTATCTTATTTCAAATTATTTCAATATTTACTTAAACAAAACGAATATTTACTTAATAAAAAAATATCAATAATTAATATAATTTTAAATCTAGAAACTGAATTTCTTTTTAATAGCCACATGTCATTTTTATTTACGGAAAACGTTAGAAATGATAATGCACAATTTTTTGATAAAATGTATTAAGTTTCTAATAATAAATAATATAACCCTTTATTTATTAACACGTTATTCTTAAGGTTATTTTTTATTTTTATAAAAATAATAATAGTTATTCATATACAAGAGATATGACATCACAGAGTACAATTATGTAGACATTTACAATGACCGTGGTGTGATTCTGATACAATGTATTCTATCTATTACAGTTAAGGAAGCGTTCGTGGAAGTATCTTTACTGAGTATTTCTCTCCGACTATATTTATAAGCTAAATATGAAAGATGCACTCTAGAAAAAAAATATTTATTCTTAATTTATTATGAACCTAAGTACATAAATATAAAATAATAAGTTTCATATCAAAACATTACCCTCTTTTTTGGACAGTCGTGTAAAACAGGTATGTAAGGTCGATTCTATTTTCACCGAGATAGTATATAATGTTTAAAATGTAAATCTTAGCAGAAATTTTGCGTAAACTTGTCCAGTCAATTCAAAAAACCAAGGTTGGTTTATGTACCCGTTGAAAGTAATTATTCCAATATAATGACTTTCATATTGTGATTATATGTATATGATGTTAATATTTTGTTTGATAAGATTTACCTTATGTTTTCATTGAAAAAAAGGATGTGCTTCAATTGGAAAGTGCAGGTGAATTCTACCGTCAAAAAGGAGGCCAGTCCAGTATGACGGATTTTACGAAAACTGACACTTTTGTCTGAAACAGGGGAAATGAATCACATGATAATAAGTATTCGATCACCAAATTGCCATCACTAAGTAAAATCATTTACATAAAAATGAATATGTTATATATACATTTTTTTTATTTATCTCTCACGTGAAAATAAAAAAGTGTGAACGTTCAAATACACAATCTTCTATCTACATGTATATAAATCAAATGAAGTATTGCATCGCTTGTGTCACGCGAAAAATGTTCCAGCGGGCGTTTATCGTTCACGTCAAATAAAATAGTTGCCAGTGTCGTAAACAGTTTACGAGACGTATATTTGTAGACAGAAATGTAGTAAAATTACTTTTGTAACATCTAGTAACCTTGTATGCTATTTTCATACGATCTTTCGTGACAATCAAATACAATAAAACATTTTATACGCCTACCCATTTTGACATTACACAGTTAATAACATTTTTTTCCAGTGTGTTTTGCTCGCCCTATCTCGCCCTACAAAGTTTATTTGACATGAATAATATTAAAGACATTGGTTGGAAACTTACCTTACAAATAGATTAATAAAACGATTTTAATTAATATATTATTAATTTTAATCATCAATCCATCTCTAATTTTGGAATAATAAATACTTGTTAATTTATAACAATAATTTATTTTTAAGAGCAACAATGATACGATTTGTTAGTTGTTATATGTTAGTACTCTAAATAACGAAACAAAAACTTGGTCTTAATACTAATATTACGTAAAAATTGTTGAGTTTTTCCGTTACAAATAGTGCAACAATGATTTATGCAAGAGCAGTCCAACCTGCTTGCAATCATTTCGAGGATGCTCTTGGCGCAGCCCCGCAGCCTACGCACCAGATATCTACATCTCTTACACATCCCTGATGAACTGAACTGATTTACAGTTTATTTATTAAAAAAGTTGAAAAAATTATCGATAAATATCGTTAACAAAATAAATTGCGTATAAATTTAAATGTAGACGAATATTGACTTAACACTTTGTAATTCAAACGTTTGGTTTTAAATTTTAAATACGTCGTGTTATTTATTTATGGTCGTATCGAATATCTCATTACTCCAATAGTGGCGAAAAGATCGACAGGCGAATAAATATACAAGAGGATATTTATAATATATCATTAATATTAATATTCGAGGAAAAAACTTTATTTCTTTGCCTTTCGAATTCGAAACGGACGACTAGTATATTTAAATACAAACGCAAGTGAAAGCGCGAGGCACAGCTAGGTGTTTATATTTCCAGATAGAGTTTTATCGTAATTTATCCGAAATCACATGATTTGTAACCGTTTTGCTGATTATTAAACCAAGCCTCCCTTAGGACGTGACTCTCGCTTGTTTCAGAAATTGGGTCGCTACTCGACACAATATAGATAACATTAAAAAGCTCTTTCAATTTTATCGATAATAAATTTTCGACAGGTTACGTTGATTTTATTTTATCGTGATTTATATTTGCCGAGAGTTTCTAGAATATCGATAATGGAGACGAATATGTGTCAATCGAAGATTATTTCGATTCCAATGGATTGGTATAATTATTACTTGCAACTGTTTTTTTCTTGCATATGATAATTATAAACATTGCAAATGGTACCCTCCTGGGGTAATATAACCGAATTCTGCGCAACCATCATGTTTTGGGGCGTAGCATAGCTACCACTTTACGCCGATACTTACTTTTTGCAGATATAGTGGACCCATTTCAATTACTTTTACACGTGACTTTCAGTAAATTCAAACAGTAGTTAATTAAAAATGGCCATTGATACATGGTCGATCAATTATATCGACATGATGATGATGATCAAAGATGACTCATTCCGATTGATTGTCAATTATGGACAATACTTTGCATAGAAGTATGCTGGTTTTGGGATTGGGAAGTTAGTGGAAGACATGTTTATATTGTTATTGTGACTAGTAGTAATAGTTGACGGTAAAGTTAAATTATTTGTATCAAATAACATCTCATCATCATCATCACATATTATCATGTTCATCTCATTAGATGATAGTTTAACGGTCAGTCATAGCATTTACTCTGGTTGTAATAAAAACTAAAACAAAGTTTCACAGAAGTGTATAAGTTATAATGAGTAATATTGATACATCAGAACCAAATACAATATCATGAAAATACCTATATAATCAGTATAGTCTAGTACAATAAAGCAGCGGTCACATAGTAACACTGTTTGATTTAATGCTAAGATCGAATTTAAATTTGAAATAGGATGTTATAAAGTGAAAAGCAAGCCGTCAACGATATTTTCTGAATAGACTTCTTTTATTCAAAAGTCTGCTTTGATACATCTAGCGTGCTCGTGTGAAACGTGTCCCCTAATGAACGTCGACATAAATTCTCTCAGATATTTTCATTAAAATTTTGAGGGGATCATATTACCTGCGTTGAAAGTACGTAACGTTAATGAAAGAATTCCGATGCGCGTGACCCATACGGAAGTCTGGGGTAATGTTCTTCTGTATCATTTTTGGACAAGTTTACAGTTTAACATTCGGATTTGTTTGCATGGTCGTAAAATGTAGTGAAAAAGCTTCCCTGATTTTAAGATATCTTTGGCACAAACATCCGTAATGAGGGAAGTAACTGTCATTTCATATGCGTGATGTGTGAAATTTCATGTGCGTAAATCTTGTGATTCGTAGCGAAGGAGAACAGATCGTATCAGATGATCATCTGGCACACGTGTACGTGATTAAATTAGCGCGAAACCTTTTAAAAAAGAAATAAGGTCTAACGGCGGTAAATTTGCATTGGTTACGTTACTTTTTATCTTAGGGCATTAAATTTTACTAAAATGTATGTTTTCGTTGTTTCCGCGCATATATTACGGGTAAAAATTTACAATTATGATACGATAGAAGTTATTGATCTAATAATAAGACCCACCTTGTAACAATTTTAATTATATTATGTTAACATTACAGTAATTATTTTTTTATAATGATTGTACCTATAACTTTATTTACTTAACACACTTTATGTAACACAGTTTTATATAACATATCTTTGTGAACAATCAACATTCAGGTGACTTAGTCACATAGAGTAGGATGCTTTTAGTGTGATTATGTCGTCAAATCTCTTGCTTTCTGCTCGGGAGCATTATTAGAAGTCATTCCAGTCCCTATTCCAAAAGAGCGAGAAATTGCGGTGTAATGACGACGTAACCATAGTGCTCGTGAAGCGTAGGTTGTCTACTCACGTAATGAGTCCGGCTATCATTCTTAGGGTAGCACACATCCAAAGGTCAAAGTAAAAATATTGTATGTGTTTAATCATATTTATCTGGGTAGACAGGAGTATGCGTATCAATAATAAATGTTAAATGAACATTATACAATGTTTATATACTGACTCACTTATCTTATTTTTATTGAAATTAGTCGAGTCTAAATGGCGAATATTATTATATTGAAAATAATCAAGGAAATAAGAATTGCCTTACAAAATTTAAGATTATATTGTATTTAAGCTGAATTGCTATTATTTTAGCGCAGGCTGTACTCATGTTATAAAATGTTTATAAAAGTGTTATAAGTAAGTGAAATGAGACTAGTTTTTTGTATTGTAGGAAAATTCTGTAATTTAATTAAAAGTGAATTTTTTTTTTCAGAGGCTACAAATTTTTATACGAATATTTTTTGTCTGTTATTTTAACCATTGAAATCTTTATCATTTTTATTGTAAAATTAAAGATGATTTTATATTTTTATACACAATTAATTAGTGAATTATATTAAAAGAATACCTACGTACCGCAAATATTAATTACACGTAATGAGCGCCCGATAGATTGCTAATGTGCTAGGAATTAATTAGTGAAATGTTGCTAGTAATTCGAATGCAATCTGTGCAAATCGGCAAAATGGCGGGGAATTCTGGCGCCAAAGATACAAATCTAACATGTCGGGTCGACTGACCGCTGACCTCTGAAACGTTCATACGATTACGTCACCGCAAAGAGTTTTAGAAATATACTGAAATATGTTTATCGAGTATATCTGTTAAAATAATAAACTAATGATACTTAAACAGTATTTAAAGCTACAATACTGTAGTTTTGATATTTAAGTTTTGTACTAAAAATCTTCTCCGAGACTCGCTGAATCTTATGGAATCATTTTTCTATACTGGTTTAGTAGTTTTTATAATTCATGAAAAAGACTTTTTTCATTTATTAATATAGATTTAGATTTTATCAAATGTTGATATTTATTATTCGATTTAATGTAGTTATTTTACAAACAAAAAATGATAATATAAATATATATAAATTATAAAATATTAAAATATATATCACATAACCTAAGTATAAACTAACCTATTATAAGGCCTATTGCATGATTATGTAGGTACATTCTCGTAAAATGCTAACATAGGTCACCCGATGTCGGCCCTCGGTACAACGTCCTGGGCTCGCTCCAAAACATTCCCTTACCTCGTCTAAGCAATAAACCTCGGTAATTACGGAATAGCTTCGTACCTGGACTACGGGCGAGACTATTTATTTAATCACTTTGACTAGAAAATAATGGAGAGGCCTCACTGCTCTCCCATCAAAATTGTTCGAGAGCAATCTATCGCATATCGTGTCGACCATGATGAGATCGCTTTAGTGTGGCGGATTAAATAATTTTGATACTTTCAATTATGAGTTTATTGGGTGTTCAGGGTTTAGGGTTAACTATCAGTGCAATATGAGCGAACTTTGTCCAGTTTGTGGTTATTATAGCGCTGATAGGATCACACAAGTCCAAAGGGTAAAAGGTCAACTAACACGATCAAGACTTAATTGAATGGCAAAATCTTTTGAAGAGAGGATAATTACTTCACTATTAAGACTCTAAACATACGAATTATAAATTTAGATAATTACATTAAAAGGACAATGTTATTTCCATTTTGTTTAATAGCTTATTATATGTATGAAGTAATGAATTGTAACATTTAAATCTTTATGTATCTACATAATATGTATGAATATATTGACAGATAAATATTTACTATTGCTCGTTAAAAGATAATGATTTTAGAAAGATGATTATTTTGTATTCTCTTAATTGAATATAAGAAATAGTAGTTATTAAATTAATATAAGAAACACTTCACATAGACAGATGAAACACCTGTTCAGTTAGAGGGGAAGTGAAATACTTATATACAATTAAAATATTGCCATATTTTAAATAATAGCTGCTATAATCAATTACGTAAATGAATATTACTTATAATTATTTAAATTTATTTGTAGGAACGTGTAGATTATAAAAGTAAAACAAAAGATAAACATAAAACTAACGCTCGAGTGAATTTCTTGTAACTCATAAACTTAGAGTTCTTCCACCCAAATTTTCTGAGTGTCAAATTTGAATGCCTTAGAGAGATAAAACTTTATATAGAGCTCAACAAAAGGAAAATGACGCCGAATATATTAAATAGGTATTGGTATTTAAGGTAAGTAAATATTTAGTGAAAAAAAACGTGAGGGTCGGAATTACTTTTTTATATCATGGCTCGGTGGATTAACTGGCCGTGAACATTAACTCCATAATAATTTTAATCATTTCTTACATCACCAATGTGTCACCAATGGAAATTGAAGCATTATGTACCTTGTGCTGTAGTTGTACACTGTGTTAGTAAAACCCTTCAAACTGAAACACAACAACATTAAGTTTTGCTCATTGGCGGTACAATATATGTATGTTACATGGGTGGTATCTAGACGTGCTTGCAATGCTAACCCTACCACTAAATATCTTTATGTACTTACAATAACACAAATAAAAACAGAAACAGACTTCGAAATTTGGTAATTTATAAATACTTAGATTCATATAAATCGGGACAATTACAAGAGTTCAAATCGGATGTTCAAAATATTTATGTACAATGTACATTTGACTAACTTATGTTGAATGTTATACCATTAGAGGTATAATATAAATAGCACCTTCTAAATATTTATATCGAGTTCATTAACAGATGCAGGCTCGTCCTTACAAGAATAACGATCCTGTGTTCCGTGATTGGAGCGATGTACTCTTTGATTTCTTAGAGATAAAGATAGTTCGAGACACTGTTATGCGATCACGATATCTGTGGTCGGTTTTGTAATTATTAATATTGAATACGTACATTTTCCATTTATATGTACTACACTATTGAGTAGAATATATATAAAAGTAAATCAACGATGTTGTTACCGCAATAGCAACAGTTTTTTTTTTTTGTTAGACTTTAGGCCTTATATCAAAATTAACAGCCAGTAATGTGATTTAAGTTGCATCTTAGTACTACAGTTAGTAAGCTACTTGCAATTAATATACAAAACACGAAATTAATATATATATATATATATATATATATATTTATTAAGGGCAGACAAATATTGCAGCCATAAAGTTACTATAATTGTACGGAAAAAAAACCTTAATAATAAAAAAACTGAAAAAGAGGAACTATATATTAAAATTTAAACCCAAAAAACAACAATTATATACTATACAAATACATACATAAACACAATGTTATCTCGTTGCGATGATGCGTGATGTGTTTTGTAAAGATGTACCATTCGGATTTTATTTTGCGCTGACCTTACGCTGATTTTCAATATTACCCTTTGAGATTGTGACGAACTGTGACAAAGTGATTAAATATTAACTATAATTGTATTAAAAAATAATTTAAGATATTATAATTATCATGGTCTCATTTTGTAACTATGCGAGTTTTTTTCGATAAACATTAAAGAAAAAAAAATATAGTTTGATTGATTTTAAAACGAGTAGGTAGTTTAAAAGCTGTAAGGGTAGACGAACGTACACACATAAACAAAAATCATAGAGAACTTTATTTTTGCGTCGCTATACTCTGGTATAAACGATAATGTAAACAACAGCACAAACACTTATATATACAAAAATTAAAATAAATTAGGATGTAATTTAAGTAATATTTTCTTGCATAATTTGAAACAGAATACAGTTCATGATTTAACCTGCGTCAACAAAAAAAAAAAAGTACAGTTCATAACATAACAGGGAAATTAATAGTTTCGATAAACATCGATCATAGGTAACGCGATAAGTGCTTTTTCTTTGATGGTACTGAATCATTTATATTGTGACTCTTATCCGGAATATTATTAGAATGCATTACGTTATATTTTATTTACGATTGTTGTTTACAGAGAAATATAAAGCTGGAACATAAAGATGAGTAACATCTAAATATAATTTGCTTTATAACACCGTTTAGCAATAATAATAAATAGCATAATTATTTATTATAAAGTGGTTCCGTACATGAAGTACATTTCTTAATGATATACTAGCTGTAAATTTAATTATACTACCAACTTTTATTAATAACAATCTTCATTGACAGCATATACCCATTATGTCTAATATTTATGGTCAATATTTTACAATTATTACGTAATAGCTTTATGTTTGTGATCATAAACGACCATTTAATAGAATTCATCTCTGGATATTTAGATTTAGATTGCCGGACTATTTCGTAATTTTATTTTAAATAAATTGTATATATTTTTTTGAGTTCTTATTGTTTCAACGATGATATAATATATATATCAAAATCAATTTCATATTAATTTTACTTGTTTTTATATGTTTATATATTTCTTGTGTTGCGTTATCTGGATAGGTAGCTCGTCGTAATTTGTTCTAGTTGTTTTGCCAGTGTAATTACAACTACAAGGATATACTCAGAACATCGTAGTATGGTTGGCTGCGCGTTGGTAGGTTTAATAATGTTTATCATTTCTCACAGTGTCAATGTAGTTAAGCAATGGCGACCATTTGCCATCAGGTAGTACATTTGATTAATTGTCTATCTAATAATTTTAATAAATAACAAAATATGACTAGTTGTCCTGGTTTTGCACGAATAGAATAAAGGATCTACATAAAAAGTTTATATTGCAGCATAGACATCAGTAATCTTTGTTGGCGTACTCAAAACATTTGCCAAAGTCATATCATAAGTCATATAATCATAATCGGACAAATGTTTTACAAATGTATAGATACGTACCCAACATACTAATACACATTTATTTTTAATTATAAGAAGAAGAAAATGCTCTAGAGTTTACGTGGTTGAACTTGTGATTACCAGAAACTATTGATTTGATTAATAATAAGAATATAAAGAAGAAATTTGCCCATTTTCACCGTATTTTTAATACGGTGAAAATGGGCAAAACCGCGAAGCATTGACTATAACTATCGTCATAAATATTGACAAAAACAAATATATATGTATTTTAATCGTTAAAAACTAAAGTGAAAATAAAAATAGGTTCGAATTTATTTACATCTATTTCGGTGGATAGATAGATAGATAAGTAGTGATATATTATTTGAGTGGCAAAATAGAAACGGTGGAAGCTTTGAAAGTTGCGAGCCTGTCAAAACTACATTATCGGGACGGCGCTGATAAATATACCACCCTGTACTATCTTTTTGTTTTAAGCGATGGAAGCGCTTTCAAAACAAGCAATACTAATCGCTAGTGTTAAAACTAAGCACTATAGCGCTGTTGGTGCACCTGTGGCTTACTTACTGAGTACGATCGCAAATCGATCGAGAAAATGGATTGCTTTTATTCTCCAAACTGAAATAACAAACTTAGTACTACGGCATAAGCACATTTCACATTAGAAATTACTTTTAGAGGTTTTATTATATTTACTTATATTTTAAATAAGTGTTTTTGACTCTAAATAATTTGTTAAAAATATGAATAAGATTATAAACTTTTTGTTTCTGTATAAATATTTAATTCCACCAACCCGCATTGTAGCAGCGTGATGGACTATGCTCTAAACCTTCTCCTCGGAGGGAGAGGAGGTCTTAGCCCAGCAGTGGAAAATTTACAGGCTGCTTATGTATGTATGTATGATGTAATTAAACAAAGATTTTTTTCTTCGAACAATTACCACATACAGAATCTTCACCGCTTCACCGCCGAGCACGAGATGAATTATAAATACAAATTAAGCACATGAAAATTCAGTGGTGCTTGCTTGGTTTGAACCCGAAGTCATCGGTTAAGATGCAAGCGTTCTAACCAATGGGCCATCTCGGCTCTTTAATTACGTAAGTCCGAAAATCTTAAGATGGCTATAAAATTATTAACTCAAATCCATGAAAATTTATTTATTCATGGATATTCAACGCCATGTAAATTAAGAACAATACAAATTCTCTTTCAATTTATCGGAAAAGGAAAAACGTGCTAACTTTAAGGATCTGTTGAGATATTTTGCGGTTGAAAGATACGAGCAAATAATCTGATAGGATAAAAGTTCGAAATCATTGAAGCTCTAAATTATTATAATGTGTAATTAATTGTATATAATTAATAAATAAGTTTACGAACTTACTGTAAAACCAACTGACTGGATTCCGCTTTCTTAAACTATTGTGGGTATCAAAAGTAGATTTTGTAGTACAATAGTAATATGTATGTATAATTAAATTTACCAAATGTATGGTCAGATTTATACATTATAAATGTTACTTTATTATTTTTTTCAATTAAAATTTAATCGTAATAAATTTTATAATTATAAAGGAGCTACCACACAAACTAATATTAATATTAAATTGACAATAATATTAATATTAAATTTAAAAAAAGAATTCGTCAATGAATTTAAAGTTACCCGATTTGGTTTTAATTCGCATCCAGTTTTTAATTCATTGCTGTCTTTTTGATCACATTTGTTCTCTAACAAAGTTCTTGCAGTAAACAATAGTACAGTTTTCTCTCCCTTATCACTGTTTCTCACAATAGGTCGAGGATATTTACGTGACTGCAACTGTTTTAGTTAATAAATATTGACTATAATATTTTGCAATATGCAGGTCTGATATATAATTTTAAATTTCGCTTTATTATTAAAATTATTTGCGTGCAGTGTGTTAGTTTAGGACAACGATTGTATTAATCTTGATCAATAGTGACATATAATATTTATTTATCTATCGAAATACATCATCGATTACTCTAAATACATATTAATAAATTGAAACCCGAATTCTTTAATAACTTTTACCACTAATAATGTTAAATATATATATTGATATATTTTATATAACAAAGATATTCTTCTAATTTATTTTAGGTAATGTTATTCGTTATATAAAAAGTTGGAGTTTTTACATAACTCCTAACAATGAATCCCCTATTTCTTCGACGGCTTTGTAAATTATATTGTAAATTTATTCATTGTTATTGCATTTTAAACTTTAATGCAAAAACAATAAGAACGATAGGAAGAAATCTATTATATTAAGGAACAATTTAGACCATTCTATTTAAATTCTGTTTACTCAGCCAGCTAACACGAAAAGCAAACAGTTAATTTTTGTTGGTAAAACATCTTCAGCTTTCATTTGGACAAACTGAATTAGTAAATTAAGAGTTAGAGTCTCTCATCGCTCTTTTGATTTGCTATCAATCAAAAAATACAATTTCGAATAGCATACTATCATTTTGCAATAATCAGTCACATGTTATGCCTATTTTTATTATATTCTTTTTTGTTACAAATTTGAGTCGAAGTGATTTTACAAATGCTTAATAGCATTAAAAAAAATACGTATTTCTTGGTAGTATTTACCGCTATCAACTCTCATTTGTGTCATACATTCCCAGGGATAAAAAAAACATAATAATAACCGTTTAATGCAGATTTAAAGCAATTAAAAAGTTCTTTATAAAAATGTCAACACATTACACAGTCACAGCATGTACCTACTTGAAATTAGGATGTTTTCAAGCTAATCTTGAAACATGATCGCGTCGGGTTAATAAAAGTCAAGACGTTGATTAAGAAGCGCATTTTATTTTTAACGAGGTTTCGTTATTCCTTAATTTGAAATAGTTTCAAATGACACCGATCTTAAGGTAGCAAATGAGGCTTGTTAGCTGTCATCTGTTAACGGGTTTCGAATGTACGACATGAAATGTTGTTTAAATTGGAATTCTTTAAAAAATATTTCTAATAAGAAATAACTATCATTTGTATTTTATAGATTTTATCTGTAAATAAAGACCGACTACTAACCTACTAGTGTACTTGATGACGTTAAGTAATTAAGTAAATATATGTGTTATTTCTTTATTAAATATATGATGAGATCACGTTTGCAAATGCAAATTTCGTTCTTATTAAAGATCAAATGTCACGACGTAACACGTATTTATCTTTTCATTGTAAGCAAATATCATATGTATCTTTGTAAAGCGGAATTAGACAATGTTTGTAGAAAAACAGGATATCGTGATCATACTATTTTGTACTGAATTTTATTGTAGAATAAAATAATTGTGCCATCAACTTTCATCGTTTGTATATAAAATAAAATATATTTTTTTGGAATCGTTTTTGAAATCAAAATATACTTTACTTCAAGTAATCTTTTACAAGCGCTTTTGAATTGACATTTTACAAGAATTTAATGTGAAGCAAGAACTAAGTATGTAGTTCCTACCGGGAATACCTTCAAATCGAATAAATACTAAATATATGATTTTAGTAAACACATACAATTAAATAGAGGTATCCTGTATGAAAATAAACGAACTATTAATCTAGGCTCATTTATCATCGATATATTCATATATATATTATCTTACTATTGTAACTTGTGTATTTAATAGTGTGAATTTAACTAGCTATTAATTATTATAGTTAACTATTTCCTCCAACATACTCCGAGTAATTTGTTTTAATTATTATTATTTTGCGAAGATGACCCAGTGGTTAGAATGCGTGCATCTTAACCGATGATTCCGGGCTCAAACCCATGCAGGCACCACTGAATTTTCATGTGCTTAATTTATGTTTATAATTCATCTCGTGCTCGGCGGTAAAGGAAAACATCGTGAGGAAACCTGCATGTGTCTAATTTCAACGAATTTCTGCCACATGTATATTCCACCAAACCGCATTGGAGCAGCGTGGTGGAATATGCTCCAAACCTTCTCCTCAAAGGGAGAGGAGGCCTTAGCCCTGCAGTGGGAAATTTACAGGCTGCTAATGTAATCTTAAGTTTAGTGAATTTAATTCTTATTAAAAATAAACATCTCAACCTCATTTCAAAAATATACACATAAATCAAACTGTGTAAAAGTGAAATCGTGAAAAATGAAAAATTACCATAACAGAGACGGTAAAAGTGTTGCTAATAAAGGTCAGAACATCGCTCTGATAATGGTGTTTTATAAAACTTTCGAATGCCCTAGCTCGTCAAGTATCAATTATATAATGCACGAGTAACACTAGACTAGAATGCGCGCGCGCAACAGAGAAAGCATGATTATCACGAGCGCAACATTTGATCCTAATTGTCATGCACGTATTGTTGGAAGTCGCTTTAAGCTATTCGTAGGGTAAACATTTACCACCTGTCGACTAAATAAAAAGTGTTTTATATCATAATACAATTCACATATTGCAATATTTGACAGGTTTTGACTAGGTTTTACATCAACTTTGAAATTTAATTTGATCTATTTACCCAATCATGTCGAATTTACAAATCTTCTTATAGCCAGTATTATACGTTGAAGTTGAATTTTAAGTTTTTAGTTTTATTTTTCAATTCTGTAACTATTACTGTGTGACAGTTATGACCTACTTTGGGACAAGATGCCATAGACAGTTAAGCGAACAATAATTGGCCCTTGGATGTTTAAATAAATGTAATTGTTTGAGTGAACTTTATATATGTCTTTATAAAATAAAATAAAAACCGGGGAAGTGCGAGTCGGGCTTGCGCACTGAGGGTTCCGTACCACCAGAGGGATGTGACAGATACTAATGTAACAATATATGCACATTACAAAATATGTAGATTTTTCCTATATTTGTGATACATATTGCTTCTTGACAAATTTCATGATTTTCGGTCTACGGGAAGTAATCTAACAGTTTTGATTCCCTTTGCAAATGAAATTCGACTTGAAGAGTCGTATCTTTTGTTTGCATAGACTTAGAAATTTGATCTTTTCACAGCTTCAAGGGACCACATAGTATTTGGTATTAATTTCAATATTCTGCGTTCCATATGGCAGACGGACAACCAAGTGATCTTATAAGTGTTCATTTATTCCTTTAGAGATACAGAGCTCTAAAAATGAGTTTGTATATAAAGGTTACGCTCAAAACTGATAGTAATTAATTTATAATAAGCGAAAAGTATATTAATTAACGCTCATAAATCAAAAATATATTAACGGACGAGGTATAGAACGCCTTTACGCAGCCTCTTAATAAGAATAACCTATAAATATTCCATTGTTACGAAATTATCTTCTACAAAGGAGAAAATTTTGAGCATACAAATAGGAATACTTAAAGAAAAACTTCAAACAGGATTTTATTATTGGCCGAAGACAAGACGAATCGAAAAAAAGATCAAGCGCTCGAACGCGTTGTCAGGATTTAAATCCACATTCGATTAGGAATTAAAACAGTATATCTATTTTCTGGATCATTAAAACTAATTTGAGTGATAGAAAAAAAAACATTGTATCACATTTTAATAACGAATGAACGATTTTTTTGTTAAAGCTTTTTCCTTACGCATTTTAACTTAACATCCGCAATAGGAAGGCATGAACATTGAACGACTCTATTTTTTGTGACGTTTTTTGACATTGGCCCGATTGAAACCGTTCAGGTATCATTCGCGATACAATAGGCAGTAGTCATGGCCGTCTGACGATTGACGGAGCAAAACAATTGCTGTGACTGCGGGATGCCTTCACATAAATTATTGTAAGAATTTCTTCCCCTCGCTGGTGTGAGAGTACCGTGAAGCCCGCCAGTGAATTGGTGTAAAGAAATGTTTACATTCTAAATTGTTGAATATATACACTATAAAAATACTATATGTTATGTTTATACTTTACATACTATAAAAATGTAAAAACAAGTTGTACGCTTAGATTTATAATCAATATTTTATACAAAAATTTATAATGCAATATGCTTTTTTAGAGATATTATTTATTCTTATCATACATGATATATATGTATATCCACCCTTGTTGGTTTCATGTCGACGTAGTCGTCATAACTGTGGACATAAATTTATTCCATGTACACAACCATGATATATTTTGTAAACGGCTTCTTGAGTGGATACCACGTCTTGACAAACGCGAGAGTGTACGTCCCCTACATATTCAGAATATTGGTTGGTAGCGGTTGGAGAATTAAAGCCGAAGAATGGGCTCAATGACCCGCTTGGGAAGAGGTTGATGATGATGATGAACTTGTTGTGTTACTCCCAACAGTCAGCTAGAGTTACTATTAAATTTACATTTAAGATAATTTTGCAATTATATTTTCATTATTGAAAACTTTGATTGAATTTTATCAAATATTTAATTAAAATAAGCAACCACGAAATAAGCTTATATTATCTTTAAGTAAACTTCCATCCAAACTGAAGCTTAAGGCTAAATCTTATAAATTATATAATTAGATGTTAAACAATCTAAAAATTGTATACATACCCTTTTTGATACTGAACAATTCCAAAGGAGTTTTTTTTATATAGGTATATATATAGAATTGTTATTGTATATATATATATAGCCAATGGGCCATGTGATGGTGATCTCCATCCCCCATAGTCAATGGCGCTGAAAGAAATATTAACCATTCCTTACATCGCCACTGCTCCACCAACCTTGGAAACTATGATGTTATGTGCCTTATGCCTGTAGTTACAACGGCTCACTCACCTTTCAAACCGTAACACAACAATACTAAGTATCATTGTTCGGCAATAAAATATCTAATGAGTGGGTGGTACCTATCCAGACGTCCTGGCACAAAGTCCTACCATCATGTAATATTTGTTAGTAGCGATATGGGTGTAAATATGTCAATTTTTTAGAAATCAAGTTTTCATCGGATATGAATGAAATCACAAAAATTAATAAATAATGACTATAAGAGATTAAAGTTATATTAAAAAAAACATTGAAAGTGGCATCTATACTCTATTTATATCTCTGTCTGTCTTTCACGGCCAAACCACTGAATCGAATTTGATGTAATTTGTTATTATAGCAAGCTTTAACTCCAAGGAAGGACAGAGATTATTATAGTTATCTCTGTCCTTCCTTGTGCGTATTAATAATAATAATTATTTTAATTTATGTCGACCAACTACTAAGCCGCGGGCGACTACGAGCAATCTATATTTCTAAGTATTTAAAAAATATATATATTTAATGTTAAAAATGTTTGTAGGCAATTTGCAAATTAA
The DNA here is from genome assembly GCF_037043105.1 of Vanessa tameamea. NCBI lineage: Eukaryota > Metazoa > Arthropoda > Insecta > Lepidoptera > Nymphalidae > Vanessa > Vanessa tameamea. Next base: position 4,270,467 of record NC_087318.1, on the reverse strand, counting down.
TTACCTTCACGAATACACACTTAGCGCTACTTCTCGTAAGAGTCTTTGTGACGAGCCTCGGTGTTGCTAAGACAAAAGTGAATCTCCAGGGTCAGTGTCAAAGGCACTGCTGACACAATAAATTTACAGGTCAAAACACCATACAATCTAGAATTAAGCTAGTTAACTAATAATATTTCACGATTTTTGTACAGGTTGTATGCGCAGAGAAGTTTTTCGAATAAATTGAATTATATTCAATGAAAATAATCATATTGATATCTCGATACCAAGTTATTCAAGTTGATAATGCTCTTAGAAATTTCTTTAAAAAAACATTTTTTTCCTTCTCAATAAAAATAAATTTTGACGACAAATAAAATCGTTAAAATCTAAATTATTCGTCGGATATCGTAATCAGTGACCAAAATACGTGCGACTAAAAAAGTCTACACTTAAGGCACACTTAATTTGTTGCCTAAAAAGTCTTGCAGATATTTGGAAAAATCCAGCACCTTAGTATAAAAATAAAATTAATTTCCACTAGTTAGAGGAAGGTTGGTCCACTTATTGCCCGGAGGTTCGGAATTGGGATTCAAAAGTTAAATGCTTCGACTATAGAAATATATATGATTTTATACCGTAACGCCCTCTGTCAATCGATTTCCAATAAAGCTGATAATCGATAGCCATAATTACATACGTTGAAATAAAATCTAAATTAAATAAACTGAACGATAGGGAGGCATGTAAAAAGTAGTGTACGAAACGTATAAGCGCGCCGGGACAGATAAATCAATCAACGGTCGCTTATTCACGCGCTTCCTTTAGCACGTATCTCGTGCGAATCCTGCACAAACATGATATTTGCTGCGCTACGCGAGATTTTAAGTGGTCTCGTAGATTTAATTGGGTAAATTTCTTACTTAAAAAGCTCTCAATCAGACGTGAATGGAATTAAAACATTAAGTCATAAGCAATATTGCGCGCAAATACATGGCTTCATCAAAGCACAGGATACCCGGCAACCTTTGTGACAGAAACCTAAAATTTCAATTATACTCTGGTTTAGATGTAGTATTACTATTCGATGCATAAAAAGATAGCAAAGTATCAGTTAAAATAAAATCTTATCATTGTTTAAAAATAATTGGAGTTAATTAAATGGCAGAAGCTAGTTAAGATATAAAAATTACTTAGACATGTATTCTTCGAAATATTAAGCTCAAATTGTAGTCTCGTGTCGAAATTCACGGCCAGTACCGAGGAAGTAAATTGTTCGCGCATACTTGTAGAAAATTTTGTCTGAAGGCGAACTTACAAAGTCAAAAGTTGGAAAGTAAGGCGTTTAATGACAGTACTCTTGAATTATTATTTAACTTCGTTCTACTAACAAGTCACCAAAAAAACTAACTATTGTATTTAAAATTGTACTTTTTAATTATCAACAGTTTAAAATATAATGAATGAGTGTTGAGTAAGTTTCAATGGATGATTTTATTTCTTAAACCAGTAACAGAGTGATGAATAAAATTGATTATCGATGTATGTTTATACGATTATCGATATCGATAGCATTAAACAAATCGTTAACTAATCTTTCATAATACAGGATGTTGAACACAGGGTTCCTAAGGCGTGTCGAAGTACATAAGGAGCACTGTCTGTGTTACTATTGTAAATACTTAAATATTACTTCATTTGTTTGAAAATATTATTATTATATATATAATACTAGCGACAGGCCTCGGCTTCACACGGGTGCAATGCTGATACTAAATATACTACAGAATGACTAACAACGTTCACAGTTTTTCAAACAAACAAACCGCTATGTCCCTGTGTCTTCAAAATATACCTTTAAATTACATGCTGTAAAGGACCATATTGATCATTAAATGCACGATGTATTTAAGGTACATAATTGGATAAGGATTATTGCTGTATTGCTTAAAATTGCTTCGAAAATAAGCGAAGATATATATATGTATATTTCACTTCAGTTTTTTGCATTATTGACCTTTATTTCATGATGTTATAATAATCGTTTTATTTAATATAATAATTTATAGTATTTTACTTAGAAGCTCCAAAGATTAATTAAAAATAATTAGTGTGACTTAAAATAGCAGTGACACTAAATGGGTTGTTATGATGCGTATGCCGTCTAGAGTCATTAACACGATAAAATGTTACTTGTGATCTTTATACTAGTTTTAATTTCTAAAGAAAAATGTAAATAACATTCCTAGACATCACTAATTATTATATATATTCAAAACAAAAGGAAAATAGTCTTGAACCTTTTCACCGACATAAGTTTTTCATTTTAATGAATTATATCGTTTAATCGATGATTTTAATATCAAGATTGTTTGATTAAGTACCACATTGATATGATATTCGCTACTAAGCAACAATATTATGTACAGTTGAGTTACGCTGTAAAGGATGAGTGAGCCAGTCTAATTATATACAAGGGCTGCAACGACCAAGTCCCACGGTCGTAGAACATATGATTATTTATGAATACAAAACTACAATTTGTTGATATGCTCATTTATAAATCGATTTTTTACAAAGATAAATTACAAGTAAAGTAAATGCCTATAAATGCCTATAAGCGACCCACTGCTGGGCATCTCCTCCAGAGAATATATGGCTCAAATCATCATGTTGCTCTCATGCGAACTGATGGACACGAGTGGGAGAATTTATCCGACACTTTATGCATATATTTTAGATGCAGAGTACGAGATGAATTATACGCACAAATATAGCAAGTGATAACTTAATTTATTATAACATCGAACGATAATAATCGATTATTATATTAATAGGATTTTAATAGCCCACTGCGTATGTTCAAAATAGGATGAAGTAAAATATGACAGCACAGGCAAGTTCATAGAAATTGGCTTAGAGATAACTCGTACGATTCAATTTGGCAACAGCAATTAGTGCAATTGATTCATATTTGTGCAATATAGCGGTTCATTGGTATTATCTGATTAAATTTATTATTTGATATCATTCATATTTAGGGAACTAACCTAACGGAAAATTCAACTTTCTATGGAAAATGATTATTCAAATAAGAATATTCTTTTTATTTTTCTAAAACTTTATGTAAGAAATATATTATAGCATATATGTATATATTATAACATAGCGTTAATATGATATAATTTTTAAGGATATCGATGCATAAAATTGTATATCAAAACGCGAAATAACATTATTTTTGAATAAAATGTATTTACATGACACAGGGCAATAATATGACTATTCAAATAATTATGTAATTTAAAATTAATAAGCATATTAGAAAATGACGTTTATAATTTTTGAATTTAGATCAATATAGTTTTGACAATTTATTATATGACACAAAATTATATGGAAAATTTCCAAAATTACGAGTGGATATTATTATTAAAAATACCTTAAATAAATAACCAAAATTACTTAATAAATAAACAACAACTTTTGCGATAAACGTTCACGATCTCAAAAACACTTCATATTATTCTAGTAAAAATAAAATAAAGGTATTCTACAGTTTGAGAAACAAAACTTGTCAGACATTATTAAGGTAGTTAGCGAAACATGTATGTATTTGAACCCGTACTTTAAGTACGGGTAACTGGCCCTATGCGATTGCGTGAACGCAACTAAGATGCCTCTGCGAGCCTCATTCATACTTTTCGATTCAATAACAACACTATTGCAATAAACTTAAATATTCAAAACTTTTTTTTTAAATGTCCATAAACAATTAATTTTGTCGTGACAATAAACACCTGCAATTCACTGACTAAAAAAGAAACAAAATATTTTTTTATAATTAAAGCAATAAATCTAAGCCGTGTTCATTTTATTATAACGTTTTAAACATAGCCCTTTTAAACAACGGTACTGTGTATAAAGTGTATATTAGTCGGTTGTTGTCAAGGGACCTTTTCCCTGTGGAAATGACCTCTGGGAACTGATCCGGGCGATGTAATAAGGAAATCGTTCCTGCATGCACGAAAATCGCTCCGGCGTGAGTGCAACTTTAGTAGCGGTCTAACGATAGGACTTATTTTTACGTACTAATATGGAACCGCGTATATATAGGTATATAAATATACCTAGATTGAAGACTTGGCTACCAAGATACAGTTTATCCTAGTTTGGAAGTCAATGGAATTATTTTGAGTATCAACTATAATTAGCCCCCCACATTTCATGTACCTTGTTTTTATATTATTGTTTTTATTTTTTATTGTTTTACTTTATTTAGTAATATAAAAACTATATAGTAACCTGTAAGTTTTACACGCTTTTTTCATTATAAAACATATTAAATCTAATTATTAATTGTACTACAATTGAAGCCAAAAGAACATTTAATAATTATAATATAAACAATAATTATGAATATTATAATTATTTATTTCTCTCCAAAACAAAACTAAAACCTACATACAATACGTAAAGTCCGGTCATTTTGTATTTAAAGTGTGTTATTTAATAATGTCTTAAAATATATTGGAAATATGTAGGAAAAAAGCAATTTGGAAATAAATATACGTACATTTATTTACAAACTGCTTGCTAGGATTATTATATGATGCTGCTCAAATGTAGTTTATATAATAAATGTGTGCAGAATACTATTGAAAAGATGGATTATGTCGCACAAATTGTAACATAAAATTTTTGTTTATTTCTCCAATATTATTAGAGTCACCCTGACCCTAAAAATTGAAAGATTGAAAATTAAAGCTAACAGAAGATTTAAGTAACTGGAGCTCAGAAGCTACTGAAGTAATAGCTGAACAATTAAAGATATTTTCTGGTTAATAACAAAACTTCCCTCGGAAGTTTTAACCGTTAATGCATTTCACTCAACTGAACTGCAAGCAATATATTCTCGGTAGCTAAAGTGGCTGTGATTCCATTATCATATTACATCCTCGTGTTGTGTGGTTATGGTATAAGCATCGTTAGTGTCCCCTTCAAATGAATTAAATTATGATCCAACATTTGAAATACTATGTAACAATACTATTTGTGGTAGCTATAGTGGTTTTCATTGTTAATGTATGTTTTATTTTTAACTTTAACGTTATAATACGTAACCTAATTAGTTACATTAGTGGAATATCTGCTCTAACTTATGTATTGATTATATTTAGTATTTTGATAGTATCGCGTAGCCTATGAGGCGATTTCGTTAATATCTTTTATTTCATCTGAATTTTAAACTCAAAGTTTATGATTACTTCATTTTATCGAAATATTTCAAAGATTTTATTTTAATAAATTTAAGCAAAATTAATTTATTTTTGAATATAGTGAAAATGTCTTTCATTAAACCCTAAAGTGAACAGATGAATATATCAAAAGTCAAAATCTTCTTTAAATAGAAGCGTTACACTTGCTTATTGATCGTAAAATATCTACCAGTAGTTTGGTAAGATAAATCTGAGACGAACCAACGAAAGAAACTCGACGGGTCTATTTGCTTTTTCGTCGATAATTTGGTTTACGTACGGTGAATGATATTATATATTATTTAATATAGCCTGAAGGAGCTAATAATGGAAACAAAGGAAAAAATACAAAAGATCAAAACATCATGTTACAAAATATTGTCGTCATATATTTAAGTCTGTTTAGATACGACACAAAAGTAAAATATGTTTGTTATAACAAGAAATGAAACCATACGAAATAAAATAAATGGTCTCGAATCGTGGGAAAGAAAATAAATAAGAGAAAGATTTCACATTAATTAAAGAAGTAATCATTTACTTCCCATTATCAGATGGAGAAACCTAACTACAACGTTTCGTGAAATTTTTGGGTCAAACATTCGTCATAGTTTAAATTCATGGAAATTGACCGCAGCTCGCTGGGACAAACGAAGAGTTCTTAGAAAATTTGTTGGAAACTCAACGGGTGGCACGTGGAGTGAAATATAGTTTGAGAATTTCCTGATTCAAATCCAAAACTGTATGCTAATCAGCAGTGTGTACCTACATTCGTACATATATTGTGGCCACGTTAGTGTTTTCCGACCATATAGGCGTCATGATACCACCTTATATTGCAAAGACGTCTACTAGAACATAAATGGGAATATTATTATCTAAAACGAATTTTATTTCAGATGTTATAAGGTTCAAAGACGTTTGTGCTAAATTCACAATAGGCTGAGTTGCCGGAAACCTGACGCTCCGACAGGTAACGCAGTGAAGGAATCCAACAGTCCTGTGATCTAAACGTACCGTCCCTTCGTGGGAAGCCGATTGAATAAATCTCTTATACATACGTATTATTTGCATATAATTAATGTAAAAATTAACATTAACACATTCAATTAGTTTTGCTTGAATAATTTTCACACATCACATTAGCTGAAAAAAAAATTAGTAATTTTCGTTTTGTATAAATGGTATTTAACTTATTGTGAAGCATTAGTGTTTGCATTAAACACAATGGATAATTAATTATTGGCACTTTAGGTTACAATGATTGTTATTGTAAAATATCTGATTATTCATTTTAAATATATATTCTGAGAGTATTATATATTATATATTTTTGAATAGATTCGCATATGTTTTCTTGGTCGTCAATTCATTAAGCGTTTCTTCGCTAACTGTTTTTTCTAAGTTAAATCTAAAACGAGTATAAGAACGTCTCAAGGTCCGACATGTCATATACAGGTCACGGTCGCAACTGCAAAGCTCAATTCAAACAGCTGAGCAAACAAGCGGTATTGGAGTCGGAGAGCCCTCGGAAGACGCCTCGAGCGAGCTTCATCTTTTCAGTTAGTAGATGTATGTAACGAAAAGGTGCTTTGGATATATTTTAGGCTATTCTTAGTTAACTCAGCATTCTTTCAAGATTTACGTACGTACATACATACGTGATATAATTAATAATACTTCAATTTGAAAACTAGCATCTTAATAAGGTTAAGCGTTTGGGTTTTAATTATTGCTACTATTATTAACATTTTATTAAATATGAAGTTTTCTAAAAATTTTAGAATTGTCAGAAGTATAAGCCCGGTCTTATACGTTATCATCTTGTACCACAGTCAACCACAGAATCGCAGATGTCACCATTCTAGCTGAAACACAGCAACAAATGATGGCTGGTTTGTTTCCACTTAGATGGGTCTCCACGAATCCATCATAGCTTGTAGTATTGTGACTTTTGTGCCCGTGACATTTTCTAGTTTTATTTCCGTTGTGTTATTTCGTACCGTTTATTGCGAATTTAAATTCCAATATGTTATGTATATCTAAACATATTCCCTACATAGATTTACATGTATATATTGTACAATATGTTTTTAATTTTTCTAATTTATTCTGTGTCCATCTTAGTATGTACGAGCATGTACAAATAGAATTAAAACGTTTCAAATTCAATCCATAATAAGAGTATTCAATATATTGTATATTAACATTCTCTCACTCTCATTTATTTGTCTATTAACAAACAAGCAATTTTGAATTTTTATTGAATATTAATTATAATCGTAATAACCTTATATTATTTAAGCAAAGAAAAAACATAACTAAATTTCTCTTACACATATGAATTCCCAATAATCCACGAATGTCATATGACGGAAATAAAATTGCGGGAGAGCTAAAATTGTATCGTGTAATCTGATTTCTGACCCGGCTACAGGCGAAACGTACGTCGAATTTGTAGTCACTGAATTATGAGTGTTTGCCGGTATATGATAGCCAATGAATGTTCTGCTTTTCAGTATGTGTATTCAATGGTATTTCTCTTCGTATTGCGTAGTCATGTTAACTTTATTTTTTCTTGTATTTTTGTAAATTATTCTTAGCTACATTGTCATTTATTGCCTTGCCTATCCATATATTCGATGTATTATTTGTATCATTTCATCAAAAACTTACTTTAATTACCTATTTTCCTATTAGTGATGATTAGAACATCACTAAAAATAGATAAAAGTAAAAAAAAATGACATTCTGTAAATGAAGCAATCCTCTTCTTTTAAGGAGAAGGTTTGGTTTATTCACATAATTCATCCACAATCTTTATATATTGTCATAAACATTTAGTGTGAATATGAGTTCTTTCAGTTCATAAATAAAGATTTTTTACAACAAACGGCAACAAATGGAGTCCATTGGTCAAGTTGTTAAGACGATACATAATCACAGAGTTAAAATATAAAACGATGTATCTTAATAGGTAATCTTTCATTAAAAATAAAACATCAAACGATCATATAGAGAATTACGAAGATAAATCAATAACTATCGAAATTCTCGTTCTAGAATCAGGTGTATTTTCAGCTGACAGCCCCGCAGGTAATTGTTCACTAGCAGACTTGATTGTCAACCTTTGAAGTCTGTTCCTGAATTACTTAATGATCATTGTGTTGTTTCGATTAGAAATTATATTTATTATACAAGCTATGCCGTTCTAAATCAAATGAGATCAAATTCCTTTATTCAATATAGACATAATTGTTAATTGTCTAAAAAAACCACCGGTTCACAAAAGAAAGTGCCCTTACTTGAGAAGAACCAACATAAGAAATATAGCGGTTTTTTTAAATAGATCTACAATTTATAGAACTTAGTTATGTTCAGGTCTTATCTATACAAATCTATTCAAATCAAGATTAAAATCAGCTTCTGTACAAATCATGACCACGCGAAATGGTGGCAATGTCAAATCGATGTATCGCAATTACAATCCTCTGGGAGATAAATGAACCTTCCTGTCACCAGAGGAAACAATAAAATGGGTAGCTTAAATTCATATTGTTTACATTACATTAATGGCCTGTAAATTTCCCACTGCTGGGCTAAGGCCTCCTCTCCCTTTGAAGAGAAGGTTTGGAGCATATTCCACGCTGCTCCAATGCGGATCAGTGGATACATATATGGCAGAATTTTGTTGAAATTAAACACATGCAGGTTTCCTCACGATGTTTTCCTTCACCGACGATGAATTATAAACACAAATTAAGCACATGAAAAATCAGTGGTGCTTATCTGGGTTTGAACCTGAAATCATCGGCTCTAGGCTCGTTTTTGATTCTTTTCTCGTTTTTGATTTCTCTGTAAATATTACAGAGAGTATAGCATATTGTAGATACTAATCCCATTACTTCCTTCCATTCGAGGATTCCATTAAATTTCATATCTTCTTCGGGTTATCATCTGTTGTGGGCATTGCATAGAGGTATTATTAAAAGCACAATCACCAGTGATTTAATTATATGTATTTCTTTAATAGAACAGAATAATATTATTGTGATGATACTTTTGTATGGATCCATCTTGTGACGTCAGTTTTATAAACCGTTGGTTTCAGTGTAGTATAAAATTAGAATTACAATAATTCGGTTGAATTATTATACAATGATAGAGATATATTATTTAAAAATATGTGTTCATTCTCGAAACGGCAACAACAATTTAGATCAAAGTTGGTACATGTTTTTGAAGGGAATAATTTGAATCAGACAATCAGGTGGTAACAAAATTTGTCACGAACTAAGCCTGTTCCGAAAATAGCTGTATTTACTCGCTTGTCATACTTATAAGGTAATGAGAGAAAGTTACCGTACGAAAATCTAGACTTATATTATTTCAATAAAAAACCCTTTAAATTTGGTACAATTAAAGAAAAGTAGATCTTTAGTTGTATCTCGAAAATAATAAAACAAAATGTCAAAGATAACTTCTCTTAGTTTAATTATGATATAAATTAAAAGTAATTATATCGTATTTATGTAAATAAATATTTTGATTTGAGTTTGATTAACATTTATTTCATTGTTTTTAATTACGTATTTGAACATTTCATTGTTATAATTAGAAATAAATATTTATTTTCATAATAATATTTATCATTATAATAAAGTATATATTAGAAAAAAATACTTGAATGACATTATTCAATTTATTTGTATAAACTATAGTTGATAAATAGTTTTTACTAATAAGTAATATATTTATTGTAATCTAGAATAATATTATAAATGCGAAAGTAACTCTATCTGTCTGTCTGTCTATATGTTGCCCTTTTACAGCCAAACCACTGAACCGAGGAAGGACATAGCTGTACTAACAGTTGATAGTCAACCTATAAAACGCCAGCGAAGCCGTGGCGACAACTAGTATTAAATAAAAATGAACTTAATACCTAAAACTATTTCCAATATTTTCATATAAAGACTTACATAAACTATAGAATCATATATTACTTACAATCATCCCGAGGTAATGTTTTAAAATTATACTCTACTCCGAAACACATTAAAGCCACGCCAAACTCAATATAACACCTTTATCAAACAATGGTTAGTACTAAAGTAAATTTCTCATGTCGGTTGTTTCCATTAAAGTTGCCTACGCTTTACGAAACTTATGTTAAGAGATAGTCGAGTTATTAGCAAATATCTATAATATATAACGTCAGCGTGTGTCACCACAATAGCACATTATAATACTATATTTGGCTATGATGTATTGATGCAACGTTAGAATGTGGGATACGTATATTTTATTTACATTCGAAAGCGGAAATTTTTTTTATACACCACGTAGATCACAACCAAGGGTCAGGGTTCAGATCCGGGCAAACATAATTCGTCACGTATGCGATGTTGGAAGGGATAACGTTTAACTTGCTCGCGTCAGAAAATATAAAATAGGGCTACATATGCATGCCCCTGCCATTTTGTGAAATCGCATATCGGACTACGGTCCAAATTGAAATTCTCCATAGACTTGACTGCCTCGTTGGTCTAGTGGCTAGATACGAGGGATCACGTGGTTCAGGGTTGAAATCCCAGGACGAATGATAAATTCTTAGTAACATAGTGTCTGGAAGTTGGATTTTGTACAATATCATGCCTCAGAAACCACGTAAAGCCAGTGGTCCTGCGTCTGAACTTATAAAGGTTGTACTGGATTTGCCATCCCAACGGATTATGAGAGTGAGGGTATAGAAAGTACACATGTGTTAATGCACACAATTGTGCATTATAATATATCCTGCGTGACCGAAATCGGTCTGGACGACATTAACTTTTTTTTTTTTGAAGAATACTAGCAGTACCTCAAATTAATTAAGGAATTACTAATATTCCTATTTACGCCTTCTTTTATTATTTATCTTATCACTTGTGTTAAGAGTGGGGACGACAATAGCCCAAGGGGTCAGGATCGACCCAGCGACTTTTTACAACGCTAGGCGGCCCGTAAACCATTGTGCTATTGACGCTACCCTGTTTATTCTGTTGAAAGTCTTTTAAAAGAACAATATTTGTTAATCCATTTCAACCATCAAATAATATATGTATGTATAATAAAGACGACTTTCATAAACAATACTTAGTGTCAATTTTGAATAAGTTATTGTTTCTGTACGAGAAAAGGGGTTTTCAATTCTTAGAGATACTCTCATAAAATACATCTACGATCAAATTGAAATCGTTACAGAATACGTAAAGCATTATTTCTAAACAAACTTGACCTCTGTTACTAAACGTATAAATTATGTTAATGGGAATCATTGCATACCGTACACGACGCCAAATTGTAATTTTATACAAAATGTCATTTTTACGAGAGCTTTGAAGTTAAAGGTGACGATTCAGTTACATGTTTCATTTTATTAGGCATTCTGTATCAAGCTTGCTTTAAATAACAATATAAACATATGTGATCGAAGATATACGGAACAACCAAACTTATAACTGTATTGAAGTTACTCTTTGTTCACGATACGAGTGAAAATTATATAAATAAATAAATAAATATTGGACAGTATCACATACATTACTCTGATCCCAATGTACGTATCTAAAGCACTTATGTTATGGAAAATCAGAAGTAACGATGGTACCACAAACACCCAGACCCAAAACAACATAGAGAACTAATGAACTTTTTCTACGTCGACTCGGCCGGGAAACGAACCCGTACCGGGTTCTCAGAGTAGCGTGCCCATGAAAACCGGTGTACACATTACTCCACCACGGAGGTCGTCATTTAATTTGCAATTCCGGTCATCATATTTGATGTGTCATTTCATATGTAATGTCTAAAATAAAATGAAGCTACTGATAGAAAATGGGAAATAGTAACCCTCCAATGCGCTGTCAACTATTTAATTTATGACCTTATGCTCACCGTACCTCCTCTCTTACGAGCCGTTTGAATCGTCAATTTACGATATCATGATATATGTTGCTTTAAAGCTTAGATCGATACATAATAATGATTCTAGTGAGAAGACTCGACAATAATCTCAGTAGCTAATATATCCCATCAACCTCAATCATAAACGTGTGAAAAGACCTTTATACCTTTTTCCTCAAGAACAGTCCAGCAATGGGGTATTAACAGAATGTTACTTTACTTTGTAAAAGGATTTGTTGTTTATTTGTAAACTTACTCATATTAGGATTAAGAAAGGAGGTCTTAGCTCAGCAGTGGGACATTTACAGGCTGTTGTCGTGGAACTTTTTACATTTGTAATGTTACTAAATTTTGTAATCACGTGGGATATGTGTTAATCAATCCCAAATTGACTGAACGGATCTTGATTAAAGTTGGCACAGAGATAGATTATGCAGCACATAGGTTTGCATTCTTGAAAAATGTTCAGTTCCCGTATGATAGTTTGGTTTTTTTTTGCAGAGCAAGGGATTGGTGTGATATTTGCATAGTGATAGTGTAGGGCTCAGAAAATGACAAAGGTTATATTTTATCCGGAAGAAGGGCGGTGTCTATGGAATAACATAAAGAGAAAGATAGATTTGTTTGTAATCGATTATATATATATATAAAGCTGCTGAATTAATAATTGTAATGCTAAATTATCCAGGAGTAACAAATAAATTCGGTAATATTAAGATATTAGTCTCAAAAAATGTTATTGTGAAACAAGCCAAAACAAAAAAGCACTAGTGAGCTGCTGTATCCCAAAAGAATGTATTTAATGTCAAATATAAGTTGAACACAGCGATAAATCACTAATCAATACGGAAATAACTTCGAAAAGTCAGAAGTACGTGACATGGAATGGAAATATTGCTTGCAGTCCAATAGTCTCAACACTGGATTAATGCAACTTCTTAATAATATATAATTTAAATATGCATTACTATTATAAAATAATAATTACTACTCTTTTAAATTGAACTATGGCAGATTTAGAAAGGTTTTCGTCACAAGCTGATTGCTATGTAGGCGAAGGCGCGGTTTCATCTAGTTTTTCATACAACTATTTTTTAAATAGCCCTTACAAGTTTGTTATAGGCCTAAACTTTGATTCAAAGTGGAAAAGTTGCTAGTTTCTTGTCATCATACTAAGCGTCATGATTTCTACAATATCAATTATTAATTTTGATCTACATATATATATTTATTTATTTTAATAAACGTGTGAGTACAATTTATTTTTCATACATATATATTTCATACATAATAATACATAAACATTAATAACGTCGGTTAAAAATAACAAAAAGATCTGAGATATAACCCATACAAAATACACGTTAAAACAATTTAAACCGAAACTAGTTAGTAATAGTATCGTACATACACGGCGCCAGTGTCAAGACAAAACCATTAAACCGCGTTTGAATATCGCAATGTTATAGGGATGTTACTGCAATATCAAAACAAGATATTTACGATATTTATTAATAGTTTCGATCACGAGATCTCGGATTTCAATATCGCGTCGGACCAATAACGGCTATTTTGAACTTGGAAGTGTTATACCATGCTCTAGGCTGATGTCTTCAGTCATGTCAGACTGGCTAACCACGGTATACGTGATCGAGGAAATAGAGAGTAAGAGTGTGGACTATTAATGTACTATATTTTCGGAATACATAGATATGAAACAATGTTTTGAGGGAAGAATATCTCACAATAAGTATAATGTCCGTAAAGGCTAAATAAATCATTTAAGTAAATACGTAAAAAGTATGATTATATGTAAAATAAATCAATATTTATTTATTTTATTAGAATGTGTTTAAAAAAGTAGAAAGATGAGAAGTTACTTCATAAAGCAATCTTAATGTATTTTAAGTCATTCTTAATATTAATGTTGCTGTCTCGCGCTAAATGTGAAAATACAATTGTTGAGATTCACACAATAAATAAAAGGTGTGAGCATTATCATCTTAAGAAACATTGATTCTACTATTTACATCGACATTTTACTGCGAGTCGCTGCACTAGCGTACAATTCATATTGCATGTCCAGTACTGCACCGCCCACGGCGAACTAGCTCGATGAATCCGAATGCTTTTCAAACAAACCAAACAATCAAGACAATACATTGTAATATCGACTTTACTACAACATGATACGAATTATTAAATTTAATTCTGGAGATTATTCTTAAGGCATTTCAGTTACAGATACACAGCAGTAGAACAAAAATATGAAACAATTGCATAACGTAGATGGACAAACCACGACTGTGCGGAGGCTCTGGCCGACCTCTAGAAAGTACAATAGAACTTATACAAAGAGAGGCAACTCTGTACCAGTAACGTTCAAATAAATGTGTATGTCCTACTTCACGAGTTCACTAATTGTTACTCGACGGGGTATTATACCGGAGTGCATAATTGACTAGGCAACTTCCACAATATAATTACGTCTGAAGCAGTCGCGAGGGAAATTTAGTCAGTTTGTTATATGCGCCGTGTTTTGTAAAAAATAATTTTAAAACAATTTAAAAATTTTTCTTTGCAAAATATAATATAGGTATATAGCAAAGTTTGAAAAATGTAAATACATATAGATAATTTAATTTTTGTGATTTTAAATATTTTATTGACATGTTTTAAAAAGTTTTTTGTCTATTTAAAACATTTTAATTAATTCATTATTTAAATTATCTTTTTTTTTTCATTCTTAAAGTTTATTCATGTAATTGTCAGTCCAAGATAAGTAATTTATCATAGTGTTAAATTAGAGTTTTCTCGAAGCAATAATCCATTTCTCGAAACAAAGTTACGACGTCCATATTATTTATTCAGTTTAAATGGAAATACTTCTCATAGGAATTCAAGATAGATGTTTGAACTTTATACATTACGGTTTCGATATTTGAACTCGGCTCGAGATAACAGTTGGTACAGATATCAAGGACTATAGTAGTTCTAGTCTAGTCGTATATCATTAACATCCAGAGCCCCAGCGTCCATTACCATCGCTTCGTGTTGCCGTTGCGTGACTTCCAACATTTTGTAAACTCTACCTATGCTAACCATAGACAACAGAATATCAGAAGTGGCATCGCAAAAACACGTATAATATTCTTACAGTAGATTATTGTTTTACAAAAATGTGACTTTAATTGCTCATCAGAATTACTTTGAACACATCTACATATATGTAATTAATGTATTTAAATATAAAAAAATTACATCCTTTTGTGCCGTTATACTGTAGGTCTCGGCCGTATTTCGCTACAAAGGTCCAGGATTTCCTAGAGTATCTTCAGATCAAGACCACATTAATAACAATTATTTGGGATTCCAAGGCCGGCTTCTAGACACTGTTTTTTCTAAGAACATCATCAACTTAGTGTGTTATATTTCATTAAGCTGTTATAAGATTTTTATTGTATTTTATATGGGTATTGATTACTGAAATACATACAAATCCGTTACTATTATCATACCCATTTCATAGATGGTTATTTTTTTTAATAACAATTTACTTTACTTCGTACTCCTACTTTATATACGAAAAAATATGTCATGCTGCCATTTTTATAATTTCACTGTTCTGATGTTCCAACTATTCCCCCGAGATAACATAGGGACCTGTAACATTAGTACGGTTTGTTAATTAAAAGATTGCCGACGCTCATTTAGATTTGTTTGCTCGTATTGTCACGACATATTGTGATTTACTGAGAATTAATTTAAATATATACATATATAGATAGAGCAATTTACCAAATAATATTTAAAGGTTTTTCAAAAATAAATATACGTGTAGTTTTTGTGGGAAAATGATTAAACCTACTGTTATAAAATAAGTAAATTAGATCAAAAAACACTTACAGAATATAATTTTTTTTAGAAATAACTCGTAGATATTTTTCGTAATTTTCTATATTTATTCTCTAATCGTTGTACTTTCAAATACACAGCATACAAGTTTTATATCATTTATCTGTGGATAAATATGGAATATTATTCGCCTAACATTATTATTTTAATTTAGTAAACACTATTGTAGGTACGTTTGTTGTATGTTTCCAGCGTGTTTTAATTACATTTAGTACAAAAATTATATCTAAGCTTAATATATTATTGTGTATAAAAAAGATGTTTAATAGCATATATGCTAAATATCCTGGATACAAAATACTTATATATCTAAATCTTAAATAACTATAATATAATTTTATTTAATCAATTTGCTAATAAAGTGCCAATATAAATTAATTATCGAGTATCCAGAACAGCTTTATTACGTAACCAATTAATATTGATCTGAGTTGAATTATAAACGTTACAGGACTAATTTATATTGAATAATTTAAATAATAATTAATCAATATCCAAATTGATTGTCTGAACCGATGCCTTACCTTGCCTATCCTGTTGTAGACAAGACTATCGAATGGTCATATTATATGCAATTATAAAATACTTGTTACTAGGAAACTATAATAATAATAAGTTAATGTAAATTATTTTGATAATATTTTTTTTATACTTATATTTTAAGGAAAGTGAATAGCACGGAGGTTACGATATGTGGTAACACATGAAGATTAAATGTAAAGATAAAGAAAGAAAGATAGATAGGGATGAAAAAATACAGATTATGTTAAACCTTATAACATCCTGATATCATCGTTATGGATGGATACCGTCTTTTTCTAATTAATGATTGATTGACGTAAGAGATGATCACAGCACCAATGTCTATGGATAGTGGCGACCGCTTACCATAAGGTTCTAGTTTGCCGGTATACCTATATATATCATATACCTACCTATATATATCATAAATAAAAAAATAGAAATTCCCCGCTTTTAGAGGAATAGTAATTTGTTTATTTTTTCCATTCATACATTCCAAGGTACTGTTTAGGCCGCTTGTAAAAGTTAAAATAAGAGAATAAAGAGATACTTGCACGTTTGAGACGTAATTAT
Organism: Vanessa tameamea; assembly: GCF_037043105.1. Taxonomy (NCBI): domain Eukaryota; kingdom Metazoa; phylum Arthropoda; class Insecta; order Lepidoptera; family Nymphalidae; genus Vanessa; species Vanessa tameamea. The sequence continues at coordinate 4,253,269 of NC_087318.1, read as the reverse complement.
TTGTGAGTAATTGTACCTCTGTTTAAGGTTGAAAAACAATTATTTTACTAGTTTTAGTTCCGACGATTCTGTTATAAGTAATAATATTATTATATGTTTTTTCTCTATGTTCGTTAATATTATATATTGTACATTTAAAAATACATACATTAAATTTCAATCAAACTCTAAATCGGAATTTAACGTTAGGATTATAAACAGTTTTCATTTCGATACGACCTTGAATTGAAAAATATTTGGTATTCCGTAACTATATGTCATATCGTGTGAAGCGAAAACTGTGAAGCGAGATGATAGTGCAGCTACTTTTATTGCCGGTTTTAAAAAAAAACATTTTCGATTAGAATATTCTAAAAAACTGAGGATTTAAAAAATCAATGACGTCATAATTCATGCAAAATATGTTATAAATAATTTATTTTATAGTTTAAAATAATTTGTAACGCAAAATCAGACACATTTTTACACATTAGCATGAAAATTTATAAAAAAAAATTTCAATGTCAACAAAAATGTTAACATGTCAAGCAATATAATTAAATTTTATAATTAAACCAATAATTTAATGGAATCGAAAATTCTTTACTACTTTTAATTATTTCCGTTTGCTTTTATTATGAAACCCTGATGTTGACGTAAGTAACTATTTTTCTATAATTATTTTCTATGTTCAAAATTCAATAGTGCGAATGAAACCGATACAGTATAATTATATAATTTTTACGTTATACGGCCGCTACGCTGGTCATTAAATATATGCCTATGTAGATTTACTGTATTCTTTCATTTTCAACCTATTTAGAATGCATCCTGAAGGTGCTACTGCTAAAAAATTGTACTACATAATATACAACTACAACTTTGAGTGATCACTTTATCCTAAATCGGTTAATTCAAATCAATTTTTAGACATTCAGTATAGTATGTGGAGGTCTCACATATGTATGTTATATTTCAGCTTTTTTTTATAATATGGTGAATATTATTTTTAATACTATTTTATTTATTTTAGGGATACCATTGATGCTGACAGCATACCAGCATGGCTGAAAAATGTGAAAATAGAGGAACAGCATCTGGCACAGGAATATCAAATTTTTTAAAGCATAATAAGTTTTAGCTCTACTAATCTGCTCAGCCGATTTTAAAATTTCTACACAAAACGGTCCAAGTTTCAATGAGGGAGGGAAAAATGTTTGGGATTTGAAATCAAATATTAAAAATTTATATACATGTTGTTGTTTTATTATTTGTACAATACAGTTTTTGTATATAGATATACACATTATTATTATTATAGTCTTTATTTATTACATTGCCATTCAAATAAACAAAATATAAATATTACAATTAGATATCTAGTTGTATATAAGTAATTATACTATTTTGTTATATGATTGACATTCTTTTTTAAGTAATTGACATTTAAAAATTCATTACACTGAATTTAAATAAATAATTGAACTACAAACATTTCTAATTAGGTATCTATTCATTTCATTATATATTTTTATGTTAATAACATTTAATTATTAATTTTATTGATAACATTGCTTTTTAAAAAGTGTACATCAACTAACATTTAACAATTTATTGCACATTGTTTAAATAAATAATAATTAAATTATTCGCAATACCTAATAATTTATTATTTATAATAATTTATATTTTTCAAATGACTAGGCACTTTTTTTTATTTTTTTTATGTCATTGGTTGGCGGACGAGTATGTGGGCCACCTGATGTAAGTGGTCACCACCGCCCATAGACAAAGGCGCTGTAAGAAATATTAACCATTCCTTACATCACCTATGCGCCACCAACTTTGGAAACTAAGATGTTATGTCTCTTGTGCCTGTACACTGGCTTACTCACCCTTCCAACCGGGACACAACAATACAGAGTACTGTTCTTTGGCGGTAGAATAGCTGATGAGTGGGTGGTACCTACCCAGGCGGGCTTGCACAAAGCCCTACCACCAAGAAACTTATAGGATTTATTTATCTTTTATTAATAACACACTTTTAAATGCATTTTATCTGAATTTCTTATTTTGTCTTTTAGTTTTAGTATATTCCATTGACTTGAAATACTTGTAATAGTGAGTTTTTTTCAATTCAAGTATTTACTTATTGCTCCAAAATCTTTACCATGTAGCATCTATTTGTCTATGTAGTTTGTCATGGTGTCTGGTTGTAGTAAACTATATCCGTTTACCCATTAATTATATTTTATATATATACCTGTATATATTCTAGTAAGATATTGTTGACTTTAATGGGTATTGATTGGTAGCTGTAGCGTTATATAAATTTGCAATGCATCTGAAACAGAATTATAATATATCTTTAATTCGAGTTTCTGAATACCAATTATAGTTTTCATTAAAATTTCCACATGTGGAATCGAAATATGAGTTTCAGAATCACCTAGCTGGCCTTTTTATGTCATAGGTAGGCGGCTTGTAACGAATAATTAAATAAAAAAATATTATTGTTTAGACATCAATCAAACTCAAACCCAAACTCAAATTCCTTTATTCAACATAGAAGCATTACACTTACTTATTGATGGTCAAATTAAACACTACCACCGGTTCGGAAAAAGGAACCCCTGACCTGAGAAGAACCGGCGAAAGAAACTCAGCGGGTCCTTTTTTTTTGTCAAATTAATTAGATACATAATTGTATATGAATAGAAATAGCCAGGAGGCGATCGTTTCGTTCCCAAGGTGTGCTATCAAACATAAACTCTCTAATTGTATAGTAACATTTCGCACACAAGCGTTCCTTAACAATTTTTTTGAATTTGGCAACAGAAGCATTTTGAACGCTTTCTGGGATCCTGTTGTAGAAGCGTATACATTGCCCCACAAGAGTTACTGACTCTATGCAGTCCAGTAACAGGAGTAACAGGAGTAACAAGATTGTATTTGTTCCTTGTACCAAAATTATGAGAATCAACTTTTCTCATAAAAACATAAATATTTTTCCGTACATACAAAACATTACAGAATATATATTGAGAAGCAACAGTTAATATCTTAATTTCTTTAAATTTACACCTTAATGATTCCTAGGCTCCTAGGTTATAGATTGCACGAATAGCCCTCTCCAATCCCAATCATCAGTCTAATATATATATTCTTAGAAATAAGACCAGAAGCTATTTTTTTAAATACAAATTTATTACTACCCTCAAGAAAACAATTTACAAAACGAATCTACTTTGAAAACAATTAAATTTAACAAACCAAAATTAAATTAAACAAAAACTAAAATGTAAGACCTCCGAAACTATTACAATAATTACGGAACAATCTAACGAAAAACCCAACAAACAGAATGACGTTGCCGAGATGTTGACTCGATAACAGCCGAACAGCAAAGAGATCGCACCGGGTGCTGGCGCTGCTTTTTATACGTTTTCCCCACTCTTCTTCCATCTCCTACAATATATATCTTTATATTAAATATTGGAAACGGCAATCGTGTATACATACATACTTACTTTACTCATTAAAGGTTTTCTATTCAAGAATGAATTTCATTTTAACAGCCTTTTAAATGGGTGGATCTCAATTCAGCAGGTTTTAATTTGGTATGTTTCACGGAATCCTTGCCGATTGTGAATTGATTTTAATGGTTCTTTTTTTTACCTCGACGGTGATCCTATTTAATAATATAAAAAGGTTGGGTGGTAAAATTGGATTTTGTTAAGAGTTTCCCCTGAACAGCGCATTCATTATTACACCTTTAGGTAGTCTACAGTATTTATTCAAGATCAATATATCATTTTATATATTACTTTGATTTAAATTATTTAAAAAATATACTTATATAATCATGTTCACTTAAATGTATAATCTTAATAATAATAATATTTTTTAACTACGTAGCTGACAATATGTTTTGAAGGAGAATAGTTACATTCAATGAATGTTTTTTTTACACCGTGGAAACCTTGATAGAGATAGCCCTGAGTGGGGAATTGGGTTATGATTCTTTACCAAATTTTTACCCATTTACACCTTTGTGATGGCCGTCTACAGTTACTGGGAGATCGAATCGGTCTCGGTCCGCGCCACAGTCATAGGATACCGTCGTCACATCGCGTCCTATATATCTTACACAGGTATTCTCCAACTACTACTGAGTATTGCTGTTTGGCGGTAGAATAGGTGATGAGTGGGTGATACCTATACGGGCTTGCACAAAGCTCTACCATCAATTTTGAGTATTTTTTTATAATCAACTTAAATAAATACTACAATTCTAATAAATATTAAAATCGTATTGTATTAACACATTTATCTTAGTAATATTATAAATAATAACTCTAACGATCCTAATTAATAAAGATACGATGTATATAATGCTAATAATAAATTCAAAACTTAATATTATGATACGTCTATTAAAATATTACTTTTCAAATTTATTTTTTAATTAATAAATCTATGCAATAAAATCGATATCGGTTTTAATAGTAAGAAGTTAAAGATTACATAAACGTTTAGGACATTGAAAATGTAAAAGAGATGCAAGAAATATTTATGAGTTCAAGGAAACACGCCAACCCATCCACCAGATACTTTAGGTAATGACGTCATAATGCGGCTCATAAATTTAAAGCCTCGTAATACACACCACTATAAATAATACAGAACGTGGTGATTTACCCGAGACTTGACCGGTTATAAAAAAAATCAGTAATGGCCCATTTTGTCCTAAATGTCTACAAAGTTTACTATCTTTATATTAATGTTCCGTTATAAATGAAGCTTCTGTACGTACTCAAAATATAAGTAGGATTTTTTAATTGTGTTTTACTTTTAGTGAGAAGTTTTAGGTCATTGAATGGATTAAGTGTCTATTGAACTCGTGCTTAAAATAATGATGAGTCGATATATTAATTTTCTTGGGTTCATTAAATTTTAGTTTAATAAAAGTCCTTTTGACTAATTATGACAATTTCGACTCGGGGCGGAATACAGGACTTGCAACACTATACTTGAGTCACCAGCCAACGAAACAGTTAGCTATAGAGTGGTGTGGAGGTGTAAATAAATGAAATATAAAATGCATCATTTTTTCGAAGATCATGATCATTTTATTTACTATTGTATAAAATAAATTTACTTGGTGGTAGGGCTTTGTGCAAGCCCGTCTGGGTAGGTACCACCCACTCATCAGATATTATACCGCCAAATAACAGTATTATGTATTGTTGTGTTTCGGTTGGAAGGGTGAGTAAGCCAGTGTAATCACAGGCACAAGGGACATAACGTCTTAGTTCCCAAGGTTGGTGGCGCATAGGTGATGTAAGGAATGGTTAACATTTATTTCTCTTCTTCTACAGCGCCTTTGTCTATTGGCGGTGGTGACCACTTACCATCAGGTGGCCCATATGCTCGTCCGTCAACCAATGCCATAAAAAAAAGCATTAAATAGAATTAAAACAGGTTTGCTAATACTAACTATGTATTAACTTTATTTCAATCGTAAATGCAAAAGGGACATAATCTTTATTCGACTTCGGAATGAATTTAGAGTCATTATGTATTAAATATCATAATTAAAGTTGATTACAGCTAAGAACGCATAATCTTTGTAAATTCTAAAGTAGGTTGATGATTATTAAGTCACTTTAAATGTTACAGTTATTTTAACTGTTTAATTAAGAGTGGGAGTTACTCAATTTCGAAGATTTGTAAATGTCAACCCGTTTGATTTCCTTCGTGAATACGGTGAACTGATTAAAACAGAAACATAAACATCAACCAATTAAATATCTACTATGTACAAGAACGGTTTAAGCTGAGTATATTCGTACCATGTTTTAAATTAAAATTTCTTACAATTTTTTTATAATCAAAATCAAAATAACCTTGTAACAAGATACCACGGCATTGTGTTTTATTTTAAATCTATAATCGAATAGTTTGCTACGAAAATGATTGCCAGAGGATCTTTTAAAATTCATTAATTGTTGGTGACCTGGAAAATATGCCACCTGATGATAAAAGGTCACCACATGTCATGGACATTGGCTCCTCCCTACAACCCCGCAGAGACGGAGTGGGTACCGCTGGTCTTTTAATTAGTATTCCGGTAAGCTTAGCACTGGCGAGTCCCACATACGCACCCCCACCTTAAAATGGAGGAAAAAGCGACAACGCGTTTTTCCAGCGAAAAAAAAAAACTGTTCCACCAATGCAGTAACTAAGAACTTATGTTCTTAAGCTTCTAATTACACCGGCTCACTCATCCTTCAAACTGAAACAATATTAAATAGTGTTATTAGTCGTATATTTAGCGGTAGAATGAGTGATGTGCTACCTACTCAGATAACCTTCCGTGGAGTACCTTCAAGTAAAAGTTTTTCTACATGTATTAATTTGACTTGTATTATTTGATATTATATAAAAGTTAGTCTCGTATTTTACATATGTGTATGTGTGTACACCAAAGAAACTTTGAATAATGATTTTATTTTTTTCATTTTTATGTCGCGTCAATTAACGTGATACAATTATATATGTAATATTATGTCAGTCAAAGATGTGTAAAACAAGAGTCTACGGATGTGTTATAGGAGATAGCAAGACAGTAAATCAAGATTATACTAAACTAAAAATAAATCATTGCTCTTTATTACCCTCTCAACTAACGACTCGTAAAATTGTTGTCAACTTTTAGTTGACATTATAAAACGTGAGTATTTAACGCGTGGATATTACGAGAAATGGCTTCATTTGAGTTGCATTGATTATTTTTTCTGATCCTTAACATACTAGGCTTTCATAGTTTAAAGGCCAGGTTTCCAATGTATTTTGTAAGACTGACTATTAGAAATAAAGATATGTTTTTTTTTCTTTTCTCGGTTATCGTTACCGGAGAAACTTAATATGTTATTATATAAAGTTTTTATACATTAACATGAGAATTGCGAACAAAAACAACAATAAAACATGAAAAATTACAATTCCATACATCTTATTTTAAATTTCCTCTTCTCCATAAATGTTTGAATTTGTTATCATTAGCTTTTTGCTTACGTTGTCTATATTAACATTTTTTGTTTACATTGGAATACGATATAATAAGCAACACAATTTTTATTTTTTTAATTTAACAACTCTTTTACGTAATCGAAACGCACAAATCGCTATGCAATCCCTGCAATAAATAATAAATCAGTCGCCTAATAAATAATTGTGGGATGAGTAACGACTCATAAGTTCACAACGGTGAACGGACATGTGACACCTCTCCATGCAAATACGTCACACAGGGAGTGTGAGGATTCCGTGCCCCATATTGTCGATATGGCCCAGTGGTTAGAACGCGTGCATCTTAACCGATGATTTCGGGTTCAAACCCAGGCAGGCACCACTGAGTTTTCATGTGCTTAATTTGTGTTTATAATTCATCTCGTGCTCGGCGGTGAAGGAAAACATCGTGAGGAAACCTGCATGTGTCTAATTTCAACGAAATTCTGCCACATGTGTATTCCACCAACCCGCATTGGAGTAGCGTGGTGGAATATGCTCCATACCTTCTCCTCAACGGGAGAGGAGGCCTTAGCCCAGCAGTGGGAAATTTACAGGCTGATTATGTTATTATGTTTATGTTTATATTGTCGATAACATCCAATCGAGCAAAGTCAACGAAGTATATACCTACACCTCTAAAAAACTATTTAAAAACTAATTTACTTTAGAACTTTTAGAAGTATAATAAGCATCACCTTTTATAATAAATAAAATAATTCTAATTATAAGTTCATTGTTATTCATAATAAACAATAAATTCCAAAAAAATTGTCTACAAGTTCTGCTTCAATCAATTTAAATATTTTCGAGCACGGGAAACGTCTCTCGGAAAAAATAACTATCGATTAAGTCCAGCAATAAATTAAAAAGGAATCGATTACTTTGGAGTCCAGTGATTTCTTCGTCTGAGACATGCTCTTTTAGAACCAATAAATATTCAAATGCCATCACAAAAAACTATAAGAAAAAAAACTTTTAGAATTGTCCATCGAGTTCATTCCGATCTTTGAACTGGTTTCCGAAAGAGTGCATTGAATTTTTTCGGTAGGTTTGTTCCGAGAAGATATACTTAAAAAGTAAAATTTATTGCTTAATTCTTATTTACTTAATTATATACGATTGTTTAAATCCTTTATTTTAATTGAATAAAAGTTAAAACATATTATTAGTGATGTATTATATAATTCGTTTTAAATTCATTAGGAAATAACTTCAGTTTAAGTAAATTAAAAAAAAGGATTTGATTGAAATTTTCGTTACCGTATTGTGGATCTTTATTTTTGCATTGTAGCGTTAGATTTTTTTAAATTAAATTGTTTGAAATTGCTTTTATCTTTCACGTAAACGAATTTAATTAACATTCCATGAACTTTAGAATACAAATGCCTGCCCTGTATTCACTCGCTTTCAATGGGTTTCAAAAGTAAAAAATATTACTTTTTGTCACTTTAGAAGCATATTAACGCAATTCATTCAAATTCTTTTCGCTTTAATTTTTAGCGTTCAAAGAGAAGTGGAATCCATTAAGATTCAGTCAAACGATATGCTGTCGGTATGTATTCTGTCTCTTTTGCACGGTGCTTTTTATCGCACCGTTTGAGGAAAATAAAAAATAAATAAAAGAACAACAGCATACACTAAAGTGATGACGCGATTTATTTTTTAAGGACCTTCAGAGTCCTGTCTACATGACATGGTTTATGCAATTTTACGCTTGATGATACATTGTATGATAATTTATATATAAGCTGTGTTAAATAATTCACATTATAATGAACCTGATAATATAATATTATACCATTGATGTTTACTCATAATTAAAACTTTTATTCTTATTTTTTGAGGATTATTTTTTCCGGTATTACATTTATCTGTGGTCTTTTCTTTTGTCAATATCTCTCCTTCTTTTCATTTCTTCTGCTACTTCCTATCTACGAATGTCACCGACACAATGTCATTCCACTTTTTTTCGAACTTCCTGTTACCAAATACCCTCCCCAATAATATTTAATCTAACATTAATTTCTCTGATTGACTCTCTGGTTTCCTTTTACATATTTTTTAAGACCCTGTACATATATTCTCGTCACCAGACATCGTCTCAACATTCTCATCTCAGATGAATCTTTTACACCCATCTCCTTAGCAGCCCCACGGTTACATTAGTGGAACATTATCCGTTGTAAAAAACCCCCATAAGTCTAACACGGAGGTCGAAGTGACCTGTTCTATCTTTAATCATCATGAATATCTCTTCAGCCATATACTTAAGTATCGGAATGGATTAATTTTATTTTGATAATTTATTAATTATTTTCTCGTATAGCATAATGTCCAATAAAAACATTTACCTATGTATGACCTTGACAAAATAGGTACATGTGAATTGAAATGAGTCATTTCTTTATTGTATAATACTCTTACATACATCGTCACGATGACATGATGTTGTATTCTTATTAACATTTACTTTATTATTTTCTTAATATCGAACGTTCGAATCGAATTCATCAGACAATTGTTTGCATAGAAAAAAAAACTTTTGATTCGTATCTATTATTTGTATTATTTGAATAAGGAAAATTAAATTAAAATGTTGCGCACTGTACGTAATGTCCACTCACATTACTAGTTTATCAAGCACATAATAAAAACCTGAAGTAATGCAAAATGCATCATACATGAATATATTTTTCCGTCATTAATATTCCTATAATTTTTTTGCAATTACCCGTAATGCTATGTCAATTAGTGGCAGTTTTTACTCGCCTCGTATAATATTTACATTATACATACTGATTTTATTATTGACTTGATATACTCCTATATATACATATATGTAATATGTATGTATATAAAACTATTTTAAAACGCACGCTATAAATATTAATCATTGATATTTTATTAATTAATGATATATTCTTATATTATCAGCCAGTATAATAACTATGAAAAAATGATTGTCGGCTGTCAATAAATAGTATTAATTTGTCTAAAGTTTCCTTATCGACAACATAGAGCTTTGCCTCATCACAGTAAAATTTAAATAAATATATATGTATTTTTTACGTATCTCTTCAAGAACTTTATAATGGCTTATTTATACAGATGAAACAAAATGGGACACTAACGATACTGCTATATTTATAAAATCAGTAATATTATAAAATATTAAAATTTTATATATATTTTTTTCTATTTTCAAATAAGCTTACGTTTGTTACTAGACAACAGTATTAGTATCACAATCCACTCTATTATTCACAGTTAAGAATTCAATTATTCTCCTCGCAGCCACTTCATCGATTCGTGACTAGTAATTACTTTTTTCAAAGAAATACGTAACAGCCCCACACCCGATGATACTTTAGAATAAGAATAAAACCAAAGTAACGGATCCCGAACAATGAACGATGATTCAGCTTTATCTCGTAAACAAGCCCGAAGGATCATCTCAGCGAACCTATTCGTAAAACGGGCTAACATAATGATATCACGAAGGAAACAAAAGCGATAACTAACAAGCAATAAATTATGAATAAGATTAACTCCTATCATTCATCACTAGAAAATTAATTGTTCCCGGTATCGCCTTTAGAAATTTCAATATACAAAAGAATCCCATTTATTTGAACGCGGTACCTGCGGACTTCCCTTCATATTTCTGCGGGAATAACAAAGGATCGTGGCGTGACCTCTAGGCGAACGCGGCCTGCGCAGACGCAGTAAGAGATAAAAAAACAGCGCGCACGAGCACGCAAATGAAATCGAAATAACGTAAGTCTGGATACTGGCAAGGTCTCGGTATAAGATACGGACTTTTGATTAACCATTGTCGGGCGTCGAGCAATGAAATCTCATGGCGGATTTCTTTGATATTTTTTTATCTAAATCTTTGCCGCAAAAACTGTATTTTAAATGACGATTTGATGCAAATAGCTCTTGTGATAGATGTCCGAAATTTTAAAGTACCTACCTAAGCTCAATGTAAATATTTTCAAAGCAGCTGTGAGTATTACAAATATTGTTTGTATTTTAAAAGAATAACAAAAGATTAAACTCAAAGATATTTATAAGTTCCTTCAAAAAATAATATAATACATTTTAATTCAGTATAAGCATATTTGATATGCAAAATTGTAAAAAACGAACGATACTCGGTTCGGTCAACGTAGTTCATTTTTCGCATTAAAATTCCGATCCCAGAACATGACATAATAATTAATTTCTTTATGATGTTATCGAAGCTCTATAAAATATTTAAACGTCTATTTTATTTATTCTGACATACTAAACTGATATAAAACTGATTATTAAATAAGATTACACAAAAAGTAAAGAACAATATATGTACGTAACATTACAATCGAACGATAAAAACAATTTATAAAAAGCATTCCCAAGCCTATAAAATAGTACAATAATGATCTTGAAGTAAGTATATTTCTTATATTTTAAGAATATTAATGTATTTTTGACTGCGTTAGGGTTTTCCATCGTTACGCACCCTCTTATTGCCGCACGTTATTTCTGCAGAGGGTGCTCATAAGTCACGCTTTTGATCTGCTTCTTAGCTCGCGTAACGATCAAGTGTAGTCGTGTTATATTTTGCTTCTATCGTGAATGCTGTTTTTATTAATAGTAAAAGCTATCATGACTAAATAAACCTAATAAATGAAACACATCCATAATATGTTAAGGATATGAACTCTAAATACGAATATTTCTAGGTAATTAATATAGTCTGTTTTTTATATACCGTTTATTTTTTTTTCGATTTTTTTAACGAAAATAACTCAGTGTTAGTAACATTTACTACATATATTGTAAACATACAATCGAAGGTATGTCAAATAGGGAATAAATTACATATTTATATCTAATCTTATAAGTTAGAGCAGTCGCAAACACCGCAGTTATAATTAATACACTCTTAGCGCAAATGTATACTGAAAATATCTTATGAAATGTCCAAAAAATTATATTTAAAAATAAAAATAATAAATGGCACTGATAGAGTCATTAATATGTTATACATACAGAGAAAATATTACTGAATTTCAGACACAATGAATGCAATATAGGGAGTTAACTAGTAACTCATAAGGGTAATCAAGGAAAACGTTTCCATGAATTGGCTTAGAAATTCTGAGTAAAGATTTAATTGTCACAGGGACTATGTTGGCGCCAATATAATCACAATATGCAAAGGGAAAGGAGATCGTGGCGATAGTAATTGCTATCGTGAGATATTCCTTTTAAGCGTCGTTGTTAAGCATTCAATAGGGTTGCCCTTGATAAGAGTCAACGTCGTCGCCGCTCGAGAACATCCGAGGTCCAGTGTGAAGTTCGTGATCAATACCCAAGACATATCATTACATTTCGTTAATGTTTAAAAAAAGACTATTAAAAATCATATATATATTTGAAATGTCGCATCGTTGTCGTGTCGTGGGATTAAAAAAATACTTAAGTCCCAAAAAAGTAGAAAACTTCGTATTCTTAGTAATTATACAAGTTGGCTATGTTCACCCCATACACGGCACGCGATGAATAACTTTTTGTGAAGAAAAAAATAAATTAACTTTATTATAATTTCAGATCTATGGAATTAAATAAAAATTTCATTACAATTCGCAAATGAAGTAAGATTAAGTTCTTAAATATTATAAAGATTTGACGTTTTAAATTTTGGAATACGTTATTGAATAATATAATATTTTTTCAATGTAACAATTTCATGTTACACATAGTATCGATATTTAATTACAAAAAACAATAATTAATTCTTGGTGGGTTGACTTTTACAACCAGTACTAAATAGTACAATTATTTACAATATCCCGATTATACATTAAATTATACGCCTTTAGATCGGAGAGTTTATGTTTGACCCTTGACAACGCATTGGAGTACGTCGGGTTATACGAGGAGTCGATCCAACGACAAAACAATATATTCCATGTATCGGGCTTTGGCGTCCGGCGGGTGGTTTTGTTCTCAACTCGGCCGGCGGTCGACTTAGTTCCAACTTCACTAGTTCGGTACGGGCCCACTCGCGTAGCGGACGCGCCGTACACTGCGACCGGCGCGCGCATCACGAAAACAAAATAAATCGAACTTTGTTTCACGTGTGTGGGAACTTTGTTTGTGTGGACTGTGACGAACGAAGTGCAAGAGTGTCAGTGGTTTTGGCGGGACACTTGGAAAGTTGCACGTTTCATGTAACTGATAATACTGGCTTTCGTAATTCCTAGATAACAGTGAGTACGGTTTTGATTTACTCTCGATCGCAGCTGTTCTATGAAATAATGATAACGAACCGCGCCTTTCTTATGTTAATTTATGACTTTTGTTTTGATTTTACGTAAACCTTTAGCTGTAGCTGTTTAATTTATTTGCAATTCAACTAACATTTAAATATAATAAGTAAGGAACTAAGATTGCATACATTTTTTTAAATATCAATTTAAGTAAAGAGTTTTTTTTTTAAAACCTTCGGAAACAAATAAAACACTGTTTTAGAAACATGAATCTGATTTTCGTAAAGAATAATTATTTTAAGATATTGTGACCAAATACAATACGATCTTAGCGAGAATGTCTTTAGATACAAACAAAGCTAGCGATTGAAGGTGTGCACAATTCGTTGAACTCTTTCGTATGCAGAACATGCGCTTGCGCAACGATATAAATATGGATTGAAGTTATAATAATACATAACTTAAATTCTCTATCTTTATAAACACGTCACATAATCTCTGAATACTTTAAAATATTGACACATGATAAATCAATTTTTTTTTCATATTATTAATTTATATTTGAAAATAGAATATCCTAGTTTTATAATAATAATAGAATCGTTAGCGCCTACACTAAATTTGTAAGAGAGTCGTGAGCCCTAAAGCCATTAAGGATAATATGAGACTAGAGTATGTATATCGCACTATTAGAGAAAAGTTACGAGCTACTTGAATAGCCAATTACAATAGGGACGCTTCCAAGTTAGAACAGGATCGCTTCCTTAGTTAGAATACGAATGCTTCTAAAGTCAGAATACGTACGTTTCTTAAGTTAGAATAGCAACGCTCCCTAACATAGGACCTTGCTATTCCTTACTGGTTCCCTCTGGCGGTTTGTTCGTATATTCCGAGGCAATTTAGGATAACTGCCAGCACTGATATTTATACACATTTCAGTTACATCGAAGTAATTCTATATTTTCGAACGTTGTTTTGCAAATATTTCTATTGTTATTGCTATTGTATACAGTATCACGTATATAATATCGAATCTTTATACATATTACAAATAACTTTTTTTAATAGGTACTTATCGATAAAAGTTTTTTTTTCTCTAGAACAATATAGACTTATTATATTTTGCATCGTCACGCTCTCACATTAATTTGTTTAATTAATTGAATGTTGATGAAATTTAACTTTATAATTGTTTACTATTCAAACATTTCCAATCAATAACACTAATTAATATATATAGAAAAAAAACAATATTATTATAAGATCATATTATATACCATAACGATACAATATTTATGTTTATATTTCATACGATATATGAATATTTTATAGAAAAAAAACTACAGGCTTTTAAAAAATGTATTGTGCAAAACAAACACACTCGCAATTGCATAATATATTCTAAGAAGATGGTCAAGTAGACGTTTATTTAAATAGTTTGCGGTTAAAATAGTAATAAATAATGTTACAGACAACCCTCGCTCTGGTTTACGTAGTGTAATTACACCAGGTTTATTACGTTTATGTAAAAAGGGAGTGAAAATGATTAACCGATTTATATTTATGACTATTTAAGTACAGTTGAGTTTTTATTTCTTAGTCTAATCTAGAATCTAATTATTGCTACTAGCCCTTTAATATTACTAGCAATGTTACATAATTTAATTGCTTTGATTGTATATAAGAAAAAAAATGTATCGAAGTAAATACTAATATTATTATTATTATTAAAATTTATCTTTCTTGCCTTTTAAATCGTTGTAATATACCACTATGATATAAGCCTTTAATAATGTTAATCATACCCATTAATAATATTATACAAGCATTCTGTGAATATATAAAAGCTCTAAGCCTAACGATCTAAGTCTGACCAAAACTCAGTCCATTGGTCAGATGTAGACCAGTATGTACGTGTTCTACATTATTCATTATATTGCTGGTTGACACAAAATCGTTAGGGCCCGCAGTTGGTGACTCATTAAAGAAATTCAAACTAAACACCGGTTACTTTCTGGTATTTTGTACCATACTGATAAATATGACTCAACCAGATTACGCGATTGTACAATATGTACATTGTTTTTGAAACAACTTCGCACGTGCTATAGTATTTTTGAATGATTAAGATATTTTTTTTTTTAATTAAAATATAAAAACAAATATATAATAATTTTGGATTGTTCTTGAGAATTTTAAAGATCAATGAATTTTATAAATAAAGCACAAATAATACTATTTAATTATATACTTCGATGTAAAATAATTGCATGCCCATGTTTTATCTTAAGCCAGTGATGTATCTTAGCATTTAATCTATCGATGCGAAGGTTTATTTGTTCATTTTGAGATACCTTGATAATTTATCGCTAAATCGCTTATTAACGATTTCGCGGTTGATTCCTCGCCATATATTCCAGACTATTAAAAAACCAGAGCCAAGTCTCTGATTTGTTACGTCATTAATCTTACTTAGGGTCGGCGGCCACCGACAACGTGTAGCAGCGAAAGTATTATATTGTAAATTAATAAAAAAATAACTTACCGCACAGCTCTGTATGATTTGTTGTTGAAATTAAGCAATTTATTCTGACTTTTGCTTATGTCTATTTGGAGTGAATATTTATTTTACGAGCTATTTTATCGGTCACTTCGACCAATACCGTTATTGAATGTATACCTTTTTACTATATTTGAAAAGTTGAATAAAAGCAGTAACAGTAACTAGAATAGGCGTGGAATGATTTTGTGAATATAAATTTATATGCACATACGTAGATGCTTCGATTGCTAAATTTCTAAGACCATTTTTTGAGAAAAATAAAATTTCACTTATTGCTTGAATATATATTTGCTTTAAAATATCACCGTTACTATTACCGCTAAAATTAAAAGAAAAAAAAGAGGCCAGAAGACTAGTTTTGATATGATTTTTTTTAATGATATTTATATCCAGAGAGGCCGTCTGCTATTGGCATTATTGTCTTTCCAAAAGCCATTTTTATTAATATTTTCATCTTGAACAATAGAACTCTAATGATAGTCACACGTGTAATTATATTGTATTCATATTTTTGTAGTGATAGCAAAGTAAGCCTGCAAATGTCCATTGTTGGGCTACGGCATCCACCACGTCACCCCAATCCGTGACGGTGGATATATAATTATGACACTTTATAACGTAAGAGCTGTCCAATACACCAATCCGAAAGTACCAGTTTATATTCAATAGAAGACAATAAGGATTAACAATAAGAACAACATTGTCATTGAACAATATGACTCTTAGATTTTAGCGAGTTAATCGTTTATAAATTGTAATAATGTACTAAGTACTCATTACTAACATAAATAACTATTGCCATAATAATTATATAAAATCGATTCATATGTTACTCACGCTAGTCACGAACAATGCCTCACTAATATTTCCAGTGAAAATGATGCTTTCAGTCATTGACGCAGACCTTACCCTTGATATGTTAGTAATTAACCGCATATTATTTGAAATAACATCATATGATTAAAATGTCGTTGAAAAGGTGTACTTTTTAATATATTGAATGAGGAATTGATAGACGGATATGAAGCAGGCGAAATTAATTACATAAAGTGTATTACGTCGACGGATTGAGGTTATATTTTTATTTTCGACTTCAGTTTCATCACTTGAATGTGGCGTGTCATACATAATTCATTTAAGATCTTCTCGTGATATTGATCTGTTGGTTATGACATCGTTTTTGTTCTTTAGCACTATATATAGCAGTCAAGAATATAATAATAATAATAATCAATACACTTTATTGTATACCAAAAATACAATACAATACGGAAAACTTAGAACTAAAAAAAAAATGATTTGTTTTACTATTGATGGATATTATTTTTAGGGCAGACTTATGGCTAATTATGGCTGATTTTGAAAACGTAATCGGGGTTAATTGATGCAGCCATAAACTTACATACAAATTTTTACACATTAATATATACATTTACTACATACATAAAAATACACATATATATATATATATATGACTATTATACCTATAATAATATATATTCAATATGCGAGTAATTTAGGATAATAAATATTAATATACAATGCTAATAGCGAAAGTCTAAAGTATTATAAAACTTTGAACCCATTTTGTTTAAAAAATACGATGTATTTTTTAACATTTTCTAGAAAAATCCATACAACCTTATGACCTGAACGGCTCAAAGTTAATTGGCTTAATCGTATATGTTTATGGTGTATATGTGTTATTATATTATATGTGTTAATGGTATATATTAATTGGTGACCAGTTAAGCAATATTCTGTCTTCGTTGAAAGTAAAATCATAGATAATGACTAAAAAATAAGAAAAAGTGCTCACTTCACCGCGAAACAGCATTTATAAGTAAGGTTAAGAGCGTGTTTTAAAAAGACTCGTTTGATGTACAGCTTAGAACCGCCCTTTCTTATCGAGGATGTTATAGGAGTCGACTTTTTGTTTTGAGTACATCCGCTAAAACCATTAGCTTAACTGCTTATGGCATAAAGCATATGAAATCTCAATAAGCCTCTTAAATTATTTTTCATGCAGCTCGATAAAATACTGTGCTAACCCATTAAGGGTTAATTGGGGCAAGGTCTAAGTTTATATAATTGTATTAAAATAAAGTGTTGTAATTTTTTTTAAAACGTAAATATGTAACGTAATTTTCAAGATGTAATAAGTAACTAATACATTAACTAACTAATAACTCATTGACCCAAATCAATCACTCACTTGGTGTAATGCTATGTGCAAGCCCGTGTGGTTACCACCATCTGGGTACCACCCACTCCTCATATATTCTACCGCCAAAAAGAAATACTTGATGTTTTTGTGTTCCGGTTTGAAGGATGAGTGAACCAGTGTAACTATATGTTTAACGTACATAACATCTTAGTTCAAAAGATCAGTAGCGCATTGGCGATGTAAGGAATGGTTACATTTTTGTACTCAACCGATTTCTATGGGATGTAGTTACTGGCAAATATACCAGTCCGCCCACTTATACCGTAAATATCTTTGTCATTTAAAAAATGTCAAGTACACCTTAAAGCCTTATAGTGTTACAATTTCAATTTTAGTTGATATTACTTCGATAGCATCAAATCATTTCGTAACCTTCACTGTGTGAGTAGTTCATAGCACGCAAACATTTGCGTCACGGCTAAACTGAATACAGTAAGGAGAAGTCTTCTTCGAAAGGTCGTATACGTCATCATTAGTATACGTTTTATACACGTAATTGATAATGCGTCACTGGCTGTAAGACCAATGCCCTTTTTTGTTTAATGTACCTAGTTAGTTTTATATCATATAGAAAATAATTGGTTAGTAAAATACAAATAGAATTTTTTTTTAAAATAATTTACCCATATTGTAAAGTTTATTCAATGAAACTTGAGATTTTGTTAAATTTTCTTTAAAAATAATAAATAACTCATCAAAATTATATAATGTATACATATATTTTTCGAAGTAACAATACACTTAGTTTTAGTAATGTCTACGTCATTTCAGTCAATAAATCGACAAGGCAATAAGCTGTCATCCCCGTGGGCTGTGACCTAACGTTCTGTCTGGACCCGTTACTTCACTTCCTGTTTAGGAACTTTTTATTCAAACAGTTGTATGAAATATTACTGTTTTTAAATGAACAAGATCCACGAGAACGCGTTTAGAGATGAAATCGATAGCCCTGTTTTTGCCGACGATACTCGACACTGGTTTTCAGATACGCAATGAAAATGCAATCCGAAGACATTCTATATGTATATTCCAGACATAGGAGTGGAAGAACAACAGTTGCGAAATTAGTTTTAATTACGTTTAATACTACTTAAAAATAAAATAGAGGGAAATAATAATGTTACTTGCAAAACAAGTCTGACGTTGTACCAATTGTCACGACGATATGGAAGTATGTATAGGAGCGCTATCGAGCTAGTACAAAAACCTTCTTTACATAAACCTTCTTTTTCTAAATAATTTGTAAAAAATTTAATGAAGATCAGTGGAACAATATCGAAGTATAGTCACATCAATTGTATAAGATTGTATTGGGTTCATATTTTAATTGACGGGTTACCTTAAAAATTACTATTCCTGCTATCTTTGACATATTGAGGTTTCAACTAAAAGTAGTATTTCAAACATACAGTTTGCAAAATTCCAGTTTAAACTCTGGCGTAACTATTGTCTACAATCGCCCCAAACGTTTTATTACGAAATCATATCTGAGATTTCTCTTATTTGTCGGCATTTTTCGCCAATGTGACGACTATGTTACGTGGGCGGTAACGTCCTAGGTTAATTATCATTATATTACTTCGTCGCCATTAATGATTGGTACATTGACACTATGCCCAAATCTAATATATATATTTACTAAGTAATGTTTCCCATTAAATTAAAAATATTCATGATACAATATTATTTTTAATTACCTGATTTGTACTCCAAAATGAGAATTCGGTTATGCGTATTAAATTCCTTATTGATCACTGAATCGTATATGAGTTAATTATATTATACATTTATATAAATTTTAATTTAATTTGTATAAGTGGCTCCATGTTATAAGTATCCAAAATAAATTAATAATGAATACCAAACAACCCTTTCTAAAAAACTAATAAGTACTTGCACTAAATAAAATTATCATATTCATATAGACTGATAATACACTATCATTGCTTTCGACGATATTATCAGAAGCGGCGCGGGGTAAGCGTTCGTTCGAATTGACATTTAATTATCAGAGCGACTACTGGAATGAAGAACACGTACTTAACTATTAAGATACGTAAGATACTAGTGAAATACGCAATATATCTCGGGGATAAAGAGCTCGCGGTGTGTCGCTATATCGAACAACTTCTACGATAACCATTTCCATCGATTCTAATTAAACGTGACATCAATTCAAATATTTAATTAGATAACGTTTCGCATGTATATATGGCAGCCGAGATGGCCCAGTGATTAGAACGCGTGCATCCTAACCGATGATTTCGGGTTAAAACCAAGGCAGGCACCACTGAATTTTCATGTCCTTAATTTGTGTTTATAATTCATTTCGTGCTCGGCTGTGAAGGAAAACATTGTGAGGAAACCTGGATGTGTCTAATTTCAATGAAATTCTTCCACATGTGTATTCCACCAACCCGCATTGGAGCAGCGTAGAGAATATGCTCCAAATCTACTCCTCAAAGGGAGAGGAGGCCTTAGCCCAGCAGTGGGAAATTTACATGCTGCTAATGTATGTATATATGTTAAAACTTTATCCATATACATTATATTTTTGATTATAAGTTTTTTGCACCTGCAACGTTGATTTATTGTTTTCACATAAGCGTCTTAAATGAATCATAAAATATTTAATAGATTGACTACTATACACTTAAAAGTGTGTACATGTCGATGGGCTTGGCTCTACACTTTATTACCCATTAAACATATTTTACAACACAACTTGTAATTAATTTCGTATCAGAATTTTAAATCATTTTACGAAAGGAAGCCTTACCTTAACGACAGGCAAAATGTGGATATCAATTACAAATAAACATGCAAAATATTTAAATATATTTTTAGAATTCGTAAGGTAGCGTTTCTGAGTTCAGCGTGTTATGCAAGTATGATATTTCCTTCATTTGCTTTGAATCATTCAGGAAAAGCATCTTCCATTAGGCTGACTACGACATAACCGGCCTTATATGAAAAGTTATTTAGCCGCGTAATATCCTCCTTCTAAAAAAGTCTCTATTTCTAATGAAATAAGGATGAAGAAATCAACTCTCCGAGTGGACAGGATAACTCATTCATATATCCATAAATGGGAAACTAGAAATATTGCCGCCGGCGTAAAACAACTCGATAAATGCGGACAGCATCATAAGTTTCATAAAAAGTGATCAGTATATTCTTGAGTTGAGCAAGCGTCGTATCTGCTGCTGAGCGCAATGCTTCTATATAGAAATATTAAAGTTTCAATTTAATTCGACTCCAATTTAAACATTGCTAGATTCGACAAATATCCACTACATTTATGATTCCATAATAGAGCGTCGCGTTGCAAATTGATAACAACTAACCTCATAGCGTTTAGGTTTTCACTCCTCCATTAATTTGTATATACTGTGAATATTTTATAATGTTTTTGTAGACAGTATTGAATGCCTTGTTGGTATAAAAACACTGTAAACGAAGTACATTTCCATTGGGCAGTAGAAAAACTGATCCGCTTGTGGTACCCCCCAGACGAGAATGCCCGTCAAACCCGTTAGGGGCTGATGACCAGTGTTTTTTTATTGATTTGAGTATCATCAACAAATTGGTTTAGTATCAATTTGATTATTGACCATGTATAAAGATCTAAATAATTTATACATTTTAGCATGTCTAGTAATATCGATCTAGTATTAATTACTGACTGAAAACGTAAAATGGAACACTTGATGCTTCGGCGCGCCTTAGAGGAGGCACTTGTCCAGCAGTGGATTATGATTGGCTGATGATGATGAAAATGATTAATTTTATTTATTAATATGAATCAAATGACAAAATACAGTTGAATTAAAATATTGATAAATTATTTTGTGACTGTTAAATGCTGTGAATTGCAATTATTATGCATGTAGCATTCTAATTATAAGTCTCGAAATAGATCTGATTTATCTCTAATAAAAACATTATACCAGTTCGTGAAGGCTAATTTGGAGCACCATAATAATTTATACGGTCTAAATTTGTATGTAATCCTTCATGTGCAGTAGCTTCGTTTGTATCAAGGCAGCTATTCCAATTATTGTCATATAATTTTTTAATAAATTGCAACGATTTGTCGTCCAGATAACTTCGATATCAACGCGTACAATCTCTGTACAAACTGTAAAACTATGTGTAAGTAATTGTGTTATCAACATTAATATATTTTACACGAGACAGTTATATTATTCTTAAGATTAGATTTGATCAAGAATGTCATTTTAAATTATGTATAGTTACTAAGTAATAGTGTCAAAGTACTTTATATACAACGAATATCTCACACAAAACTTGTACAATTTTTAGTCAAACTAATTTAATTTTTTAAGTAATCAGTTTCACCACAGTGAATACATTTACGCCCTGGTGAATTTTATTCAAATAGGTTGGATCGCAAAAGAACCACCCGATGAAATATAAATGTAAGAAATAATTAACATCAAACATCCCTTGCATCGTCAATGTGTCACTAACCTCGGGGAATAAGAAATGGCTGTAGTTGTGCTAACTCACCCTTCAAAATGGAACACAACAAGATTATATATTGTTGTTTGGAGGTATAATATTTATTGAGTGGGTAGTACCTACACAGGCGGGCATACAGGAAGATATACCACTAAATAGATGTACATTTTTACTAACAAAATTACGAATGAGACCTAGGTTACAATACGGACAAGTATCAATGAGAATCCATGTATTCAATACAGCGGATGGTAGTAAAGGAACATAACGCGATGAAGCTTGAATATGAAATATGTACATGATATAAAACAAAATCGTCTCCCACTGTCTGTACGTTTAGATTTCTTAATGAATTTTAATGCGGTTTTCATCAATCAATAGAGTGATTCAAGAGGAAGGTTTATATATATAAATCATGAATATTATAGAGGATGAAAGTCAAGAATTTCAACTTTCCTAACCGGAAAAATGTGAGGATTTTTCTTTTTATACTTATTCTTCAATCGAATACTATTAATATACCTGTTTGAAGACGACACGGGTAGCTTCGCGGACAGTCCAACACAAATTCAAAAACGTGTAGTAGATCCAACTTCTCCTTAAGAGGAGTTATCTGTGAATTTGTGTGATATTTACAATTTATTTTATTATATATATTAAAGGTAATGAAATTCATAAAATAACGCTGTTTTAATGCAGATATTATTCGACTTTGATTCAAATAATTAAACATAAGCCCTAGAATACATGACATGATATATTTTACTGTTAGTCTACAATCATGTTTCGAACAAAGGGAACAGAAAACAATATAGACCGATTTCAATTCGTGACCGAGACAAAATACCTAATAGCATACCTATATTCGAAGCAATATGTCACAGTACAGGATCAGATAGCATGTCGCGATGGCAATAACGGTCAGCTTCGGGACAAGGGATTTATCGCTTTCCGAGTAGATAATAATTGTTTTCTCGATATCGGCTGGAGTGAATCGTGGGCGCACTGAATAGGGTACTCGTCCACGCTGTCGCGTCACTTGGATCCTTCGATTTAGTCTTGTTGGAAAGCAATCGATAATATGCAGATTAATGAAAATGTTGATCTTTTTATTACGAATATAACAGAAGAATAGATAAAGGAGAAGAATTAATCAAATATGATTTAATGAAAGTTAATACTAACAAGTCCGAATTCATATCATGGTCATGTCTTCGTCTTTGTTATATACAGTAAATATATATAGATGTTATATTAGTTACTGCGAAATCAAGAGTAAATTAATATCCGTTGTTTTTAATCTGTGAAAGGCTTTTAAGCTTAATAATAAATACATTTAAAAAACGAAGTTGAAGTGACCAAGTTTTACAAATCTTTTATTTAACATTCTAAAAGAAAACCTTTTTAGAAATTGCGTTTCAAAATCTGGAAACTGTTAAGCAGAGATAAATTTGCATATTCCCATAAGTTCTTTGAAGGCATGTTGTATTTAAATTCGATTTTACTAAGAGTCTTCTGAATTTACCGAGCACACGTAATTTCGCCTTAAACTGTGTTATCTCGCACAGCCATCTCTCTTATGCAAATATCTACAACGGTAACTATAAATAATTTTAAGAAATTGTCCATATCTGGTTTACGTACAGATGTGCAGTAGACTTGTTAAGATAAATCATCTCTATGAGATCTGCATACGGAAATGGTCTATGAATTTCTGGCCTGAATCATAGAGTATTATTATTATAATTAAAACAATAAATTTCAGTTTATTTCATTTATTAAGAAAGTTTATAAAGTATATATATCATGTTACGACCCATGGGGGCGGAGTAGTAACGTTTAACGTGAGTAAAACCGCGGTAGCGGCCCGTCATGAAATATGTCGAGCCGTGTAAAATATATTTTTTATACTGGCTTGGTTAAAATTATATAAGATGCAATAATATCAATTTCATCATCATTCCACTTGGTGGTAGTACTTTGCAAGCACTTCTGAATAGGTATCCACTTATCACATATTCTACCGCCAAACAGCAATACTTGTAGTCTTTTCCAATCGAAGAAGTAACAAAGATAAACAAAACTTAGATACGTATTTCATGCGATTTGCTAATAGCTCGACTATGTTGTGTAGTACTAACAGTCCTTGATTAATATTTTATTATTTATAATACAACACTAATCAACTTAACTAAACATATCAACTATAATTTTATTTCCAAAGTTCCTATCAAGTGAATATCATAGATTATTTAAATTTTGCTTATACGGCTTTTGTCTCCTTGTGGTTGAAAAACGACTATGATAATCTTGGGTTACTATTTGAAGGGTAAGTGAGCCAGACTAACTATAACAACTTCTCAATTCGGGTGCTTTTCGGGTCTTTTTTGTATTTTGTTATAATGTCGCGTACTTAACTATAAATTATGTTTTAAGGGTAAGAACATTGTTTAAATTGTTTTCCTTTTTAATTGATTATATTTTAATCTTTAACCTCATTGAACTATATTAGAATTGTTAGATTTATTGGAATAGATAAATAACCAACACTAGAATATTTTTTCTTAATCGGTGATCCCATAACACACACAAAAGAAAAACGTATGGTCAATACAAATATTTGTCATGAAAGTCGGAGCTACTAAGACATACAAAATTAACAGTGATCACAAGACACCGTTGAGTTCAGAAGAAAAATCAGTTGATTATTTTTTTAAACGAGACATAATTTATTTAATTAATCTTAAAAAAATATATTATAGAATATATTTGCAATAAGTAAAACTGATTTTGATATACACTTAGATTAACAGTACCTACATAATATGTATTCTAAATATAACACGGCGTTTTCTAGGCGTAATACCGCTTTGACTAGTACATAAGGCAGGTCAATACAGTTGGCGATCGACTAGTAAGTTCAGTTCGTTGTTGACATTGCCGGCCGGTTACGTGAGTGAAATAAAAATACCCGACGCCGTCGAACCTGTGGTGTGGCAATAGACTTCCACATTGATACAGATGAATTAGAATCGTATAAACGAAACGCTTAATGTATACATAACCACGTAGAATCAAAGGGTCTGATTTGCATAGTTCCCGGTACAACCTTATTATTCGTGTGTGGTCTACGTTACCATGGTTACGCTATCGTGGAACGACCGATCTTAGCCGATGGACGGCTAACGCTAATTGTAGTACCAAAGAAACAGAAGACTTCTAAATGTCACCAGTTGACCGTTAGCCTCATTTCCTATCTATTCAATATAATTAACAGCTATTTAATTACAAAGGTCGAGACCTCAATCTGATTAAGTGAAATGTACGTTTAACATTGGATTGAAGATATTGTGTTCGAGATACATATTGATTCGATTACTATCATTAGTCAATAAGTCGATTCAAAAACCTATAATGTAACATTACAACATATTGACATTATAAAAATAATTATGTATTACTTACTATTCGAAGAAATGTAAATAATGTATTAGCATAATAACTGTGAATCAAGTTTGTGATGTCTGAAAAGGATGGATCAATAATATATGTATATATGTATATCTCACAAGTTACACTACTAATTTGTATCCAAATTTAAAAAAAAAGACGTTATAATTTTTTTAAATATAAAATCACAAACAGTACATTATTTCTTTATAATGATAATAATCAGAGTTTCATTAAATTGTATTAAGAAAATTTAATGAAAACGTCAAAAACACAATAGATATACAACAAACACTTTATAATTAATTTCTATTATTTTAACGAAATACTTTTATTGTGTGTTTAAAATTATGTATTAGGTATTATATTTTTTTTTTATCAGAGTAATAATTTAAATAATATATTTTCGTTTTTTACTTAATATACGATAAATTCTTATTTTTAAATTCTGTCTATTGTATTGACCAATTTATTAAAATCGGTTTTATAAACAAAACTTGACGTTGACGATAGTTGGTTATAACAATACACTTTATTATTATTTAAGTAAAATAATGTAGTTTTATTTATTTTTCAATGCATTTTCTATAAGAATTATATGTTAATTATTTTTCCATAAATTAATGTTATATTTTAATATAAATATTGAAAAATATAATAGTAATAAATTATTTATAATTTACTACGAAAGAAATAAAAACTTATATTTCGCTAAAATCTTTTACCTCGAAATTAAACATTAATATTACTGAGGTAGTGCCACCTTAGGCCTCACCTATTTTTGTCCAATATAAATTTAGTAGCCAAATCCGGTTAATTATTACAACTGGTTTATAATTAAGTCTAGCCTTATGACCCGAATAGTGGTAATACCACACAAAATCACGCAACTATAGTACGGGTGAGTAGAGATATTATAATAAGATCCTATAATCAAATGGACTGGTCTATTTAGAATGAATTACATTAACATATCAAAGTTTAACCAAAGTAAATAATAATTAGATAGTTTAATCTCTGTGCGAGAACATCGTACGGTGTAAGTCCTAAAATAATATTTGCTTTACGTATGAGTAAAGTAGTTAGGATAGGATGAAACGTAGGAAACTTTGAAGAAAAGGAATTTAATATATTCTCCCCATTATGATAATACATTTAAGGCACAGACCCGAATCAAAAGGAAAATAAACACATTTAAACGGTCTGTAACTTTGCCACTGTTAGTTACCTCTTCCTTTTGTGGTGAATATTTGAACCCATTTCATAACGCTCCTTAAATACATGCTTGTCAATACGCATGTGACATGTTTTCAACTGACACATGCCCCACGATGTTTTACTTCAGAGTCTAGCCTGAGATGAATTATGAGATCAAATTAAGCACATGAAAATTGTTAGGGCGTGTCTGGGTTTGAATTCGTAATTTTCGGTTAAGGTAAACATCAGACCATCTTGGCTTGCTAAAAATAATTTTCATATCAATCTTCTTCAGTTTAAGCCAGACATTATAAAAACTTTAAAATATTATCGTCTACAGATTATCATATTTCAATCGGCCTTATTATTATTATAATTATAAAAACGATAAATTATGTTGTATAGAAATTATTAATTCTACTGAAAATTGTAAGCTAAGCTTAGTGTCATAGGTAAAATGTTTTTAGGTCGCTACAACTAATTAAACGGCTGTTGTTCACGCAAAATACCGGTAGCTCGCGTAGTAAAGTACAGCTTGTGATTACCGGTTCGTGATGAAAAAAAAAAACATAATCGTAGTAACATTATACTTTGGTGTTTATAACTGGGTCAATTATATTTTTCTATATTATTGTACCTATTTAGGTACGTATATTTATGACATTAAAATAAAATGAAATAGCCTTGAACATTAAAGATTTATTTTAATTAATAAACCGTAATTTTATAGTTGCTTTGATTAGATTATGCTATATTATGTAAAGTAAAAAATAGCCTTCGCATGTTACACTATTTGGCAATGGCTTTATTCCACCAGTTTAATCCAAAGTGGACTGGATACACTTATGGTAGAATATCATTCCACGAATGCAATTTTCCTTAAGATATTTTCCTTCTAAAGTTGAATTATAATAAAAATAAAGTACACGAAAACTCAGCGTTCTAGGTTAAGATTTACGTGTTTTAACTACTAAACTACTTTAACTGTTAATGTGGTATGTCATATTCAATGATAGTGTATTAACTTTTAACTATGTTCGAAATAAAAAATCTTAAATTGACTAAGATAAAACGATTTGTCAAAAAAAAGTCTATATATGTAATACCTACTTGCCATTCATCTTATATGATATATTTAGTGAAGATCCATTTCAATTTAAATATTTCAGTATTATAAAAGATGTTATGCATTGATTAATGAATGCTTTCTGAATTCACTCGGTTGCGCGTATCATCTTTCAAACGCCTGTCAAAACTTCACGCTACCGACGACCTTTTCGGTTAGCCTGTGACGGTTGCGTGTTAACGAGTTCGATACCTGATAGAAGTAATTGACTTGAAATGGTTATAGTTATAAATGAATTTAATTAATATTAAGTTTTTTTATAGTTAATTTGATATAGATTATATACTAGTCTTGTTACTGATCGGGTGTTATTCAATTCAATTGCAATCCATAACGTAATTATTTAATATCAAGAATATTTCTTTTATTAAAACCCACCTTATCCTTAAGCTACAGCTACACCCTTATATTAGAACCATACGCTTATATGTCTGTAGAAATAAAATAAGCGTCAATAGAGCAATGATTTACGGGCCGCCTAGCGATGTAGAAAGTCACAGGATCGATTCTGACCCCTTGACCTTACAAGTGATAAGATATGAAAAAGGAGGGGTAAATAGGAATATTAGTAATTCCTTAATAAAACAAAATAGTTAATAAAAAATTGCAAGCACTCTATCTGTTGAGTTTTTGATGCATTTCATTAGAATACTGAAGCCGGGTTATTTCTGCGCAGTTGGCTAGTCCCCTTGAAAATGACAGAGGTAGCTGAACTCGTTTAAAATGACATAATGCATAAGTAAAAATTTTCTATACAACTGCAACTGTTAGATGTATAAATCGCACTTTACGCCGTCGTGTGTTGCTGGCACTGGCACTGACACAACCTTATACACCATTATAGTAAATACATCATATAGATATATAAATTAATGCTAGTCTATCACAAAATGGGAAAACTTCTTTGATTGATTGATTAATTGACAGCCTGTTGACGACCATCAATTTTGACATAAAATAATAAGATTCAATCGATATTGTATGTATCTACAGATGGCCCAGTGGTTAGAACGCGTGCATCTTAACCGATGATTGCGGGTTCAAACCCAGGCAAGCACCACTGAGTTTTCATGTGCTTAATTTGTGTTTATAATTCATCTCGAATATGCTCCATACCTTCTCCTCAAAGGGAGAGGAGGCCTTAGCCCAGCAGTGGGAAATTTACAGGCTGTTAATGTAAAATGTGTGTATGTACCTACAGATAAGCCTGAACCAACTATTAGCTAATCCTTAACCAGAATTTACTCATCACTAGTTCAGATATGATTGATGGCTTCATCAACACAGAGCGATTGCGAATCGTTTCATCATCAGACCTTTATCAGCGAACAGTATTACATAGAATTAACACAATCTTCTTAAACAGAGTGATGATTATCATTTCTGATAATGTAAGTAACCATAACCACCCGACTAATATGATTTCATCATAACCTGCAAAAAAAGTGTAGTCGTTATGATAGCAATGAGCAAAACTACTTCTAAATTAAGTTATTAATTTGACATTAGGTTCTACAAATTGCTATATTAACATGATTATATCGATTATGTTATGTGAATACTAATTTTCTCGCAGGCTCGTTTTGTATCCATTGATGATTAAAATTTTACTTGAATACAATTTCAATTTGTTGTAAATAAACGTCGTCATATAATTTATTAAATACAAAATTGACTGAGAGCCGAAAAAATTGTGCAGCCAGATTAAATTCTACCATTTTCTCCAATACGAGAAGACTCATTTGGAGCAATTATAGGCAGTTTCTTTCTTACATACAGTTGACGAATACGATATCTATTTCTAGTATATTGAGTATTTTTTATTTCCTATAGACGATATCTAATAATTGTGTTTGTGCAAATAATAAAATTAAAGGAATATTCTGAAGTAAGAGACGTAGAGTTTTTTAAATATGTAATAAAATTACACGATAAATCAACTATTTTCTCAAAGTGTAATACGTTCTATTTTTACAGACATACATCATCTTGAGACAGATTTTACAACGTGCTCCAAGAATTCGCAATATCTCCACTTACCTACCTCAGTCATAAACTCTTTTATTTTCATTCCCGTAGGTGATTCTGAATGCAATTTAAGCCTGTCCGAAGCAAATGCTTAATAAAAACTGACAGCCAGTTTCGGGTTATGGGTACCAGGAATTGTAAACTATTTTAAATATATTACAACAAGTTCTTGCCTGCAACTTTCCTTATGCGATCTTTGGCTATGGGGCTGTTTTTAATAATATTTGGGTTCAATTTTAATATCTTGGATTAAAAATAAACCCAGAGACACACTTGCGCTTATCTCATTATTTGTATTTGGTGCAATGTGTAAACTGCATGACACAGAAATATTTTGGTGGACCTCTAACCCCAAAGCAAATGCACTTAGCAAATATCCACCTAATTGGATCTTATGACATCCAATTATTAAAATTTGTCGACTCTTATACTAAATGGCCGGAATCTCACGTCAAATGACAGTTAAAAAAAAACAAATGCATACTTTTTAGCGATCCTAAGATAAGACAAAAGGCTTAATTGAATATAGTTAAACGAACCAACATCCAAAGCGCTATCAAACCGCAAACCGAACTAGAATTATTTGTGCCAATGACTTGATAATTCCGTATTGTTTAACCGAGGCTCGGTTTAATTAACATGCCAAGTTATCTGGATGTAGCCTTAAACGTGAAACTTTTAATCAGAAGGGCTAAGACTTGCTAATTTACATAGTTAAACAATTCGCCGCGTTCTTTCTTCGGATTTTACATCTAGATATTAGTAACGGGAATGTCAATCGGATACGAGGTACTTGTTAAGTACTGAGGTCAGCTGTTTACGTAAACTGATTACTAGGGTCACATAAAGTTAGGACTGCATTTCATATGCCTACACTTAAATTGCATTGATATATTTATTGCTACTAATACATGTTACTTTAAATTTAAACGTGACAGCTGCCTTTACTTATTTACTAGTAAATTTAGGCTTAGGTTTAAAAATACGATTACAACATATTTCATAAATTATTTTTTCTTAGTAAATAGCAAATGTTTCTTAGTAACAGCCAATCATATAAGATTCCGAATAATAAATTAAAAAAAAAAATTAAATTAATAAAGGAAAGGTACTTCATGGTATCGTAATAACGGCGTGGATAAAGCCGAGACGTGGATCTTAATCAAATTAATAACTTAGAATTTTGTGTCGTGAATATCTGTTTATAATTCATCTTTTTCTCTGCTAAGAAGGGGATTAACATGCGAAAACCTATATTATTATTAAGAAATAATTCTCTCATTTCCCACCAACCCGTCGTCAAATAGCATAACGAAATAAACTCCAGGTTGTTTCCAATATTGATTTGTTTGATTAGGTGTTGATATTTTTATTTCTATTATAAGCAAAATAATGTTCATATAGGTTAGTTTTAAGAACACGTTTGACTCATTATTTTACAAAATTAGTTTCATTTAAAATTAAATTATTTGCAGGAAACAAATTAAAAACCAAAATAAAAATACTCAACGTTTAGGCAATTTTTTATGAAGGCTTGTACAAAATTACGAAACATTACATAATCTGACCTCTATAGATCAGATTCATATCCACCAGCAGTCACTTATCAAACATCCTATAAAGATAAACCGATATTCCACAATGGTGTGGTCGAAGCGTCCGGACTGCGATCATAAAACTTAACTCGCGGTGGCCGGTCCGTCACACGTTTTTATGACTTCGTATTTGTACATAGAGCAGCACAAGTTTTGTATTAGGAAAATATATATAGTCAACACTTATAAATCAATAAGTTGTTTTAGTTTCATATATTGTATCCACCTGGTGACGTATATCTTTATTCAATCGAAGATGAAATATATCTTTTATATATTTTATCATTGTACATTAAAATCCAGATTATTTTTGTTTGTTTTCTTGCATTATTATCTTCTTAACTTCTCGTTTACGACCGTCAAACGACCTCGACGTATTTTTTTTTATCGCTACCCGTATAATGTATACTGTCTTTAAATAATACGATAAACCGGTTTAGTTTATTTTTTCAATTATTCCATTCATTGGTTCAAGTTCGAAATTCCTTTAGTATATGTTTTATTGTGTCTTGCGGGCCGGATGTAGACGTACTTGTTTGAGGTCGCTTGTATTCATTTCATTAACAGCTATACCTTTAGATATACCTATGTAAGTAGTAATCATTTGCATTGCCTTTTGCAAAAGTAAAACGTTCCTCAACCTATCGATATAATTACGCCATTTCGACTCAAACCTACTTTAATTCCATACAAGTTCTATACAAGTAAAATCATATTCTCACGAAACCGAATATTTAATTTATTTGTGAAAGTATTCCGATTTTAATTAATTTTCAATTATTACAATAGCCGAAAGCAATCACATTTGTGATTATTTTATACGCACGAATACGTATAAATAAACGTAACAGGTAAATAAGAAGTTTCGTCATTGCCATCGCAAACATTTTTATGCCGTCTCGAATTTCGATATAACCGTGAAGTGAGCCTATGAGAGTTTTATAGTTCTCGAATACATTTTGAATGCATTTTATCTCCCGTGTGCCGTCAATCAATGTTTTGAAACCAAGAAATCTTCGCTGTAAAATCAGTAACGGAGAGATTTTTTCGTCAGAATGCGTATTCGTAAAACAACTAGTCATAGTTGGCACCTTAGACAAAAGAAACACATTGAGTTTTTTTCAAAACTTTTTATGTTAGATTTAATTCATTATATTGGAAGTATATTAATGGCATACCTATACTATAATAGATAACTATACTATACTAGTGGACAATGGTAAAGTGAATAAGTGAAGGATATATTGGTATATATATTTTGTATAGTTGTCGTCTGCGACTTCTCTCGCGTTTTAGGGGTTGGTTATGTATGTGTTAACAAAAAAAATGTCCTTCCTTGGAGTTCAAGTTTGCTACATACCAAATTTCGTCAAATTCGGTTCATTTGTTTGGCAGTGAAAGAGTGACAGACAGACAGACAGATAGAGTTACCTTCACATTTATAATATTAAGTATAGATTTTGGAGCATTAGTGCAAAAAAACTGTAATATCTTCTCTTATTATCTGTACTAGCAGTAATGATTTGGACAGTAGATACTTTTAATTCTGATTTTGTAAATATTTGACGACATGAAAATAAATGAATCTTAACATGGTTAACGTCACACATTTAAAGACGAAGAAAACAAAAAGTTCTGTGTATTTTATTTTGCACATTCGGCGTGAGTTTGTAATGTTTTCGAAATCACTTGTCCATTATGAGCAACACATACTTTATCTTTAAGATGAAACTAAAAAAATTAAAACGAGACCCGGTGAACGGGGCGGCAATGCAATCATTAAAGTCCTAATGGCAGCTTAAATGGCTTTAAATCACGTAATCTTGCTGCGAGTTTTTCAAGAGTGCGTTTATACACCAACATAATCATTGAACAAGGTTCGAAGTCCAACGTATTTTATTTATGTGAACTTAAGAATTTTGAAAAGTTATTGAACAACTAAATCAATGAAAAAATAATAATTATAGGTTAAAAGTATATCGGAGCATATTCAATCTAGAAAGAATTTGACATTTAATATGACTGACATAGCCAGTAAGGCTCAACACGTGCGTTCATTCTTGGCGTGGGTGTCAATATGTTTGTAACAAAGCGGCAGTCGAATGTGAAGCTGGATTTATTTCATTTCTAGCTTATAACTCAGGCCAATACGTGACCGATGCTCACGCCTACGCGTGCTAATATATCTTAGGAGTGAACATACAAGATGATTGCAAGCTTACGATCGCGTACTTAGTAACATGCATTTGCATACGCCCGGAAGAAAACATTTAAACTAGTTTTACTGTTGCCGTCTCTTTCTATCGGTCTTGCGTTAATGAGGATAGTGGTCAATTGGAGATCTAGTCATCGGGTAAGCTTGGGTTCATTTATAATCGCGCGAATTAATAATTTAACGCTCCTAGGCCTATGAAGAAAATCTTCAAATATCGAATTTAAATTTTTTGATGATATTAATAAAAAGTAAACTGTTACGGTTTCCCGGTGTAAGCATCCGTTCGGTTATAGTTATGGGTTCCGAGAAAATATAGTGAGCATTCCACAGCACTTAGTAATACGAAACGGTAGCTTTGTGAGAACCAAATGCTAAATGGCTAAATAATCAAATTAAATCGATGCATAGTATTTGGAACAATAATAAAACCCACGATAAGTATACACCTATATTGTTCATGATTACATTAACATGACTCTATGATTTGTGCTCGTTGAATTATATCCAGGTGAAATGGTAGCGATTTTCACATACACTACCGGGGTCATATCAGACTACTATTAATGGCTAAAGGTCACGTGGAAAGGTCATATCCTGTTCTGCCCGCTTTCTACAGCTCTGATTTTAACTGGTGCAACTTTGCCGCCGTCGGCCATTTAAAAGGTCAACTAAAAAATGTTATCTATTTTCAGTCTTACTCTAAATTCTATGGAAAATGTTGCAACTAAATACCATTTGATACGGATACATTTTATATTAAAGAGCAATTTACCTAACGTTTAAACGTGAAAGTTATTTAGTTTTTGTTACTTTTCATGATTTGTAATAAACGACAACAAGTTTTTTGGTTTTTTTTATTTTCGTTATACAATATCTGAATTAAATGATGCATGACAATTAATAGTTTCTTAGCTATTTTATATTTTGCAACGTATTCAAGACGCTTTAAGTGAAACCAGCATGGAACCCGGAACGGTTTTGATATGCGCATCGTTTATCACAAACGTGAAGTTAAAAATTCATCGAGGAACATCAGGTTCGATGGGAACTCGTGGATTGCAATTTTGCGGCATTGATTACTTGATAGACTTTGTCGATGAGAAACGCTGAAGCGCCGCGGGTCCACACATAATATCATAAGTGGTTAGGGACTTTAAAGGACTGCTATCCAGCGATAGCCAGTATTGCGTTGTTCGCCTTAAATGGCCAACTTTTTGTTATAATGAATTTCATACAAGTTAACTTTCTACTGTGAACGATTGCGCCCCCACTTTGCAACGGTTGCATCATCGGCGTAATTACATCCAAAAAATAATGGAAAAATTAAGAAATAATCTTCGTTGTTCCTTTCATGAATTGTCTTTTTATACTTTTTTCTATGTTAATTCTGTATTATTTTAGCTCTTATGTACATACATATATGAGGTAAAAAACCTGCTTTATATTTCCCAAGAAATATAATTATACATCATTTTTTAAATATAATTCTCTCAAGTCATTTGGCATCTAAGATTAAATATGTAATAAATAAATAAAATGTAACTTTTTAACACGTAACACTGCGTTATGTAATTTAAAAACGCATTACAACGACTCTGACTCCATTTGACGGAAACCAAATATTTGTGGAGTAATAACCGAGTACACATAAATGGCCAAATACAGAGAAACAGGAACCAAAGGTTTCGATAACCTGTTTAGTCTTAGAACTATGCTTACGAAAGCGGTGTTAGAAAAAGTTTAGTAACAATAGTCTCGACTTAGCGAAGTCGATTAGATCGGATTTATCGAACGCATTTCTAAATAGATAGGATCGTATGGATGCTTACATTGAATTAATTCGATACATCTAAGATAAGTACTTCCTTGATTCTAATTAAGAAGATATATTTATTGAAAGACATTTTATTACAATACATGCTATTCGCTTTCTATATAAATATAAACATTCAAATAATTGGTATCTGAAATGGTTTACCGTTATTACAAAAACTTTGTTTAATGATATATGTTTCAAACGCGTGTGAAAAGTTTTATCGTGTACGCAAAGTAAAGCATTCGTAACAGAAGTGGGAAAAGTGGCATCTACTAATGAAAGTGATTGCGTGTTAGACAGTTCACACGCCTCCGCTTCATGCCAATTATTAGACATCTATACATAAACTAAAACTGGAACGGGATTGTATGTTTAATTTATTTTTTATTACGTACAATTGTTTCCTTTAACTATACAATAAAGAAAATTAAGCTGGCAACTAAAAATATATCAATATTTATAAATTCATAACATTATCTTTGACCCTAAAAATGTTTAAAATATTTTGTTAAGTATCAAGATTAAATCTTATTTAAGTGTTTGTGGAGCCGTTACGTGAAAATTTAAATACAAAACATATTCTTAGATTTACAAGATAGAGACAAACACGCAAACAATAATTAATGCGTTACTTTTTTTTACTATTGGTAGGATTTTCGCCGAACACACAGCTTTGTTGTGCCGTGTTCCGGTTTGAAGATTAAATGAGCAATTGTAATTACAGGCCTACGACAAGAAGCGTAACATATTGCAATCCAAGGTTGACACTGAATTGATGGTGCTGTGTAATGTTTTTTTTTTAAGTCTCATTTTTTATGACAATGACTCTTGCCAATTGGGTGGCATTTTCCTCAACGTTTTCGTATAAAAAAAAAAATAATTGGTAATAAAGATAGGCAACAATATAACGTGATAGCGGCATCGATAAAAAAGTTTTACCAGTAAAAAATATTACTCGAATACGTTCAAAATACTATAGCTATACGAAAATATTCACGAGTGAAACCGCTTTACAAGTCTTTATCGATTCCTTTTTAAAAGCAACTATTACTCACAATTAGTTGTTTCGAAATTTAATAAAACTATCAATTCAACATAATACTAGAGAGGCAACCATTGAATGGTTAAATTAATAAATAGGTACTAAATAAAAGTTGAGG
This sequence comes from Vanessa tameamea, assembly GCF_037043105.1. NCBI lineage: Eukaryota > Metazoa > Arthropoda > Insecta > Lepidoptera > Nymphalidae > Vanessa > Vanessa tameamea. Next base: position 4,216,088 of record NC_087318.1, on the reverse strand, counting down.
CTTTTTAATTTTAAATGAATTTAGTCGTATACTACATAAACATATTTTATACACTTATTTATGGATCGCTCTTCAAATATGACAATACAATATTCTTTAACGACTAAAAAACAGTTTGGTTTAATGTTCAAACAAGACAGCACTGGGCTTGACTAGACTATACTGTTAACAATTTTATAAAAGTATAAAGAGTAATATTTTCATGAGCAAATAAGAATCGATTTCGAATATCGGTCACAGAAGCATCAGGTAAGTCAAGAAAATAATTGTAATGATGTTAACATATGGTAAGAAGAACTGCTGCAGGATGCCTTGAGGTCGTAAACTCGTCCATGTGCGTACTAAAGCGAGCTTATTGTGGAAAGCTGCTTGCCTTCGGTCTGCACTCAATCCGCGCGTAAATACCAATCGTTTATATTACATACATAATTATACAACTGTAACTCTTATGTTTTTAAATATAAGGACTAATTTTGCTTATCTATGTATGATAATATGGTATGTACGTAGCCGTGGATTCTCATAGCAGTAGTAGAACAAATAGTACGTTTCTACTACCGGTAGTTATGTAAAGGATGGTTCACATCATTATGTCACGGTTAATACCATAACTTTAATTTTGTTATTCAAATGTAGGAATACTTTTTTTTAATTGTGTAATAAATAATTATATTAAATAATAAAATACCAGTATTAGAACAATGAGTTTCTCATTACAGTAAAGTTACATAATACGCATTAATTTCTATCATCTGTCATTTTTATTTTCTTAATTAAGACGCGTAATCACACATTGTGATGCAAATGTCAGAAATTTAATGTAAGTTGATCTTCAAAACGTACAAACGGTCAATCCATACACGGTTCAACGTTAAACGGTTAATGCATATTTTATTAATGTATGTAATTGTCTATATTGGTTTTACGATTTGATTCATGAAGGACGCGTCGTGTCCGCCGTGCGTCGTGGAGTTCATTGAATTGTTTTTTTTTTTGGAACATCGATTATGTATTCGTCACTATGAAAATATCAATATGCCTAATGGGGTTACGCGTCTTTATCACTTATAAAACTTCTGTTTTTGTACAGATTTTTGGACAATATAATAAAATAAAACAGTAACGAGTTTGAACGTATTACTAAATAAATAAAAATTACCATTATAACTTTAGAATGGTTTCCATGAAAGATATTTCTATTAAAAATAAAAAATAAAAAAAAAATTCTCTAAGAATTAGACCTACTTCGATGCTTTTAATATTAGAGTTTTGTCGAAAAAATAAACACCTACATATTTCTAGTAGATCGACTCTGTATATCTTGAACCATTTGTTGTTTCAAGATAACAACATTTTCAACGAATAATTTATGAATATTGTTGCCATACATTTAAATAATTAGTAAAATAGTTACAACTGAGCTTTTAAGTTATTATCAAAACTGTAAATGGATACAATTTGAGTTTATTTATAAATCAATTGTAAAACACAGTCGTGGCGCTTGAATAAGCTGTACGGCTGTAAATTAATAAATTCGTAGAAAGGTAACCTAATCTTACTCGTTTGTTGTCTGAATTAAGAGAGATATCAAATTGTAGGTGTCGATTACGGATAGCAAAATACAATGATTGTTGCGATTGTAAATTAATTACTAGATTGTGAAAACGACACTTTCTATATCTTCATCAACAAAAACTAGTTGCAGTTTGGCGTTTGCTTGCGCAAGAATTTGACGCGTAAATTGCTACTTATTAACAATGGCCGCGTTCTTGCGCTATTGTTAAGAATAAAACTTGTCAAACATTACGATTCGATTTGAAGGCGCGGTTGAAATATAGCATAAGCAATTAACTACATTTCAGTGGAAACATTTTGTATATTTTAATATTACACGTTTATGTTTCCGTAAAATTTTAGTTGAGTTTGTGTTTAAGCTTAAGATAAATCAGTCATCACAAAACGTCAGGTCACTGTCTATTTCACATATACATACATTTATTGTATTTTAAAATGGTATACGGCAACGCTGTGGAATATGCGTTACTTGGTGGTAGGGCTTTGTGCAAGCCTGTCTGGGTAGGTACCACTCACTCATCAGATATTCTACCGTTAAAAAACAGTACTGAGAATTGTTGTGTTCCGATTTGAAAGGTGAATGAGCCAGTGTAACTACAGGCACAAGGGACATACATCTTAGTTCCCAAGGTTAGTGGCGCATTGGCGATGTAAGGAATGGTTAATATTTCATACAGCGTCATTGTCTATGGGTGATGGTGACTTACCATCAAGTGGCAAATATGCTCGTCCGCTAACCTATGCCATAAAATAAAAAATATATATCATAATTATTTTAATATTTAAACAACTTTATACCAGATCTGACCTAAAAAATATGACACAACAAGTATATATTTTATTATGCAGTGCGAGTACATTCCGGCTCGAAAAATAAAATGTCAATAAACGCCCACTTGAACTTTCGTTACCTACGCAAACATTGACACTCCTTTTTAATCTTAAATCTTCCGAAAACGCATTTAATCTCGCTCACGTTTCGCTAAAAACTGTATAGTTCTAGCTGAGGTATAGCTTTGTTCAATGCACCGTTATGTTTAACTTCGTTTGGGCATAAATTTTGAACAAACAAAACATCCGTTCGAAGCCCTTTACCAATATGAAGAATGCGTTTTCTGTATAAATATTTAGATTCTCTATCAACATTTCACCTTTGGTTTGACCGACAGATTTCGTCTATTTATTATATTGTAATGAGTTGCTTTGCCTGGCTTAGCCTGCTCAGGTGTTTTGTGGACAAATATTTTTAGCCCAGAATAATCTTTTATGAAGAACCAATTGTAAACATTATCTGGATCTGGAGTTAAGGTATACCTAAGATGATTATAAATAATAAATATTTAAAGGATTTTTATAGATGATAGATACAAAGACAGAAAACTTTTACACAATATACTTTGGCCTTAAAATCGATGATTATTTTAATATACGATTTATATATTTACGTTAATTTGACATTATATATGTATAATATCTACGATAGATTATCTAAATAAATATCTTATAGATCTTGTCCTTGTCAAAATATTTTCAATGAGGAAGCATTTTACAAAACATTAATATTTATGTTAGAGACGATCATTAATAGTCTCTAAACCAAGAACAATACGAAACGCGAATGTGGTACGCCTGACCAATAGTAATATAGCCCATATTGTGACCGTCTCTGACATTAATAAAATAGTATTTATTGTATTGACGTATGTATCGGTAGTATGTGTATTTTTTTTTATTGGAATGGAATTGTAAAAAAGTATTGTGCATAATTTAAAAAATATGGAACTTTATTGAGATTATTGTATCACTGCTAGAGTACGCAAATATCATCTTGATTACGTTTGATGTCTTATAACGATAACATCAATACGAACAATTAGCCATTTAAATGAATTAGACCTCTATCGTGTTTTTTTCCCCAAATTTTTGCCTTCGTTATAATTTTAAGCTGGTGTCTTTCTTAAATCAAATACTTTTACTTTTATTTAAACGAAAACCGAATTGGTTTTTACTATAAATTTTATATGTTATATTTAATTGTTATTAAGCCAAAACGCTTATATATAAAAACAACTTTAAAATATATTACAAACAGAGACAATTTAAGCTGTGTAACTTCACGCAAAGACTATAATGATGTATCATTTAATGTTGAAATGTGTTTCATGTGATGCATATCACACATAAGATCAAAATGTCATGCATTTATAATTGAAAATTACATAATTAAATTATTCCGATGCATTTAGGTATAATTATTTGATTAGTTAAGGGTTTATTTAAAGTCAAGATATGAATAAAAATGTAACTACATTCGTATTCATAGAGCCCTTTGACATTTAACTTTTAATGATACCAAGTTGAGTATGGAACGCGTATGCAAATATGAAGAGCATCAAGGAACTTGAAGATTCAAGTAATGAACTGAATATTCGTAATTACGAATATAAAAGATGTGACGTTCGGAATGTTACTCGAATAAATACGTCAGTAAATAAATACTACAGTTTTCATAATTAAAAGCATGTATAAGAGAAGGGGATATATCTGCATGAATTTAATTATAAATAGTATTTATATACATATATTTCTTGTTTTAATGTCGCAGACTGGCCTATTGACCACCCGATGGTATGTGGTACCACTTACCACTAGGTAAGCCTGTAGACATTTGTACTGTAAGAAATAATCATTACTCACGTCACCAATGCGCCTAAAACTTTAGGAACTAAGATGTTATTTCCCTTGTGACTGTGAGTTATACTGGCTCATTCGCCTTTCAAACTGGAACTCAACAATACTAAGTATTGCTGTTTGGCGGTAGAATATAATATAATAGTGGGCGGTACTTACAAAGACTTTCTATTTCTTTGTCTGACGTCATTTATTTATTATTAACAAAATAATTAAAAAGCACGTTTCGAATTATGATTGATTCTCGTTTTATATTCATTGTTTCTCGAACTAATTGTCAATGTACATACAAAAATTTTCCTATATGAGATATCGATAAAGTATATACATATTTAATGGCATCAATTAATAAATAAAATTTCATAATAATTAAATAACGTATAAATGTTATCTATATCGCGATCGTGAATCTTGAACAACGTCGATAGAAAGGGATTGATGAACGATACGGTTGATTATTATCTCTACAAATCCTTAATTAAACAAGATCAACATTCTCATTATCACGTTTATACTTTCATATGAATGCCTCGCCATCTTAGTGACTAGGATATAAAGCTATACATCTTGAGATCCTGAGTTTAACTTTCGGGTTGGGCCAATACTCTCTGGTTTTTATTTCAATTGATTACTTCCCATTTGATGAAGATTACAAAATTTATGAATATAATACGAATTTAATTAATTAATGAAGTGTTAGTTTTATGCGCGTATATATAATAAATCCAATCCTGGTAACCATAAACCGTAGATTTTTCCCGAAAATGTTACTATCAACAACCATTTTCGTGGGGATATAAAATCCTCACGTATTCATAACAATAGTCTCAGTTCGTGGCTAATTAAAAAACAGTACTCATCCTCCTCCTTTATCCCAATTTTACTTGGGGTCGGAGCATCATGTCTTCTTCTTCCATACTTCTCTGTCGGACGTCATCTCACAAGTAACATTCTTTCTAACCAAATCGTCTTTCACACAATGCACTCTAAAAAAATTATATAATTTTCTCTGCAGAATTGCTATTCGCAAGGTATTATTGCGTCGGCAACTGTACCACTTATATTAATCTTTAGGTATAAGATATACGGGCGTTGGCGGTACGCACTCCTTGGGCACGTGCGCTTAAGCATTAACACTACAATTATGTATAAGCAAAGTCACGACATGCTACAAAAGATTGTTGATATAACATTACTACTGGCTGTCTGGAATTTTCATTCAAAGTGGTTTAAAATGAGCTGAGACAATTGTAGGTTTGATTTAAATTAAGATAAACTTAGGCTACTTTCAAAACTGTAAAGGCACTCGTTATATTTGGCGTGATTAAAATGTTTGTGATTACTGTTCTTGAATACGATATTGCCTTAAATTATTTAATATGAAATAAAAATTTATATGTAAATTTTTAAAAACAGTTACAGAATAGTCTTTTTTTTTTTTTAATAAACTACGAGTCATTGCGTCGTTACATCTAAATGCTTTATATATTACTAGTTAAGCTTTCGCCGTATTATCTAACTATCGCAAAGACAATGGACGGCGCATGCGTAATGCGTTATCTCAAATCTACCTCTTGCCACATTCAACTCTCCTAATGAGAAGACTGTTCCAATTCTCTATGTATATGCTAATTGAAGAAATAGGAACAAGAAATTTTTCTATTCTAATATCTAATTGAAGTTAATTGAATGCGTGGGCTACAAAGATTTTGATAGAAGTTTTTATTTTCCAGGTGTGCGGATAAAAACGTAGATACAGTTTCCAAAGGATGAGGAGTAAGCAACGAAGTTGGGATAGCTTTGTCGGCCTGGATACACTGAAGTCAACAGGTGAGTGAAGTTTCGTAACAATATATGCGTGTATCATTGTATTGCCAATCAGATGGGATACTCCTTGTAGTATAATATTATCATAATACAGTATTAGGTTAGAAGAGCGTACTCTTTCCTGAAAGGCCGGCAACGCACCTGCAAGCCCCCCGGTGTTGCAGATGTCCATGGGCGGTGGTAGACACTTTCCATCAGGTGAGCCTCCTGCTCGTTTGCCACCTCTAGTATAAAAAAAAAGTATAAAAAAAAAAAAAAATTAGGTTACAAAAACACAAATAATTATATGATTAATTAAATCGGATAATGCATTCTACGAAATAAAAGATAAAACAGTATATGGCAAATATTACGAGCAAATCTACATTAAATTAATTTGTATATACATGTATTTACTTTGTACTGTAAATATCTTGTTAACGGCTATTGTATTCTAGCAAGCTTATATTACACAAACGTCACAAAAATAAAGGCAGTGAATAACTAGAATTGACTGATAAATGTGTATTTAGATTTAAATCCTTACGAAATTTATACCCATCGTACATTTATAAGCATTTGCACATTGTCGTATCACATTCACGCTGTCCTGTATGATTTCCCGATTTAAGACGCTTGTCAGAGTAGAGCCACGATACATTGCGGATTATAGTTTTTTTTATGAACGTCATGAAGGCAGTCAACCAGATGGGACACCTGTTAGTAAGTGGTCACATGCCAAAGCACATTGACATGTAGATAATGTCAATTTATTTATTATTAACAAAAATAAATATAAAACACGTTTCGAATTATTGCATGATTCTCGTTTTATATTCATAGTTTCTCGAACTAATTGTCAATGTACATACAAACAATTTGCTTTATGAGATATCAATAAAGTATATGTAGATTTAATGGCATCAACTAATAAATACAATTTTATAAACATTAAAGTATTTGGAGCTATGATACATTGCGGATTAAAGTTTTTTTTATGAACGTCATGAAGGCAGTCAACCAGATGGGACACCTCTTAGTAAGTGGTCACATGCCAAAGCACATTGACATGTACCTAATGTCAACCGTGAATTTGCCAACTTAACAAAAAGTATACGATATGTAATAAAAAATAGAAATGCACAAAATATTAAACATATTTTTCTTTGTTAAATTTCAAAGATTTTTTGGTAATGAGTTTTGCCGAAATAATTAAGTCACTGTCAATGTTCGTGGTAAAACACGCGACATTAATCGTTTATTGAAGAACTTTTATTGTAAGTAGTTTCAAGCGACAATGTATTGCCACGATATCCTAAAAAATGAGAAATTATTAGTAGGAAATAGTATTGTAATAGAAAGACTCTTTCTTTCTACGTATTGTAATTAAATATGAATATACTTTTGGTCATAAGATACGTCGTAACAGACGAGGTTCTATACGCTCGAGAAATTTTGAAAGTGTGAAAAGATCTTATATAATTAAAAAAATATACAAAAAAATCTTTATTACGCTCATTTTCGCTCTTACTATTTTTTCCAATTACTAAAAGTATACTTTACGTTAATCAATATATCAAATATAACCAGGGTTTCGCCTTCACTGTGTGCGAGAGGCTTAAATTGTATCGTCGAAATACATCCTGAGAGCAGGCGATAAATAACAAACAAATTACTTTGTTGGCACAAAACGTTGCTACACGTGCGACTCGTGCGAATGACATTTGCATGCCTGAGAAATGTATACAGGACGCTTAAACTATATGAAGAAGGGAAAAGGGGAATTGTCGGATTTAGGTATATCGTTATTTTCTTCGTTTTATCAAATCAGTGTTTGCACTATTTATTTACATACTAAAAAATAAGTATTTTTTATACATTATTGTTGAAAATACACTTTTATTTGTAATCCTATTTTATTAACATATATCGTTTACGAATAAAATCTTATGACAAAATAAGGTTTTATTGTATTTAAAGTATGTAAGTAATACGAAGTTTTAATTTAAAAAAAAGTACATAATATTATGTTACATATAAATTACACTAAAATAAAGATATTTAAACATAGATATAATTGTACATAAAATATAAATAAGATTACATATTTATTTATTTATATATAATGATTATATTAAAGAGATGAACTCAAATGTCTCAAACATTACCTAATAATATACTTCTTACTCGTGATCATACGTAATGCGTAACAATAACATTTTACATTTATGAACCATTCATACATTTTAAGCGATAATTACTTACAAAAGACTAATCTCGGTCGTCAGAGTAAATGTACTTTTAAAGCGCTGTAAATCCTTTATGAGCGACAATGAAGCTAAAAAAGAGCATAATGGAATATAATGGGGCTAAAGAAAGTCATGACATTAGGTAGCCACAATGTCTCTCCTTACTTTAGATTTTTATCTGGAGTAAAGAGCAATTTACTTGAAGGTAAAGCGGAATAATTTAAATAGTAGTGGTGCATGACTTTTTATAACCAAGCAGTTCCTTTAATCTTAAATTCTTACGAGGAATTTAACAGAGTTCTAGAAATATAAAAAATAGGGACACATATGGATATATAAATATTTAAAGGTCTACAGCTGAACATCGACCTCCCCTAATTGACGCTACTCCGACCGGTCCTGTGCCCTCTGAATACAACAGCTTACCGCTGTCTTGTCTATCTTGTCTGGTCAAATATGCCTCATTCGAGGAGGTTTCTTTCTTCAAGTAAAAGGAAAAAGTGTTTCGAACGATGTATGCCTCTTCAGCCTTTACAGTATCAAGACCAAGAACGAAGTCGATTAGTACTATTTTTAAAACTGTAAAAAATATATATAGTGAAATATCTAAGAGATATGAATAACAAAAATAAACAAGTCTTATAAAAAAATATACATTTAGTTTTATATGAACATAGAAATTAGTTATATTATTAATATACGGTTTATTAGAACTTATTATATTCGGTTTATATTCGGTTCCAACTCGTCTAGTTACAAGCTCGACTCGTAACTTAGTATTACAACCAATAAATCTACTTGCCATTTCCAGGCGTAATAAATTGCTATCTTAAAACCAAGCTGCATTAAAAAAAATACGAATAGTCCTATGGAACTGACCGAAGCAATTAACGATCTTCAGAACCAAGCAATAAAAACACAGATTTCTCGAGAAATAGGATGTATTTTTAAACTCTATAATTACTTATTATCATATTTAAAAGCTCTAAGCAAAAAAACAATTAGTTTTGTTTTGCTATTTTTATTTGAATGGAAAAAAATCTGGAATATATAAATATTTTTACCACTTAACGCTTTATATAACAGATATATATATTTTTTATATAGATAAGCGGAATCACTTTCATTGACATTGAAATATTAAACATTCCTTAAAACTCCAATGCGCCTCCAATTTTGGGAACTAAGATGTTATGTCCTTTGTTTCTGGAGTTACACTGTCACACTCACCATTCAAACCGGAACACAACAATACTTAGTACTGCTGTTTGGCGGTTGAGTATGTGATGTGTAGATGGTACCACCAAGTAGTAGGTATTAATATAGAAACAAATAAATCAATAGTTTTGGCCGTTTAGAGAGAATAAAACAAATACCCAAATAATGGCAACCCTGATCTATTGTTGTGAAACATTGGTTTTCGCTTATCTGCAATCGTGACGAGTGCAATCGGCTTAAGCTATTCGCATACGTTTGCATACAGACTATAAAAAGGACAGTACTTTGAAACATGTGTCCGATTCAGAGAGTACATCCACCTCTGAGGAAATAAATCTCTAATTTACGTCAACGGTACAAATACAACCAATTAAAATTAACTCTATCTACAAATGTGGATTAGTTAAACAATTCCTTTTTATATAGTATTTTAAGCTTTTTATTTAAAACTATTTTTAAGTTAATTTCATTCTAAAACATACTAAAATGTAAGTTTAATATAATTTATTATCACTGAATAATTTCCAATCGTTATTATTACTATTTGCACTGTGTGTCATTAGGACGTGAATGCTAAGACTGCTTCACAGTTTTGCCGCTCGAGTCCACCATTGCCTTTTCTGCCTAAAATGTCCTTCCGCATAAACTCGTTATAACATAGCCGGGGCTTTTCTACTCGACTTGCCTATTTGAGCTAACTATGTCCTAATAGGATACCAATAATACTCAACACTTTTTTGCTTCTGACATATACTTCATTGAGTTCTTTAATGAGAATCACAAGGTCACGATAGAGGCCATGGATTTCAACGAACTTTATGTTCCTGAGTATTAGAGGCGAATTATTACTCGGAATAAACAAAAAGTATAGAATCCCTTTGTTGTTTCTGCTAGTTTTATGATCTCATTTAACTGTCGAGATTATAGCTAAGATTATTTGGTACACTTAAATTATGTAAGTTTTTGTGAAGAAAAATGTCACGTCAGACGAATAACCGGTTTCGGATCTTAGTGAAGTTTAACTTTAATGGGAGTTTAAAATTATTGTTTCGCATATGAAAAGCAAGAATAGTCATAATAAATTTAGTCAAATATAAAAACTTATAATATAGTTTATGTAGTTAGGTTTTTACGTGACCATTGTTTTTCAATCTTTATATAAATTTATTTAAACTTTCATACGTATAAACTTTAGTAAAAGAGTTTACTTATGGTGGGTTGCGGGCATTCAGTTTTTCAACTTCTCAAACTTGGTAGGTATAGTAGCTTTTCAATTGTTTTGCTGTCAATAACTATGTGTAAAGCATACATATAGAAGTAATGATGCAACGTAGTGTTAAAAAGAAAACTTATTTTATATTACGACCTCCGTGGTCGAGTAGTGTGTACACCGGTTTTCATGGATACGCCGCTCCGAGGTTCGATTCCCGGCCGAGTCGATGTAGAAAAATTAGTTTTCTATATTGTCTTGGGTCTGGGTGTATGTGATACCGTAGTTACTTCTGATTTTCCATAACACAAGTGCTTTAGATACTTACATTGGGATCAGAGTAATGTATGTGATGTTGTCCAATATTTATTTATCGTATCATATTAATCTAACCAATACGCCAACGTAACAATCACTAAAAATGTTTAAGGTATAATAAACAATAATTTCGTAACTGAATTCATAATTTGGCAACAGAGCCCACACAGATAACATTTCGTATTTAAAAACTAAACGCTCACCTAAGCCCTCGCGCTTTGTTTTATACATAGATTAGTGAAAGTCACCCATTGTTAAACTAGTGATCGATACATTATTATTACCAACACCAATTACTAACATTTGTATCTAACTTTTAATACATTGAATATTGGAAAATAGTCTTTACTAAAAAGGGTTTTTATAATTTTTTTTGTATAATTTTAAATACGCTAAGGGTTAAAGTCGATTGATTTCTGTTATCATAGTTAACGTTAACATCGAGCAAAATACAAGTGCTTAGGTTTCCTTAAAAGGTGTCTCAGATTGATTATCCGGTCTAAAGCAGATACTTAACGAAGATAAATTGATATCTAAATCTGTATACATTATCTGGTTAAAGGAATTTATTCTCATTCAAATAAATACTATTAAGAGCAAAAAAGCTTAAATGTCATTTACGATTCGCATCGCGTGACGAAACCACGTTCGCCGTTTCAACATTAAAACATCAATCCATCCACGATCGAATGTAATGTCTCTATTATTTATTTAGAATTAAATTTTATGTTCGACGTGAACCCGCTTACTTATTACTTAATAGCCGATACAAATGTCCCTATCGCCCATAACTTCCAGCTTCAAATGTATACGGGCAACTGTCAGCGAATTCAACGCAACGGCATCGAATCTTGTTCGAACGCATCGGTTTACGACATGTGCTTGTCATTGACAAAGCATATTGAATCAGCATCAGACAGCGTTCTTTGAAGCGGATAGCACATTAATGCGTTCGGAATAATAAATATAATATGCACATATTATCCATATAATTTAAAAAGTCATATGCGATAAACGGACCTCCGCTGAGAGAATGGCTCCAGCGTTCATATTTTTTTGCCATTTTTGACATTGTTCGTAACGGTATTTTAAAGAATTGCCAGGTAGATTTTATCACGTTTTTACGATTACGGAGATTATGCGAGGCGGCGGGTTATAGGCACGTATGAATCATGTAGAAAAAACGCGCAATGCTAAATAAAGCGAATTTATTTATGAGCAAATAACCACTGAGACAAGTTACTTATTATATTCTCAATTAATATGCAGACAAGCAGATAGACCACCTGGTTGTATATCTTTTTTTTGCTTATTATAATTTTATTACAATGTAAAAGCATTACCTAAATTTTAAGGTGCTTATGTACCCTAAGCCGTAATGAGAATTTAATTTTTTAATGAATAGATAGAAACGCGTGAAGTCCAAATTTAAACTTGGAACCGAGATTGTACCGTTTGTACAATTTCTTCCTGCTAAAGTTATCATTAAATAATACTTTCATACCTTTACGGTTCGTGATGGTTGCGACCGACAATACTTTCTATAGAATCACTATAGCATCTTTTTACTAACGGCATAGGTTATTATAATGATGACCACATCACATCGCATGATGTTAAGTAACTGTAATACAGCAATGAGCGGATAGTAGTTAAAATTTATCAGAATAAGGATCACATTTGCTTGAAGCAAATGTGTAAGTATTGTTTTATAAACACGAGCTGTTTTAACATAGATCGATACTTGGAAATGCATGCGATGATATGCCGTTTACATTTTAATATTACCACATGTATGCAATTAGTAGTAGTTTCTGCGATTCGATTATTGACTAGGATATCCGATATCCTGCGGATGCCTCAATATAATGGGAACTCTGTAGGCGTACGCGTTGTTCAGGCTCGAAATAAATACCGAGTGTATAAACGAGTTAATCAATAGTTTATTCAAGCGTTCGTCAAGGGATGTCGCCTTTAATAATAGTATAAAATAACTCAATACCTCGACGGTATCGATTATTATCGATAAAAAATAAAAGTAAGCCTACATTACTCACTTACTCTAGCTCACCTTTACAATTACAAAAAAGAAAAATGTTTTATGCCCGTGTACAACTCAATTAAGTTTTTTATAGATGATAAAGGGGTGAGTGTACTTAAATGAATTGTTTTAAAATATTGACTGAAGCTTAAACTACACGATACGATGATATGAAATTTGGAAAAATATTGACAATTATAATGCAATATTTTCTTTTGTTCTTAAAATGCTAATACTTATAATAAAAATAATAAATACGCTAATAAAATACGATATATTTCTTTAATTACTTTTGTTAAGAATTGTATTAATGAATTCCAACAGTAGGAAGTATACGTATAAAAAGAATAATTAAAAAAAAACTTATTCAAATATAGAATTGTAATATGTAATCTTGGCCTAGTTTTGATCATCATGTATAAGCAGTCAACGTACAAATTGTACAAGTCGTTATTTATGCCTTTGAAATTGAAACCTAAGACTGCAGCTACAAACAAATTCGTCGGCACTCGTTATAACAATCAGCATGCATCATCTTAGACCACACAGAGAGTATCGTAGAATTTGTAATGTATAAAAACTTTAGTTTCGCAAGACTGGCACGATCACTGATTCTGCTTTTAACCGGCTTCACAAAAAGGAGCTGGTTATATTTGATGCGCATGATTTATTTTATTTATGTTCAACGATTACTTGGAATTCGGCTCGAAGACCAATTTTGATGATTAAAACTTCAACCCTTTAGGAAGATCCTTAATAATATATATATATATATATTTTTATATATATAATTGATACATAACGTTTTTCGAAAATCGAAAAAGAAACGAGGTTTTTTTCTTTTGAGGATTAATTTCTCGATAATGTGACAGCAGATTTCAGTTATTTAAACTGTATAATTAAAGATATTTCGAAAATCATATTCAGTATCCTAAACTTTATATATAAAGTTCCGTATTTTATTATTAATAAAAAAATATTATAGTTATATTTATAGTTACGACGTTTCAGTCGCTTTTAACAAGCACATAAACAGTTGGGGGCCTTCATATTATTGTATGTTCTACGTTTTTTGAGACCATTTTTCATTTGTATAATATTTTGTTGCTTTTTTACATATTAATTTATCATTCTGCTTCACTACTCAATTTAATTATAAAATTTTATATGGTTCTGCATGCTTTTATCGCTTTTTTTATTTATATAACTTATTAATTCATACTTTTACGGCGCACAGAGCGTATTGTTAGGATGAAAACAGCTGGGGCACTTAGTCCTCAGATGCATTAGCGTCGTAGGTACAGACGAATAGATCATGTCAATTTGTAAATAAATAAAGTATTGAGTTTTAAATGATATATTTTAAATTATTTTTAATCTCACTGTACAAAGTATGTTCTTACTGTACTAAGATAACTTTAATTGCTATAATAATATTGTAACACTTAAAAGGAATTTATTTTAATTAAGTCGACTTTAAAAAAAAAATACACTAAGCGGAAGATAGCTCAATTAGGTTTTTTAAAAGGTTGTATTACAAAATTGTTTGAAGTCGGTGTCAAAAGTTTGATGTAGGTACACTTTTTATTCCACATTAAAAAGAAGGTTATCAATTCGGCCTCATTTTATTTTATTTTACGTTCCGATATTGTTTTATTTTATCGGTTATATCAAAAAAGCTTTTAGAATTTATAAAAAAAACCGCCGTTTTGTTATTTTTAGGCCGTTTTTTTTATGAAAATCTTAATGTTATATTTAAACTAAGTGTATATTTAAACTAAGGAGTAAGGGTTAATTAATTATAAAAAATGACACACTTATTTATAGCAAAATAAATCATTTCGACAAAAAAAATAATCATTAATTTTACTTGTCAATGTGCGAAATATCTTCTTGTGTAAGATGAACAAGTTCATATCTTCGATGAGTTCATGAAAAACGCGCGATGGAAAGTTCTTGCGGAAAACGAAGCAAAAATTCGCGCAGTAATCAAGGCAATATATAAATATAACGGTATATGGGAAAACCGTCTTTATATCTTGTTTGCGACGAACGTTGACGGACATGCACAAACGAGTTGATCCAACGCGATACAACCGACAAGATTAACTGGCCTCAAACCTGAAGCTAGTTCTAACGAAAAAATATTTAACATGTCGAGCTGAAATCAGACTTACCAAAATGTATAAAATATAGATGAAATACTTATGTTACTAAATGAAATCTGCTAATATTTGTAAATGAGTCTTCTGATGGTATGTTGTCACTATTGCCCTTTGACATTGTCACTGAAATATTAACCAATTCTCAAATAACCAATAACCCACCAACCTTGGTAATTAAGGTGTTATGATGAGTGGTCACACTGTCACTCGTTCTTTAAACAGGAATACAATAATACTAAGTATTTCTGTTTGGTGGTAGATTGTGTAATTAGTAAGCGTTTTTAACTAAGTAGATGGGCTTGCACAGAGTACTATCATCCAAATGAAGTATGTATTAATATTCAATGTAGATCATAAAATCGTATTTAATAATCATTGTTAATTTTAAGTTCTAGTCCATTTTATTTAAGTGAATTTTAATTGTAATGTAAACTTTATTATATTAGCAATTAGCTTAACATAAAATACTCAAAGAATGTTGAAAATTGTGTAAGAAATTCCTCATTCCTGGACATACTCATATAAAAGAATATATTTTATAAACGTGAAATAACAGAAAATATTTAAAGGAAAATAAATCTTACGTACATACACATTGTAATTCTTTAAGATAATCCATATTAAATGAAGGAAGTGTGTCTAATGGAATTACAGTGCCTTTCAAATAAACCTCAACGAAGAGATCCTTGAACAAAAATAAAAATACTACTTCGATGCTAGGAATATTCCGCATATTTTACAAGGCTGCATAAGGTCAAATTCCTCTGCATAGGATGTCTATGGTTAATGTAAAATATACGCTTTTCTGAGTAACTACTTTACGATTCATAAATTTTATTCCATAGAGGTACGAGTGTTTTTTTTTCTATTAATATTTTTATTTTTACTTCTGAGAACATTTATAACAGATTCATTATAATGAAATACTTTATGTCAATAATATATAACAAAATCGTAACCTTCTATTGTTTTTTAAAAATATCATTCTTTTTACGTATAATACGTACAAATTTTTTAATCCTCACATATTTCAATGGTACTTTTTCAACGTATATTGAAGTAAAATTATGCAATAACCACACTTTGCTTTTATAATTCTTACACCAGCTCCGTCAGCGGAAACAGGTTTATCGATGTCTTGTCGACGGACGTGACGACGACACGCGCTCCGCATAGCGCTACAACCGTTTCGACATACTAGACGCTTTCTGGCAGGAGTCCCTTATGACATTCGTCTCATTGAACCTTCAAATGAGTTCCCCTTTTCTCATGTAGTCTGACCCTCAAACGATGACGCTATCAAGGCGGTAGGACCAACATAAATTGTTAATTTAGAATATATAAGTAAATAAAGGAAATAAGCAATAATCCTGTTTTCATTGACACACTTATTGATTAATATTATGTGAATTATACATTCACAATCAAAAATGTATTCATGTACACATAATTAAACGAAATACGTATACATTTTACATAGGTTTTGCAATGTTATACATATTTACTAACATAAATATGTAGAAGTAGCTTGTTCATTGTGCATTTAGAAATTTCTTCTGTTTAATATAAAGAGACTTTGTTCGTCTTCGCACATCAAGGTAGTCCTACGCGCAAGCAAAAATGAACTTTATAGTATGTAAATTGAATAGTAAAATAAATATCAAATTTCCATATACAATAGACTCTATCAAAAAATTACAAACGAAAAATCGTTTCAAAAAAAAAATCATTTTATTATCTTGTGCGAATCGTTGATCTTAAATCTGCAGATATTACAGATAATAGAGTGCGATGTCACAGATAAGTGAATTCAATAAGACATGGTTTATTCGAAGCGTGCAATTTGTGTTTTAGATTTAACGGCATCCGGTGAACGTATATAACATGTAAGCACTTGTATAATGTACGTAAATAAATCGTGATAAAAATTAAGCCTCAATAGCCCAGCGGCACACGAACTGTCTAGCAATGTGAAAGTTACAAATTCAATTTAGACTTTATTTGCGCACTACTTTTAATACGCATCGCGTCAAATAATTTGGCAATTGTGTCTTAGTACGAATATTTTTAAATCAATCTATAGTTATTTTCTTGTTAAAATTCAAAATATAACACTAAAGTAGAGCCAATAAGACTTCATAAGAAACATAACATTGAAATAGTAGTTTTGAGAACAGAAAATGCCTGTTAATACCTGTACTGGGAAAAGACCTCGTCCTATTATGGAGAAGGCTTGGAGTCTATTCTACAACGCCCACTGAAGCAGTTTGGTTACACATGTAGAATTTTTCACTATGTGTTCTTGAGCACGTTTTTAATCATTATGTATATTTATGCTCTAAATATAAATGTGATCGAAATTTCAAATACTTAAATCTCAATGTCGAATACAGAAGCTGTAATATTTTCTTAAGGTAAATAATATGTTATTAGTGAGTTATTGCGCGAGCACGTTGGTCGATATGTGTCCGCATTAATGTGATTAATTTTAATATTACGAAAAACATTAATGTAATTTTTAACGAATATCAGCTGTATTATTTTCGATGCGTAAATTTTAATATAATTTCTCTTTAAATTTACTTTTTTAAATACAAAGCTAGAGTAGAACTTATTGTTTAAGGTCATGTATCACGCAGTCACGTAAAGGCTTCATTTTTGTAAGAAAATAACAATAAATCTTTGAATCGGAATATTAATAAATATTTCGATACACACATTTAGAACTAATCCCGTCAAATATGTTGATTTAATTATCTTAATTCCAAATTATTCTGATGAGTTAATTATTATAATTCTTTATTTCTGATCCGCATTCCATCACGCTATTTGTCGAGGAATCCTGGATAATTTATCGAAACTTTGGCTGCATGATTTTATAGTGTCTTTTTTACTATGAACCGTCTATTAACGCGAATTTCAATTAAATAATAATACGAATTCAATAATTTTAACGTCACTATTAAAACACTAAGTAATTTATTTCATACAAAAAGTTTGCGTATATTTTTAGTAACTCGACTTATACTAATCGTATATATTTTATATACTTATAAAATTCAATTACTTTGCTTTATTCAGAATAACGACAATATTATCTAAATATAAAGACAATATTAGCTAAAAACTATATTTTTATTAAGTCACGGTCATACATAGTACAATTATAACAAATATTCATAACTGTTAGTCTAAATTGAAAAGCCTCGTAACTGCTTGGCGAGTGATAAATAATTCTAAATTCAGGTGTCCTGTTTTAAACCTAACAGCGGCGATATTAGAACTATGTCGGGTAAAGTACAATAGTCTTTGCGTAATTGTATTATTTATGCGGTAATAAATTTATACTTTCTCAATTCATTTCGTTCTATTCGTAAGTTCATTTGAACGAGTACGATTCGATCTACTCTTTTGTTTTGTCTCGGACCCTTGACTATTCAACTATTTAATCGAAATCTCCTTATTATTATAAACTTTTGTCATAGGTATATAATAAATATTTTCAAATCACAAGGCCTTTTGTTAAAAGTTTATTTTTGTGCGTATTATATAATCGAATTTTTCATAATTTATTTTTCTAACTCGGCAGCGACGAAAGTCATTCGAAATCTACGATAATGTTGTTATAATATTGCATAGTTCAAAACATATGTTAAGGCAATTAATAGTTTATCCTACCCTATTTATTATTTGTTTATTACTGAAGAAGGCATACAATTATCACAAAATAAATAATTAAAACATTTAAAATATACATCAACCAAACATATCTACACATAATATCACAAGATCACAAACATAAGCAGACGTAGACTAAAATGATAAATCAAATTGCGCAACATTAAGAATTTATATAGAAAAATTAAAAACAAAAACAAACTTAATATAATTTAAAATAAAGTAATTAACTTAAATACATATTATTTCCTGTTTAGTTTTTTTAAGATATTGCATTTCAATAAACATTAATCAAAGAGTAATTATGTCCAAACACGTGTTTTATCATTCAATGGTAACGAATACGACTTATGTAAGTTGTTGCCTTATATCAACAAATCAGACTTCCAATTATGTAAGTTGGTTCTCAAACTTCTTAAACAGATTTATTGTAGACGACTTGAGGTCGACACGACAAGTTGACGATATTTGAACAACGTATTAGTATAGTATGAAACGAGATTAGTAGTAATTTCTAATGGCACGACAGGAAGTCAAAGTTGAGTAGCACATGCACACATACATCAATTATGTAACCGCGTAAAGGAAAATTAGATAAAGAGAATGTGTACTATAATTACAAGGATATTATGCAATAAATATTTTAAGAGTGATCATTTCATGCAAGTGACCTTACTAGGAAACAGGGCTTTCCCAAAGAAACAATAAAAACGACATATGGCATAAATCCATGCGCCTTTTAAAATAATAATCAGCAGCAGAACTCGATAACTGGTACCACAGTAGCCTTATTCACAAGGTTCAGCCGGACGAACAGTTTTCGTTGGTACTAAGAATTTCTTAATATAAAATCTTAGTAAATTTCTATTGCCCTCTTCGGCTTTTGTAGCTTCATAAAGCAGCTACAAGACCAATGAGGCACTTCCAGTAATCACTGAAGCAACCACCAACTATATAAAATACGAGCTCCCTTTTTTTTTCTCGCTGGAATAACGCTTTACGCGCTTCCCCACGTGATGTTAAGTGGGGGGGTATGTGGCACCGGAATACCCACTAAAAAACAAGCGGTACCCTCTCTGTCTTTCGGCAGGCGCCACGAGATCGCTTACGCATGCTACCGTGACGCCCTGACGGTCGGCCTCCTATGCGGGCCTCCAACACCTAGAGGGGCTTCTCGGGGTACATAATACGAGCTCCCTACCTCAGCTTTGCACGTGTGCAATTTATTAATAAAGAAGTTGTTATGACATAAGTATCATTTGTACCCTATAGCACTCAGGAACAATGTAGCTTTCTAATGATGAACATTTTTTTAGAATTGCACCATTAGTTCCGGATATTACCCTTTACATACAAACAAATAAATTTCACCTCTTTATTATATTAGTATAGATGGATTATCATAAGAAAGAGGTCATATCGCTGTCGGTTGTCACGTGATATAACAACAGCCATTGCACAGTTGATCATTCGACTGTCATAGCACAATAACTACACCATAATATTTTATAAGTTGAAATAAACAATGGTAGATAAAAGTAATTCAAGATAATTTATAAATGTCGACCGCTATTGTTATTGTCTAGCCTATTATTGTAGACATATTCAAACGATTTCACTTAGCAATTATAGAAGCCCATTGAAAGCTATTATATCGGTGTTGAATATTACGATATGTGAATTTGACATCGATATCATTCGATACTTTGATATTTCGGATTAGAATTAACAAGTGAAAATTTTAAAGCAAAATTTCGAATTATATTTTTTTTAATTTAATTATGACGATTAAATTAAAAAAATATAATTTGAAATTTTGAATAGAAGAGCCAAGATGACCCAGTGGTTAAAACGCGTGCATCTTAACCGATGATTGCGGGTTCAAACTCAGGCAAACACCACTGAATTTTCATGTGCTTAATTTGTTTTTATAATTAATGTCGTGCTCGCCGGTGAAAGAAAACATCGTGAGGAAACCTACACGTGTCTAATTTAAACGAAATTCTGCCACATATGTATCCACCAACCCGCATTTGAGCAGCGCGGTGGAATATGCTCCAAACCTTCTCCTCAAAAAGGCTGTTAATTTAATGTAATGTAATTTAATTATGCAATATTTTATCAACAATTCTATTTCTCACGAATAATTATTTTGATTTCTATAACCTTTTGACGACCTCCGTGGTCGAGTAGTGTGTACACCGGTTTTCATGGGTACGCCACTCCGAGGTCCCGGGTTCGATTCCCGGCCGAGTCGATGTAGAAAAACTTCATTAGTTTTCTATGTTGTCTTGGGTCTGGGTGTTTGTGGTACCGTCGTTACTTCTGATATTCCATAACACAAGTGCTTTAGCTACTTACATTGGGATCAGAGTAATGTATGTGATGTTGTCCAATATTTATTATTTATTTATTTATAACGACATCACAAACAATTCGCAGAGTAAAACAAGTAATACAGAATTATGTAAGATCGGAGACGAGTTATCGGAGCATAATGTGATTTCGAAACCGATTGACCAATCAATTCTATCGTAGACAGAATATTGTGACCGGTCCTTTCATTTGTAGAACTAGTTTAAGATTGCGATGTTGCTCGTTCACTGTAGACTATTATTATGTTCGTAATATTATGTATGATAGCACAACAAAATCTTTAAATTGTTCTTAAGTAATTCATGGAAGGTTTAAGGTATATGTACACATTTTTCTACCGATACTAGGATAGCAGACGATGGATGGAAATGTTCATCTCATTCCTTTAACCATCAACGTTGTAAACATCAATCCTAACACGGGAAAATAGTATAATGATAATACGTATTTAAACTCGTTTCTTCTCTTTCTTTCTTTTGTTCTGTCTCGCTTGTGTTATCGTATCAAAGATGAAAAATATTTCTCTTAAGCGATAAAATAACTGGACAATTGAATGATACAGACTACCTGCTCTCGGCGCCTACCGTAACTAAAGTAAAAGTAATTATCTGCATGCACAAATAACGGATACTATTATTTCATCTGATATATCATAGTAGTAATTTTCATTGTAACGGCTCTCTGACAATGTACTTATACAACTGGAAAATTTTCTATTAGATTTGACGACAACAATGCGACGACCGTTATTTCATTATATTCGATTTCTTTAATCTTTTCATTGTGTAAAATTTGCGCTTCGCTTCCTTTTTGATATTATTTTAATATCACAACTATTTGTTGCTCGATAAAATACATCGTATTTATATATACGGTATTTTTAGATCTCTGTTGATATTTACGATGATCATATAACAAATAATGGAACTTAAGCAATATATATTACTTCGATTGTATTTGAATTTATTGAATATATCAAAAAAATGAGAAAGGTATAGAGTTGCGTTTGATAATAGATATTTTAGTGTAAGTGATATTACAGTTTTGAATAAATTCTGTCATAAATTACGATGTTCATAAGTGTTTGTGCTTTAATAATGTGTATTTGAATTTAGATTTACAGGAGCCTAGATGGCCTAGTAGATAGGAAATATGGAATCAAAGATAGTGGGTCCAAATAGGATCAAGTAACACTCTACTTTTATCCACATAATTAATGTTTATAACTCATTTCGTGCTCGACTCGAAAACATTTTGAAAAACCTATTTTGAAAAGTATATTTATGTGTCAGACGAAATGTGTATTTATCCACCTATCCACATAGTAGAAGTCAGCTCCGAATCATCTTCTCTAGAGGGGAAGGGATACTTTGTCCTACAGTGGAATTTAAAGACGGCTACTTTACCTTCACTAAAGGTATAGATAAAAAAAAATTGTATTAATCAAACTCATGTAATTTTAAACTAAACTGCGTAACATAGGTGCGCTTACCAAGCTAATAGGTCAGTGTAATTAGCTACCACAAGCTTGCTCGTTGAGCTTGTACGAATTAGTTTAGCGCCGACACACTTACGAATAATATTAGTAATAACATGCTTCACGATGAATATCAAATAATCCGCATGCAATCTAAACCATTTAATTGATAGTGATATTGCCATCCATCCATTTCATATTGAGCTCTTGAGTTAGTACAAAATTGAATTTATAAATTATATACATATTGCGAGTATAACAGTATTGAATTCTAGCATTTGATGATGCTCAATCAAATGTTGACGTTAAAATAAACACAGTACAATAATTTAAAGGGGTCAACATCACGGAAGATGCGATGGAAATAATCCTACAACTCGTAATGAAGGTATAAATCACTTGACAGCACTTTATGCGAAAAACAATACCTTTCACATTTGAAGACATCGTGACAGTCCACTGAGAATTACAATCCAGAATTCATACAGGTCAAAGTGGTACTTGGATCAAGCTCTGAAACTCCGGGAATATGGACACTAAAGTATCCGTCCAAAGCCCCGCTATGGCGTGTTTAATGTCCTCATCGTATAAATGCAAACGCTCACAGCTATTTCACGTCATGATCCGAAGAACACTACAGAGATAATCATGAGCGAAGTATCATAACTCATGCGGCGGAATATTTAAATTCGCGTTTGCGCATTTAACACGCGAGCTGTAACAACCTGATAGTTACAGTTCTCACGCGAACAAAACGAAACATATGATTTTGAGGTAGCTGGTGTGTTGAAAATACTACTGATATGTCGCATTTGAATAAAAGCTTTCAACACAAGTTCAAACAAAAGTATGATGCTTACTTTATGATCATTGTATTCAACGTTTCTTATTCGTATTTAACGTTACGTGTTCTTACTATACTCTGACTAAATGTAAAAAATAATATCTTATAATATATTACATTAATTCGTCAAACGACGATATAACGATTAATTTTATACGGTTAATAACACCTGGCGTTTATGTATAGCGGCTTACAATCCGCCTTTAATTGTAAAGTAATAAATCCATTCTATTTTCAGGGTATAACTAAACAATTTAACGCACGGCTGGTTATAAATATGGCTCTATAAAGGTTTCAT
The DNA here is from genome assembly GCF_037043105.1 of Vanessa tameamea. NCBI lineage: Eukaryota > Metazoa > Arthropoda > Insecta > Lepidoptera > Nymphalidae > Vanessa > Vanessa tameamea. The sequence goes on along the minus strand of NC_087318.1, from coordinate 4,192,142 downwards.
ATTTACTAATAGTTTCGATAAACTTGTTATTCCGTCCACGGAGCTAACAATGCGCGGGCGCAGATAACAGTCCGATATAGACCGCTGCTCCGTCTCTTATGCCCGTCGAATGATAACTGTTCCGAGTTTTATATAAGATGCCATAAATTTTTCCCATACATGTGCAGTCGGTTAATCATATTATTATGTTGAACATTATTTTATAAGTACCGTAAGAATGAAACCTTCCGGCATTTTGTTTGTTTGTTTGTCCACTTATCAATTCTAAACAAATCGTTAGTCACGATTCCATAAGGATAGATTCAGATCAACAAACGTGTAGTTCCACTCAGTTTTGGTTCAGAAAAATGAATTGTCGTGCTCGGTAAGTATTATTGTGTTCCGTTTTGAGATATTCGCACTGAACGAAGTACTGTATGCAGTAAGGACTCGTTCAAAATTTTATGACACGTTTTTCTGCTATTATTTCGGCGTTAATAAATGAAAATTCATTATAGTTGCCTCAATAAATATTAGTTTGTGTTTATTTCGCGTGTAATGAATGTTACAAAATTATGTAGCTCTTTAAGTTTTAGTTTTTCAAACTAATTCCACTTAAGTAATTTTACCGCAAAACATCAATATTCAATTGCTGTGTTTCGGTTTGAAATGTTGCGCCAGTGTTTTGAGACACAGCGTACAAATATAACTACTGAGACCAAGATAATAATCCTGGACCAATACTTTGTGGTTTATTGCCAGTGTAGCCAATGGTTAATATTTCTTACACTATTTTAGTTACTATTATTTAACATGTAGCTTATTTGTGTAATTCATAATTTAAAAAAAAATGGCTTTATTAATCATGTACCTTACCGTATATTCCTATTATTAATACTCATGCTGTAATAATCTGATTGGATGGCAATCCTAGACGACTGGATAGAGTTCACCACCCACGCTTATAAGCGATATCTGCGGTATTATAAATATTACTAACATACCAACTCTGGGCTGCTTAACGATTTTTTCCAAAGATTTTCTCGTCCGACGCAGGACTTGATGTTAAAACCTCGACATCTACATACATCCTAGCCACTAGAGTAGAAGACCTTTTAGTATATTTTAGTGAGTAAATAATTTATTTGTTTTTCCTGAATCTCGCAAAGCTAAATTTAGTACTGGACTATATACAAATATATCTCATTACTAAAACATTTCTGTTACTAAATTAAATGCTCGTTCTTCAAGCTAACGTTTGCTCGCTACCGAAGGATAGCGCTGCGTTCGTCGTTTATGTTAATTTATTTACATTTCAATGAGACGTGTCTACAAACGTCATTATATATTACAAGTAGATACTTTTGATATTTTTCTTCATAGGCAAAGGTTGAATGACATGTTGTTAATGTTACGATCAATCATACCTCATTAAAATTTTGTGATTATAGAAAAAATATATACATCGTCGTATTACATACTATATTATAAATAAATATATAAATATCTAGTAGAAATCGTTCGTCAAAGTTCAGCTCCTTCTAAGAAATCTTGTATGAACGAGTTTTTTAATTCATTATTTCCATCAATCAAATCAAATCATCAAAGAATATTCGTGAAACTTTTCGTTTCATGTTACTAGTGATTTTATGTTTTATACGATACTACATAAACTTCATTATAAACCACTGTAAATAAACTTCACAGATATCATCTTGATATTTTCAAGGTCTTCTAGTGCAATAAATAACGCAAACGTTGTAAGATTTTAGTTCATTTAATTTCAGAAGTTTAAATTATACTCTTAGCGTTCGATGAATCATGAATGTAAATGTGTAATGAAAATAATGTAAACCGATTGCTTGTAATGCAAATATCCACACACAAACGGTTTATTGCTCAGAGCGCATAAATCAAACTTAGACAGACGTATTATTAAGTTTGCTAATCGCTTTCGACATGTTTCGAATGTAATAATAGGTACATTAAATTGGCCCTGATTGTACACTTACGTACAATAAATAAATAACGCGGACGTATGTGTTTTTGATAACACTATTAGTTAAAGCAGTACCACTTTCAAACGTTTTTTTTTATACTTGAAATATAACGTAGTATGTGTGTGTGTGTATATAAACGAAAAAAATTGGAATATCTATCGGTGCGCTTTTGGTTAAGTGACGCCGAGACGTATGCCGTGACCGCAAACGCCATAACTCTTTCTGTTATGCCATTATCTACCTCATGAGTGTGCGTAGCACGTATACAACGTATACTTACACACACTAAGTTCATATATGTATATTATTATAATCATAATAAATATAAATTAATTTTATTATCGTAACTCAATCCATATATTTAGATGTTTTACATATTATACTGGGTCTCAGTGACGATCACTTATTTTTCTCTAATATATATCTGTTGGTTATGTTACAATGAAAATGCGAATTGTAAAAGATGAAATAATATGAATCATAAAAGAGGGTATTATACCCTTCTAATTTTTGCAAATTACAATAATTCTAAAGTATAGCAAATAATAAGTATTTAACAATAAAGATGACTTAATAGCGTCAGTCTCCGATCCGTAAGCGCGCAATTGTGATATAAAATACAGCTTAGAAGAGAACCAATATTATAAAAATTATAAATAATCGTCAATGTAACATACCGTTATTGACTGTGTGAATCGCTCTTCTGTTCGTAATTATCCATGACCATTATACCTAACATAAAGGCAGATTAATTGATTTATATCTTTAAAGATTTTTCTCACGCCCTATTAACTTAATAGAATGCTCGTATCTTAACTAGTTTGAAAGGGTTGTTAATGAAGTTTCTTGAACAATTCTATTTCTCGAAGTTATAGCAGCGGAGGATCTGCAAGGGTGATTTAGTTTTATTTCTATGAATCTATAAAACAAGGAAATTGAACTATAAAATCTTGAGTATTCAAAATATTTAAAAGTGTATTATTTTCTCATTACTAAAGTTTATAACTATCACTTTCAAATATTTTATTTTCTTACACGTATTACAACAATCAACATTTGTTGATTGATATAGCGCTCTAACTAAATAATAATAAAGATTCAGATACTTTTTGTTTTTTAAGAAATTTTTTTTTTAATTATTTGCGATATTATTAAGTTAAGTAAATTCATATTAATTTGTTATTAATTGCGTTGGACGAGATTATAATCTTCTGCTTTTTATATTTATAAAAGATAAAATATTATATGCTCTCGTACACATAGTCACAAACTTATAAATATACAAAACATATTAATATTTTCTTCAAACCATTTATTCGCTGCATAACAAGATTTTTGGTTGTGATATTGCTCTTCTATAAATACTGCGAATATTTCGGTAACAAAATACACTTTTTTCTTACTTGAACTGTGACAAACATCGTAATTTGTATACGTCTCATTAAATACTGACCCTGTTTAGGATTACCCAAGACTCGTGACAAAGCAACCGATGGTATATACATTGAATTACCCATAAGCATAATTAATAGCTTCGAAGTTTGGGTTCAGATGCAATGCATTACATAACGCTAACTTCATAGTTTGTAACAATGCTGCCCATTGGGCTGTGGATAAACGATTAGGTGACGTAAATCGGTCGCGCGTTTTGTTTCAGAGGAATCAATACTAGTAAAAATTATGCTTCGTATAATAAAATTTCTAACTATGAAAGACTTTTATTTTTAGGAAATGTGTTTTTTAGTATTATTGTTTTATGTACCAAATGTATTCTTAGAATGTTTTAGCATAAATATAATTGTGTTACAATGGAAAGCTTGTCTTATTATTAGATTTCTTTCAGGCTGATATTAGTATGTAGCTGTAATCATGTAGGATGTAGTATTTTAATTAAGCTTAGGCAGATAGAGCTAGCATATGGCTTATGGTAAGTACTTCTGCCCATAGATATACGCATTGTTAGAGGCATTTACCATAATTATCTAACATTACTAATACGCTTGCAGACGTGAGTTACCTGTAATTACACTGACTTACTTGCACTTCATGCTGGAAATCAACAATGCGTTTTGTTGCGATTCTTACAAATGGCAAATATTTGCGTGTCTATTAAAAACATTTTACAATATTTAAAATTCAATAATTGTATCCTAATAAATTTTCATTTGTTACAGGTATGTTTGGGTTGTAAATATTTAGCAAAGCTTAATTTCACAGGTAATGCAATTCTTTAAATCATTATGATATAAACAATACACCATAAGGGGCAGAGTTCTATTTTAATTTAATTACATTGTAAGAGCAATCAGTAAGTATATACGTTTTACATGTTTTAAAGCAAATAGTCTGTCACGTGACAATTAACTTGAAGTACTTCACAATAGAATAGGATTGTCGTTAAGTTATTTATTTCGACGAACAGCAATACTAACTAGTAGTAGTTGGTATGTTCCGGTTAGAAGCGTGAGTAAGCCAGTGTAATTACAAGCATAATGGATATAACATCTTACTTCCCATGGTTGGTGGCGCATTGGCGATGAAAGGAATGGTTAATATTTCTTACAGCGCCATCTGTTGGCCAATTCGCACATCCGCCAACCTATATAATAAAAAAATGTTAATCTGGAAAATATAATAACGACTTTCTATTTTCTAACACTCATTTAATAAACTAAAATAGAATAATTTTAAAAATAGCATTTAAGTGAATACGAATATAGAAATTTAATCCACGATACAGCTATTTTTACAATCTCGAATGGCAACTAGCTTTATTTATAATCTGCCTTCATAGGTCGCAAGTTTGTCGGGGTCGCCGCTAAGCTCCTTATTACTTGACCGCGACAATTCTTAAGGGCTTAGTAAAGCGATTTACAAATACACAAACGTACTTCTTTCTAGAAACATTTTATTCTATAAACCATATTTATTAACAATAAAAAAACTTTTGTTTCTTTCTTCAATGCCGCACAAACAAACATAAATACTTTCGCGTTTATAAATATATTATAAACTAATCACATCTCGTAATATTTCATAGATCAATATAGATTTATTCGCAACCTTTCAAATAATATACCTGTGACATAAAAACCTTAAGGCAAACAACTAACATCGTAATATATTTTCGATATTAATAAATATTCAAGCAAATATCAACTGCCTTCGGCGCCAAGTCTTCAATCTTCACGCATTTGAAATATAAAAACTTGTATTCGACGATAGTATTCGATATACAGGTATATAATGTCATTAAAATACTTATAACAATACCAAGTCCTTAAAAATAACTTATATATAAATTGGGAGTGTTAGAATTGAACTGCTGTCTCTCGTGATGATGAAATCTTTTAATTGAATATTTAATTATAATCTGGATAGCACAGCAATACACATCTCACATGGTCACTGTCTCTATGGTCATTTTATATTTCATATTTCAATTTTTAACCCGACGTATAAAAGTATTAAGTCATTGAAACCGGCTGTTATCACAAATATCTGATAGCAGTCGTTAACTTCGACTCAGAGATTACACTTTTCTCGCATTATTAGTAGTAAGTCCTTAAAAGGGTTACGAGAGTCAATAGGCAATCTCCCGCTGTAAAAACTGATAGCACATCAAAGCTGGATAAGAAATAATGAGCAGAGTTGATAATGCGAAGAAAAAATTAGATAGAATATATAAATTAAATATAGAGTACGACGTGTCTACTAATAAGGCCGCCATATTGTTTTTTTTTTTTTTTCTTTTTGTATTTCGCTTGAATTACCAAGACTAATTTAAAAATCCCAAATAGTTGTAAAAAATATTCAGCAGTTTGGATGATATGGGGATTGTATAGTCCTCCCTCTACAGTCGGACAAGTTCTTTAATTCTAATCTGATTAAAAAGTTAAAATTTTGTGACACCTTTTTTTTTCAAATTATATTTTCCTTTAAAATAATGTAACTGTCAATAAGGTAATATAAATATATTATAGATCCTATCCTAAACCAAAAATATATATAATTATATATAGTGAACTTTAGTATACCGAAGTCTTATTAGTTTGTGTGGTTTAATCAATACGAAACAGTGACTTAAACAAAAAAAATCCCCAGGTCATGTTTTTGTTATAAAGTGGTTGGTCAGTATGTCGGGTCGGTGTTAAGCTTCTTAAACGCGTCTTGACCACAATTGTGGTCACGTTTTATACCGTAAATGAATTGTATGAGAAATTTTATAAGATACCACATTTTTTTCAAAATATTGTACAAAATAGTTAAATATAATTATAATATATATAATATATTAATCAAAACTAGTTTTTAAATAGTTTTAACTTAGCTTTGATTATGTCATTGATATACCAATGAAAATTTTAGTCATACAGATTTTTTAAATAATTTATTATTAATTTAACTACCTACTACAGTGAATCTCCTTACTGATTTCCGAAAATCAAAGTACATGTTATTTAAAGTAGTAATGTATAGTACAATTCATTGCTGGACTGTGGTCTTCTCTCCTGTCGAGGAAAGTGTGAAATATCTTCCAACACACTCCTTCGATTCGGATGGATACAAATGTATATGACGTCTTTGTACGATGTTTACCTTCAACGCCGAACACGTTATGAATATAAAACAAATCAAGGACACGAAAACTCTTGTTGTTCTAAACACGCTTGAAGCCCGCAATTCTATTGAAATTCACGTGTGACCACTGAGACATATCGGTTATTTTATCATTAAGTGTTAATAAAGCGTAAAGACTACCGGTTTAAAAAGTCGACTTCACCAAGAACCACGGTTGATATATTCTCTATATATTTTATTTTAATATATTCAATACATAATATACCTAACTATTTATTACTCGCAGTTTTGTATAACTTGCATGAAAGTAAATTAATAATACTTATTCCACAGTTTACGTGGAGCGTTTAATGTTTTTAATAAGCTGTTTTAAAGTTTTATAGTTGCATCGTATGAGTTCTTTAGCCATTCATAAAATTACATTGAAACTTTAAATCCTTATTGTTGACGCGTTCGTGTATATATTTTCGTAATACTGTTAAAACACAATACCTTCGACGCGTGAATCATATCAAATAATTATTTATATAAAAAATTAACTGCAACGCAACGCTAGGCCTCATTTATAATAAAAGCTTTAAAACGTATAAAGAAATGATTATAAATCAATTTTAATATCCTGCAAACATTATAACCCATGCAATAATATACAGTTTCACTAATTTATACACAAAAACCACTCACTTAAGTCGAAATGTCTAGTACATATTTTTATAATAATATAAAATGTATATTTTTTAAGTAGTCAATCAATATCATAATCTATAAGCGAATATTTTTAAACGAGTCAGTGAAGGCAATTAATAAGTAAACAGGATCATCGAATTCGATCTAATCGAATATTTAATTCGCTCGGAGCAATTTACGTGCAACAATTATGCAATTATGAGATAAAATAGCAAACATGATCTGAACGTGACCAAGAATACCCGTGCGGCTACCGAAGCTCTTTAACTCACTTAACCTGTTAATAGCATTAAAAGGATTCCACCGTAAAAGGTTTCATCTACGGCTTAAGAAATAAACACTCAATTAAGTACATCGTGCGCTTTATACTGGATTCCTTCGATAAAAAATAATTCATATTGTCTTAAAATAAAAACTCACGAATATATTTGTTATATCGCTTCGTTAACTTCGACTTCTTCTTATAATTCTTTGAGAATATTTGTATATAAAATAGTAAATACTTATAACAAATATAATTTAAATTATTTAGTGGAAAAACGTAGAAGAAAAAAAGAAAAAATATCGTGAGAAACATTTGATAAAACATAAAACAAAGATCAATTAAATTTGTAACTTTAAAGGGCTATTACATTCTCACTTTACATTTATATAAAGATATTCATCATCATACGAGTTACAGCTCACGCGATATCACTATTAAATGATATAAAATAACATTTAATTTTGAGTCACCATGTGAAAATAAGAGGCATACTGACAGATTTGTACAATACAAAAGCTGAGTAGATAGCAGTCGTACCATCCGTCCGTTAAGCTGATTTACAGGGACCTACAGAGTCTGGTATAAAAGATATCTCGGTGCTCAGGATTAAAATAATTCAGACTTCAACTGCAAACGTGCGCTCTGTGAGGGCACTAGTGATTAAATATAACCCGAGAGATTTATAAGTGTTTATTTCTGGTACGGGCCCTTCTCAAAGCCTTTGTGCACCGGTCTTAATAAAACGTTGTTTGTCGTAAGCGAATGTATTGTTATGTGAATGTACAGAGTGAAAAATTTATAGCGACCACTTATGAATGTACAGTGAAATTTAATATAGATATTGCGTTCGTGAATATTTTTTTAGTTTCAAAAATAATTCAAATTGTTCTATTGGATATATTTTTTACATGTTTGTTATACAAAATGTTTAGTTGCTTGTCTGCATGGATATAGTAGCCTTGTTCTGTAGTAATGTTGCTAACCGGTTGTACACTTGTACAATAACCTGGAGGCTGTAAATCAAAATCAGTTGAACAATGAAAATAATATTAAATTGGTTCACGCTAGCCTTATCAAATATATTGCTGGTATTCTTATAAATAACGATAAAAGTGACCACGTAATTTGTCAGTTACACAAAGGGTTCAATCTGGTTACGTCTGGCGAATTATAACTCATAGCTATTGTTATTATGCTCGGCATACGACAGATTACGAAAGTAGAAGTTAGTAGGTTTGGAACAAGGCTATGTGGAATGGCAGGCTCTAATTAACTGTCCAGTAATTCGACAGAATTACCACTCGGATAATATTTCGATTTCGAACTTTTTGAAGGTTAACCCAAACTTAATTCGATCCAAAGATAAATGACCACTAGTGAATTTAAATATCGTGACTAAGCTGCCAGTTAAGAATGTTACATTTCACAAAACTGCAATGCAAAAATTTGTATTATTTAAAAAGTGACTTTAATCTTATATTTAGCATTATATCTTGACTAGTATCGACTTGAATTTGCATATTTTTTATGAACATTTACTTCATGTATAACCCGTTGGAAGAGATATTTGACATTTAGACCTTCATCAAACTTATATCATCAATGAACACATGTAGATGTGTATATTTTTGGCATCATATCTCATAGGTACGTAGGATTTTTCATAATTTTAGTTATTACTAACATGCGAGTAAACAGAAAAAAATGGAATGCAATTATATGACAAAAAGTGAAAGGTCAATTATGCATCGTCAGACACTTAGTTGCTTGTACTGTCGACGAGTTCCAGGATTTCAGTAGATCGGATCAGACGCAGGTAAAAGGTACAAGCATGACTATCGGATTGTTCGCACGCATATTACAGGCGAAGGCAAAGCCCTAGGCGAGGGCTAACTGTACCCAACGTGATTAGACGCCACACGATACAACCTATTGTCGGTACACGATCTCTACTTTGAAATTGCGGAAATAGCTTACACACAAGCACCGAGACGTTTCAATCGCCGACTAAATATATGCTCAGATACAACGGTCATGTTTCAATGGAATTAATTACTCTTGCTCTACTGATTCTATAATCATTCAGAATGAAATATTGCTACGGCTGAACTGATTATTCATTGAATAACATTACTCAAGTTTTGTCTAAGAAAAAGTACCACTTTATAGCAACCGGTCATCAGAAATGCCATAAATATATTAATTATAATATTTAACAATAACTAGGGGTAGTTAATGAAAGTACGAAGTTGTATAATAAACATAGCGACAGTGAGATGAAAAAACTTTAATTTAGTGTGTAAATGTAAAACGAATAAACGAAATTTCATCAAAGATCACATTCTCATGCTCCACATAATTTATAACGAATCCATTACACCGCACATTCGAAGCGTTCGACAACTTAAAATTGTTGATAGTCGTAAAACTGTAACGTGAGGACATTAGTAAGCGTCGAAGTGTCCTTGTTTACGAGCCGCCTAATGAGAAATACCATCGCGCTCGCGCGTGACTAACTAATGCTTCGTCCCTGGGCTCAACACTGCCTGCTGCGCCTAAACGACTCCACTGAACTCTAACAGTCTACAAATAAAACCGAATATGCGATAAAACCTCACCCAACTCATAAAGGACGCCAGTTACCTGGGACGACTATAAAAGAGTCTGCGAATCAATTTCTCAAGCGACATTAGTTACCGAACTCGTGCATCTTTGCTTAACTCAAACATGGTAAGATCTGTAATTGTCAAAGAAACATGCTCTCACAGACTGTTACTGTTACAGTGATATATCATACAACATCTTGTGTGTATGTAACATCAGTTTCCAACCGCGTCTTCGCCCGCATTTGAAGGGCGAGAGTGTTTGATTCTGTAACCTAGACTACATGTATGCAAAATTTAGTGGGTAACCACGTCTTACCCACTGAAGAAGCGTAACAAACATAGAAACACTGAACGAACACTTTCGTATTTATCTCATACATATGTATACAAAATATTATATACATTTATATAAAATAATTTTAGTCAACCTGTCTAAATTTTACTAAGTCTATGTATTTTAAAGTTAAAAAAAAAACAAACTCAAAGCAATCTCGAAGAATCAGTGGAATCTCTGGGTTCAACTCTTCAATTGTACCTCGAAGGGATTGCGATGAAACAGGAATTACAGGCGATCGATACTTAGAACATCCATATCTCAACGAAGGTATCGATATTAGATTTCGCTTGAACCATAAATGTTTAAGAACATCAATTTTGAATGGAACAAATCCTGTACTTAAAATTCTTTATATAGTATCAATTTCAAGTGTTATAATATAGATAAAATCTATAAAAACAGTGTATAAATAAGAATTAGATTTATTTCAAAGATAGGCCAAAATAAAACAAAACTTCTTAAATAGTATTAAACAAGATAAGAGTTAACCTGTGAAAAATATTTACACTCGAAAGCAATCAACAAAAACTCTCACACCACATAGAACAATCAATCTTCCGAACTTTGAAAGGAATCTCAATCAAAACAAAACGTGGAGAAACCGGGAACGGATAAAAGGTCCTATAAATCATAAAATCAAGCTCTATTCAAACCGTTTTATTTTGTTGAGGTAAAAAAATGTTTGACCCTCAGTTCTTGTCGGTATTGTTAGATACGTCAGGAGGGTGCATCAGCTATTTGTCCTGTATTGGAGTAATCAACGCTTCGAACGTTATTTATGGTCTCATTAAAATTTCCATAATCATTTTTTTTTCATCAGTGTTACTCGATAGATTATTTTTAAAAGTATATGAGAATTCGAGCGGACGCCGAAGCTGTCGACGCGCGTCCCTATTATATCGTAATGCGTAGGACGAATTTAATTGGATTTTATTTTACTTGTAACAACGACGATATTATATTACGATACATGATATTTATTACTCTCGACTAAAATATTTATAGTGTAGAATTATAGCGTCAATTGAACTGTTTCATTTCATCTGTATTGTTGCTATATATCATTATTAATACATAAACATAACATAAACATAAGCAGCCTGTAAATTTCCCACTGCTGGGCTAAGGCCTCGTCTCCATTTTGAGGAGAAGGTATGGAGCATATTCCACCACGCTGCTCCAATGCGGGTTGGTGGAATACACATGTGGCAGAATTTCGTTGAAATTAGACACATGCAGGTTTCCTCACGATGTTTTCCTTCACCGCCGAGCACGAGATGAATTATAAACACAAATTAAGCACATGAAAATTCAGTGGTGCTTGCCTGGGTTTGAACTCGAAATCATCGGTTAAGATGCACGTATTCTAACCACTGGGCCATCTCGGCTTTTTTTATACCTATCGGTATTTAAAGTTCATAGCTAATAAATTGATTCTTACTTGCAACGTTATATATATACAGATCATATTTTGATATTTCAACGATACCAATATATTCCTCATTTGATCAATTTCCGTAGCTAAGAATTAATATTGCTAAGCTTGAATAGTATGTTGGATAATCGGATATCTCTTGAGTAAATTACACTATTCATCAGCCACGTGTTGTATTACGCTGGAATATTATCAGAGCCTCGGTCAGGGGCATAGGGTAAGGTCTAGGCCACATATTACAGGTTCTGTGTCGCTTATTATGGACAGAAATATTCGTTCCAGGCTAGAACTTTGTACTAACAATTTCTTAACATGAAATACTAAAACATTTTATCATTTGAAGTTTAAAAATAGAATAGGTTTTCGGCTACTGCGATAACTATAAATTAAAATAAACTACTTTAAAATTGAATTTCTTTATAATGGTGCGTACAGTCACCTTGAATATTAATCATAAAAAAATTTACTAAATATTTAAAAAATAACTGTTCTTATTCCTAATCTTTACGCTATGGATATTGATATTTTGTGTTCATATAACATCTGATATTTAGGATGGTGTGGTATCTCAACTGTCAGAACGGAAATTCAAATCCCACGCTTGGGAATTCATTAGTTAATTCTCGAAAGCCTAGATTTACTCCTTTTACGACGTTTATGTCCATAAACGGTGGTGAGTAATTTTCATCAATTGGCAACATGTTTCCTCACATGGCATCCTTCTATCCAAACATGCTATTCAAAGAAAACGATAGCATATGAGTTCGGATTACTCCATACTTATGCATAATACTTCCAGTAATTTGTTACTTACATCGTGTAACGCTAGCCTTAGAGCGCATGCGCGATTAACCTATGCCCTTAGTTAACTTTATTCCCATTAAAGGAACCTAGTTAAAACTTTAAAACAGGATAAGAATTTTACATATTTTTTAAATATTTCCTGTAATATGTGGACGCTGGTAATGCTGTGATAATATTTCTATCTAATTTATTTAGAATATATTATACTGCTGGTATATTCTTAAAAAAATATATAGAAAAATGAAAAAATATTCGGAATTTTAACTTCTACATATTATTTGTATGATAATGGATTTATTAATATATTTATAACTTCTATAATTCATAGTTTCCTGAGTATAGTTTCGATAGCACGCGATTCAATTGTTGTTAGGTATCGAAAATTTACAAACGAGAAAGTTTGTAAATTTGTAAAATGAGCAGAGTGTTTGAATACGAAACCTTGAAAAGTGCTTCAAATAAAAAAGCCCCTTGCGAACAATCATAAATACTATAACCAGATGTATATCTTAATAGACCAACACCATAATCTGAATACCAAAACAGACAAAGGTCGGTGTATAAATTCCCAATACGTCATTCCGAAGGGAACCATAGTCCGTTATTCTCAAGTCCATATCGAGGCGAGATGGGTTTATGGTGATTTGATACCATTCACTTGGAAATTGGCGTTTAACTCGAGTTCGACTAGTGACGCGAAACGAATTGCAGATAGAAGAGTGTCATATTTAAACCACGATTAAATACAAATAATAAGAAATAACATCACAGTAACGATTAAATGAAGAGAAATATAAATATATTAGAATTTACACGTTGACAGATGTTGGTATATATATCAAATTTGAATTATCTTATTATAAATATAATGGTATACATTCTGCTACTGTTTTAGTAATAAAACAGTAGCAATGCATCATTTAATTTAATATTTCACTTCAAAGTGTCATTACTAAAGTTTCCAATAGATACAATCAGGCATAACAATGAAGTGGTTACATGAGATATTCCACGTAACGACATCCATCGGCGAAATCACGGTGAAATGATATTCGCGCATGCGAGCGAGCAAGATTCCCGACCCTGACCCCAGGTCGACAACCCCGCTCGTGACACTTCGATTCTCTATCGATCACGACTCGAATCTCGCCATCCAATCGATAGTTTACTCGATATTTTTATCCCCTTATCTGATCTCGTATTGACCACGAACGCCGTGACTGTGGCCACTTGCCGAAACCAATGCAGTCACAATGAGCTAACAGTTCTTTTTTGTTGTTATTTTTTACCGTTATCTCGTTAGCAGGTTGTCTTCTTGGCTACATGGAGATCCAATTACAATACATGATCTGTGTATAATCATCAATTTGTGTTCAGTGTCGACTGAATTCTATTGTAAAACTGTAATCATTTTAGTGCATTTTGATATTAGCAAAAAAACTTTTAACGATTTAAGGTATCCACCAATTGTGTCGTTATCGTGACTGCTTATAGCGTAAAAAATGCACTAGAACTAATTTGCCGACGATAATAGTCAATTTTAAAATATATAATTGGATATTGTCGAACTTCAAGAAAGCCTTTTCTTCCAATTGTTTAGTAATGTTTGGCTATTATTTTTTTAATTAAACAATCTATATTTCATAAATCTGGATTTATTGGATCGTCTAAGCTTTGTGAATAATAGAAATGTTATCTAGACTTTATGATTGAGGGATTTAAATCTAATAAGTCAGACAAACTAGAGCAACTGAGGCTTAATTTATTAATATTTCCGTTAGACTGTTTGTATCAAAGCATTACTATCGCTATGTCAAGTGAAGGGCATAGCATGTCCTGCTAAAGGCGGATTAGCATCTTATATACTTGTTGAGAAATAAACCGATGCTGACATCGACATGTATTGATATTCTCGTTTAAGAAGGAGAACTGATTGTGTCAAATAATTTTCACGAGTGGCATTTCAATTTTGAATTTATTGTCATGTTATCTATTCGATCCGAACGTATTAATGTTTTCAATTACTTTTTTCCTAATTGTTATGAAGACTAGGTACTTTGACATATCACTTTTGTCCGCGGCTTTATTCCCAATTTTCGTTTTCTTTTAAAAATGGAACAAACCATTTTTATACCATATACTATAATAAACCTAACTAACTTAAGCTTAACCTAGTAATGTATCCCATAGTTAGCGATATCAAGAACTAATTTTCGCTCGTATCTTGACTCGCGTTTTAGGGATTGGTCGTCAGGTTTTAGGTATAAAAAGTAGACTATGTGCTTACTTGGTATTCAAGCTTGCTTCATATCAAATTTCATTATATTCGGTTCAGTAGTTAGGCCATGAAAAACAGACAGACTAACCGAGTTGCCTTCGCATTTATAATATTAGTATACATGATCATATTATATAATAAGAGTCATTATGATGATCATCTGGTGTAACGCTCGTCTTTTTTACTGCGTACACTCAAAACGGAATAAGTGATTGTTGTAAATATAATTGAACAATAGCCAAATGAATTAGGAAGTGCTTTCAATTCATTGATCATAAAACAAATGCGTAAACATAGTCGATAACAATATGATAACAATAGCTATAATGTCGACTAATGAGTAACATTGATTGCGATGTACAAATGTAATTTGTAACGCAACCAAACAATACAAGACATGACGATCAAGCATCTTAAGAAGCGATGCTTTTCTAGTGCTGTAACCAGTCCCGCCCACACAATCCGATGCCTCTTTCGACACTCAAATAAGCCATAAATTATAATTCTTAAAAATCACAGTGAAGAAATATTCATGAGCGGGGTTCTAATGAATTACCACACTTCGTCATCGCTGTTTGATATTTAGATTTTATTTAAAACATTTTTCCTTTCATTTTTAAAATTAAACTATTAAAAAATATAAGTAAATTATGATTATTACATTAAGATAAAACTGATTATACGTTATATAAGATGCAAATAATGCACAATAACTTTAGAACTTCGAGAGTTCAAACATACACAAAGTGCATTAGAATCTTAAGTATTTAAAATCGAAGGAACATCTGTCAGTCGTGAGATAGCTTGAATAGAAAACATACACAAGCTTAGATTCAAGTGGGAACAAGCCTCAGGCGCAGACTCGCCTCTTGCTTTGATTGTACCTTACGATGACAAGCCTATTCCCAATAATAACTATTTATTACTACTACTTATAGACCTTTATAACCAAAACTAAACCATGATAGTTTGAAAAGGAGTTATTCAGTATTGTCAAAGAATAGTTTCGGTTTTTTTAAATTAAAGTTTTGAATCTTTTGGTCCAATTATATGTTTTGGCGTTCGAAGGTTTTGTTATTGTGCAAAAGACAAAGAGTATGGAGCAAAAAGTAACAATGGCCTCCCGCAGTAAAAATGACGGCTCTTCACCTTGATTATTACTGGGGAGCAGAGGTCGGATGTCTATCGATAACAAGACTTAAATAGATGAACCGAGTAATGATATCCTATTATAGATAACGATAAAATTGAGCTTAGATTTAAGTTTCGTATATTTGATAATTTTTTTGTAACTGATGTTTGGAATGTTAATCCTGATATGGATTTAACATAAAGCATCGTTGGTTTTTCTGAACATTAAAAAATAAATAAAAGTAGATATTGAATTATTTTTTTTTGTATTATGATATTGTAAATATTAAAACAAATTTCAAAATTAAGGTTATGTTACGAGAACAGTTATAATGATATTTTATGCTTCTTATACCGTAACGGTTGGCGTAATCAAGGCATCAGACTTCAGTCAAAATTATTGACTTAAAACATATGCTATCTTGCGTGCTACCGCGCTGTCAGTGACCTAGGTTCAAACAGCATTCCATCTTAGGCTTAATAATACATGAGTCCAACGTAACGATCTGAGTTCGCTCTCATTAAATTGAAGCTAAGAACCATCTCACAATTTACCTTTTTCGAAGATATAGCAGAGGATAGCTCGTGAACAATATAGTTCGTTAAAGAAAATCACCGTTTTCACATTATATCATGTGTGGTATCCCATTATCGGGGCCCTTAATGTATTTCCATACAATCGCCTTAAAACTCTCATTAAACAGTTTTACCGATATCATTATTCGTCGTTTCATCTTAAATGTATAAACGATTACAAGTCAAGCAAGATAAAATGTTCTAAGAGAGTACTCAATAAGAAATCGAGCAACCAATCTATTCACTTTTACGATAAAATAATCTACATTCCGTATCATAAGCTCATCGACAAAAACCGTGAACAAAAAATCACTTAATACCAAGATAGGAACTCGTATTAATACAAGTGGTCTTCGACGTCCGGGTCTGTCCTGACAGCTTGGGTCCTTTATTAATCCTTGTTCATATACGACGATATTCACGTTCCCTTGGTTCTGAATTCGCATTTTGAGGACCAATTAAATTTTTTTTTTAATTCTAGGATCAGTTGATCATATACCAAAATTAATATGTTTTTTGGTAACCTTAAGACTCAGACTGGAATTTATTTGATTTAATCAAAATAAAATATATGTAACAATATAAACTTTTTATATTTAAAATATACATAAATGATTTATCATTTTAATCATTACTATAAATACTTACGATTGTCTATGAAATATCCCTTATTAATACAGATAGATGCACAGAATGTCTCGCCCGGAAACATAGACAATATTCCTTTATTATACGGCGTGGGTCGGCCACAATTCAAACTCGTTTAAGACATTCCATAAATGAACTTAACATAACAATCTCAGATGAATTACGGACACCAGTCCTTTAATATACTTTAATGATTTAGTACTAACCACCAACCAATTATCATAAACGTTTTTCTTAAATTTCTTAAGGAATATAATAATTTTAAGCATAAATTATATTTGACGCCATTCCAATATTTTGGAAGATTATTAGATCAAAATGTGGACCATTAATGTCACTGGAATGAAATACTTCGTTCCATTCTAGTACCTAAAATATTCCCACGAGAGTTTGATAAATGTCATATTAGATGAATTATTATCGGAAACGTTATAATTGGAATGTTAAATAAATAAAAGAAAACATATTTATTTTCTATTACTTTAAGTATTAAGCATAAGTATTTTTTTATATTATCGTTTACTTCTAGAATAAGTATGTTTCAAAAAGTTTTTTTAGGTGTATAAATATAAGTCGAACCAACCTTGTAAGCTAAAAGGAAAACCTTTCATGTTTTAGTTTTTACAGTGCGTACGTGATTTAATGCTTGATCTAACGGTGTCCATTTTGGAAGTTTCAAAACTGGGCTACGTTTAACAAAAAACTGATAAATTGCTCCAAAGTATTTTACGCTTTTTGTTATATGAAATAAAGGTGGTGTATGCGTGTAGTTGCACATATCCAATTAGTTGTTCGAGAGCGTACAAAGCTTCCAGTTAGCATCGTGTAATTGAACATATCAAAGAAGCATTGTGATTTGTGAACGACTGGCCTATACTCGAAAACCATTTGAACATTATTGCGTGTATCGAATTCGTAGGCAACATGTTACGCACTCTTTGTCCTTTTATACGAGTTATTTTTAAATTTTTCACGGTTTTTGCCTTTTTGTATAATTTAATAACGAACACAAAGATTGACATTGATATTTCAGGCCATCGTCATGGTTGATTCGTTTAAAATTAAGTGAGTCTAAGTATTATGATTGTTTTAGAAAAAACTTATCTACACTACAAGATTGATTTTTTTACACGAAATAGCGCTTTTCGGCTATCAGACATCTCGTCATCAGCTAAAAATATTTCTCTCATCAGCAGCTCTAGGTATTTTTACATAACAAGTTCTAGTTCTCTTTGCCTAGAATTGGGACAGATCGTTATTTTAATCTCACAGTATTATAATTAAGTATATTAAGGAATGTTTTTAGTAATATTTCTCGTCCAAGACTATTAATTCTGCAATGTGTGAATTCTCAAATATCATACAATATTTGATATAACCACCATATAAACGTTTGATATAAAATTATGCACATACTTTTACTGATACGATCTGGTCATACAATCTTATCTAGTATTATTTTTGGTTCTCGTACTGAAACTATAATAAAAACAAAAGCAGGTACTGAAACTATAAAAAAGTTTTTTTTATTAAAAACATCAGCTTTCTTTCCTATTTTATTTCTTACATGGTATAAAAATATTGTATTCGAATCCATTACACAGATTTATGATTGTCAAACTGTACATAGTGGAACAATTTTAGGTTAATCTGATTGTACTAAAAAAAAATTAATGTGTCGTTTGCATATTCCTTACATAAAAACATACATACCAATGTTTGTCCTGTGTCATTCTAACGTAGTATCAATAATGCACTAGTATTGAAACGGTACGGAACCATGAATAATAAGCGCCTCACGCTCTATGCAGTTACGACACATACAACTGTAAATTAGATTATTCTTTAGATAAGCAAAAACGTAAATACGAAATGGACAGAGTTTTCATTGTTTCTTATTCGAACAAAACGGAGCTTGAGTGGGCAGCGAACAAAAAACTAACATAACGATGTAGTCGAAATGATTGTGTAATTGCAAAGGAACTCACTTAAACTCTTATCAAATTAATGTAAACTGAAGAATTCGTTTAACTTTAAAGGTGAAGTGTATTTAAGACATTTTAACTTTAGCTACCGACTTGCTAAATTCCGTTGTAAACCGTCATTGTTATGACTTTAGTACCTATAATTACACAGGGCCATTCATTCTTCATATAAATACATCAACACAAACCGCCGTTTAACTGCACAATACTTGGTGAGTGACGAGTCCTTCCACCAACGCGCTAAGATGAACAGCGATAATATTAAATACTTTACATTCGATTGCTGCGTTAGTTGGAACCTCATTTTATTTCAACTTGCCATTTTGAGTCGTAAATTCAAACTATTTTACAAATTATGTACTAATTAAGGATACATTGCTATATATAGTTTTATTTAGTGTGAGAAAATCGTAATATCATCAAACAATCAATCGGCCAGGCACATTGATCTCCCTTAAAAGGTTTAATGAACGGCAAGTGCAAATTATTCTTAAGATAAATTGTTTTAATTGCTCCTACTCGTTCGTTATACGTTTGAAATGAATTCGCGTGAGGGAAAATGATAACAAGTCAGAACAGACTCTCTGAACAGATCTCTCTTAAAAATATTTTTATGAAATTTTTAAACAATTTAGGACATTACATAATCAGCCTGTAAATTTCCCACTGCTGGGCTAAGGCCTCCTCTCCCGTTGAGGAGAAGATATGGAGCATATTCCACCACGCTGCTCCAATGCGGGTTGGTGGAATACACATGTGGCAGAATTTCGTTGAAATTAGACACATGCAGGTTTCCTCACGATGTTTTCCTTCACCGCCGAGCACGAGATGAATTATAAACACAAATTAAGCACATGAAAATTCAGTGGTGCCTGCCTGGGTTTGAACCCGAAATCATCGGTTAAGATGCACGCGTTCTAACCACTGGGCCATCTCGGCTCTCGAATTTAGGACATTATGAAAATATTATATTTTTGTATCATTTTTTTATTAGATTGTTAATAAAAACCTGTAAATTACTAGAGACCCTCCTATAAATAAAATTAGCCTTATTCAATAAAAGTTTGCTGTTTTTAAATCAGATATGTAGTTTGTTGATTTTATAAGACATTTTCATATTTTATTAACCATATTTACACTACGAACATACTCTTACAGTAGCATTAATGTACGTATTTAAAAAATAGATAGTGATCGCTTCGCTAGTCTATGCAAGTGTACCAAACACCTTAATTTAAACTATAAATAAATTTAAAAAAGTAGAATGAAGGCTCCGATACCGTTTTATAATAAAGTATTTAAATTGAATTTCAATCAAATTGAATCTAATAAAATAATTTGTGACATAGTTGTAAATTAACAATGAAAATTGTTTTAAAAATATAACAAAACAAAATGAACTAAAAATAAATTTAATTACAGAATTCGTAAAGAGTTCTTAAATCTTATTATGATCAAAAGAACATTCTGAAAGGTAGTGTTTTTACACAAGCGTCTAAGAAGTAGGTCGGTTCGTTCGTGCAAAATAAATCGTCTAATCAAGAGGA
The DNA here is from genome assembly GCF_037043105.1 of Vanessa tameamea. Classification (NCBI taxonomy): domain Eukaryota; kingdom Metazoa; phylum Arthropoda; class Insecta; order Lepidoptera; family Nymphalidae; genus Vanessa; species Vanessa tameamea. The sequence continues at coordinate 4,171,283 of NC_087318.1, read as the reverse complement.
AACATTCCAGATAGCATACGCAACGTACGTCGTACTTATAAAGACGTCATTAGAGAAAGTGGTCCGACCGCGTGCACATAACGAAACACAATGATCTTCTGTTGATATGGACGCTAGAATATTGAGAGCACCATTAGCTTGTAAAATTAAATTACTGTTAGTTATATATAACAATCGCAATAGATACGTATCGGTGGTCAGTATGTTTTAATGAATACAATACTCCATTAAATGAAACGTCGATACGTTTACGGTAGATACTTCATTAGTAATTGTGTTAATTAAGTCCTATCCTCGTGCTTTATACTCAACGATTATTTATTAAACTTTTCATAACATTAAATCATATATCTTTAATATTTTAGTTACATAACTTAATTCATTAGCGATAATTTATTAATCTTATTCAAGTGAAAGGTTAATTCGTATAAAAGTGTCGTACCTGACTGTATAAAATGTATTTTGTATAGGATAAACCTTTTTAGAAATTGGTAAAATTAATACGAAAACGAAAATCTATTCTCAAAGTCCTTACAATAGATAACAAAAACGATAAGAATTGACTGAAATAACGGTCAAAACCTAGCCGTTATTGATGATAGGCCGTTTCTCATTATCATTTATAAAAGCGATTGCTTCCAGCACAAATCTAGAAAGTAACAAGGCAAGACAATTAAGAGATCATATCATTGAGTTCGTGACAAAACTGACGAAAGTTGGGCGTTGTCGGATAACCAGTTCGGTATATCAAGATTATTTAAATTTTACCTACTGCGTGGTGTCTACGGGAAATACAACAGGATGATGAGGTTCTTACGTATTTACATCGGTATTAACTTATACGCATGAAGGCGTATCAGTTGTGGTCACCTGGCGGTAAGTTGACGCCTCTGGATGGTGTCATTGTAGAACGGCGAGAAGCATGAAGCACCTTCGCCAACCGTGGGACATTACGTCATTTGCCCTTTCTGAATATTAACAATGTTATAGTAAGAGTTAAACTTTGTATTTCATTGCCAATCCAGGGATTAAATTGATTTAGTTGCTATAAAGTTCATTCATTTCTTAAGCTTTTGGACCATAATCTATTAAAATGATTGCCAAGCGAAAATTAAATAAGGAGTATTCAGTCGAACCTGCAGCAATTCGTATTATAGGTGCATGGAACTAATTCCCATTTCTAGTCTAAAACTCGAATACCAAATAAGGTACATATATATTGACCATGTGTTGTGCTATCGATTAGTAGACAAAACAGTAACTAATATATATGATGATAGCCAATCATCTCCTCAGATGTGTATAATAAAATACCATATAAATGATGTGTTTATTTACATCATGTAAATATGTTGCTGGGTCTATGCCTCGTCTAATATTTGACGCAATATTTTTAAGCTCAACTAGAATGCCCCTATTAAGTTCGTCACATATGTATGTCATAGTTATTAATTAAGATCATCACATGTGTCAAGTTCCTCACGATTATCGCTTCTTAATCGAGCGGAAGATAAGTAAAGATTCCTTGTAACAAAGTAAATAATTAAGTTTCCACCTACTACTACTAATGTTTTGAAATAATTTCTACGTATCTAGATTACCTACGCTACTTCATTAGTTCATTTATTTGAAATAACAAAACTGAACGCAGATTACAATTTCGAAGTAACCGTACAGTAAGTAAGTATATTGCAGTAAGCTATAAAAATCGATCTATTTAATTGAAATCACATTTAATTAATTTATTCAATATCTTGTAAATCACAGAATGTAATGAAATAAATCTTATGCAGTATTTGTAAGTGTGACATGGTTCTAAGTTTAATTACCGTTCGTGACAATTATGTATTGTGTCTCATTTATAACTTAGACGTAGAGAGTATAGGGCGTTTGTTTGTAATGGTGTCTTGTGGACGTTTCACGAAATATGAATGAAGAGGCTGTTCCGTTCTTTATAATGAACATCTTATAATTACTTATTAAAGATTATTATGAGATAGTAGTTTGTACGGTAGGAAGAAATATAGTGTAATAATATACTATCTCCTAGTATTTTCTTAAATTTTTCATTGCTGTAATGTAAAAATAATTTGACGAAAAAATATCCTATATATTAATAGAGTAAGCCAGCGTACAGCTATGACTGTATATAAAAAAAACACTAGTGTTAAACTTGCGAACAGACGTCGTCAGTTTCTAAATTTGTAAAAACACCTTGAATAAAGGGGAATTTCACGTGCGATCACTAGTATTATTTTATCGCTCCTTTTGTTCCAGAATTTAATTACTATGTTTATAATTATAAAAGTTACACCTCATATATAATAAACACAAATAACATAATAAAAAAAACAACAATACAAACACATTTTTTTGTATACTTTCAAAAAAAAAAAATACTAGGTAAACAGAAACGAGGGTAATTTATAAAATAACAATCTTTTCCCGAAAACCTTTTGTTTTTGTTTTGAGGATATCGTATAATAAAATGTATCCCGATAGGAACTTCCGACTACTGAGTTAAAATTATCTACATAAAATATAAAACAAAACAACAATATTTACCTACATATAAAAACATAAATACAAATATATGTATAATATATACAGTGATAACAACATAAACATAATGAATAAAGTTTTGATTCGTAGGTTTTGCATATTTAAAGAAAACGAAAAGCAATAGTATGAATTAATCATATTTGATTTCCGAATCTTGCTTCGAATTTGCATAATACTCATTTAGTTCAATTCAGAACAGCGCCAAACCGGCCATAAACTACCGTGCCTAATTCCAAGTAATACATAAAAGTCGTCTGGTTTTTAAACAATCTTGATTAACCTTTTCAAGTTCCATAGTTACGTAACTGTAACACTATCGCCATTGGAGATTGATATTATATTACAATGGGCTCTATTTACATAATTCTGATAAAGTCGAAGTTGTGGCGATTTGTTAGTTAACTTTTTTTAGTGTGTATATAATTAAACATTACGATCTGAATTTTTTTTATTTTTATTTGTGAGAGTATTTTTACGTTTGTTGTTTTATCGTCTTATGTATTCGAAATATGATAATAAAAAATATAGTCATCAAGAGCCATGTAAAGCATTCCGCAATAGGAATCGGAATAGTAAATGATATTAATATATGTTATTTATCGTTTTAAGTAAAGAATATATCAAAATTTGTAAAAAGTATTATAAATATTTTAAATGTAGCATTTAAAAATTCGTCAACAATAATAATATTTCATAATACACAATAAAAATAAAATTACGTTAACAAAACGCAGACACATCAATTCACGTTATCAACAAAAAGATTTAGTACAAACGCCATAAGTGTTTATCCAGGTCAACTTCGCCTTATACGTTAGCCTTAACGTAACAAACTCGAAGGGTCAGTTCGCGTGATCCTTGCTATAAAGCTAAGTTTTTGTACAGATTTACAGCGCCACGATACCACCGTATAAGGGTCACGAAGTCAAACACCATGTTAATAAACCTTAATAAGTCTAAGATCAAGATAACAACGGCTACTCTATAAACCGTATCTACTTAATTATCTCGGGCGGAGATAGAGAAATTACGAGCAAAAGGGCATTAGCAACAATTAAAATTAAACCTCACAATATGTAACGATATCCTAATGGATATACGAGATGGGATAGACGAATGTTAGTTGAACAAAGTGCGCAGTTGAACCATTGGAAATTAATTTTGAAACTATTTTAACAAAATTCGTGTCTTGAAACATTTTTTTTTTTCAAAATTCGTATGTTATTATTTTAATATAGGTCATAGATAAGTTTAGATTTGCGTTTCTATTGTTAATTAGTTTGAGGAAGCACGAATTATTTCATTTTCACGTGTTCAGTATTTATATTTATACATAAACACGCGCCGGTGAAGAAAAATTTTACACTGAAACTAACCTGCTTCTAGAAATCCTCATTGGAGCAGCGACTGTAATAAATTCCAAGCCTTCTCCTCAGAGTCGAAATTATCCACTTATTAGAGCAAAGAAAACTTAATGAAATTAAGCAGATCTAATAAGACTAGTATTGTTCAGTTATAGCGTACTTCATTTGTTTTAATTCTTCATTTTATGCTCAACGACAAAAGAAACATTGTGAGGTAACCTGCATTTATCGTATAAAGTACTAGAAAGTAATAGAATATATGTACGGATATAATGAGCTCCAAACCATCTCCTGAAGAGTAGAGAAAAAAATAATTCTAGACTGTTCTCCTTACATGACAAGAGTTCTTTCCACAACAGTGGGACATTCACGCGCTTTACTGTAATTACTTAATCCATTGTAACGATTGTCACTAAAGTCTTATGTAAAATTTTACTAGTTTTTAAAGTAGTGTGGTACTAAATTCCATAGACGAACGCATTATTAAATTAAATACATTAACTTGAAGCATGTTTTATTAATACGTATGTAACCTATATACGGCTAAATTGACGGAAAATCGATATTGACCAGTGGCTACACAATAGAACGTATGTGATTATTATTTTTTGTCGTTTGGTAAAATTATTTTGAATAAGACCTAAGGTTGTTTGAGTGTAATTAAAGAATTTCATATTTGTTCGGAGGTGGAGATACATCTGAATCTGTTTCATTTCATTCTGTTATGATAAATTAATGTGGCTCCATTATTTATTATTTTTTCAAACTTGGGACGTTTTTAAAAAAACTAAGTAATTAAACGTTGTTTGTTTTTTATGTCTTCTAAATTTAAATTATAAGTATATCACTTAATACGAAATGATAGTATCTTGTGAGGTTACTAAATATATATTTTCCCGAGGCACGATGAGGCATAGCAGTATACACATTTCCATCTTCCAAATTCCGGGCTGTTACTTAGAACTTTTCTTCAGAAAAACCCTAAATTTTTCATCGGCTTGACCTGTGGTTTGAACTCAGGATCTGATCTGACTTTATATCTATCCACTAAACGAGGCAACCAAGAATTTTATACTAATATATTCAATGAAAAACACAAAAAGCATTTTGATATGAAACTTCATTATACAAAACAGGGTATTTGTAATCCTACCCAATATGGGATTAAGTTAATCTGCTGCATATACTACAACGAGATTAATAACACATCATTTATATTTAAGAATTAAGAAAGCTAGAAACGAAAATACTAAATGTATGATACACGATCAGGTTTCAACAGCCGTGTTACAAATAATAATGAATCAAAGCTGCGAAGACATGGGTCATAATTGACCTCTATTATTATACATATAGACCACATTTTCATTACTTGTAAACCTACAAAAAATATAAATGCAACAGTTTATGTATTTAGATGTGTTACTTATCAAACAAAAACACGAACGGATTTTAATGAAATGTATTACATAAATCACTTACGATTAGAAATAAAATACTTTCAGACCTAGCAAAGCAGGATAGTTCAAGGTACTTATTTATAATGTACGTCTAAGAACAACTCTCTAAATTTATTAATCCTATATATTTTACCACGTATGTTCTATTCATTCGCCTTAAACTTGAATTATACATGTATGTTTCACACAGCTATCCGTATTGGTTGACGTTTATTGTTACTCCTTCGCTCCTACGGGTCGTAGCCTGAAGTTATTTATAGGGTCTATAATCGTCATCAATAAAATGACTATCTTAACGTAAAATATAATTAAATTGGAACGGATCAATGAAATTAGATTTATTCAGGAGTGCCTCAAGTATCACGTTTAGGTCGTCCATTTTCTATTCTTTTTACTAAAGGCTATTAATGAAATGAAAAAAAAAATGATGACTATTTTTTTTGGTGCCGTTTTCATCGTTTACGAAGATTTGAAGCGCCAAAATAATAGGGATACTATAACTGACTAGGGTTTCTAAAAAATGAAACTAATAACAAGGAATTCAACCTAATCCACAAAATATTGTCAATTTAAACTGCAGTCTTGTCAATAATCAATGTATGAAGCATAATTTTGTTCTAAAAGTATATAAAAACAGGTATAGGTATTACAATCACTTTAATATGTATAGGGAAAATTGATAATAATCATGCATCTAAATTTTCAGTGATAGAAATTTTAAGGCTCGAGTTTTTCCTTTTAATATAAAACTGGTTAGTTTTGTTGTTTTTTTAGATAGTGAGTGACATATTTACATTTATGTCGCGATCGTTCATCTACTTTCATGTTAGAAATAGATGAACATAGTCTCAAAAAATATTTCGTATTTAAAATAACACTAAATTAGAACAAAGGATAATTTAGAATAATTTACATAAAGTAAATAAATCGCAAATAAAAAATCTGATCAATACTTTATATATTTAACGATTTACATTCCTACCGATAATACCATTCTTTATAAAATAATAAACTCTACCGGAATGACCTCGCAGTTAACGTTATGTTAATAGAGAACCGTGACCAAAAGAAACAAAGTTTCTTATATGTTGGTTCTGGGGTCAAAGCGACATCATGCCGCGACCATTGCACTACCTCCCGCTGTTCAAACCTGCAGAAACCTCCAATCATAGAAACTTCATAGAATCGACAATGATAAATTCTCCGATCATAGAAACTATGGTCAAAGGAAATAAATGGTGCCTCACAATGTCTGTAGCACCTTGTTAGTTTGTGACTCGCGTTATGGTGTTGCAGATTACACTTTTGTACCATGACAGACAGTTGGTGTGATTTGCAATTGTAGTCCGAGATCGATTATATATCAAATGGGTTATGAACGTTTTGACAACTGAATGTAAAGTTTAATAGAAAATCATTTATATCAAGAAACAAAATATAACTAGCCGACTGACAACATTGTTGTTCAAATACAAATTATTCCAAGCACGCGATTAACATCGATCGTCTAAAGATTACAAATTATTATCAATCTATGAACATGGGGTTAACGAACGAACGAACGAACATGGGGTGAACATTATACGATTTTGTCGCTTGAGGCGCTTAAAAAGAACTGTTACGATGCCCAATTACAAGAATACACCAACAGCTGTGCTAGCCTGTTTAAACAACAGTCTATGATTTAAGAGTCATGTTTGGTCCAGGACGTCAGGATAATAATTCCTTAATTACGTTCCCTTGGTTTTCCGAATGATCGAATGGCAGTAATTGCTTTTATGTCGGCCCTAAGCGGGTTTAATTGGCACTCTTGCTGGAATGCACGTTCATAATTTAACAGACCACGATATTTTGATGGTATTACGATATGAAAACGTTTAAATTTAAATTACAATATCATACAGAAAATTGATAATTTTATGTCTTTGCCATATTCTTAATTATATTTTAATCAACAACGAATAATAATAATTTTGTTATTGTCAAAATATTCAGCTGTCTCGTTTATCAAGATATCGATTTGTGCGTATATATAAATTTAGACTAAGCGCTACACGCAAGAAGATTAAGTGAATTGAACGAGTTTTGCGTCATAGAAAATATTTTAACTGGCGCCAAGCCGACCAATTGTTATGAGAGCTTGGATCGTAATAAATAACGCCGCGGGATCCCTCAATATTCGTCATGCTATCGATGTCACGAATCTAGATTCAGATTATAGTTATCACGTTTTATTTACACATGCATATTTTTACATAATATAAATGAATTATAAATTGCGAATTGATTTATTAAGATTAGTAATCGGTATTTACCACGTTGTTTGAAAACTCACAGTAACTAACAGCTGGTAAAATATATATAATATAATGGTATTGATATAAATGTAAAGTCCACTTAGAATACCAAGAGAGCAGCCTGGTAAGGAGATGGTTTGACGCTTGTTCCATCGGCTTGTTAGATACATATGGCAGACCTGCACCCGACATATACAGATTAATTATATCGCCGAGCTCGAAATTAATAATTATAAAACAAAATAAATACATGAAAACTTAGTAAAGCTGTTTTTTTTTTAATTAATCTGTAATTTGAAAATCTTTTGTATTTTATATAAGAGACATTAAAATATATTTGATTAAAATTAAATTAACTAATTAAGTTACAACTATCTTTAAAAGCGTATTTTTTACAACGGATATTATTTTATAAATAATACTGTTGTTATTATTTAGATGTCAAGTTGTAAAGTAATTTACTTTACGTAAACATAAATTGAAAACATTACAATTTAGATTACGCAATATAATTTCAGCAACTAGTGACGCTGATAAGTGTGCTAGAAGGGTACTTTCCAACTTGGCATTCTAGTGCCAGTGAACTTGTTACTTACACAACTGCGGGGAGGGAGATAAGAGCTGCGGATTTACCATCTGTATATTATGTTCAGCGCCTTCGGCATAGATCACGTTTGTTATCATAGATAACTATACTATACGAGACGTTTTCACATGGCTCGTATGGACGGATGGAATGTTTTAAGTATTTGCTCGCATCCGTGATGTAATCGCGAAATTTTTGGTTCTTCTCCTTGTCCATAAAATAAAACTTGCAAATGTTAACACTAGTACTTTGTCAAGTCGTAGATTATATATAAAATAATATATACTTTTATCAAAGTAATAAAGATGATTGTTCATATTTTCTATATTAGAGTATTTGACCTTTTGGTTTTATTATGCTTACAAAAATATCGCAAGCAATATTTTATTACCAATATGTTACCCCAGTTAAGTTAGTTGAAGTAAAGCAAAATCTGAAGATATTAATAACGCCCTGTCTATTATGTGGGTATAATCTAATGCCCACTTCGTGCTATACTTTACGAAATCAACGTCAACCCATACCAGCCTCGCTTCAATGAGCTATTGCACGTTTATATGTTAAACCGATACCGGAGGTGTCAGGAGAACTCGTGACAGGGTTACCCAACCTTTGGCCCGGAAAATGTGCAAGCGGTAGTACCGATTTAATTTTCACTTCGTACCTCATGGTTTTAGATTTGCGCCGCTTATTCACGCGAAACGGTTGTCAGTTAAAATTCATATCAGTTTTATTGTTGGCAAATTGTAACTATCCAGTATTGTATGGTAATATTGTTGCAGAATATTGCAATCTTAACACGAGAAAATTATGTTATTGGTGCAAACTGGTACATGGAATATTTTTCCGATAAAAATCATTACAATACCGGATAGATATTAATTGTATAATATTTATATTTATTTATTATGATTTATTAGGTGCTTCATAATTATATTATAAACTCTGTTTTATTTGCATATCGCTTGATGAAACTACTCAATAGACTGACGGTTGAAATAGTTTAAGCTATACTAATTATAATGGATATAATAATAGAAAATAAGACGAAAATATAATAATTTAATAATAACTACTAGGTTCCGAATTTATTTTCGTATAAATGCCCACCATTTCGATATGTTATTGCATGACTCATACTGCGTTGAATCCGAGAGTGATTTACGGTCAAACACTTTTCCTTTCTTCCTGTCAATTATTATTAATATCTTGCTAGTAAATAGAATCAAGGTAGTTTGCATATCATAAAGATAATTCAATGGAGATGTACTGTACATTTTTAAATTGATTTAACTATTTATGCGAATGATTATCTTATTCAGTAATGTTTAATTATAATTAATAAAAAATCAAAGGACTTGTATGGATTTCACATGGATTTTACAATTTTTTATAGTAAATTTGACATTTCTAGTTTTGTTTCTGTAAATACGGTTTACTATCTAAACTTGACTAATTAAAGCCTATATATATATATATATATATATATATATATATATATATATAATTACATATATACAATTTTAGTATGTTCATAGTTATAAACGAAATAACTACTTATATATAACAAAAAAAATAACATCCAATTACTTCGTTTAATACGCACAAGCTTCATTAGTAGAAATAAGCGAATTATCAGACGAAATTGAATTTAAAGCAAATTATTACAAAGCCATAAAGTGGACGCTTCCTGGTCGTAACAGAAGCTATTTCATAATAATTTACCTTTTCGCAACTTGGATTTGTGGTATGCCACTATATGAACGAATTGAAATACACTCTGGTGGGTGTTTTTAAGTATGATATTATGTAATAACTTACTAATCTAGTCTAGTACTAAAATCTACAGTAATTATATTAATTATAAAATATAATATTATCTATGATTGTTTTATGTGATGTTATAGTGGTTCTTTATATAAAACATAATTTATATTTAAATAAAGAGTTCTAGATAAAACACAATTGTATTGTAAATATTTACAATTAATTACTTATAACAATAGAATCTCCAAATAAAATTAGATTAATAAGATTTTTTTTTGAACCAACGGATTAGCGAATATCATTTTATTGATATAAGTAGATCTTGTTCAATAAACTTCGATTTTGTTAAATATAGCGAAACTTAAGCGTATTTCGAAAATTCGACATAGGAATATTCAAAATAGGATAGCTATTATTCAAAATCGTATTCATATACCAATAAATATATCAGTAGATAAGGAACTTATATAACTAGAAACAATATATCACCAATACATGATTGAATATTAACGAAAAAAATGAAATTGTATTTAAAGCGTACATTACAAAATTGAATTAGGGAAACTCTTTGTTCAGCGGGGCGTCTTAAATTAATAAAATTTATAAAATCTTTGAAAAAACGTCGCATAAAATGAACATAAATAATGTTACATTCTCCGAACAAGGTATTCTTGCAAATTGATTTTATACGCCGAAAAAAAAAATTGTTAAACAAATTATTTAAACGAAAAATTCTGATAAATGATAGTTAATATTTTAATGTAACATTTTCTGATCGAATAACTCTATCTATAAATATCAAGGCACTGATTAAACCAATTAAGATAATGACATGACATTTAAACATAATATATAATCCGCGTACATAGTAGGAAAATTTTCAATTTTAATATTATCTATAAAATATGGCGGAAAACAATGTTTTTGATGACATTATCGTTTCTTAAAATAAGCGTAAATCGCTTGCACTTGTACCTGTAGGCGGGCAGGACAATAGCCGAACGGTTCAAAGTTCAACCTGCGACACGATTATAATCTACCCCTTAACTTTAGACATTACACTTATGTTCAGAAATAGCGATTGCAATGATAATCTTATTGAATTAAAATCATATTTTAATACGGTATTTCGTTCTACTATTTTTGTGCCTATTTTAATACGAAAAATCTCAAGTGCATCTTGCATACCCGAGGCAACATCAAAAACTCCTATACTACTATGACTAATTCTAATTTTTCTATTCATAGATATTTTATTATTATAGAAGATTTGATTGAAAACCTGATAATATAAGGTAAGGTAAGTCATAAGGTAATAAGGTAAGTCACCTTTATAATATTTAAACAGATCAACGAAAGCTCATAAACTCGTGTTTTTAAGTAAATAGTGAATCGTAAAACCAGATAGTGTCATGTCGTTACTTTTTATTCGCTCTCTCGCCGCCCGGATTAAGACTATCTTGTAACAAAATATTTGTTGACATCACACATTTGATGGCCTTAAATATTTTAATACTTAGATCATACCACATCTGGTGGATCGTGGGTAATATTTCATTATTGTATTGACAGATATCGTCGAGCAATACAAGAAGGTTTAACTTGAGACTTATTAGGAGTAGCTTTCTTTCTACATTCTTACAAAATAAAATATTATAACTAAACGTAACTTACACACTTTAAAGTATAAGTAAGTGTAAAATATATTGTAAAAAAAAAGCTATTAATATTGCAATGTTCGTTTTTTGTTTACTTGCGTCTGATTGCCGAATTATATAATATTAGGTAGTACGTAACAGTTCTACTGCTGCGGAATGGATCTCCTCTGGTGATGTGTATAGATTTTCACCTGAACTCTCCTATGTGGAGGTTTACTAGCAATGTTTTTCATTACTAATGAGAAATGGATGATTTTTGATTGAGGTCCACATTTCTGACCATTGATCAATGAACAACTGATCAAGCATTGATTTATTTTTTATTTTAATAATCTGTTATTTTTTTTTATAGGATGACGTTCGCAGCGGCGCTGGTGTTGCTCGCGTTGTGTGCAGCGGCGCGTGGCGGCGACCCGGTGTTCGATCCGAGCACGCTGATGCGTCTAGTGCTCGTACCGGCGGACGCGGCTGTCGGCTCCGTCATCTACCGCGTCCGTGCTTCCGACCCAGATTTCGATTATCCGTTGCATTTTGAACTTATTGGTATGTATTAAGTTATGAATATTTTTAAACGTGATGAATGTTTTAGAGGCTTAATAAACTCTCTTTGAACTGTAATCAGTAGTTTTGAACATACAAATGGACATAATTTAAAAAAAAACAGTTAAGTTATTATGACGGCATTGAATTGTTTCATAAATGTATTTCCTAGTTATAATATATAGAATAAAATTACTCTTACTATGTATAATCAGATATACGAGAGTAATGTCAAATTGTAAACAGCATACTCAAAATCAAAATATACTTTATTCAAGTAGGCTTTTAGAAGCACTTTGAATCGTCATTTAACAAACTATATTAAGTGAACCACTGGTTCGGAATGCAGATTCTACCGAGAATAACTGGCAAGAAACTCAGTAGTTACTCTTTTTCAACATATAAAAATACAAAGTCATGTTAGTTAAATACAATAACATATTATATAATATTATACATTCTACCTGGAAGTCAATAAGTCTATATTATATGTAGGTTATAAGTATATTTGTCATTGTACTCTATTTACGCAGGGCAAATGGGACGTCTAGATATCGGCATCGAGTCACTTCCATGCACGCGATACAACTCAGTCTGCCAAGCAAATGTAATATTACTTCGGAGGCTGGAACCTGGTCGATACGTGGACTTCAGGCTGTCAGCCCGCAACACCAGAGGGAGGAGTGCTCGCATTGCCTGTTCTATTACTGGCACCAATGCCACCACTCCACGAGATACCGTATTTCCTCACCAACCGGCCATTATATTAGTACCTGAGGTATAATTGAAACATTTATTGTCTATTTGCTGTACAAAAAGTAAAGTACCATTCTGTAAATGAACATGGGAAAGGGACTTCTCTACTTTTAAGGAAGAAATTTAGATCTTATTCCACCACGCTGCTCCTATGGGATTTAGTGGATACGGATGTGGCAGATTTATATCCGACACATGCAGTTTTCCTCACGATATTTTCCTTTACCAAAAGCACCAAGCACAAGCTAAATTTAAATGAATACAATATTAATTAGGCACATGAAAATTCTGAGGTTTCCTGGGTTTGAACCTACAATCATCGGTTGAGAATCTTATGTTCTAACCCTAGCCCACCTTGGCTTGTTGACTATTATAAGTTATTAAAACAGAACATGACAATTCGCTTATTCGCAATAGCACAGCAAGAGTAATCGTCATTGTAACTTTCTTTTAACTTAAACATTAATGACTTAATTGTAGTAGATAGCGATCTCTATGTAAAAAATGGCAACATATCTATACTTCAAAATATGGGTGTCATCATATGACGCCGCACCGGGCGCCTGCGGCGTGAAGTACCGTGATTGATGATGATTACGTTCACACTCGCTTCCTCGCGGAAACGAAACGGAGATTAACTGTTATGTTATTAAATCGTACTTGACCTTTTAAAACGATATAAATAAATTGTAGCAAATTGATCGCACGTACAAAGACAATATTAAAAATGGCCTCCCTATTCACGTTTGAATTAATTATTTTATAATGTTGATCGATAAAACATCACTATTGTTACAGGATGCGAAACGTGGAACGGACCTAGAAATAGTAATCGCTAGAAAAAATCCATTGTCACCGAAGCCGTTGGAGTTAGAACTTTGGGTATGTTTTATTCGTTTAAATGATACGAGGTGATGATTGGATGTTCCCGAACCGCGGCGTGTCAGCACGCATTTCGCTTCAACCACATAATTAAGTTTCGTTGCCACCGCTAATCGGGCTCATTTTCACAGTGATATCGCGTTGACGGAATTTCACCATAATTCATTTACCATTTCATTTTGAGTGAAAATTCATTTTAAGCACAATCTTCCCTAACAACCTATTATGTTTATGGCTTAAGCAGAATATTAAAAATTCTTGATACTTATCAAGTACCACATTATATTAGGGTAGGGTATATAAGGATGTTAAACGATACATTTAAAAAATTTCTTTGATCAGAATTTCTCGGTAGTACGATATTACACAATTACCGAGCATTAGGATGTCTTCAGGCGTGTTAAATTTCTCACTATCCGTGGTAAATGGGCGGCACCCATGCCTTGAGGTTCTTGTAATATTCTATTGAGAAACAGAAGGCAATCTTAAAGAATATATAATTTAGCATAGAATAATCACATCGTTAGATTATATGAAGTATTTCTTTAGCTATGAAGTGACACTACTCACATTAAATGTTATGTGCATTTATATACGTATATTGTGATTAGGAGAAAGGTATCACATAGACTACCGATTATAAATAGCTGTAATGTAAAACTTGTAATATTTTGAGACAGTCTGCACAATATTATTTAAAAAATGACATATTTACAATACATTAAAAATATTTGTTTATAAGTATATAAATATCTATTATGACCAGAAATCTATAACTTTATTATAGGATATTTAAGCACAAAGTATTATTGGTAGCGTGTTCCGGAGATGTTATCGTACCGTACTTTATTTACCGGTTCTATTGAAAGTGCTCTGTGGAAAAACGCTTCTAATCGTCCATTAAACGCTATAATGACGGGAACGTGTCTTTACACGCACTGTAATTTAAAAGCGAGCTCTACGTGATGAAATTAACTGTTATATATAGAATTTCGCTTATTTGTATTTCGTAGCTCTACACGCTCGTATTTTATTTCAAATATTATTTTAATTTTTCAAATATTATTTAGAGCTTTAGTATATATTTTTTTTCGCACAAAAAAATAACAGAAGGTGAATAAATATTTCTCGAATATTTGAAAAAAGAACACATTGCGCTTTTCTTCGGTATCTTCATAAAGGTTGATTAAAAACTATTTTTAACTTGACGTTTTTTCTTTGTGCAGGGTTCGCCGCTTTTTGCAATAAGACAGCGACGAGTATCTACAGAGAATACGGAGGGCACGATATTCCTTGTCGGTCCATTGGATTTTGAAGCTCAGTCCATGTATCATTTGACATTATTAGCTGTGGTAAGTGCTGTTGCGTTATTGCGTAATATAAATAAGTTACAGTTCTATTTTTTAATTTAAAAATAATGTATGACCTTTTGTTAACTTCAAATTTACTTTCTAGCCTAACCTAACATTAAATTACAACAAACAATGATTTTGGTATTTATAACTTATAAAAACATAAATTATTTATTTTGTTTTCATTATGGATTAATCAAAAATATTCAACGAATAATTTTATTATAAATACGATTCTCTTACAGGACCCTTACGTAGAACTGGGTAAAGACACCCGAAATATAGCTGGAATAGAAGTGGTAGTGGTCGTTCAAGATGTCCAAGACATGCCACCTGTGTTCACATCAGCACCTCCTATTACTCACCTTCCACGCCAAGTGGTGCCTGGTGACATGATAGTGAAGGTCCGAGCTGAAGACGGAGATAAAGGAGCACCAAGGCAGACACGCTACGGTCTCGTGTCTGAGGGAAACCCGTTCACGCCATTTTTCAACATTAATGAAACTTCTGGTAAGTTGCAACACTGACTAAATAATGTTGTTGCTAAAGCAATAAAACATAAAGTTTTAATAATTCCATTTTTAAATTTACCCGGTATAAATGTTTTTATATGACACTTTGAGTAACAAGAGACTATAGCTAAATTATTGTTACAACGTCTAATAGACGTTCAGAGTGCCCAGAAAGTGTTAAATTATTAAAATGGATTAAAATATCAAAATGTAAATTAATTAAATCTGGCAGCCCGTGTTACTGCGAAAACGTACATGGGATTTTGGAATATTAAAATTAAAAATGTTGACAACATTCTTTGTAATAATTGTGCGTAATATATATGCCACCGTGAAATTGAAAATACCGTTAGATTATAATCTATCTCGCGAAATTGTTAACAATCGAAATATTATATATCGTGAACCGTTAATCACTGCTTACAATTTAGCATATTATTTTTCGTTAGTTTATAATCTATCGAATTAAATTTCAGTTAAAATATATATACTCTAACCTAACCTAATCGAAATATTATGAACTATCGAAATTGTATATATGTTTTATTGTAAGTTGAATAACCGTTTACAAGCTTTCGACAGTTTACAATTGCGCGAGATAGATTATATTCTAACGGTATTTAGAATTTTACGATGATATATATATAATAAACGGGAATAAGCTGTGTTTTACTTTTATGCAAAGATAGTAATGTCCACTACGATTTATTTTCGTAGGAATCTCTTTTATATAAGATCTTATTATTTCTATTATTATGTAAGTCAAATCCTTTCCCCCTATATTCAAGTACACAATTTGTGCGTTTTACATGTAAGTCATCGATAACATGTATTTAAATTTAATATTGTATAAGTCGAAAGTTTCATGTAAAATGCATTACCAGTACATACTTATTGCAAATCGGATCGAGGTTGTATTTGAAATTCAGGAGCTAACTTATCAGATCTCAACCACGCATTGTGTGATCGTGTCGCCGCCCTAAATCTTTTAAGCTCGCAGCTACTGAGGTGTTATAATTCCGACGAGATAGCTTGAATTATTTTTATTAGCTCCCATGCGACATCTCGTATGAAGGCTTAGATGCGAAAAAAATGTCTCGGTCACAATTTATTATATCAATTTTTGTAATATAATTTTCTGAAAAACAAAAATATTGGTTATCCTCCTTAGGAATGATTTTGGAGGGTAGACTTTAAACAATAACGTGGGTTAACAAAAAATCTATAAATAGATTTTACGAAACCCACCAGTTAGGCTGTCATCCACTTTGTTGGAACAGGTCTCTTTAATATATAAAGCAAAATATTCAAAAGAAAACCTTTAAAATTAGATTTCCCAATATTATTGTTATAGAACTATGTTCTAGAAATACCATAATAGATAGACATGTTAGTTCAGTGAATATACTATATGCAGATGTCAGAGCCCCTTAGTTGTATTGATTTTAAAGTAGCCGTTGTAGGGGTCATAATCAAAATATCTCACGACAGCCGTCTTCGTGCGAAAACCTTGCGTGTTTCAAGTGGCATTTATGTTTATGAGTTTTATGTAAATCTGGATCACATTTAAATGTAAATATAGTGTATGATCTTTGTATTTCACGCTTACTACCGTGGAATGACCAAAAATAATTAACTTATTAAGGTCACTGTAAAAATAGGATGGTTAATATTTTATTATGTCTCATTCAAATCCTTATTTATTTTAAAATAATTTACAATAAATAATACGTGTTTATAGTAACGAATGTTAGTTTGATTAATATACTTTGATTTTACATGGCCGATCACCGTGAAACTTGGCATATATAAAGCAATATTATATGTATTTAATCATGCAGTAGTTTATACGATCCACTTTATTGTAACTAGCCACACAGTTCAACTGATCGCCATGACAATCTACGTATAGATACACATATATACACAGACAGACATTATAACGTCTACCGGAATTTAGTAGAGAGTAATATAAAATGTAACAAAACTTAACTAATAGTAAGGTACCTGAACTTTAAATTGAAAGTTTAATTAACCGTTTTAATAACGACCAGTAGTGTAAGTTGCTTCGATAAATATTTTTTTGACATAAATTGATAATTTTGTTGAAATATTAATGTGTTAGGTAGAGGTTTAACAATTAAGATCGAGATTCAGCAAAATCGCATATATTAATATTGGAGTTGCTTTTTTTTGTTATGGTATAGGTAGGCAGATGGACAAATGCTATCCATAAATATTGCTCTTTGGTGGTAGAATATATGCTGAGTGGCACAAAGCTCTACCACCAAGTAAATAATGAAACATAATGTAATTGTTCGTTAAAAAAATCCCTGTCTGAGAAAATAGCTGGTATTCCAAATCAAAAAGAAGGAAATGAGATTTTATCTCACAACACTTTTCCATTGCAGATTAGCTGTGAAAAAGCGTGGTGACGTAACAAATTATAAAATACGAATAAAGCACAAACGCGCTCAAATTATTAACATTATTCCTCCACAATTCAACAAATTTAATTTATCTTTCTTTACATGTGTGCACATATAACTCAGAAGCTTCTTTGTGTATTTTAGAATCCATTTGATATTTTAACACGGACAGTCAAATAACTCAAATATCTATTAACGAGAAATAATCAATATACAACTATTAATTCTAAAATAACATTAAACTTAACATCATCCCCGATGATATATATTTCGACGGATTTATTTGATAATACATATTTAGCTAAGAAGACGCACATATCACTCTAGTTTAGCATGTCGAAAGCCACAACTTATGAAAGTCCATTAGAATAAATTGAATCCTTAACGTTTATTCTAAAGGTAATGGATTACCACATTTCAGTCCTACGAGACTTCGATTTGCATTCAAAGTGTGTATAAATAAACTTAGAATCATTTAATCATGAATCACAGCCACGCCATTTAAAGTCTTAATAGTAGTAAGTAGGCTTGTTACGGATGTATATTATATGCATATTAAAATAATACAAATTTTACTTATTTTCTATTTGGTACGGTTCAACTTAAGCTTGTATGGGTAAATACTATATTCAATTAGTAGTACCGTGTTCCGGCAAATGTTTGTATTTAAATTGTATGCGAGCCAGTTTAGTTACAGGCACAAGGGTCATAGAATCTTAGTTATCATGGTTGGCGGCGCTTTGGCGGTGTAACAATTTCTTAAGAATTCTTATAGTCCAAATGCTTAAGAGTTGGTGATCGATTACTATCAAGTTACCCGATTGCAATTCTATATTAAAAAAAAAAAACTTGCCTTTGTTCGTACCATAAATATTTCGACCTATAAAATAATATTTATTATCAATATAATATATATATTTTTTTATACAGAAATAGAATCATAAATTATGGACTGTTTGCATTTTTCCCTTGAAGTTATTACGCCGCTTAGAATAGTAACTAATATCAAAGGTCGACGCCCTCCCTTCGAACGTTCCTATTTCAATATTATATCGCTATGACATAGTTCATATAAATTCATTAAATTTGATATCATTGCTTAAATAAATGTAACATTTAGTTTGTACATATGAATATTTAAACAACTTAGATATTCTATATTGCCGTCCTAGTTTACTATGACATTACCTTATACCGCACGTGAAGTTATTTATCCTTCAACAATAATGTCATTTCTAAATGAGTACTCCTTCCGTTCTAATTTCAAATACTAGGTCAATGTAGACAAACAATTTTTATTAGATAAAATCAGTACGGATTCCGCAGGCTTCCGTAGGATATTCTTCTTCCTTATCAACCCCTGACTTTACTCGACTTGACCCGAGTTGAACCACATCGCGTGACCTATTTCATCCACTATTTTACACAAAATAACTTTAGTCATTTTAACGAAATTAAATCCAACTCTAGCCGCCAACTTTAACAATTAACCACTAAGCTTTGCTTATTTCCTGGTACAGACTGACAAACTCAATGAAAATTTAAAACGAATCGACACCAAAGTAAACCCTATTTTAAACTAGTAAGCACTAAAGTTAAATTAATTATCAGCTTTTTAGCCTTCGCTAAATGTCAGATGGAATTATGAGGTTTTAAATTGAAAGCGCTTGATAACGAGTCTCGTACAATGTTTGTCTTGTGAAAGGACCTATTGAAGAAGTCTAACTAAAGATGTAACGTTCCGTTATTATTCATGCAAATACATACCGTATTATTTAACTGTTTAATGCTAATATGGCAAAAGTATGTAAGATCCAATAGTGGTTCGATTTACAAGTTCGGTAGTTTCGAGTCGAAGATCGTATTATCGAATGCCGTGCCTAGGATTTCGCCTAGCTTTGGTATAATACCTCATTAGACCATACCCGTGCTGTCGGTCTACGTTCCATTCTTTGTAAAGAGTATGCAGTATTTCATATTATGCCTAATTTTACATTGGTTTGCTTAGTTGAAATAAGTAAGTGTCCAAGAATTTTTTAATTTTGAAAATATAATTGTTTAGTCGTATACAAAATCATTACGTTCTCTGCATTTGTAACAATTTATTTTAAATATTCTTTGTATAAAAACCTTTTCTAACTTTTAGAATTGTACTTTTTTAAAACTTAAACACGAGCAACATTTATTTACATATTCTTAACTACATAGCTGAGTCCGCGACTTTGAAATCTTAATTTATGTTAGTATTTGAACATCGCAGCGTGACTTTATTTTTATTTTATATATAATAATAATTACAAAATAAAAATTGTAAAAAATGTTATTTTAATATATGTACCGTGTATACATACATATGCATTTAGTAAAAAGCGGTTATTTTAATATTACAAACAGATACTCCAATTTTATTAAATGTATATACATATATATATAATTGAATAATACACGGTCAAATATAAAGTATAAGTAAAATAAAATCGCCATCAAAGTCACTTATTGATGCCAATGCCGGCAATACATTATTTCACTTGCATACCAAGTTTGCTATTGTAAACAATTCTGCTGTCTTTGCTTACTTTTCATAATAAAGAGGTACTTAGTTTGAATAGCGTTCCAGGAGACATGACAATACACACTCCAACTCCGACTTCAGACAACTGTGCCTCACAGATTCGCTTAGTACTACCGTTAAATGGTAATGATATAAAATAGACATACAAACAAAACATGAAACGTCTCTCGGCTAGTCTGCCGAAGTCGGAATGTTAAAGTATAATTCCTTAATTTATGCTTTATTTTGAAAAATGCTGTAATTTTTATTGCAATAAGGTATTAGTAAAAAAATGCTGTGTGTACGAGTATATTCGGGTGTAATACTAATATTAACCAGTTTATTGGTATAAAAAGGCCTAGTGCTTAATGAACGTGTTCATTACCTATAAAACGTAACCTGGATTAGAAAAGATTTTCTTGTTTCTTACGAGATATACGACAGATGTTGCGATGGCCAAACAATAAAAACGTTACTGTCTATGTTCGTATTAATAAAACACAATTGTCATATATTGAATGTTATTGTACCCTTTGATTTTCAAACGTAAATAATATAAACTATAATCTATTTAGAAATCGCTTTGTAATAATGTATTTTTCGCTTGAACAGTTATTGGACAGATCGCATGTCAAAGACAAACTCCCGAACTTTTTCGAGGAAAACTGTTATTTTATTTTGTCGTAAGCCTTATTGGCAACTAAATAAATACAAGTTTATCACTTGGAATGTTATTATTAAAAACACAAATAATATACGTAACAGACTTAAATGTTTACCAAAGTGACTTTCTGAATTCTGGGATTGAATGAATTGGCTTAAATTTTGATAGGTATTAGTAACTTACGGTACGATATCCATCATAATATTAATTAATTATATTTAGACGGCATTCTAAAACAAAAGAAAATGCAGTTGATAGAACACTTGGGTCGCAGGTTCAAATCAGGGCAAGTATAACTACTAAATATTATTGTAAAAAAAATATTTTAATGTTGATGTTGGCCCTTCTGCCTCTAGTTGCACTGGCTCATACTTCAAACCGCAATAAAAAATACATAATATTGCTGTTATACGGTAAAATATGTGGTGGTACCTACCGTGCAAAGTTCTACCACCAAGTAAATGTTATTCATCTCGTGCTCGGCAGTGCAGGAAAACATCTTCAGAAAACCTGCCATGCCTGCTATCTCGCATGAAATTTTGGCAAATTTATGTACCAACACACACGAAAGCGAAAGAGAATAAGATCCAAACCTTCTTCTTAAAATAAAAAGAGGTTTTCACCGAACGCAACATGTCCGGGCTATGTGATATTTTATACCGAATTCCTTGCCGCTTTCCTAGAATATCACAATTCAAAGTTTTTTCTTCTAAAAAATCTTATCTGTAAATACAAAACAAGAATGTTTTGACAAGATCAGGCTATTTTAATAATATAGAATTTTGTTGTAACTGTACGAGTGCTTATCTACTTACGTGAACTGTAATTAAATGTATCCTAGCAGACGTAGGTACTCAAACGTAATTTATAAGATGAATGAAACAATAATGAATTATCATTTTGAAAGAGCACTTGAAACATTTAATCGCTGCCAGGACTTTTGTATGCTAATTACTGTCACAGATTTTGTCTGTCTTCGATCTTGGTAACGAAATCTTTGATTATTTTATATGATGAATTGTTTTTGTAATACACAGAGTAGAGTGATGTCTTACAACAGACTGATCTTATATAATTTGATTATTACATATGAGTAACATAGGCATATTCAAAAAAATCAAAATCTAAATATACTTTATTCAAGTAGGTTTTTACAAGCACTTTTGAATCGTCAATTAACAAACGATATTAAGTAAAACTACCATCGGTTCGGAATGTACATTTTAACGAAAAGAACCGGCAATAAACTCAGTAGTTACTCTTTTCCAACATTTAAAATAAAAACTTATCTTAGTCAAATACAATTATATATATAAATGTACATATAATATATCCTGCGTGAAAATACTAGTTCCATGCATTTTTATCATCTATATAATCTTCTATCGAATAATATGCTTTATTTATTTATTAATTATACGATCTGTTTATTAAATATACGAGTCATGATGTAGTTTCACATCATGATGACTCGTCATTGTACATCACGGATTCTTTTTTCAATTATACGTGAGACTTAAGTATTATTTATGTGGCCTTATACAATCTGTCAAGCTAAAGAATGAAAATTTATTCAAAGCTCCCTAACACGTCGCAAGCGTCTTTAATAACATACATGCCACGTCAGCACCCCCCTAAATATAACAAGAGCATAATATAAATGACATATTTTTTAGTACTGACTTGTTTTTTTTTTGTTCTGCCTCAAATAAATACGTGATAGAGGAGAAACAAATTAAACACTACGTCCTTACCAGTTTTTTTTATTATGGAATGTCTAATTATTATAAAATACTTCGAAAGACTACTTCTTATGCAACAGACATTCCAATGCTATGATTTTCCACTCTTTTTTTAATGTATAGCTTTTATTTCGAATTCGAATCGAACCTGCAACTTTAAAATGGCTAGGATTTCTTATACAGTTCTATTCAGATTCATACATCTTGAATTATAAATTACCCAAAATCCTTTCTTAATACGGCTCTATATCAAGAACGCAGCACATTTCCCTTTTTTAAATTAAGACGTATTTTCAAGATAATTAAGATATTTAATATATATGTATATTACATTTACTGAAATACTTATTAGGATTAAAATAAAAATCTTCAGTGTAATAAAATCAGTTGTAATTGCGAACCGGACAAAGATGGCTTGTTTTTGTACGAGAAATAAAAACGAATTATATAAAAACAGCCATAAATTTTGTTATTGACAAATGTCAATTGCTTGTTGATGTTGGTTTATAATTAAGATAATCTTAATTAACTACAATTTTAGACAACAATAAATATACGTGATAACGAAATATACGTCACGAATTTAAACAAAAGACCATTTCACATAACGCCTATTGCCTCAGTAAATGACTCATTATAATTTCCTTTTGTGAGTGAACTTATGTGGGCGGATACTGTCGTACATAATATAAATATTAAAATATTAGTACATTGTCTAAGCCTTGTCTATGCCGCTGTAAAGGTATTCCTATTTCAACGTATGCTAATTACAGTATATAATTATTTATTCTGATCACTAGCCTTATTTAATAACTGAACATTCATCTATTTTAATCTGTTTTCATATTGAACCCTTACAAATTGACAGATTTTTTTCTGATCGTAAAGTTGCCTTTTTTAAATCTGAGATAGAATTCATATTTCGAACTTCACAAATAAGTTATAAACTTTCATCCCCAATTTCACATCCATATGGTAATTTTCAACATCGATTTCTATACTTTAACTTTAACTTTCTTCAAGTTATGTATAAATAGAACGCTTAACATCGATTTTTTATATTTCTAGCAACACAAATTTTCATCCTCCCTCAGTGGTCGACCATAACTATGTACATACGTCCATATTCAAGTCCTGAGCACAATTTCATGATCTGAGACTGAGATTCATGATCGACCCAGCAGTTTTAACTGCGCGCTGAATGACTTAAAAATGACTGACATTTAAAATTTTTACTAAATCGTAGTGAGACTGTTTTTTTTTGTCGCGTTTTATTTTCCCAAAGAAAACTACAACTTTTCCTAAAGAAGAGCATATTTTTTTGTTACAATTTTCACAAACATTAAGAAGTTCAGTATATTATATGACATTAGAACGCCATCTAGCGATACTTTTTATAACTAAATACTTGTCTTTGTCACTTTACCTTACCTAAATTGTTGAAAGCAAAGTGAGAGTTGCTTTTATTTCAGTCATTAACAGATGGCGCTGTATATAAGTTATAAATAATTATGTAAATTGAAAATAAAATCTGTAAAACTTATAATTAAAAATATAATATTGTGGAAATTATATTATATTTACTAATTTATATTTTTATAAATTCAAGGTGAAGTGACTCTGGAGCGGCCAATTGAAGAAATAGCGGCGATATCTCATGCAGGAGCGCCGATACTTCTTACAGTGGTTGCAGAAGAAGTACGTCTATCAAGAGAAGAGCCAGAAGCGATGTCCTCAACCGTACAGCTCGCTTTTATACTGCCTGAACGAGACAATTCGCCTCCTTACTTTGAGAATGATTCGTAAGTTTTTTTTTATTATATAAAACATAGAATTTATTTAATAGAAAATATACCGAAACACCTTTACCTCATAATTTAGAAGCAATGATAAGAGTTTCGACCGCAACACAAAAAAAAATAGACAGTAATATTGTATTAAAATCAGTATTTTTTCCAAAACGACCACTGGTTATGGCTTTCGTTGTACTTTACTGGTTACTTTACTTTATCTTACACGTACCTATGTATATTTTACATAAAACATAACATACATAACATAAACAGCCTGTAAATTTCCTACTGCTGGGCTAAGGCCTCCTCTCCCTTTGAGGAGAAGGTATGGAGCATATTCCACTCTGCTCCAATGCGGGTTGGTGGAATACACATGTGGCTGAATTTCGTTAAAATTAGACACATGCAGGTTTCCTCACGATGTTTTCCTTCACCGCCGAGCACGAGATAAATTATAAATACAAATTAAGCACATGAAAATTCAGTGGTGCCTGCCTGGGTTTGAACCCGAAATCATCGGTTAAGATGCACGCGTTCTAACCACTGGACCATCTCGGCTCCTGTATATGTTATTAACCATTATTTAAAAATGATTCGATCTCTTTCAGTTACATCACATATTTAGATGAAAATGCTCCTCAAGGAACAGCATTGATATTCAACGATCCTTACATTCCGCAAGTGAATGACAATGATGCAGGAAAAAACGGCGTGTTCTCTCTATCGTTAGTGGGAAATAACGGGACTTTTGAAATATCGCCAACTGTCGCTGAGAGACATGCGCAATTCATCATCAAAGTGCGAGACAATACGATGTTGGATTTTGAAGCTCGGAAATCAGTTATTTTTCAGGTAGATCTTATATAACATAATACAATATAATTTATCGATCTGTTTAAACAAATAAAATTTAATTGGTGTATGTTTAAAGTAAAATTAACCTTATGTTACCCGTACGAAGCCGAATGTGTAGCTAAAAATGTACAATAAAAATATATTATAAATTTTTCTTCACTCATGTTGATATTACTTTTTCGATTGTCATAATTAACGTATGAATTTTATATTTATTTCAGATTTTAGCTCAAGAGCTTGGTCCAGCAACAAATTTGTCTGTCACGGCAAATGTCACCGTCTACTTAAATGATGTTAATGACAATCCTCCGGTATTTTTGGCTCTTTCTTATGATGAAGAAGTACCAGAGAATGCGACAGCTGGTACAAGAGTTGTACAAGTTGCAGCTGATGATGTAGATACAGGATCATTTGGAAAAATTCAATATACTGCCATACTAGGATATTTAAATACATCTTTGAATTTAGATCCTATATCAGGATTAATAACTATAGCTACAAATAACCATGGCTTCGACCGCGAAGCTATGCCAGACTTGCATTTTTTAGTAGAGGCTAGAGATAATGACGGTGTAGGTTTAAGAGTTACAGTGCCATTAATTATTAAGTTATTAGATGTTAATGATAACCCACCAGAGTTTGAAAGGACGCTGTATGAATTTGTCTTATCGCCGAGTTTAAACAATTTTACTTCAGCGGCTTTTGTAAAGGCTATCGATAAAGACGCTGAGCCACCAAATAATATAGTAAAATATGAAATAATCGAAGGGAACGGAGATGGCAAATTTGCTATTAATGAAGATACAGGTAACATGTTCATCTTTTTATTCATATGTTACGTATATGCGAAAATGAAATAAAATAAATTATTAAATTATATTTATCTCTATTTCAGGTGAATTATATCTTTTAGAAACATTAAAAAGATCAAAAAAACAAAATATTTATAGACAAAAAAGACAATATGATAACGAAGAAGAAAGCGAAGTTTACGTGTTAACCATTAGAGCTTATGATCTTGGTGTTCCCAATTTGTCCTCGACGACGATGGTAAAAATTTACCCTCCAGAAAGTAAAACACGGACAATGTCCTTCATTGTACCAGGTGCAAATCCCGATAGACAAAAACTTGAGGAAGTATTAAGTACACTCTCAGGAGGGAAAGTCACAATAATAGATATAAAGCCGTATAAAGGAAATGATGATAAAGGTACTGCAGACCTTAGTGGCCAAGAGTCTAGTCAAGAAAAGTAAGTGCAGTATTATGTGTATTTCATTCCTTAAAATATTCAATACATAACGTATTTTCATTATTTTAAATGGAATGAAAAAATATATACGCCATGATGACTCATAGAAATACATAGATAATAAATGTGTATAATTTTTATTATTTTAGGAGTGTAGTTACTGCAGTAGTTCGAATGGCCGGAAACTCAGCAATTAACGTGGCAAAACTGCAAGAACAACTAGCGAAAAATATGACGGTATACACTACGAGCACCGTTCATAAAGACCAATCATCAACAACTGAGGACAATCACTCGGTATAAATATTTATTGAATATTCCTGAGATATAAATAATAACGTTATATAAAGTTAACGTTAACGTTATATAATATAAAGCTCATGCATAATTTTTTTTAATTTGTTGCAGGGTGTTTATAGAGCTGAAAGTCGATTACTATTTTGGTTATTAATTTTACTGGCAATATTAATTGCCTTAGTTCTACTACTTCTTATATGTTGTTGTATATGTGAAGGATGCCCTTTGTATATGCCACCAAGGTAATATATATTTTTTATTTAATATTAACGCTTTTGATAATCAGTTTAAAATTGTTATGTATATTTCAAGTAAAATCCAACTTGTAGTATGCCTGAATTTTTTTATCAATATCAGAAAGAAAAAAAAATGTTTATGTAAAAAACATTTCAAATCGCTTTTTAAAAACTTTCACCAGCAAATAGTTTTCAAATAAATAGCACAGTTACTATCTTTTTCGCTACACTTTTTACCTAACGCATAATTTGGCACATTCACACTTATTCAATGTTACTTAATAAAAGAATTAATATAAAGAACAGATAGGTACATAGAAATCCATTAATAAATTCTAGGAAAAGAGTGATACGTGTCAACTCCACAGAGGACGACGTGCATTTAGTGGTTCGCGACAAGGAAGTTGGGAGGGAAAACAAGTCGACGCAGAATATAGAAAATAAATCAATACAAGCACCTGAATGGAGGAGACGCGAAGCCTGGAGCGCTGAACAAACAGATTTGAGGACTAAACCGACACAATGGAAATTTAATAAAAGGAACTATAGATCAAAAGACCTAAGTAAGCCCGCATCAACACCTGGTGACATTCGACAAGAATTCGTTCAAGCTGCCACAGACAACGATTATAAATACGATGATACCCGACAATCAGTTCGCCGAAGGTAAATAGCAATAAAATATATATATTATGAGGTTACTGTTTACTTGAATATACTAAAAATGTTTTATTTATTTCAGAGATGGACCAAATGTAATTTATACAAAAGAAATGCAGCTCCAGGAAGCTTTTGCAAATAAACATAAAGAATACATTGATGATTTGGAAAACGGATACGATAGAATTGCTACACTGCATTATCATCGCAAGGATCAAGATAATGATTCTATAAGACGACATGAAATTGACAGAGGTTCTGAAGTTGGCGGATTCCTTAAATCTGATGACAAGAACAAACAAGAAAAAGAAGAAGATAAACTGAAACGCCAATATGATAAACATGCTTCGTCGTCTCTCGGTAGAGATCAATATTTTATAAAAGAAGGTAATACTGAAATTTTAAGATTAGTAACACGTGGTAAAACTGAAGAAGAACGTTATGTTAATCTTCCCGTTCACCAACAAAGACCAGTTACTTTAGTTCCACATACCCAATACGTCGTTGTAGATAATGGAAAAGAGCTACTCATGGAAAGATTTATCAGAGAACAAGGCGATGAAGCTAGCAATATTAGGGATAAAATGGATAAAATAGTAACTGATTTAGATAATATATCAAACCGAGATGACAAAAGTATTGGACAAAAATCAAAAACTTATATTGACAATCAAAATGAATCGCGTGAATATTCAAACGTGCGTTTAGATGTTCCGGGTACCGTACCACTTAAATCTGATTATTTACAAAATGCTTTAATCGAAATGCAAAATAAATCTTCAATACACCAAGAGCTATTAGAATCGTCCTTGCGTAAACAGAATGAACTTCTTCACCAAATATTAATAGAGAGAGATAAAATGTTACAAAATCAAGAAACAGCATCGCAAGTTGAAAGCAAATTAGAAACTCAAAGTTTACCTGGCCACTCTGTCATGGCGACTCAAACTGAATGTCATATTGGCACACAAACAGAAGCAGATTTTACTAGTGAGGTAAAAAGAAAATCACGAAGCGATAATGATTCGTACAGTGAAGATGACTCACAGCCAACGTCAGACCAATTAAAAAAGATGGCATGGGTAAGGAAGAAAAAACCTAAAAAGAAAATAAAATATAGAGATCCAAGGCGTAGTATACGTATTTATGAACTAAAACGAAAAATCAAAACACCTATAATTGAAGAGAGTGATGTGTCACCTTCCTTAGAGAGTGAAAAGCATGTTAAAATTAGTAAAACCAATGAAAGGGAAGAACGGGTTAAACACTATGGTGATGTAACAAAGAGCACAATAACTACATCAAAAAATGAAAAAATATCTTCCACGCAAATAAAAGGCTCCGAAGCTGACAGGAAACCTAAATTACGACGAGAAGTCTTAATGGAAATTTCTGATTCTCTAGATGAAAAATTGGAAGCTGACATTTCATTAAACAAATCACGGAGACAAAGGCGTGAATCGATCGAACATGACAATACATCGAAACATGATATTCAACAGTATGAAAATAGTCAAAGTACAAGTAGTTCTGCGAGTAAGAGTAACAAAAATAAGATATTTTCACGACAAGGATCCTCTACAGAAGAAAAAGATAACGTTGTTGACAAAACTGCAACTAAATTAGAGATAACTGATTTAGTTATCCCAGAAGTTGATACTAGTAAAGTTTTAACTTCTAAAAAAGACCATGAAAATGAATCAACGAAAGCCAGTGAATCAACTAAGCCTTTACAGAAAAGTCTACCAAGATATATGCAATGGTATAGTAAAAAACCAAATGCAAACACAAAAACATCTACATCCGAAAAAATAATACCGGATAAGCCCAAGAGGCCGTCAAAAGCAAAACAAGAACAAGACAAAGAATTAAAAGAAAAGAACGGTCGGTATGGAAAAATTACTAGCAAAGATAATCTAAGTCAAATTGCAGAGACAAAAAAAAACTACAAAGATAAAGAAAGTGACTTTATTCATCCTCGTTTGTTGAAAGAAGGAAAGGTTACACCTGTTCCCGAAGGGCCGTTACCAGACGTACATCCGTTATTGCAGCATTCTGAACACAGATATGAACATCAATATGAAAACCAAAATCCGCTTTGTTACATTCAACCAACCCATATTCCCAAATACTTAGGTGCGTCAAATATTCCTGTACTTCCGCGACGGCCGTCTTTAGAACAACAACCGATTTACGTTAATCAAGATGATGTTAAAAATAAAGAAAAGCAGCCGGAAATATCTGAAAGTGCATTAACACATAGTATATCAATTTCAACAAACTATGATGATGCTAGAAAAACCGGAACTGAGGTGCATGTTTCTAAAATAAATATCGGTGGAGAATCTGTAGTCGATGTTAATCAAAGAAATTCAACATCGAAAATTGACGACAATGATTCTGGAATCGCAATGAGCACGCTAGTTCAACAAGCTGGTAACATTAAAAGATTACCCATAACAGAGAAAAAAAGTGTTTTCACTATTGCTTATGATGAGGTACAAACTAAACAGCTCAGACCCGACAGTAGTTCAACGTCGTATTAGATAAAAAAACAAATTATTACCAGACAACAAGAGTGCCTTATATATATTATTTTTCTATTAATTGTAGAGTTTGTTCCGTCCTATTTATTAAATAAATCATGTTCTCATAATGTTATAACCATTGTATATAATATTTTTATTACATTTACTAGGTAATATTAATGAATCAACTGCCTTTATTTATGACTGGTTTATAAATAAAATTACTGTAAGAAACAATTTATTGTAAATAAATATTAAATTAAGGTCTAGTATTATTTAAATTAATTATAGCTTTAATAAATCTATTGTATATAAATATTTCACCATCCACATTAGTCGTACTGTTTCAGTATGCAATTCTATATTTGTTATAAAATATAAAGTTATATTATTATACACTTACACGTTTGTTTTATTCTATCTTTAGTTTAGTATAATTATTTATTTAAATAAAATTAATAGATTAAAACATAATAATTAATATGTAGTTTTAGGTTTCCTTTACAAGTAACACATCCATTACCAACTTATCTTATAAATAGCATGTATAACTGCAAATATTAATTGAATGGCATTGGTTGGCGGACTAGCATATAGGATACCTATAGAAAGTGGTCACCACCGCCCATAGACAATGACCCTCTAAAAAATATTAACTCCTCGCCAATGCGCCACCAAGCTTGGGAACTAAGATCTTATGTCCCTTGCGTCTGTAGTTACACTGGCACACTCACCCTTCACCGGAACACAACAATACCGCGTACTGTTGTTTAACGGTAGAATATCTGACGAGTGGATGGTACCTACCCAGACAGGGTTGCACAAAGCCCTACCATCAAGTAGGCATATTATAGATATAGAATATTTGATTAAAACTAACAATAGATAATAGATAGTAGATATATAGATATAAATAACTAATAGATAGAATATTGTGAGAAAAATGCTCCCTATGATCATGCTATTTAAGTTTTCTTCAGTCAGGCGTTAAACACAGTATAACAGTGTAATTAAAACATATTTAATATTTATTTTATAATATATTCAATTAGGGACGTTAAAATGTATTTAAATAATATACTTTCGTTTTAATTTAATCGAGTTACACAAAACACGTTATTTTATGTTACGTCATTCGTGCGCGCGCACTTTTATCCGCCGCCATGACGGCCATTTTGGCCCAATAAGTACTAGGCTTGCAGAACTCGGTAGCAAGTAGCTAGCTAAAATATTGTGAATATCTTGTCTACTCTACAATAGATGGCATTAAGAGTAGTATTGATTGTGTGACTCCGATAGATGGCAGTACGGCCGTATAAAAAAATCTAAGAAATAATTATACATCATTTTAAAACAATATATGTTTTATTTTAACTGAAATACGTATTATTTTACAGCTTTTAATATTTATGAATTAAAAATATACAATTTATTTTATTTTGTCTTAGAAGCTCTTTTATGCAAAACAATATTGTATTAGTTACTTCTCCCAGATGACAAGAGATGTCACTACATCAATAAAAGTAACTTTTAGCATCAAAATGGATTGACAACTGCTCTTTAAATAACATACATACATATACATATGTATTTTATTAAATTGTTGTTAATATAAAGTATAATCTTTAAGAGATATGATAACAACATTACAAAATATAGTTATATTACTATTACTACAACATGTAGAGTACGTAGAAATTGTTACTAGATCTGCCGAAGTTTATAATTTATATATATTAGACCCCTGGTGCCTAGTGAACTGTAACTAACATATAAGTTACAATTTTTTTAAATAGTTATCCAACACGTTATTACCGATGAGGAATAAATAAAATAACTACAGGTCCTTACCAGTGGTCCAATAACACGTGCATCTTGATTGAAGATTGCCAGTTCAAGTCTCGGCAAAAAACCCTAAATTTATATGGTGCTTAAGTTAATTCTGTCACAAAATCTGCCACATCATGTGTGCCACCAAACTACATTGAAGCATTGTGATAGAATAAGCTCCGAACCTTCTCAATGGAAGAGGAGGCCCAGAGGTGAAATATTTACAGATTGTTAAATTTTACTTTTAAAGAACTATAACCATAAAAAAATCATCTCCGTGTACCTGAAAGTCTGTTACGCCTGTTTGGCCTGTATGGTTCATGTCTGAGTTTAAATTTGTTTGTAAACTATATACGTATGACACGACTTGCGATTAAATATTCTGTATAGCAATTTCTATGACGATCGGTCGAACGCTATGTAATACATAATATCATGTACATATGTATACAATAAATATCTAAAATCGATTTGCAGCTACGCCATCTTGTGGCGAGAACAAAAACCTGGATAGTATAAAAATTATATAATTATAATTATTACCTATATCATCTGACTATTTTCATAGTGATTGGTCAAGTTGTATCTAAATCTTTGTATTTAAAACATCCATCTATAAGATTATTATTTATTAAGCCAGGTAAATATACTGTTACTGGGTAAATAATTTAAGATTAGTAATATTTAACGTTATAAAGTTAAACATTGTTTCATTGAGCACTCAATCATTCGCATGAGCTGCTCCTTCAGCTCATTTGCACAGACAACTCGCGCGGAAAATTATTTCTTTTCATATTCTCATTTTTCACGTCTTACTTAAAGTTTTCATCCAATGACTGGGGAGTTTACAATTCCTCTGTTTATTTTTACTTTTTTCCGCTGACGGATTTTTTCTCCGAGTGTTTGTTTTTCCTAATTGCTAACATTTTAAATAACTTTGTTGTACTTAAATAACATTTTAGTCCATTATAATTTATTTATTTACAATAAGGTAGAAGTAATAAAACTTCGTGAAATAAAAAAATCTACCTCACAAGAAGATTTTTTTTTAAAATGAAAAAAGCGTTTGAATTATTATTTTACTAGTTATGAAAAAATGATACAAAATTTAATGAAAAAAAGGAATCACTTTAATAATAAAAAAAAACCGGAACGCATCGGTTAACGGCGCTTACTGAACTTTTATTAAGAAAGTACCAGAGCGACAGAAACAGACATGAGGTATGGAAATTACGTCTCCCCGCGGCGACTTGCTTTCACGGTCCACTGGGTTGATCATAATAAAAACTCGCGCCGTCGCCTTCGCGCGAAGTTTGACCATAAATTCGGTGGTCGCAGTAATCGTCCGCCGACGGCGAAATTCCTTCCCGTCCCTAGATCTACTTTTAATATAATAATAAATATCACAAGATACACTACTTTTTTTGTAAAGTTTTTTTCTTTGTTTCCCTGAGGGTGAGCCAAGGCCATTAAAAAGGTTAGGGTGGGCGGTGTTTTATTCATTTTTAAGTGTGTAACGTTTTTAATGGTCGTTGTATGGTATCGTAAATTAGATGTTTATATTTTTTAATATAATGTACGCAAAAACCAATCATTAATTAAATGTAATTGAAATTTTAAAAAAACATTGATAGACTAATTAAATATATTGAAAGTCTCATTTTGATATTATGTATTAATCTAAGAAATCAAATTAAATTTTAATTAACTACTGAAAAATAATAGACAATTAGTTGTATTCTCTGTGAAAATATTAAAAAAATTATGCTATATACCTATAGAGATAGCCGAGCGCAATTTATGATAATATTCATAATTTTAACAAAGATGAATATTTTCTGAATATAGTTACGACAAATTGCATGGTGTTAAAGAACGTAATAAAACTGGCATCCAGAAGAACAATTCTTAAATTCGATTTATCAGATTAGAAACCTCGCAGCAGCGAGTCGTACCACTCGTTCTGAGCTAGAGAGGGTTAACTTTGAAGTATCATTGCGTTTATTAATGGTCAAGTTCAACCCTGCCGCGAACGCCCCAATTGAAACTGATTGCTTTAAATGAATTATTAAATTGACACCATTTGTTATGAGATATCTTATTTTAGGTAATTTGTTTAATAAAATTTTATATTTCAGAATGATTTTTGACTTATAATTATTATTCGATTTTTTAAATATTGTTATTCGTTTTACGTTTTCCTTGAAAATTTATTCCCGTTTTTTATTGTCAAATAATTATTTAATTCGATTTCTCAAAGATTATTTTTCATAATTGTAGCTGAAAATACAATTCAATTTACAAATTTTATGCGTGCAAGCATTAATTATACAATTTTATTAATTTTTCCGCAGCGCACGTAAAATTGACACTTATTGCTTTCGGGTGAATTTATCCCGAAAAACCAATTAATCACGTCGACTCTGTCCAATAAATTCCTTACGGACTTTAATTATTTTCTTATGATTTTAATTTCTCAACACCCTCACCCAATCTTGGATTTTCGAACAACTGTCTCCACTCTGATTTTTTTAACTTTGAGTTTCGCGACTTTTATTAATAAAGAACAAAGATAATTAATACTACTTAAAATTTGTTTAAGCATTATCAAACTTAATTAAGATTTTTTATAAAGCTTTAAATAACATTTTTAAATTCTTGCATCGTGAAAACGTTTTCATTATTTTCTTATTTCGAAAAACTGTTGATACAAAAGGTCGTGATAGTTATGTGATAGTTATTGATACAGTTCACATAAAATATCTTAATATTTATTTTTGTAATATTCTTATTATTCCCTGTGCTGTTTATTTGGCAGCTCATGTATAATTTAAATTGTAAATATTGGACAACATTACATACATTACTTTGATCCCAATGTAAGTAGCTAAAGCACTTGTGTTATGGAAAATTAGAAGTAACGACGGTACCACAAACACCCAGACCCAAGACAACATAGAAAACTAATGAACTTTTTCTACATTGACTCGGCCGGGAATCGAGCCCGGGACCTCGGAGTGGCGTACCCATGAAAACCGGTGTACACACTACTCGACCACGAAGGTCGTCTATTATTATATTTAACTTTAAAGTCAATTATTTAAAAATAAAGACGACAGACGCATAAAATTTTTTGAAGTTTTAAATTGAAAATTAATAATTACTTACAAAAAAAATATTAAACACTAATAATAGCGATTTTTGAGACGATCTCTTAGAGATTTCAAATGTCTGGATAATAAGGAAGTTTTTCACCTCGATCGCTATTTTTGGGTTAAAAAAATCTAATAATGTTAGTCAAGTTGTGTAGGACTATCATTTTATGAGGGTTGATTGGCTGACGTTAAGGGTATGACTTAACGGTAGACTTGACGAACAGCGTTGATTGGCCAACGACTACATTCATTTGACTTATATTGTTCCATGTCAAAAATCAACTCTTTGATTAGTTGTCCAATTATCCTAAGCAAACTAAAACATGATATGCAATGATATTTAAAAAAACTTGGACATCCTTGGATTCTTTAAAATGCGTATGAATCCTTTGCAATCGTCCTAGGGCTTTTGAAATATCCCACTTTTTCCGATTATTCTACGACATGTACCTATATTTGTAATTGTAGTTGCTTAACATGTACAATAAACGTTAAATACACAGTGCATTGTATTTCATAGAAATATTATATAAAATACTAAAAGAAAATTGTAATTTTGTTTTCGTATTGCCTTGAAATGTTTAGTATTAAACACTCTTTGATTTGTATTAGTTTCAAAAAAGATATGTATTGATGTCTGTCTTGTGAATTCTTGCCACCAACACGCAGTCGTAATCAGTACAACTGTTAGTAGTAACTATTTTCAATTTTGCTACTTATCTTATATTGATGTTAGAATTATGTAAAAAATAATCTATTACACTAAACTAAATACAAGCCCAAAATTTTGTCATCGATCCTTTCACCCTCAGTGGCAATCAGCGATTCCACAAAACTATTTAAGCTACTTTTTATAGGAGGGTTGAATTACGAGAAAAGATTTCCGTATACGATAAATTAATGAGCGTTCTTTGATTGTATTTAACAAAACTTAGCTAAAAATAAAAAGACAAAAAAAAGATAACATTAAAAATATAATTTATTCATAAGCATTGGTAATAATCGAATGGCATGCTATTATCAGACCTCGACCTAAAATCGAGCAATTAGAAGCCATTTGTCCACAACAAAAGGAGGTCTTTTCGGCCCCCTTTTCTTACGAAATTAGTGATGACTTCAATAAAAATAATTCTTGTCTTTTAAGCAAATTGCATCGCGAAGTCCAAGGAAAGCCTTTAATTAAGGTCGTCCCCTCCGCCACCCCGTAAACAGCGTTGCGGCCGTCACCTTTTATTTTTGTTAATTCCAGGGATTCTTTCTTCGCCGCATAAGTTACTTTCACCCCTTTCCTCCGTGATTCTTTACGCCTTTTTGTCACCGTTTTGAATTCTTTTGAAGAAACCCCTTTCTTCCCATCTGCTACGCCCGTCGATATTAACTCCACGAAGAGTTAAACTTTTTAATATCCGTTAAATTTTGTTACGCTGTCGCTAATACCTTTTAAGGAAATTTTGAAAAAAATCTAGCACTTAACGACAATCTTGTTAGGAGTAAGAAGAAAGGATGTATATATACCCTTACTTTTGGAATTAAAAGAGCTTACTTTAGTATCTTAAGTTACCGTGGATTTCTTCTTAAAGTAATATTATTTAAAAAATAACATTAGTAGTATTCAATGCGCGTGTTTGACGTTGTATTTTACTTATAAATAAAACTCCCTTGTCTTCGAAAGGAACAAATGAAACGATATTTCTTAAGATTCATTAAATTATTCACAAGGGAACAAAGAATAAAAAATAATGTAAATTAGATCGAAATGTTTAAAAAAAGTTGTTTGGAAACACAAGAGATCGTGATGGGGCCGCAGTTGTCGGGACACGGAATTTTTAATCCATTTCCCGCAGTCGATTAATATTCAGGGCTCGGCCGGTCTGGTTCATCTCCTTTTCCATTATTGCTTGGACGACAAGATCGTCTTGTACCATCACTTTGATTTTAAAACTAATTACCTTCCTCTTGCAACTAAACGATGAGACTGTAGGATGCTTAAAAGGCTTTACATAACAATTTAATCTTGTTGAATCGTCATTCAAAAGTATAAAAGATCCATATCTTTTTTAACAACTCAATGATATTGAAATGTACATTTTCTTATAAGCTACATACTTTGCACTAATTACAACTTTAGTATTACTTGAAGTCAGCTGTGCTATAATTCAATCTAACAGAGTAAATTTATTAACATATGAATTATTAACATTAAGTCCTTAACTATACACAAATAAGAAATAAAAATATTTACTGTAAAAATCATGACTGCGTGGTATGATGGCAAGAATGCTAGCAGCGTTTCCCCGTTGAATCGCAATTCCGATCCTCTGAGCAAAAAATGAACCAGTCCTCCTGTCACCAGTGGAAGCAATAAGACGAGGCGTTATACATTTGAT
Source organism: Vanessa tameamea (assembly GCF_037043105.1). Classification (NCBI taxonomy): domain Eukaryota; kingdom Metazoa; phylum Arthropoda; class Insecta; order Lepidoptera; family Nymphalidae; genus Vanessa; species Vanessa tameamea. Next base: position 4,133,170 of record NC_087318.1, on the reverse strand, counting down.
GAATCTTTTTACATTAATACTCGAAGATTCAAGTGTTTCACCAGCAAATACGAATAAATATAATTTGGAATAATACACGAATATACAGTGTTGTATATTCCGACAATTATAAGATCCATTATGCATCTTCAGACAGCAATATTGTCGTAATATATTCAATATCCGGAGAAATGATAATTTACCGACGGTTGGAATCCATTATGGGTATTTACTTGACCTGAGCTTAGTGCTTACTAAGACAACAGGGGTGACCGTGCACTGCTTACGAGCATCATAATATTGAGGTACTTGGAGAACACTTACCGAAATTCTCAAGGGACTAGCGTTAAATACATGGCAGAAACATATCAAAACAAGAGAATTTCTCCTTCTGTTTTAATATAGTTTACTTTTCCTTCAACAATAGCAGTTCCTCCAAAGACCTCTGCTTATTAAGATATTTATAAGTCTATCATGTCAAAGGTAAAAATACATGTTTTGTTAATTGCACTTTTTTAGCGCGTTTTAAAAAACGATGATATGAAAGCTACATAATGAAGTTGCTTGCTAAACTGCAAATAAAATGTCAAATTGCTCGAAATAGACAACTTCACACCTAATCTCACTTTACAATGTTTAAATTAGAGAGGAATTGGTGAAAAAATTACTATAATTACTTGCATGTGATTATAATATTTTTAATTACGCTGAAAAAGTAGAACTTATCACAAACATTTTTTATAAAAGAAGTGTTATAGCATGTAGCTAATAGGTACATCTATATTTCATATGAAAATCAAGAATCAGAACAGTGTTACCAATGCAAAAGCCAGCGTTCGAGATTTGAATTCCAAATTCAGGTCGCGGTAATTTCGATTCACCTTTCTGTTTGTCTTCGTATTATTTATCTTCTTTTATTTTCTTATCGACAGCTGCGAGTGTAATGTTTGTCTATGCTCATGAGTTTCTGTTAAATCTTTTCTTTTATGGAGTAAATTTAACAAAAATATATGCTTCGATGCCTCATACGTTTGCCTACATTATATACTTTATATTTGAAATACTTAAAGATACTTCAAAGCTGTTGCATAATTAGAAAAAATATTTAAATAATAATATTATATGGATTTATTTATATTAATATAATAGAATCAACCCGTTAATGTCCTAGCCATGGGACATGTTAGGGATAAGGCTTTTCTTCTTAAGGCTAAAACTGGCTTGAAGCTTATTCCATCATGCTCCTTCAATGTGAGGTGTTCTATACCAAGCCACTCATGTGGCCGAATATCATTCGACGTATGGAAGCACAATGATACACATGTGATCTTCGATTTAAATTAATGCGTTCTGTGTACTGTTTACAATGATATTAGGTGCCTGTTCAATTATTGCCATATAAAATCATAGTTACAAATACAATTAAAATAAAATGTAGAGGATTATCTAGACGAGTAGAATAATTTTGATGTTTGTACATAAAAGGTTTACAATAAAAATAAAAATTATTAAATTCAGAAAATAGTTTTAGTATTTACAGCGATAACCTACAAATAATGTGACATCTACGCAGAAATATGTTTATGGCCTTTCACGAAATATTTCAAGAGGGAAATCCGGGATAATCTATAAATATTGCCCTCGACACTTTCACTCGTAGCAAATTTTAAAGCGACAATATTCCTTATTGTACCCGAGCCACGTGAAAAATGTATGCACACCCCCTCATCGTAATATACGACGCGCGTAGGGAGTTATTAAAATTATAAACAAATAAAATTATTCAACACGCACCCTTACGAATCTATTCTTGACTTGAATCTTCCGAATGGCAATCGAATATATCCTTTTTAAATCATTGTTTTGATAAATGTTTTTGTTTATCAATAAATCTATTGAAAATATTTCTAATTTTGAAAAAACAAAACACATAATATAAAACTGTAATGGAGTCGGCATATTTTCTTTTTTGCTTAAAATGAATTCTAAATTTTAAGATTTGATTTGCAACCTTTTTGTTTTAACGTTAGACTGAACTATGTCTGACTCAAATGGTTTGAGTGTACTCAAGGAGTCGCCTTTTTAAATATATTAATTAACGTGTTATTTAATTAAAATAGGTGTTCACCCAAATCATTGTAATACAAAAACTTAGTAAAATGTTGTTCTTTTTTATTTAATTTCGTACTCTGATACAACGATTCAAAATTCGACGTATTATTTTTTACCGTCATTTAAAAAGAGTAAAGAATGAGTAGACACCGCTGAAATATTGTACAGTCTCTTATAAGTAAAACCAAAGAATGTCTGGTACGAAGTCACGAGAAATAGCAATTTCCCGTTCGATCTCATGTCGAAGTTTTTCATATATCGATATTCACGTTAACCCTGTTCCCTTTATTTTATATTAAAGCGATAAACATGTCGATTTCTCGAGTCACGCCTGGCCGCGCTCCCTCACAGAATATGCAAGTCATGGGAAAGCGCTTATCACGAGGTTTAGATACCTTCGAGATAGACGTGAGATGAATTATGTTACATCGCTATGTGATGTTAGTTTACTTCAATTTGCATTCCTGAATATATTCCCTAAATAAACAATCACATCGATATCGCAGCCATTGTTAATCATTTATGGCTGACCTGCCATAATAATCAAGAAGATCGTTCAAAGTTTTACTTAAATAAATAATGGATTACATTTTTTGATTCGTGTTTACTTTTAAATAATTCAACACGATTACAAGTAATTTTTTAGTAATTCTTTTTTGGGCAAGAAATTGGATCTCTTAATGCATTGGTACTGCACATAGCATCTCTTTTCACCGACCATGGATTCTAAGATGCTCTGCATCACTGATGTCTCCTGCAACAGCTATAACATTGCCTCACTAGTCTTTCAATACGGAACAGTAATACAGAGTATTCATATTTGGCGGTAGAATTATGTGGGTGGTACTCCAACCAAACAGCCCGTTCATCAAATAAAATATATATTATTTTTTTTTCTTTAAATATAACATCATTATCACATAATTATGAGAAGGTTTTTTGTTAATAAGATTTGTATAAATCTTGAAGAAAAACAAACAAAATCTATACTTCTCTCTTTCTACTCGGTGTTAGGACTGAGTGCAAGCTTGTCTGGGTATGTAGCATCTAACTCATCAGATATTCTAACACTAAACAGCAATATGTAGTATAGTAGTTATATAGTAGTATTGTTGTGTTCAGGCTTGAAGGGTGAGGGAGCCAGTATAACTACAGGCACAAGGCAGAAAGACAAGCAAGACATCACATCTTAGCTCTCGAGATTAGTGGCGCATTAGCGATGTAAGAAATGGTTATATATATATATAAGATATTTTCTGATATTTTTGTGTTTAGGACGACACAGTAAGTCAAACACAATTGAGTTTCTCTATAAGTAAAGAAACGATATTTAATGTTATTATTAACAATGTCAGTTCCTAAATCACAATTAGAATAATTTAGTTTCACCAATCACGAGATGCTTCTAGGTTATCTTTTTTATAGCTCACAAAATTTATTTGTCACTGCGCGTTCGATGACGTTTGATGCGCGGGAAAATTTCAATGAAAGAAAATTAATTTTTTTCTTTACATATATATTTATTACAGCTCCCATGTCAATGCTGGTCCACTTACCATCAGGTGACCTGTAACCCGTCCGCCTTCCTTTATCATAAAAACAAAAACTTATAAAACCGTTTGTCCGGACTATTTATCGACGTAGGTACAGCTAAAACTACTTAGACAAGCTAAAATTTGAAATAAAAATGGAAGGGAATAATTTAATAGGAAAAAAAAATTGTAATGTTAATAAATATGTGCACATGATGGGGCTTTTTCATTGGTTGATTATTGTAATGGAAAGTGGTTCCGTTAAAAGTATTTTATACATCATAAATAAAGTTTCGATTACTCTAATCCGCAGCTCCAGGGTTCGTATCGGACATTTCAACAATGGCGTTAAAAATGAGTTCGCTGTCCAGCTGTCAGACCCGATGAATCACTCCTTTGCACTTGGAAGAAATATCTATTGGGAGCTATTTGCAAATATAAATGTTTCCAAATATTCGGTTATATTCGCGTTATGAATTATAACTCGATACCGTGCCATCTTTTCAGAGATTATTATTATTATTTTGTATTTATAATTAATTATTTTTAGTGACAAGTAATAAGTTTATAAGGTAATTTAATTTGTTCCATAAAATTGGAATTAATATCTGTGAATTCTTCAATATGGATATGCAGCACTTCTATTATTAATAATAAAACATGTTGCAAAGGAATTTCCTTCAATAGCTTTAGGCCTATAAAGCAACCGTGTTGAACAACGATTGTGTGAACAACCGGCCGCCTGGGACGCAAAACTTCAACAATTCCCTGTTGGCTTGTCGAGAGCAGAGTTTTACGACCAAATTAATATAGCAAATTAATGCGTTCCGCAACCGTATAATTTTAGCGTATGAGAGGGTTTCCTGCGACATACCAACATATTATATTGAACACCTCATAAAAGATTACATCCTCTCTCAATAAAATATTTATCCCAACTCAACTCTTATGGCATACGCGATAGCGGCCAGTTTTGCGTGTATTAGTTTTACGAATTGCTAAAATACGTGTAATTACTTTACGAGGGAAAAGTGAGCGTAGTAGGGCGAGATTCGTATCATTTTTCCATATGGAAATGATGTAACGAACAGAGCGCACAAGACAACAAGGATATGCTAATTAAAGCAAAACATACAGAACGTGTTCCCCGTTTATTTTCAGTCCACGAGGCATAGAAAACGGTGATCGTTTTTTAATTCTTTCTCCATTAAAAAGATACGTTCCTACGTTCCGAAAAAATGGTACATTTCAATTTTACAATTGTAATAGATTTCGCTCTATAGTTGATTAAAAGTTTGTCGCATACGAATGAACAATTTATTATTAACTTGGGAATTCATTTGAGAGATAAATAAAATAAAAAGCGCGAACTAACTGTTTTAATCTCTTTGTTACTGCATAACAAAAAATATTGCAACAAATCGTAACTAAATAAGTGCAGTAGATGTAGTGTGGGACCTTGATTAATAGATAAAAGTAATTAATAAATTAGGAGATTTGAAGCAGATGGAGCCTCGATGAGCACTAGGTGCTAGCATTTGATAAGAATTTTAATTTGTATTCATACAATAATGCTTACTAATAATGTCCTGATAGAATTTCGGCTTTCTGTGCTAAAGATTATTGTACAAAAGCATGTGCACTTGATTTTCACCGTTTTTTTTCAAAAAGATCAATATTATTGTGAATATATGTATATACAACTACGGCACTGCTGTTCGACATCACCTCATCAATGACCAAATGGTGCGACTGGATTCTCCCACCTCGTGAATACTAAGACGAGGAATTAAAACTCTATTTTTTTTATTGGCTACTATTAGTCATAAATTAACAAAAAAATAGCACGCTAATCTCCCAACTTGGAAATTAAATTCGAAATACAAGGATCTAAAGCCCTATAAGCAAGCAGGAGGTAATTGAAGTAATACATATATATACTTGAAAAACATGAAGTCGGTTTTGGGCATTAAATCAATAAGATTTTACCTTGAATAATGTCACTTGTCATATAATAGTTATTTATTAAATTCAAACCAGATAAATTTCGTTAACATTTGAAATAGGTAGAAGACTACCTACTTAAAACCCTTTAATTATTCGTACACATGTAAAAGCGAATTGCGTTCAGAGTTTATAAGGAACGTGTGTTTATGAGTACGATTCGTCACGACAATTGAACACAAGGAGGGTCTGATGAGGAACATTTCTTGGCTATGCAATAAAAAGATAGCGGCAAGTAAGACAGTTTAATTTACAACATTCCTACCTATTTACTTAAATTAACTTTTCATCAAGGAAAGTTAATCTTTTTTAATTAAAATGAAATGTCTCACATGCGTCAAACGATAAGTTAATCACACTAAAGTTTTAAGTTGATTCTTTTATATCTTTACTTAAAAAAATTATCAGTACTTGCTTTTAAACTTTATTTTATGTATTCGAACATACATAGTTGAAATAATCATTCACAGCAAAATGTCTGACACATGAAACATGGGCTACTTACTAAACAATTTTGCCTATATACAGTTTACTTAACGTCTCTAACTATGCTTGCCAAGATATTAAGCTTGTAGAAGCATTGAAGCATATATGAGTATAATGAATACATTTAATATAACAACGGACGTCGACAATATCGAGAGCAAACAATTAGAGGCAAGTTAGGGAGACGGGGGGCGCCGATTAAGTTATACACATGCGGGTTAGAGGGTAACCCTGACTCAGGAAGATTAAGATTCATCGGAAGACCCTTACATGGAACAAACATTGTATTACGAGCCGGTGTCTTGGCGATGTTTGCTAAAGGTAGGCGGATGTTAATTTAGAATTCACCCCCTTGAATGCCGTGCCCAATATTAATATTTTCCTACTGTCGCGTGGAGATGATTCTCGTTCTATAAACTGTCGCGAAGAAATGTTAGAACGTAGAATTAAACTTGGTTTTCTTTGGCTAATTTGCGGTAACACACAAGGGGTGGAACGGGATAGCTATTAATGTCCTGGAAACGCCTTCGGGCTGTCCACAGCTTGACCGTCCGAAGGGAATACTCCGCACTATTAAAGTGCTAAGAGGGACATTATTTTACCCTCTTGGGACCTGTCATCAGAATAAATTAACGGTTTAATTGCCCCTATTATAGTTTACGGAACTTTGGAGGTGACATTTGATTTACTGAATTTTTTATTTCACGTCAGTTTTTACTTTTATCATTTAGTAATTTATAATATTTAGAATACTTTTTTTATGCAAAATAATATGTTGATTGTTGCTTCACTTTAGAAGCCTTCTTTTTTATACAAAACAGTAATATCTTCTAAATAAATATAAAACAAATAGCTAAATATTCAATAGTGACGTAACCTCATATTGATAAAAGTAGGTATACCAGTAAATGCTGTACCATTATTATAAAATACTTTTTACCGTAATGATATTTTTTACCGAAATGACCACTGCGTGATAAACAAGTTAATCTGTAAGATGAATGTCGTACGATCATTGTATTGTAGGGGCAGCTGAATGATGAGTTTCTTTTGTCTCGCTCAGCGGAGGCGAGACAATGTAAGAAAGGACTAGCGCGTCAGCAATCGCCAATGGTCGAGATATAGACTTATAAATAATTAAAAGAGACACTTTATATTTTAATGCTCTCATAAATTATTATACGTTACGGATCACATAAAATTGATAGTGAAGTTGTATATTTAATGTTACATTTGTCCTAAGTGCCGATTAAAGTAAATGATTGCCGGCTTCTATCAACCGTAAGTAGGACTTGTTACGGTTTCTTTTATTATTGTATATACATCAAGCAAATACTTGATATGTTTATTGAGGAATCCTGTTCGATTTTTGGTTTTTTTTCTATTTGATACGTCTCTATATAATCAGGAAACCATTTGTTTTTAATATACATTCATACAGAAAAACTAATATGATATACATATGTCATAAATAACTTTATTAAAAACCAAAACTAAAACAATTTGTCATTTCTATGCATTATAAACACTTTAAGAAAATCAACAGCGAAGATCTGAGCTCCCTAGGTCCGGCACATTAAGTACAGACCGCAGTCGGTTTGTCAATCGGAGGGTGACTTTATTTAAAAGCACTACCTTTTGTTACTAAGATTGGGCATTGGAGCGAAAGATTTATTAGCTTCGTAAACGATCAATATTTATAACTTCATTATAGTAATTCATTCATTAAGAGAAAACCATAGCAATCCATATGTATATATGTATATCTATATCAGGTTTAAACAAACATCTACGGTTGCATCGACGCTGAGCTACTAACACTGCGTTCAGTCTTATTAAAACATATTTCTCATACGTTCATTTATAAAAATAAAAGTTTAATGAATAAATCCAGTGTTTAGAACGAAATATTGTAATGAAGTAAAAACAATAAATACATATAATTTCGGTTCTGTCTAAATATGTAAACACAACTTTTACATAAGGAACAATTAATTATTTATTGAGTTATCGCCAATATAGCGAAAATCCTGTTTTATGGCCTTGGTCACTATCCAGGAACGTTATCGCTCCATCTACCAAGCAAACATGAAGTCGGAGGATGTGCTGAGATCTGCGGACGGCCGGCTATCGGATAAATCGACTGGTAATAATAAAATGTAAGGGGTAAGAATGTAGATGGCTATTTAGATAATTGTTAGCTGCGTCCGCACTAGCCAGTGTATCGGAAAAGTCGTCAGATATAGGGAGGTTTTATTGCCGCCCGAGGTGGTCATTTATAGGAAAACTATCAGAACGGTCATAGGAAATGGATGATCTCGTTTTGTTGTTTCCGCACAACGGATGTGAAAAATTATTATAGCTTTAGGCGTACAATACCAGACGTGTAATTCGTGAATGATTAATTTGAAACCATAATATAACTTATTGTTAAAAATAAATGCGTAATGATTTAAGCCTACAAAATACTTTTATATTTGGTAGGAATGTGTTTATTTCAATGGAACTTAAATAATTTAGTCCACGGCAGGTGAGAAGTGAAATGATTCGTTATTTTTCCCTTTACCTTTTCATGGTTACACTTTCCCTTATATTTAAACACCTTTGAGCGACACAACATCGCTTCAAATTTCATTAGTTATACGTTCGCTGTATCATGTGACGCTGCAAAAGCGCTTTAACGTCACTCAGAGGTAGAATGTTTTATGCGTCACTGAACGCATTCTCTCGGTCCCGAAAACGGTCGAATTATGACGGTCAACTGACCACCCAACAGAGACGCAAACGGGTAATCAGATCGACAAACATTTGCTCCTTTGATATAGATAAAACATCTTTGTATACGCCTCTTTGTTTTGAAGTCTCCAGCATAATGATTACTATCTAAATATCTCTACTAAATTATATTCTCTAAGTCGCTCTATATACATTTAAGATTATTATTAAGTACATTATGAAATAACTAATATTTGGAATATGACTAAAAAACTTTGAATATTTTTGGAGCAAAAAATTCTAAATATATTTTAAATGACACAAATCGATCAAATCACCAGTATTACTATCGAAGTTACATACGAAGACGTGACTGACATGTACACTTACTACAGATATAATGTTTTTTATAAATTAAGCCTTGCTGCAATAAAATAAAGCTCAAAATTGAAGCCAAGTATAAAATACGTATTTGCAAGTTGGATGTTTAACGCCACCTGCGTCGGCCATCGACTCATAATATTCGGCTTAGCGCTCGCTCCATACCGCACGCACAGCGTTTTATATTAAACGACTTGAAAATGCAAGCAAGGATCGCTGTGCAAATAAAAATGAACTTTATTACCAAAAAATTAGATGATATTTAAGGTTGTTTTTCGCAAAATTTAATGAAGACTTATGTTAATATGCAAAACAATTACATTGACTTGACACAAAATTGAAACGATTAAATTAATATTGTCCATTTAAAAATTATCATTGAATATATATTCACGTGTACTGACCAAGTCGTTTTATTAAATCATTAGTGATAATACAAAGACAGACCGCTAGCGTAATACAGACAGCGAAATAAAACAATGTAGAAACTCGAGCACGTGATGCATGGGGCTGTTGAAATAATATTATCGTTACGACTTCGTACTTACTCTCGAAGGAAAATCAACATAAAGTGAATAAAAGAAAATTATGAATCGCACGAAAATAAATTACCCCGTGTTGGCGGCAAAATAACATCACATTTGAATGCCTTTTATGCTTTATGGGCCCGTAACTATATGAATAAGGACTCGGTGCTTTATGAGACATGGGAGCACGTACGCCGCATAATTTTTATACTTTACTGTTTAGAATTTATCTTACTTTGTTAAAGCGCTTTCTATAACACTCAACTGTACCGAAAAGAAAAATAGAAAAAATCATTAAAAAATAATATGACTGTAAGTTATAATATGAGTAACTGTCTATTATGATAATATCTTTATTATTATATTATTTATCGTTAATTTGAAAGACTGCAAAACTGTGAACCTTTTAACGGTAAGTGTCGTACGGAACATTAATTAACTCTCACAAGTTCGGTTCGATTAGGTATGCTTTAGGTTCAAACTATGCTTTCTGTATACTGTTATTATATATGATAAAAATTCAATTCCAACTAATTAGTTGTAAAATAATACAAATGTTAGCGAAAATATCTTCTACGATCAATTTTATGTTTGTTATTGAGAATCATTGTATTAAGAAGAATGAACAAACGAGAAGGAAGCTGCAATGAGATATGGCGTGTGAACGCGCAACGCCTACAAAACCTGGCACTTAGACGCGGAATAAATTTCCAATAATTACATTATCGAAAAAAATCGTCCCACCTCGCCGCCGACAAATTCCTCCGTACCTCGGAAGCCCATAATTCCTAATGACATGCAATAACCGTACCCCCAATTTTCGACATAAACCCGCCATAACAATATCGACATCAGCGAAAATTTTTCCTCAGGAATTTTTTATTTGAGAATAAGTAACACTTCACTCTGTAATCAAAATTTTCCGAGCCACCCCGCGGGTCGGGTGTTTATCGGCCACTCCATTTGATTTTTACCACCGCTCTGATTTCACTCCTTCTATGGAATGTTAAAACGTACGTGCCTGGCCATCCCTGACTTATTTGAATAAATCAAACACGTAAAATAATATATAACATTTATAAAATATTGCAGATATAGATTTTATAATATCAAAATATGTATCTGGTGTTAATGCAATCATTCATTTATGTAATATTACATAACTAAATATGATAATATTTAATGTTTTAATGCCATTCCCGCGGATTCTTAATTGTGTGTCTTAATACATAGAATAGTTTAGAGTATCGGAGCTATCCGACGTTACTAAATATAAACCCAAGCCCTTAAAAGGATTTGTTAATGATATGTATCTTTGGATTTATATCTCCCTAGTCCCTAAACTGTTATTTAGCAGTACTATTAACACTACCGCTAACCTAAATTAGTTTATCAGTTTCTTATATTGTTAACGTAACAAATACCGAACGACTTGGATCTATCGTCAAATTTTTTATTCATCTGATTATCGTCCACTGGATTGGAAACGTATTTATATTCTGTCCGGTCCGATGTTTCAATTGCATTGACACTTTACCTCCATAATCCGGTTATTGGAGAAGGGTGGAGAGTGAAGTTTCTTTTATTAAATTTGGACTTGACTTTGCATCTTCATTTACTTATGAAGTATTGTTGAAATTCTCATCACTTTTGTGCTTTAAAAAAAATATTTTAATAAACTTAAAAGTTATATATTTTTTTTTTTTTTATGTTAGTGGTGGCAAACGAGCAGGAGGCTCACCTGATGGAAAGTGACTACCACCGCCCATGGACATCTGCAACACCGGGGGGCTTGCAGGTGCGTTGCCGGCCTTTCAGGAAAGAGTACGCTCTTTTCTTGAAGGTTCCTAAGTCGTATCGGTTCGGAAAAACCGCCGGCAAAAAGTTATATTTTAATTCTTTATATCTTGAACCTTTTAACCGACGTCACACAGATAATATTAAATTTATATGTCATGATTTATTCTAATAATAACATTTATACAAAAACCTATATAATATCGGATTTTGTATCGACACAAGCGATCTACTCACCAGTTCGCCTCGTGCGTTTTTTATTTCAATATTTTATTTTATTTCACTTACTACTACATACAGAAACAATCTTTCAATTTCATCTAACCATACATTGCATAAAACTATTTAATTTGGTAAGGTTTAATACTGAAAAATTAATTGCAATAAAGTTCTCATTTAATTCTTACCGCTTTTTAAACATAGAAAGGTCACTGTGACTTACCTATGAAAGAGGAACGTATTGATATTATGTTAATGTCACTGACATTTTTGAGATGTGGAAATCATGTGAATTATTTTGTTTTTATGTTCCGAATAGCCGGAGACGTAGTGAATTATATTTTTCTTGAAACTTTAAACTAAAATAAGGTCTATATTAATCAAAATATTACATTCTGCGTGAATCCGACACAGAAACAAAGCTTATTTATATAATAAAGTGTGACAGGATTTAGAGATATTACCGTTTTAATATGAGGAGTTTCTTAAATATAGATCAAGGGTTAAGAGTTCCATTTCCACAAAGAGCTCACTCGACTCAAGAATCTGATCACGTTTCAGCCGCCTTATGACTAATGACCAGCTCACATGCCCTCACACCTCACGTTTTATATTCAAATCATACAGCTTCCTTGCTCTGATTAATGCTATTTTCTTTATAAACAGAAGACGCCTTCTGTTTTAAGAACCGACAAATCGCGATCGTAAACTGAAAGAAAGTTTTGAACAATATATAACAAACTTTTATTAACGATAATATTGTTAGATTAATCTGAGTCATAAAATGTATATCTAGTGTGTGTCCGTGGTAATCTCCAAAATGAGTATTAATTGCTAATTTGCACTTGTCATTTCTGTCACAAATATAAAATATAAAATAAATAAAAAAAATTGTAATAATAACACATATCTTCGTTTTTTTATATATTATTACAAATACAACATAATAAATTACATTTTTTTATTATTCGATTTAAAACAAACCCTATGATTAAACTAAATCTGAACAAACTTAAACATTTGCAGTTCTCTCATTTGTAAGACGTCTGGGTACGCCTTAGACAAATTAATAACGAGATAAAGAAACTCGGCGGGTCTTAATTCATTAATTAACCTAATTGTATTTGCCACGGCTCCCATTATGATGGTGTTTTTGTGATTAGTACAGGGTAGCTATACCGCCTTACTTGTTATAACTTCATAGTTTCGCAAGAATTTAGGAGAATAAAAGATCATAATTTGATTTTAAATACATCATAACATGCTTTTGTGTGTGTGCGTGCAGTTCTGGCTAAACGTAAATTTATTTCGGCAGAATGATTTTGTAACCCAGCTCTCGACAGACGCCGTATAATCCCATGAAGTGTATTTTGTTTTATATTTCTACCATTTCTTCATACTTTTTAAATATATTAATGAACAATTTTAATATAATATGAGGCTTACAATGAAAATTGAAGAGACAAAGTACCTTAGGTTTTTCAATTTGTGAAATATATGTGACTTATTCTATCAGTCAATTCACATCGATATATTTATTATACTCACACATATTTAAATTGTTTGTGAAGTAATCACGCTATGTCATCGTAACACACCATATTGTTATTTTATATAGAACTTCTCTGTATTAAATACTCTATGACAGGGAATCTGTGCGTTTGTTTGATTGTCAAAGAAAGGGGTAAATCGGAAAGTTTCAACGAAGAAAAATTTGGCAATTTGAAAAAACAAAATAAGCGCCGAACCGGCTGTTATAAAGATTTTTCACTTTCAAACATTAATTGCTACGGGAAGTAAAATAAGTCTGCTTTGATTTTTGCTTACCGACGATGTAATATATTTTCTATACGAATACCAAATATAACTATTAAATTGCTTTACGAGACAGCTAAATAGAAATATAAAATAAAGTTCCTTACCTCCGACTACAACGGATATTGTAGGGAGCGAAATTGTTTTTTTCAATAATAATTTAGTATTGTCATAACCCAACTTTGTAAATAAAGTCGAAACAAATTATACCTCCCCGTGTCGCACATATCATAGGTGCAATACGCGGCCGTAAAAAAGTTCCTATCGGTATTTCGTACTGTTATTTCCGAAGTTTTTCAAATCGGTTATAGCTTGTTTTTCTATCGGTACGTAATGTTAACAATAAATAGCAAAACAATAATTCATTTTTCTATATTATGAAAACATTACAAAAATTTTTAAACATATTTAATGTTCAATACATTAAGCTAACTACGAAATTAAATACGTATGATTAGTTTAAAATTAATTAAATCCCTTATAACTTTGTTTATGTTATTGTGTTGCTCTTTGAATGAGAATGAACATTTCAAAGTAAAAGGGCACTTAATTGAGTTTGTTCAGGACAAAACAAAGAAGTGAAACTTTTAAATTGAGTGTCCGTGAAGTGTTGGCTACATGTTGATCTTTGCTACCTGCCCTCTAAAGTTAATATTTTCTTTGCCCAAGTACTCTGACTCTGAGCTAAATGAATGCACTAAGTTTTCTTTTTCGTATTGTATGTCTTACTTTTAATATAACTTTCGTCGTTTCTTATAACAACTTTAACAGAACCGACATGCATATATTTTTTTCTGAATTACATATGTTTAATATGATTTACTTTTAGTAACGATATAAAACATTCACTCGGAACATTCTATCATGTTCCTTTTTCAGTCACGTGGTCACAGCTTGCCGATCTATCTGCACAGATGTTCATAGAACACAAATATTCAAATATTATATATGATGTACATGTATTCCTTGTGCCTATATGACATTTCATTTTAAAATGAATCCATTTTTAATATAAATTTTAAAGAAGATATTATGAGTTATATATTTTTAATTTCTTTGAGTTATATTATTATGTTAAGTAGATATTATGAAAAAAATAATTGTTAATCAACATTTATGCGGCGGTTAGAAATTTTTAGAAAATATTATTAACCTGTATAATTATGTAAGATTGATTTTCCTTATTAAATTCCATTTTGAGTATATAACTACTGCTCATTAAAATCAACTCGAAGTGCTGTTGGACTCAATATTGTTAGTTGCTGAGATCAGCTGGTTCAAGCACACAGACTTTCCAAATATATAACATTCATAGATAAATTATATTTTTCTTTATTTATTCTCACTCATGTATAATAAATACACTTTTAAATATAAAATACAAAATATATAAAATATATTTAAAAATATAAAATACAGAGGCCAACCAGTGGCGGGAATAGGGTCCAAGCCACCGGTGGTCAGGCCCCAGAGAGAGGAACTTCCTCACAATACGCGCCGTACCGAGGAGTACTGCCTTCTGTATCAAGCCCTTGACCCAGCTGCCTAACGAGAGCCTCTTAAGGTGTTGGTCGAGGCTCTTGGCCATTAGGCCATTCGCTGAAACGACTATCGGCACAATAACAGCTGTATCCACATCCCACATGTCGACAGCCTCGTGAGCTAAGTCAAGATATTTTATTTGCTTATCCTTCTCAGCCTTCACGAGATTCTCGTCATGAGGGATGGTGACGTCAACAATTATCATGTGACACGCCCGACATATGTCTACCGTGCCATCCCTCACAATATACTTCCGGTAATTGTTCGTCATGATAACTTCGTCCATAATTGCACAGACAAAACCTTCGGTTTCACCGAATAGGTTGCCGAACCGTAGCCAAGATACCGACGCCATAAAGACCACATCGGGTCCATGAATGGCCCGATAGAAGCGTCCGTGTAACTCCTTGCTCTTCCATACCCCCTTGCTGTTCTCAGTACTTAGTACTACAGGCTTGCGCCAGTTCTCTTTGCCTAAGGAGAGCGGAGTTAGCCCCTTGTCCATTGTAACTACATCTCGGTGCATATCCAAGTCAGTGTGGAGAAAATACTCCATAATAATAATTTTAAACTGGTTAATAAATTCCAAGTCGTATGTTACATTTAATCAAGTCGAGAAGTAGGCAATCAGTGAGTGGTCCCGGAATTAGAATTGAATGTAAATGTGCGGGCTTTATCGGGATTATAGTGCTCGTCTGCGAACGGGAGATAGTTACGGCTCTACGTCCGAGCTCCGGAACACGTGTGCCGCCAATGTAACTAGAGACGGGATGTTTTTGAACCAAAATATAGGTACATATACGTCACCGGGTATAACGACGTACTTAGAATATAATGGTCATTTTTAATTAAGATACTCAGTTGATTTTTCGAACACTGGTAAACTTCAAGTTTATGTTTTGTTATGGAAGATAAAATACAACCACAATCTGTACCAGTTATGTAACGAAGCTAATGGTGTGACAACTATAAACTGGAGCCCTATAATGATCGGCATGATCTAAATATAAGTATGTAAAAAATAAATTTAGACGTTATCTAGATTAATAATAAATAGCTAAATTAACATGGCATAATAAAAACATTGTAGTTCCTATGGTTCAAAATAAAATGGACGTAAGACGGCGGCGAGGCACCCATATCACCTCTTTAACAAATTTTACTGCCAACTAATCCGCCCTTTTCGCAGAACAACCCTTACGATACGTGTACACTGCGTTGCGTCTCTATTGTAATATTAATTAATATAATTTTAATTGTAATATTAATATTTGTATTTTAAAAGCATTTTCGTGATAACTATATCTTCGTCAGTAGTAATAAATATTTATATGTTAAATTTCTTTTGTTAAATTGAATTTTAGTTTAAGGTGTAGCTGGTACAAATAGTTATACTGAACATAAATGTTTTGTTTTCAGGCGAATTAAATCGCTTTCGATTATCTGTCGATCGTCTTAAATCAACTCTTGGTATCCTTGTTTAAGATGACAAATTAAAAAACAAAAGTCCTCTACGACATTTTGAGTAAAATTATTAATAAGCCAAAACTTTTTATTTAATTTACAGAAGACATGATCAGTGTACGCCTATCGCTTCATGTCTTGTATTGAGATACCAGTTATGAGGATATTATCCCATATAAATCTAGGTTATGCCGGTCGGATAAACTTCGTTATGAAATATACACTCAATTAATTTGCGGTTTATGTAAGTTAAGGTGAAAATTTAACACGTATGTAAAATTGTAATTGACATTTTTTACTGTATGGTCTGTACTGTATTTTGTTTACCATTGCAATAAATTGGAGCGGCTCAGTTCGCCTCCCAAATCTGGACTAAAATTGAGGTTTTTCTGAGAATCTTATTGTTGATTAATTGTAGATTTTTTATTGTTTGCAAGGATAAAACAGGACAGATAGTCTACAGTAACCAAGGTAAGGTGAGGGTATGGGCAATGGAGGTTACCAAGAAGCTAATAAATAAAAATAATAATAATAAATACGTAAGAAAATTTGGTGGATCATTAAATAATGTGTACTAATGGGAGTATGAAATTTCCATTACATTAAAATGCATATATTCGTATTCATTTAACAAAAACTTGTATTATTTCAACAACGATTAAATTTGTACGAATTCGGAACAAACTTGCAACCGAATATACGCAATTTCATTAATAGTTTCAAAGTTGTTTCATTAAATCACAGCCGCGTATTGGAACTATCATTAAGGTTCGTAAGCGATCGCAGAGCTGTCAATCCCGCCAAACCGCGCATTACGCTAAATGGCTCGCGTAACGGGATGGGTCTCGGGATTCCGGGATCCCGGGATAGGGGAGGAAATAGTAGCAACATGCAAGGATATTCCGCTACTTATGGACAATAAAGCAATGTTACATGACTACCGGGCCTCGGAAATGGGTATATTTATTATCTAATTTAGTGTTGTGACCCAATTATGTGATTTGAGTAATGTTTTACGTGCCCAGATACAGCGAGAATCATTTATAATTTGAAATAGAATAATGAGGATTTTTTTTTCAATATTTTATCGCAATAGTACATAAAAACGATAAAAACAAAATCTCGAAAACACTTTAAAATTTGAAAGTTTAGAATTAGTGCGTTTTCATTTCGCAACAATGTCGATAACCAAAATAAATACTAGTAATTCTTGAGAAGATTAATTAATTTTGTATTCGTTGTCGATTTGTAATCACTTAATTACACCACAAAATGTCGAAGATAAGCTAAGCAATTATAATGTAAGCAAGAAAACACATACTTCAAATTTGATGCACACTATTTGTTGATCTATATTTCGAGAGTAGGAATATCAGACGGCAATAATATTCAGTCGGGAAGCATTATCGCTGTTTGACTTCACATTAAATCTTAGCGGCGGCCCATAAATAACGCAAACTTTTATCCTGCCCGAAATAAGCACTCAAAAATGCAAAGAGCAGAACGGTATAGAAGCACGTTCACTAAATTTATTTTGTTTCGTACAATTCAAATAACCATAACTCACAGAACCACCGTAAGCCTATCTAACGATATAATGAAACGCCATTAAGTTTCGAAGTAAAGCTTAAGTTTAGAGTTTGCTTTCTTACCTCGAGATAAAGATGTCTTTTCGATTTATTGATCCCTCTTACTCGTGATAATGGAAGCGTTCAATTTATCTGACTTTCGCTATCCTCACAATTGCTTAAAGTTTAAAATATTAACGGAAATCGTACAAAATCGTATATCAGATATTATTATTTAATCTAGAAAAATCTGTTAGAACGGTAACATTTTTGCAAATTTTAATTTAATTTGTTGGTATAAATGATGATTTACTTTATTATAAATATTAAATATGTTTTTATGACACCTTAAAATTATTAATCCGTAAGAAATATCTGTCTGTACACTTTACATAATGGTTAAACAAACCAACGAAGCGCGGGCAACTACGTCGTAAGGTCGGCCATCTTAACTCGATAATTAGACGTTTCGTATTCAGTCCGCGTGGATCGTATGAATTTTACCTATTGTCTGACATTGGACCTCGGAAGCTATATCATTTCGCACCTACCTTCGATCTACTTAAGGGTAGGGGAGTGAAAAACGGAACACATTATCAAAGGTCTACGATCGGACACCATATTGGAAACTTTTCATTTTAACTGCATATTTTTCTTTATTTTTTTCAATACCTGTAACCCAATCCAAGCAAAGAAAAATTCATGATTAAAAAAAAATACGATATATTAAGATAGTCCATATGATACCAATAGCTCATATTATATATGAACTACAAACAGTTCTCGATTAATATATATTTAACTATAATACTACACAAATTCAATTAATTTCCCTTCAATTTCTCTTTATATTCCAAAGTTCCGAAAATAACTTCGCCAACATGAATAGATTATTCAAGATCTCGACCAATAATTACAACATATTTTTTTATATGATCTAGACAAGCGGACACCTGATAATTGATCACAACCGTCGATAGATATCGGCACCTTAAGAAATTTTACACTTTTCTTACAACTTCAATGGGCCACCATGCCTGTGGTTACACAGTCAATCTCCCAGTTGGTTCAAACGGGAACACAAATACAAAATGTTCCTGCTTGGCGGTAGAATGTATGCTGAGGGGGTGATACCAACCCAGACTTACACAAAGACCTATCGCCAAGTAAAATTTAAAAGGTGCCTAATTATCTTTACTCCTTTTATTATTATCTTTTAATTGAAATAGGATATACATACAGAATATATTTTTTTTGCTCGTCAAATTACTATAGTAAAACTCATAGATAATATCGTCTATGCCTCTATATGACGCTTATACAAATGAATTAAATCATATATATTTTTACATCAGAATTTATTTAAAAATATTATAAATATAATGCAAACGTCTAATTTATATATTTGAACAAAAACCGAATAAACATCACTCAATTCTCTCTGTTAACTAGCTCCCTTGTTTGCGTCTGCACGTCTATTTATATCCAGACAATCCCTCAACAGTTAAACAAATGCTCCCATTGAAAAATATTAATCTTAGAACGCCGCCTAATAGATATTTATGCATGGTCGGAACTAATTTCCATGAAGCGATATGGTATATCGCAAATGCTTAACAAATTCAATCAGCTGATGCTGTTTACCATCAATACATGCATCCGCTTTCCTCATTATCTCATAAATTATATTAAAAAGGGAAAAGCTATTACCTATGCTTATCCTCATAATAAGCTGTGCTGTATATTTATTATAATATTTTATATTAATCGATAAAACGCGTCACTTAAATATATGTGTATATAATAATTATTAAATGATCGATTAAGCTGGAAGATACAATGAAGTGTTGTGGTGTACTAAGACATCATAAGTTTAAGAATATATATAATCCTTATTAGATAAAAAAAAATATTATGAGGTATATGAAAACATTAGGAAGTCTGTACACGTCTGTCTAGACGTGGCTCCAGCGAGCGAATATTTGATTATGTAAAAAGATCAAATAGTGAAACAATATCACTTTATTGACTTTTATTGTTATAAATGATGAGTTTAAGACAATTTTTGGCCTTCATTTCAGTTTTATGTTCTTATTTATCGTGTAACTAAAATGATGAATTTATTTTTGTGTAATATTTAAAGTTTTATCATTTATATCTGTAAGCATACATTACAAGTAATCATATGCTTAAAGGATTAAGAAATTCGAATACGTATATAGCTTATACCTTGAGTTGGTACATAGGCTTAACACCTGCTTAAGACGTGTCTTACTCGCGTGAACGTACGCAAAAAAAAAATAGTATAATAATAATAAAATAATATTAAAAGTAAGAAAAGAAAAATTCACAAGTTAAAAACTTATAATGACAAAGTGCCTCAGCCCAAGCGAAGTATTGCAGTTACACGGCTATTTTTCAGCCGATGATCCATAAAATTCCGCCAGGGAAGGAACGTACGAAGGAACAAAACCGAAACAACGTAAATTAAAAATGCACGAAAAAGAAGCACACGTGAAAAAGTAAAGGGGACCAGTTATGACAAATATGTGAGTGAATGGTGTTAATGAAAATGAACCTTCGAAAAAAGAACAGCAAAAAGGATTCAAGCTTTAAAATTAGGCAGAACATTTCGCTGAAATTTATTTTCAAATTTTATAATTGGAACGTATACTTATATTTAGTAGATAGTATACAATAAATATTTGATATTTGAAATTTACTTCGTGTTTTTACTATTCTTATTACGATAATTTAAGTAGCGTTAATTTTCATAAATGATGAAATTTTTTTAGACAAATAAAGAATATTATTTTTATATTTGTCTTGTAATAGAAAGGAATTAAGTCAAATAAATGATTGTATGAAATTGAAAGTATAAATAATTTTCTAATCAAATTAACTGAGTCATCTACTTTTTACCAGCAAAAGTATTGTGTACATCAGTTATAAACCATGTAAATTTCAGACAAATGGTTTAATTAACCTGATGGGGTTATGACTGATCGCCTTGAATTTGCAAATTTCGTCGCAATTAGAAACATTTGCAAATCTCATATCAATTAGGCAGCCACCCAACATCACGCCCTCGTAATTGTTTTTGAATGCGTAGTTCCTGCTCCGCATGATTTATTTTTGATTTTAACACGAAAACTGAATGTTGTTACAATTTTGTTCAAACTATGATTTATTAAATTTAATTATATTAGCTTATATTATTGTCACAATAAAGCTCACATCGTTACAATGCACTTATTAGAAAAACAAAGCCCGAATAAAAAATAGAATATCACTTTGCTTTAGACGCAAACTCCATACAACCTTCCACAAACTGAAGGAAATCACTGGAGACATCTTTTGAATAATTCCTATTTCTGGGACAGACAACGGCCGCTGAAATCTACGCCTTGACAGCTAATTAGAGCTCTCATTGTTAAACGAATCTTGCCGCATTTTCAAACTTTTAACGTATTTCCATTTAAATAGGCTTAAATCTTTACACATAGGGTCTATGTTCCCGTAACAAATAATCTTATATTCATTAGCTTCTTTCTTAAATATTTCTAGTACTGGAAAAATACAATAATCCACTGTGAATGGCGGCTATTGTATTGAGTCAGTGTCCAGGAAGGATATTTTGTCGGGGTGTTCTTTTTATTGCCGAATTTGCGTTTTATGGGCTGTCACAAAGGGAATGCTGAGTGAATGTGACAATTCTGCACCCTTGTCTTGTCTGTTTTTAGTTTATAATGCAACGATTAACTAACTTATTGGCATTGAAATTCATTCATTTTATAATAAAATGTATATTATGAAATAGTTAAATTCCATTAATCTTAACGAGTAGATCGGTGTCAATGTAACAAAACAACGAAATTGAATTGAATTGCAAACTGTCCCCCTTACTACTTGTACGCGTTGAATAGGAGAATAAAACCCTACATAATTCTTGCAAAGCATATCCCTATCTCAATAGCCAATGTCCAGATGCAAACGACTTTGAAATATGAAGGATATTTATAACACTTACGGATGGAGAACCCAGGATTCGTTATTAAGTTCTTAATTACAGTCAATATGTACGCCCAAATGACGCTTTGTTTTTTATCGGAATGTTATGAGTTAGTCTATCAATAATATTCAATAGCTATATATTTGTATTGAAATAAATTAAAATTGATTCACAAATCTGAGTAGATCTGTGAATAAAAAAACCCAACCGAACGAACAAAACAAATCGTTTCGTGTTCACTTTCGATTACACGAAATGTCATCAGGAACGCAGAAACCGCAAGAGTCAATAAAATGAAATCGCATCGCACGCGAAACGAGGGTGTCGCCACTGTCGCCGTTCGCGGTCGGACGTGACGCAGCTTGACGACGGTCACTTTATTGCTGACCTCTGTCTGCTTCTGCGCTCCTAATCACCGCAGTTGATACTATATTGATAGATTTTTATTGAAAAAAGAATAAAAAATCTTTCTCAATGCTTATTTTATGTATTATGCGTATTTGTTTATTTTGTGTTATAACATGCAATTTTCCTTAATTTAGAAATACTTTCCGCCAGCAATTAGCGAATTATATAATTTTGATTTACATTTCTTAGTAATGGAATGGAATGTACTAGATAAGGCCGCGCTTCTTACAGTACAAGTTTGGAAACTATTGATGGATCGTATAAGTAGGATTTTGCTAATTAAAAAAATCTAAAACAAATTCAGCAGCTATTTATTTGTAACAATAAAAACAGAAGTGTATTAATTAAGGTCGTATATGCAGGAGCTCGGTCCATTAGACGAAAGACAAACAGCGATTCTACAGTTATAATAATCTCTCGTCAAATTTGCTTGACCCATGCCCCGTCCTCATTTAGGGGGTTTAAGCTCTTCATATATTGTTATGGGCCATTCTTATTATTAATATTAAGAGTACGTATACAATGCAGTATGCCAAGGATTACTTTTTAAGAGTAAGATTAATCGAAAATGCCAATATTTTTAAATTACACAGATATAGTGAATAAGCAATCTGGCAAGATCAAAATGAAAATGTACACACACAGTATAACATTTTTACGCAATGGATAATCTCTTTATTATATTTCTTCTTAATTATAATTAATTAAGAAATAAAAATAATTTAAGTTTAACCTCAAAAGCGAAAAATTAAAGAGTTAATAATATACAAAAACCAAATCTTTTCCAGTTAACTTCGGTACTGGTAAAACTGAGAGCATTAAAAAATCATCGCGTAGTCTATTTCCACCTTCAAACATCCATTATTGCGAGTCTTCTATACACATACGTGTTTTAATCGTCTGCCCATTTAAACTTTTCTGATGGCGGAGCACTGAGCGAGCTCGTTACCGAAGGATTATTAAATATTGAATCAGTTCGTCAGATAAAAGCTGCTTCCTAGACGACCACTGCAAATCCCTACCAAGGAAAGAGAACAAAGACATTGTTTTAATAAAGTTCTATTTTAACTGGATATCAAATTCAATCAACTGTTTGTTGTTTTGTTTTAGGGTAGCTGTTCAGTAAAAGCAAAAATCGTACGATTTTTACTTAGTTACTTACATCAAAATACAATAGTACCTAATTAATTAATGTTTTTCAATTTTTAATAACATTTGAGGATAAACAGTCTAAATAATTTTATAAAATCACTGGTATCATTAAAATATTCATATTTATTTAAATAATTTTAAATCAAATTCAAAATCATGAGTGCAAGTCTAATTAAATATATCTATCAGTTATACAGTGTAGTGGTTTCAGAATTCCTTTTTGATCTCCTCTAAACAAATCGTTGCTTATTCCACATCACGAACTGTCCACTGCAGCACCTGCATTAGATGCTGATCCAGATGTAAGCCCCGCGTAATTGTTGGATTAGAAATGGAATGGACTAAAAAAGAAAGAAACGCAGATTTATTCAGTGGTATTTTTGATTGAGGGTTATGAAATGGACACTACGTTTAAAAGGACATTGCGTCATATATTCTAGATAGGACTTTTCGAAATTTTAAAATTGATTTCGAAATAGACAATTTTTTATATAATCATTAAAAACACAAAATAGTTATAGTATATGAGATCAGTATATACTACAAGTACTTCAGATATTTAAGATGAATATATGATAGATTTTATAGAATTATAAAGAATTTTTAGTCAAGCTTAAATCGGTTATCGGCATTAAACACCCAGGGGTGTTTAATTGTGAAAAGAAATCTTTGCTCTTTGTCAGCCGCGTGCCGAGGGGAGCTATTGATTTCTTTTGTTTTATGCTGATTGAGACACCTTAGCGAATTGTGGATCACCCTCACATTTGAACGCCTTACAAAACACTTTATTTAAGATTATTTTCAAAAACAATTGTAATACAAAAAATAAATTCAATTCTTAAAATATCTTTGATTATATTTTACAGCAGCTCTTATTAAAAATAATAATCACAAGAAACACGTGCCCAAGGAATCATCGAAAACTTTACAAAACATTTCATCGAAACTAAAAAAACACATCCATCAACGTCTTTTTGATTCTTATCGAATAGTGTCAATCCTTGGTCTGACTAGAATGTATCGACGAGAGTAAATAAAAATGGTGAGCAAATCTGCACCTAATTATGTTGTTACATAAGAAAGTAATTTGTATAAAATAATATGAGGCTGCAGTAGTTAGCCAATCAACATTAGTCCCTTTGAGGATCACTGCTAGGCTCATTTCTCCTGTGATTGACTGAGTCTTAAGAAAAAAAATTAGATTGCCACCTCGTGTGCGATAGCATCGTTTTTTTGAATCTTCGCTAATGGGAATCTGTTTTATCTCCATCCCCTAATGTTCTTATGCGGGCGACAATAATAAGATTTTGACACATTAATGAAGCGCAGATTATGGGAAGATCAAAGTGATCGGGTACTTTTTAACGACTTTGGGCAAATATAAAAAATATTAGTCAAAGAAAAGTTACAGCCAGGAATTGTCCCACTTCTTTACGTGGATATAAGCCTAAGACTACATTTTCTATTAAACAAAATAATTTGTAACTTATTTATATATGCGTTAGTATGTTTTGCCATAAAACGGTGTTTTCTCACAATTAATTTTCTACACATTCAAGGACATATATATACAACTAGCTGTTGCTCGCGGCTTTGCCCGCGTAGAATATTAATATATTTACAAATAAACTTAAAATATTACGTTAATGTAAGACCTCTTTGTATACCACATTGGTGTGTATTTCAGCATTTAGGATAGAATATTTAGAAAAGCTAAAATACGTATCAACTCATTTTTAATCAGTAGTCCAAAAATAAAGTTTCCTGCTTCTAACTTCAAAAATGACGGGCTTCTAGATTATCCTATATACAAAATGGCAACCCTTATTTCCTTAGGCGTAAAATATCCAGAAACGTTTAAATAAGTATCAACACATTTTTAATCGGTAGCCCAAAAATAAAACTTCATGCTTCTAACTTCAAAAATGACGGACTTCCAGACTAACCTATATAAAAAATTACAACCCTTATTAAACCCCTTATAGGTTGAATATGCAGAAATGCTTAAATTACGTATCTATTGTATCGTATAACGTTACGTATCTACTGACTTTTAACCAGTATCCCAAAAATAAAGTTTCATATTTTTAACAGAAAAAATGACGGACTTCCATAAAAAAAATTTATCCCCTTATTTCACCCCCTCAGAGGTAGAATATCAAGAAACATATAAATACGTATTATTTATTATTAGATTATCTAGAAACGCTGAAATACATATCTAGTCATTTTTAATCAGTATCAAAAAAATAATGTATCATGTTTCTAATTTAAAAAATTACGGACTTTCACACATACTTTCATCCCTTATTTCAACCCCTTAAGAGTAGAATATGCAGACACGCTTAAATATTTATGTACTCATTTTTAATCAGTATCCTAAAAATAAAGTATTATGATTCCGACTTAAAAAATGACGGACTTCCATACAAACTTTTAACCCCTATTTCACCCCTTTAGGGGTGGAATTTCCAAAATTCCCTCCTTAATGGATGTCATTATATGTCCTTTCTCAGGCTCTAGACTATTTGTGTACCAAGTGTCATTTAAATCGGTCCAGTAGTTTTGGCGTGAAAGCGAGACAGACAGACAGGCAGAGTTACTTTCGCATTTATAATATTAGTATGGCAGTATGGATTACACAGATATCTACATAGATAAATAAACACATAGATAAATATCTACCGCCAAACAACAGTACTCAGTATTGTTGTGTTCCGGTTTGAAGGGTGAATGAGCCAGTGCAACTACAGGCACAAGGGACATGACATCTTAGTTCCCAAGGTTGGAGGCGCATTGGCGATGTAAGAAATAAAAAGTTAATATTTCTTACAGCACCATTGTCAATGGGCTTAGATTCACTCAGTAAAGAGTAAGTCAATTGTGGAATTATTCAGTTCATACGGGCAGTATATATCATATACCTACATATAAGTAATTTTAAGTTATGCTATAACTTAACATTACTTAGCTCCTTAAAACTTATCACATGGATGACCAGAATGAGATAGTATCTTAAGGTTCTACAAAAGAAACTGATGACAATGATATATTCCACACGAGTGATCACGATCAATCAATTTTTCAATTCCATCTCAAGGTTTCCTCCCGTTAAAAGAGCCTGAAGGAGCTCCTTAGACCAGGGGTGTGACGTCAGCGGCGAGTTTAATTGCGAACCACTTCGTTAACGGCCGACTTGATGGCATCTATAATGAACACCCGAATTAATGTAGTGGGCGAAATCGAAAATCGAAGTGTGGACACCCTCACGCATTTCTGAATTTGTTTATTTAGGATTGGTCTTCGAATTACCTATTCGTCTCTTGTTTTTAGAACACGTCGATGTAGGTACTTGAATAAAATACTGCTTCTGTTATTAAGAAAGTCACTTAAAAACTATATATAGTTTTCT
Organism: Vanessa tameamea; assembly: GCF_037043105.1. NCBI lineage: Eukaryota > Metazoa > Arthropoda > Insecta > Lepidoptera > Nymphalidae > Vanessa > Vanessa tameamea. The sequence continues at coordinate 4,106,045 of NC_087318.1, read as the reverse complement.
GTTTATATTACTCAACGTCTTTACCTAACCTTATATACGCAGCAATAAGGATATCATTGCTGCGTTTTAATTATAATTTATACAGTTTTTTACTAGTATTGTGTTAAGTTCGTTCGAAAAATCCGAAATGAAACGATATTTAAAATGATTGTACACAAAACAATATATCCCCAACAAGATCCAATCAACTTTTCCAATTGTTAAAAATGCCGACCGAACTCTTGTTTTCCGACGGCTGGTCCTAAATAAATATGCTAAAATAAGACTTTAGAAACGTTCCAATACTTGAAGCTATTGAGATGAAGAGGGATTTTGAAATAAAAATTCGGTGCTATGAAGATTGACAGGTGCGTCTTAATAAGTCCGGCGACAGCTGCTTAGAAAACGGGAAAGGTAAATTGCCGACTTTATGAATTGTAAGCGTCGAGGAAAATTATTACAGTTCGTTGATGATTTTTTTAAGAAGACCTCTCGCAATCCGAAGACAGAAGAGCTTTGATGATGTATTGCTTTTTATATTAAAATCGAGTTGAATACAAGTGAGACAATTAAATATTATCGAAAACGCATTGGCTATAAACAATGTTTTCATTTATAATAAAAATAAATTTATTTAAATAGTGTCTTAATCTATCATACATTATATTTTTATAATGTACCATACACCATAGATTTACAGTAACATCACGTAATTTAATAATAAATATATTTTAAAGTATGTTTGTAATTATTAGAAGATAAAATAAAAAAACACGTAGGGCGTTTGGAAAAAAAATTATTAGTACGGAAATTGTATCTAATGCTGATTTTACTATAATATTTTGTTATATTAAATAGTGTACAACGTCCTGTAAATGGCCCAACTTCGGGGTAAGCCCCTGTCCTATGTTAGGAATATGTCAAATTAATTAAAAGTAGTATTTTTTTTTGTCTTTGATTAGTATCTATTATATTTGAATTAGACTGCCTCGTTGGTCTAGTGGCTAGATATAAGGACGCAGAACCCGAGATACCGGGTTAAAAAAAAGAAGCCCAAGTTGGGCAAAAAGTTATTAAATTTTTGTATTGATAAATTTTTAGTATCTTTTTTTAGTAACGTTTTGTATTGATAAGTTCTTAGGAAGCCCAGTGTTTGGGAGTTGTAATTATGTGCATAAATACCAATAAATCACATCTAATTTCAGTGGTACATGATTTAGCCCGAAATCTTCGATTAAGCTTCAGTTGTTCTAACCATTGGACCATCTCGGCTAGTAATTGAACTTTTTTATATACATATATCCCATGATGAGCCCTAAATTTTTTCCATTGTAACGATCAACTTTGTTATTATTAGATATCTATACATTTAATAAAATTGGAGTGTCTACTTGTAATTTGAAAATAACTGTTTTTTACTAAATGCATATGTATGTATTGTCGGTAAATATAACCAATTAACAATTGTTTAAATTTTTGTCTGTCTGTTTGTTCCAGCTAATCTCTGGAACGGCTGGACCGATTTTGACGGGACTTTCACTAGCAAAAAGCTGATGTAATGAGGACTAACTAAGGCTGAAATAACTTTTTTTTAATTCAAACGCGCACGAGTGGGCATAGCTAGTTTTTAATATAGAAATGCAGACAAGCCTAATATACCGTAAAATCTCCCAACAAAGACATTTTATAATAGTTATGTCCCTTGTTAACAAGTACGTAAATAGTTGTTCGATTCAATATTTCAATATATTTTATGTTAAAAACATCGGTATACCGTGCCAACTCAATTCTCCGCTCTCATCTACTCATTTCTACGCATACCCATTTTTCCTACGTATATTTTCAAGCATCTATTAATATCTCCGTAACGTTCGGCCCAAATTACTATGAATAGTTAACGTAATTTTCTATTTATATTAATAACACTTTTGTTTCAATTATTTTTATTGGCAGAACACTGGTGAACATCTTGAACTAAAAGTCAGATATAAATCGGTTAATGTCTTTGTTTGAGATCTAAAAACTTTTAAATAACAAATGAGCCAACACTACATTCCTCTATTGAGTAAAGGAATTATCGTACATTTACAGACGAAACGGTTATAGACAATGGAAGGGCTATCCAGTCTGGGCATCGGCCACTTATTCCGCTGGCCTAAGCAAATTTTCGCCCGGCTCTGTTGGTTTTTCGTCGTATTTCATTTCTTCACTTCTGATTATATTATTCTATACTTTGGATAAACAATGGCTATACCCTAACCCTTTTGCACTATTGCTGTTAAGATGCTAACTCAATATGGATTCGGAATAGAATTTATTATTATTTTTTAATAATTATTTTATAAGAGAAATTAGAGCTATCTGTCACGACTTTGCATGAATTTATTAGGAGAATATATCTCGTGTCATTTTCTTAAATAAAAATAAGGATTAAGCAAATATTATTTATCAAGCCAGTATTTACAAGTAAAAAAAATATGGTTGACATTCCAGTTTATATACCTATTCCCAAATTTTCAAACATAATAATGGTTTTTTTTTAGAGTCTCGTGAACAAGACATTCTTAGATAGTGTCGAAATATCGAGCTCCACCAAATAAAAATAAAAAACATTGTAAATATCCTGTTTTAAATACTGTTAATAATAATGGTTATTGTATCTTATCTATAAGAGATAGATCAGACTCCTGTCTGACTTAAGTAGAACATTAATTTTACCTCTTTAATCAGCGATGTTAGTATATTTAAAAATCTTGATTATAAAACATAAAACTTATCTAATATTACCAAATTAATACTTTGCATTTTATACGTTAATAGTTTTGAAAACCGTATCAAAATCCAACACATATACATTTTTTAAATTAAAGAAGCCTATTCTTTATTATTTTTATTAAACTTTTCATTTTTCTTCTATTACTATTGGTACGATACGTTTAAATTATTATACTCGTAAGTTATAAAAATTTTTCAATATTATAAAAAAATGTATTCCTCATTAAGCGAACATTTTATGAACATTTTTCCATAGATCTAACCGCTGTAAAAGGTTTTTGTATACGTTGCTTTTTGGCTCCTTTTGGCAGCTAATCCAATATTGACCGCCCCGGCAGGCTATTGACTTATGTTTGTGTTACTCATAATAATTCGCCGGGTACCTTTTATTATTCAAAACATCAATTTGCTCGAGTTGCTTTCTTTTGCTCGTTGGAGACCATTAATTTTATTATGTTTATTTTGCGCGGTTCCGTATAATTTGAAATATCTTTATTTTTACTTAAAACTGTGAGATTACATTTAATGAGTATATTTAAAAAAATACTCGTGTGTTATTTTGTTTGCAAAACATGTAAGGTATAATTTAAATTACACGTTTATTACATACATAGGTATACATAGGTATATAAATACATTAAACATATAGGTCAAACCAAGCAGTAACCTTTTTTCATCAAATAACAGATAAACTATAATATTTAATTAAATAGCAAAAGATACAGTTAACATTAAATAATATGTAAGCCACATCATTGTGATTTACATATTATTTGTCTGTTTGACGTGTATTTTTTTTTTTTAATTATAAAATAATACAACAGAAAAAAATTGAATCTCCATTCCTTACATCATAATCACGAGATTAAATAAGTCTTTCGATTTAACAGAATGGGCTTGAAAAGAACAGCTTCCGTCACGAACAAAGAGTTTGCGGTATCTAAATGTTAATCTTTGGTCAGTCGCGCAAAAATTATGTTTTTCGGACCCGAACTTACTGGGTTGGAAGAGTTGTGCTTCATTTAATTTAGTAAGTTAATATCTAAAAGCCACACGCGTAAATGTGTCGGTTTAGGGGAATAATTCACGGTTTATTATTAATAAAATAAATCCTGTTATTTAATAAGGTTTACTTGAAGGCGATCAGTAATGATTCTATTAAAAGTAATTTTCGCTCAAAATTATGCATAGACTGTTTGTATATTTCTAGTACAATGATCGGTACGTCTCCCTAATACTACTTAGTGGATTGTTTTTAAGCATGTTATAATTTATTTATCCGTGTAAGAATAACGTCGATTATTATAAATATATTCTAATAGGTGTTAGTGATATAAGCAATAGAGTGAAGTGATGGTAAAGAGAATAAGACTCTTTCGTATTTGGTATTCAAGAACTTTAAGAAATCTTCTGTCTTTAAGGAATATTATCATTAACGGTTTGAAAAATGTTATTGCTATCATTTCAGAATAGCCAAGCATTTAAAAGGCTTCGTTTTATTTCGCGTCAATTTCTACAAAGCGAAATGACTTCAATTTGAATATGTAATGACGGCTTAGGATAATCGTCTGGCTTACACTAATAAAGGCTCTACTTTAAAGCGGGAGTCTTCTCAAAAGAATCGAACAATCGTTCGATTCGATTCGGGGGTGGTATAATTTATTCGAGTGTGGATCGCCATTTTGCGGCGGGGCGGTCTCCGCTATCGCTCCGGAAGACGCCTTAAGACATTGATGCTGATTCTTTTTTTATTATGCTCCCCTGGTTTCTTAAAGACGCTAATATAAAGCGGCCATATATAAATAAGCTGCCTTTGTGAAGATGCCTCGATTTCGTAGGCAGGAAGCAACGCTACCCTCGTCTATGGAAAACAATCTAAATTACATTTTCACGCAACTTCAAATGTCTTATTAATTGCGACTTTTCAATGCGATAAATTTTCTTTTAACGCGCTCGTTTCTAAGTCGGCTTACACGCAATTATGACTGCTAACTCATCGTTAAATATTTGCAAACCAAAAGTATTTGTTTAATACTAAAATGATATTTGATTGATAATATAAATATAAAACATCCACAAAATTTTCCTACCAGCATACAATGTGATAAATACGTCGTCCATAAATAAAAGCGAATACTTTTTACCAAGAAATACGTGGAGAAGAAAAGTACCTGGAATGATTTACAGGTATCCTTAGACAGCTTGCGATACGGTTTTCATCACCTCCGGAATGACCCGTATCCCTCTAGCTTTTAGATAATACGAGATAGTGTCGCGAATTCTCGGGGGATTTGTCAAACAAATGCCCTGCTATGTATCGGAAAAAATTGACGGCTCAGTAGTGGCCATTAAGGCTATTTATGGGTGATTCTCCCTTAGCTTTTTTATTAATAAAACGTATATTATGCGCACAAGTGCGTTTTATATGGCGGTCCGGCTTTCTTCGCGGATATTATCGTCCGTCTTTGGACATCCAATACTATCGATTACATATTAGGATGAAATATATTGTTTTATATTACATTCATGTCGTATCAAATAAACATAACCTACGAAAACATAACAAGACTTTTACGTAATGGTTTGATAGAAGAATTTATGAATATATTTTATTAATAGATATTCTACCACGAACAACAGTACTCAGTATTGTTGTGTTTAACTACAGGCACAAGGGACATAACATCATAGTTGCAAAGGTTAGTGGCGCATTGGCGATGTAAGGAATGGTTAATATTTCTTACAGCACCATTTTCTATGGGCGGTAGAGACCACTTACCATTAGGTGACCCATAAGATCGCCCACCAATCTATGCCAAAAAAAAAGTCATGACATTGTATTGTATAATGTGACATGGATTTAAAAAAAAAACTGTTGCCACTGCCAAATCCTATCTTTTATATTTAAGGTACCTTTTCTTATTTTGTATTAAAGAAAATTTCCATAATATTATTTATTTATCCAACTTAGAAAACACCCGCATTCAGGTAGATACGCGTGTTTACTCCGCACTTGCCGCAAAGCAGTTATGCAAACACAGAGTATTGATATGGAAACTTGCGACAGGAAAACAAAAGCATTCATACGAAGACCCGTCACAAGTAGAGATATCGAACGATATTTATATTTATGTCTTTTTAATATTATGTAACAAAAACAACGAACTGTTATTGATACAACTGAATTTCTTGTTACATATACTTTCACGTCGATTTCAATATATAACAATTATTGTTATACCAGTTTTTTTTTTATTTAAAATTACTTTTGCAAGTTTGACTCGTTTGGAATGTTCATTCGTGATAATGAGTAAACAATAGTAACTTTTTTTTTTTTCAAACAAATAGGCTTAAGCTACACTTACATATGCAATTACTAAACCAGATCCATCCAAATGCTTATTCTATACATTTATGTATGTGAGACTAATATTGTGTTAAACAAACATGAAGTTAACATTCTTTATTTATAGTAATAATAATTATTTAACTGTAATGAAATAGCATACCCATGTAGTTTAATCAAACTCAATTAAATTAGTAATTTCTTTTCTGCCAATTGAGTATCTCTATTCCTGGGAAAGCACGTTAAACCGTTGGCTTTGATTGTGATCAAGTCAGACTAACAACGATCGTCATAGCCGAAATTTTATTTCATGGTAGAGCTTTGCGAATGCGCGCCTGGGGAGATCCAACCCACTCACTACCACCACCACTCACTACCACCAAGAAGCAATACTTAGTATTGTTTAGTTCCGGTTTGAAGTGTGAGTGAGTCAGTGTAACTACAGGCACAAGGGTCAACTCTGCCTGACTGTTCCCAAGAGTGGTCGCGCATTAGAGGTGAAAATACTGATAAAAAAAAAATTACGATGTCATTATTATTACAATTTAAGAGCAACATTTTAACACTCGACAGACCTGATGTAATTTTTCACAATATGTCGCTTAAACTGCTTTACAAAATGAAATAGCTTCGTACTTATAATTTCCTATTATTATACATATTTCAAACACGTTATAGTAACGAATGATATTCTGCTCACCATTAAAACCATTTCTTACAGAACATTGACTTCAATCTGAAATAATTGGTTGCTATTATGAAAATAAAATTCCAAGCAATCGTACACAATGTTAGTAACGTACTTGGCCAGTTCCTAAGTTGGATTTATCGTTGTTTTTCCTCCGGTGAAAGAACTTTTCAATCCCTCGATAATGTTTGCGTAAGAGCTAACAGACGGTATACGCAATTTGCTATATGACTACGACTATACTTGTAAAGTTTCTAGGGTATGTTCGATTTATAACTAAATAAATAAAGGGACGGAAATAAATCGAATACAAAATTATTTTTGAAATTTTATTAAATTTGTACGAAAATTTTTAGCTTTAAAATTTTATTTAAGAAACGACAAAGTTTTAATGTAATTGAAATTATGCATTGCATGATTTTGCATGAAAAACCACTTTACTCTTACTTTCGGGTACATTATTACACCTCACGCGTTAATTTCCCGCTAGACGAATTGTACAAAAGACTGCGAACGGGTGCTAAAATTAAAATGTATTTATTCGAACGGCATAAAAAGCCAATATGAGTGGCAATAAAAAGAGGATGCAGTGAGAAATAATAAAAGATAACCTCTGGAGTGAATGGAATGAGAGCTCTTGTAAAGAATGTTTGCGTAGTGGATAAGACGCGATCAAGGGGACACCTCCCCCATTCGCTCCGTGGGCAAGCGAGAAATTAAAATCTTTTCACAACGTTTCAGACTGCGTCTGTTTCAAACAATGCGTGTGAAATGATTTTGAGACGAAAGCGTGGAATTATCATCTTTATGTTATCGATTTCATTTCTTTATTTAAATTTAAGTTACACTACGTATATGTTATGCAATAGTATTTTATTACCAGTGAGACTTTAAACATCCCGACTGAATGGTTACCGCCATTCACTATTCGCCCACAATACAATGATATTTCGCATCAATTACAAAGAGAAAAATATCTTAGTATCGATTGAATCTCTGCGAATTGTAAGCAGTGGTTTTTATAACTTGCAACCTCAATATCTGAAGACGAATGTGACAATTTACGCCATAACCTTTTACTCTACTTCGACTTGAAAATAATACCAATTTATGTCAATTTTTTAAGAAATAAATAATATAATTGTCATTATATTTAACAGAGTAGTTGTCGCCTGCGGCTTTGTTCGCGTTTTCGGGGCTGATCATTAGTATAAAAAAATACAAGGTCAAACTTACTTCCGTGAAAGCGTAACAGCATACAGATAGACGGAAGAGTTACTTTCATATTTATAATATTAGTGTATATTGTCAAGAAAAATATAATTTACGTAACATATATATTGTATTTTAATCGTCGTTGCATTCGAACATTGCAATAATTATAAAAATTTATTAGGTTTACTTTTGTCTGAGCCAATCTCAATTCTTATTTTCCTAAATCGCGACATATGTGTCTTATTAACAAGGCACTTTAGACAAACGCTCATTTCTAATTCAGAGTTGTTCTCCCGACGCGACATTAAGTCGTTACTGAACCCTAGCGTGGTTGGAACCATAGATTATAGAAATTAGTTTTCATTTATTAAAACAAACTTGATCTATTATTATTTTTATAAAATAGTCTGGTTAATGAGTCTCCTGATGGTAAGTGGTCACCACCCGCACGCTGTAAGAAATACTAACCAAAAATATTTGAAAATATACATGGATTTGGCCTTCCGGAAATTTAAAGGAAGGTCGTTCCAGAGCTTAATAGCCTGAATTGTAAATTATTTTTTATAAAAACAGCTTTGTAAAAAAAAACATTTATTTATGTGCATTTATTTATCTTCAGGTTTCCCTAAAAAAAATTATAAAATTCATGTAAAAAAACTGCTACGATGCGGTTCAAATAATAATTTTTTTTTTTTTACCGCATCCATGCTTTCATGACTAGTTGTTAAGGCAAACGGTGGTATTACGCTGTGTTGTAACTTCATTTCTGTAAGTCTCGTTTCATGAGTAGATTACAAGTAATTAATTTATAAGAATACGGCTGCGAGGAGCGCCATCAAAATTACCTGCCGTTATGAGGGTCAGAATTAGTACATTCTATTGCTATTAAGATTGCATCATATAATATTTCCTTTGTATTATACCTATTCTTATTAATTTATTGAGATAATATTATATCAAAGACATTGTTTGTAATAAAGTTTTTATCAATTTATCGAATTGGATTTATTTATTAATTGCAACATAAGAGTAATTTTATTTATACAATGAAGATGAATAAAGAAAGAAAGAAATAAAATGTTTATTTAGGATACGGCTTAATTATAAAAAGTTTACAAAAGTATAAAAAAAAATATATATATAATACTTTATCTACAAAAAAACAACAAAAAAGGGAAGAAAATATAAGAAAAAGAGATTTGGTAAGCAATGATAGTAATCGTGTACTAAATAGGTGTACCATTCAGCTTTCAAGTTTGGTTCCAAAACCCCAACGCTTATTTTCTAATACGTAAATATAAAATAACAACATAATATTTATACATTAAATAAATATAAAATAATAATGGTAATATTTAAAACTTAAACAACGCAACGAATAAATGAATGAAATGTCAAATTTGACATTTCCAGGTATCTAACGTGTATGTCTCGTGTTATGTGCGTAAAGAGGGTAAAATTAACTTATACCATACGAAAAATTTCTATCTATAATATAAAATAAATAATATGTACATATGCGCGGATTTACCACCAAACAAGCAACGACCAAAATAAAAACGAAAAAAATTTTAATGTAGATGAAAAAAATAAATATTAGTAATTAATTTGCATTGTAAAATAATATTTTTAATCATTTAGAATATCGATCTTTAATTACTTTATAGTTCGAACAAATAATTATATCATTTATATATACTAGAATCGAATGTTAATTTTGTTAATCGACTTATGACTCAACTTAAGATTTTACTATGGAAAAAGGACAAGTTGTTTTGGCGGGCTTTTAAAATATATTACATTAGAGAAAAAATGGCGTATGTTTTCTAACTGATAACAAAAAGTGGTGAAATAAAGGCTAAGTGTGACTTTTAAATAAATAATTAAAGCAATTTCAACCATAGAATGGAGTTTTCTTACACGATACAATTACAACTATATATTCTCAATAGCAAAGCAATATAATTTTACAATTTCAACAAAATGAAACAACCTCGCTTCCACGCACAAGCTGTTACTTTTAATGCGTTATTCGGTTTAGAATTAATGATTTTATTACCCACAATTACCAGCTATCGTGGTAGAAATTAAAGCAAAAATGTTAAGAGTCTGATTTAAAGATGAAAACTTTGAAAACAATTTTAAACAAATTAATTTTTCCTTTATTGAATTAATAATTTTTCATACTTAATGTTGATGAATTTAATTAAGAAAACCTATGGTGTTGGATTTTAAACAAGCACAATTAAGTCATGCAGGTCAAAGCAAAAACGATACGGTTTATATTAAATATTTATCATGAGAGAAAATCAAATGACAGCATCATATTTGCCAAACAGATAAAAACGCACGTACATAACTCTAACTAATGTCTAACTAATGTAATCTTATAACAAAATAATTCTAGAGTGTAATGACAAATATCAAGTTAGTTTTATAAGGTGGTAAGCCAAACAAAATTATATTTCTAAAGTCTCCACGAAGGTGTTACAAAGCAGGTCTTACCTGTGTTTTCTCGTCCCTCGTCTCCAGGGAACGATTAAACATGTAAAAGTAAGAGGATAACAAAGTAACGGAGAAAAAGCAGCCAGTTAGCACGTACCGAGAATTGTCAGACGTTTCCAGGATCTTAACGATTTAGTATTGATGGCTTTGTATTTTAACGCTGTGTGCGTTCTTTACCAATGAAACCTATAACTTAACTTTTTATTCGAAAATTTGAATTTCGAACAATATTCGAACTTAAATTTCGATTCGATTCGAATATTTATAGCATCGTTATTCCAAAATAGTTATCAACGAAATTTTGTACATAGGATTAATTCGTAACGTAAACATCTACTAAGACCTTTTTATTTTTTTTATTTCTTTAATAAAAATATAAAGGAACTTTGTATAAAGTTGGGACAGACGAGATGATCTTTCCAAATATGAAACTTAATGTCTCTTGGAATATTAAATACCCGATGTGTATAACATTTTTACCGTTTTCCTTGGCGTCAAGAAAAACTTATTTTTCACACTGAAATAAAAAATATTATTTCGTAACCATGATCACTTGCTTTATAATGAATTAATGTCTTTTGTTTTGAAACAGCTATTAAAATAATTAAAAGTCCCATTATAAGTGCCATCAGTTCGATCTCAACGGGGACATTAGTGCTTCGATGGTACTTCCCGTGTTATAAATGTCGACTTGAAGACTCTATAAAGAAATCAAATAATTATTTTACGGCTCAAACTAACGCATTCTTATACGATTCAAAATTTCTTAACTAAAAATGGGGAATTAGTCGAAGTCTCGCAATGTTGTATAAATAAAGGAATGTAAATAATAAGTTTTAGAGCATATTCCACCTTGCTCCTCCAATGCGGGTTGTTGAATAAAAATGTGAGATAGTAAGATTTTCTTCCGACATGTGCAAATTTCCTTACAAAGTATTCTATAAACTCTCGCCACAAAATGAACAAACTCATGAAATGTCAGTGGTCCTTACCCGGGTTTGAAACAAATCTTCAATATAGTTACTGCTTCTCAAAAAGGGAGAGAAAACGTTAGCAGAGCAGTGAGATATTTACAAATAATATTTGATTAAAGGCATTTTCATTTTTTTACTAACGAATGTGTATACTTTAGAAATAAAAATAAATTAAACGTACCGACACGTAACCTTTTACGCGACTTTGAAAATTCTCGAGCAAAACGTTTTCCTTCTTATTACAACAATAATTGTCAAGCGTAGCGCTCGGCCGACTTTTAATTGATCCTCGAGGGCGACTCGCAGATAAAACTTATCAACTTTCTCTATTACAGTTTAAGAAAACCTCCCGTGCCGTTGTTTGGCCGATAACGCAGTTTTCACTGCTTTGCGAGTCTAATGTGACGTGTAATCGCTTCAAAAGAATTTGTTACGTTTATCTCGACCAAAAATTTTATAGTTATTGCTTATTTTAAAAACAACACTAAATCTTGCATAATATTATTATTATTTTATCTTCTATAGGTAACTAATTTAATTTTCCTTTACCTAGTGCGAAACATCTATTGGAATGCCTAGGTAAGACCAACTTCTATGCCGTGACGTCATGAGGCTCTTTCATGGCGCTCTCTCATCTCTTGATTATGCGTAGTGTTTATACCATCTATATCGCTGCTATATATATATATATTATTCGAATGAAAAGAAAAAATATAATTATTACATAATGATGATATGTTATTGTTATCTATTTATTTAATTCCATATTTATTAATTGGTTTACTTTATGTATGTATATGTTCATACCATCAGTTTCGTTGTCGGGCGTCACGTGACGACCGCATTTTTAAGTGTTCGCAATTGAAATTCAAATTGCATAAAATCTACATCTCGTCTCCGTAAATGATCTGCATTTTATAAAAAACACAATAGTTTAGTACTACAACAATGAATCTATATACAATACGTTGTCGTGCGAAAAAAATGTTTTTGTATTTTCTTTTTAATAAACTAATCATCGATAAAAGTTCAGATCAATCGTTCTATTATTAATCGAAGGAATTTTGCTTAGAAAAAAACACTCACTTGTGATTCCAGAATAGATTAAATTATGGGGGATTATCTTACAGCGCAGGACACGTTATAGCTCATAGATAGACATTAGCCTTATAAAACTTCTAATATCAAAGTGTAATATTTCAGTATATCTTCAAAAATATACTGAAATATTATAAATTTCAAAAAATATTAGTGAATTAACTTTTAAATCATTTTCTAGAAGCATGGTGTATCGTAAGGTTATCTTGAAAAAAATAATAATAATGATACGCGACTTAGTCAAAGAGCTAATTGGCACTTAGCCTCTAATAATAGTAAAAAGCGATGCAGTATCCCAGAGCACCTTTTCCCCTTTTTATCTTAAAACAATAACCGGCGTCGAATTTATAATAAAACGTTTAGTGTAAACGTGTAACAACAAAGTTCCATATTTTATTACGATCGTTATCGTAAAGCCGCGTCCCGCTTAAAAGTTATCCGTCTATCTGCTCCCCTCAAACTGGAAATTTCATTACGAAATTAAACTAAAACTTCGATAATACAACAAATTTTATTAGACGACTTCGTCATTTTTGCATATTTGTACTGATATCGTAAGATGTGATTTTTATCTTTGTTTATAGATTATAAGCTCAAATTTAAAATAATTGTAATTTGCTTATTAATAAAAGCTATCATTTAACAGAGTTTCCTATGAGACAAATTTCCAATTCAAAGTCAAGCAAGCCAAGTACGTTAGTAAGAAATTTGTTTTAATATTCGAGCTGGATCCATATCAGTTTTAAATGGTCTTATTATTATTATAAATTTTAATATAAATGCTGCAGAGCATACATTTAAAGAACATCATCTGCTACATTTCTTATATGAGCCATATTAAATTTAGTATTAATTTTGGTCATTATGTTTTCAATTTTACATTCATAGCATTCGTTTTCTATATTATTAACATATAACAAAGTAAAACACGTAAACGCATCGGCTAACAATACTATCTTCATTATTATTTTTATTTTATATCAATCCATTATAAAAATGTGGATGAGAATTGTACTCAAAATTGATCCTTGTGGAATTCCCACATTTACTGTAATTCAGAGAGATAACTTTCATTCAAATTAACTCTCTGACTTTAGTTGTTCAAGATTCTATCCGAGTCTAATTATTACATGTTCTAAGCAATCGGGGACTTAAAAAGATATCTTAATGATCTTAATGACAGTATCAGTTGCGAAAAATAAGTAAAACCTATCCATTTATTAGAAACATAGTTTTCCAAATACAAATGGAGTATTATTAACCACCAGGAGCAGTATTCACAGTAGTCTACTGAGATTAATCTATTGAAATATTGTTTTTTTGATTCTTATATCTTATTCAGATCAAAAAGATCAAGAAAACAATTACCATTAGTTATGAGGTAAGGCGTAATAACTAGAATTATTAAATTAGTATTACAACGGAAATCTTTGTTAGATCAGCTGTTTTCTATTCGGAATATATCAAATAGTAATAAAATTATAAAATGTAAAAGTGTCTTAATGCCTTGTTCTTTAAAATTGTCCTTAAGTAAGATTCGGTTCTATATGATTTGAGTTTTACGAAACATAGTTATTATAATATTATATCCCATTTCACGTACAAGTGGAGAAAAGCCAAATAAAAAACATTTGACAGCAAATTGAAGCGATATCATTGATCGAAAGCTTAAATAATAATCTATAATATTCAGTAAGACATTACGAAAAAAATGGCGTTTTGAGCGTCGACAAATAATCAAGAACTGTCAGTAGTACAATATAACTGAGCTATTAGTATTATATTTCATGAAAAACTTAAATCTAAGGTTTGTCTATGTTTACTCTTTCTTCGATTTCAATAGGCTTAAATAACGGTTATATTTGCTAATAAATTCCACTATGCTTATAAAACAAATGTAAGTAAAACTGAGATTGAATAAATAATATTCACTTACATTTTTTATTTTATTTAGTACCATTTCATTGCAAAGGGTAACCAAAATAGGCTAATTACAATATTATTATAAATTTTATAAGTAATACGAATTAACTTTATAGTTTTACGACGATTTATTGTAGCAATTACAGTGTAACGAAAGATAGATGTAAATAAAAATTTCGTTCTCGTACTTCTTTTTGGACAAAAACAAATAAATTACACGTTTAATTGTTAGGTAAGAAATCGGTAGAGAGTTAGGCAATTAGAAGGCGCTGCCGGCGAATTTATGTGTTTACGTTCAGCGAACATCTTGCAACGGCGCGTCGATTTATTTGCAATAAAATCACGAATATTTTACTATCAATAAGAATAATAGAACGAAGATTTAAACGTTATAACCAATAAATTAATGTTTTTCTTTAATATTACAAACCCATCAAAGAAATATATATTTATTATTAGTGTTATATATTTTTCTATACTTTATGTAAAATCTGTATATAACAGAAAACCAATTGAAATAATAGCGAAGTGAGTCGCGGTCCGTCCACGACAAACTCTGCTATTCTAATTGTTTCCTATTGTTCATATGGCCACTATCTGGAGCTTTTGTTATGCTAGCGGACCAGCGACGGTGAACTAAAACGAACCATTAATAAAACAAATGTCAAATATCGTGAGGACACTGGACTCACGTATCACTTTGAAATTGTAGGTAGTTTTGTGTATATTATGTAGACTTTTTTACAATCGTAATAACATTATTTTTGTAAACTTTACTTATTTTACATTTCAAAGTCTCGGGACTCCTATTTTAAGTATGAGAATACCAGTGTTAGAGGATCCCACTCATCTGTATTACAAGTAACTAAGTATGTACAAAAATCCAAGAAACTCTTGAAAATATACATATATTGTGGAAACAGTTATGAACTCTTACCTTATTTCAATTAATTGTCTTTTTGTACTGTCCAGTTATCATGAGAGTCGAAGTCGCATAGGTCCTAGGTTACATAAAGCCATCGAAAAGCGGTTTTATACAATTTATCTTTTCCCACCACGCCGCACATCTCGGCCTCGGCAGATAGTGAAGCAAAACACAAACGTTGACTCGGACGTGCGGCCGGAACGTGACAATTGACAGCTAAGCCGCTACCAGGCGCAAGGAACGTTTTACTCCTTTTGCCTCGACGTATTCGCACACATTGCACCGCCGCTTTCTGACGACGTTATTTTTTAATCAAATATATCCGGAACGGGTGATAGACGAAAGGGTCGCAGCGACAATGAAAAACTAAAAGGAAAAAGTAGCCTTTTAAGCAAATAGAGGCGAAGTTGATTGGTTTTGTTAGCGAGCCTGTTGATTGGCACGGACGTAAACAATTCGCTCCAGTGTTTAAGTTGAAAGGACAATTGAGACTCAACGATATCGCTACATCCAGCGAACAACGCTCTCGTGGTTTGTGTTGGTACACCGATGATACTCGAATAATGTTTTGAAAAATAAAATTTGTATGTTGGCACTAGTCCGTTTGCGATTGATATAAAAATTAAGGAGGTGCCACAGAAAAACAAATAGGACATGTTCAATTTTCATTGTCGACTTTGTATTTTTATAGTTTTATTATAAATGCAAATATTTCCACAACTTGTTAAGCTGTCCAAAATAGAATAACAAAAAAAGTTTAACATTATTTAAGTATCTTTATACCAGGAGTGCATAAATTCTCGTAAATATTCACGGTGAGTAGCCAGGAGACTATAAATCAGGGCTCCTCAGCCGCTATCAAGTCCATTAGAGTTTTTGGTTGACTAAGAACATTGTCGGTATATACATATATAGGTACAATTAAAAATGACACAAAATATTTATTTAAAAACGTAGGATGTATAAGATAATCAGTTGTATGTCCGCCTTTTATTTCAAATACAATAATTTATGCAAAATATTTTTTAAATAGATATACTTTTCGATATGCTGTCAATGCAATGTTACTGTCTTAAATTCGATGATAAAAAAATATTTTTCAAATTCTACATAATGAAAATATAAACAAAAATTAAGGTTTTAATATTAGCCACAGATTATTGTATCAAATAAGCACACTCGACGACTTGAATAAATTTAAACGCGGTCCGAGAATTTTTGGGACTCATTACGTAGTATTTATGTGAGGAGATAAAAATATTAGGGACACGCTTAATCGGTAACGGATGAACAGGGTACCCTTAGATTGTCCCTTTTTGAATTCAATTTTATCCAGTTTAATTTATATTATATAATATACAAAATATTTAACGGTTTTTGTTTGAATTTTAATATCAAAATATATTGTAGTACTGAGTATAAATGCACGCTTATTATTGTTTCGATGGACACTATCAATGATATTTTGTATTTTCTTTATAATGTTTACTTAATTGAGTAACCTCCTTTAATTGTCAATGAATCACTGATTAGCCTGTATCACATAAGAGCAATGACGTCAGTCTTTGGTCTTATGTCAAAATGACGTGCAATTATAATGTAACTGCTTTTATAATAGAAAGAATTTATAAAAAAATATATATATTTACATCCTTACTAATATTATAAATGCGAAAGTATATTTGTTTGTTTGTTACGTTCATGTCTTTATCATTCAACCGATCATGATTAAATTTTGCATATACGTTATCAAGATTACCTAAAAGGATAGGCTACTAACACATACATAACACTTAAACAAGCAAACAGACGAAATCACGGCTAAAACTAGTATTAATACTAATCCTGGTGATCATTTAGTTGTATATTTATATTTACGAAGTAAGTGATATATAATTATGATTTAAGAATACATTTTTAATTCACGTCATTAACTTCTATGAAATGTGATTTATCAAAACAAACACAAAGTAAGGTCGTGTCTAGGACAGTTTTAAATGTTTAAATTAATTTCCCCTGATTTTCTTTAAGAAGTTGTAACTCTCCAAGTGGGGATAATGCGATGATATATAAAAAAAGGTTCCCGTGAGCCGAGGCCCCTAATAAATTATACCCTCGATAACAATGGGATTTTTTTTTCAAGCCCTTTGTTGCAACTTTTGATATCACCTGAACGTATTTGAAAGTTAAAAGTATAGCGAGAAAATTTATAGTCAAATTTTTAACGATTGTTTGTCGTTAAAAACGCATTATATTGGGACTTCATAAACTTAAAAAATTCCGATTTTTTTATTTTATACCTATTATACAAAAGCATATCGCTTCGCGTTCGACGTGTGCAATATTATTTTATTCAAATAGGTCTTTAAAAACACTTTTAAATTGTAATTTTACAATTTTGATTACATACGTAAACAAAACACGTTCCAAATTCTACCAAGAAAAATCGAGGAAAACTGAAAAGCTATTAGTTAAAAAACACTGACATATTAATTAAGTGAACGTCTAATTATTATATCTAAATATATATTTTAAATAATTGGATTATTTAATATTAGTAATTATCAAAACTGTCTTTAAACTTATTAAGTAGCAAACGTAAACAAGGAAATTATAGATGACTGACCACTTCAAAAAACCTCATGCAGTATTAACATAATAACTTTAAAATGTTTAATACAAAATAGAAATTAAAGCATATAATTCTTCAGAACGATAAAGTATTATATATCCATACGTCACGTTTATAATTTTTGACATAATAGTTGAGATGAAATCTATATATATATAAAATAACAAGTCCTGACTGACTGATCATCATCATCGAGCGTAAACTATTAAAGTTAGGGCCTTTAAATTTGGTGAGTAGGGTATTTTTATTGAGTAGACATCCACTAAGAAAGGAATTTTGGAAATTCAACCCCTGAGGGGGTGAAATAGGGGTTGAACGTTTGTATGGAAGTCCGTCATTTTTTAAGTTAGAAACATTAATCTTTATTTTTGGGCTACTAATTAGAAATGAGTATATATGTATTTTAGCGTTTCTGGATATACTACCCCTAATGGGGTGAAATAAGAGTTGATTTTTTATGGAAGTCGGTCATTTTTAAATTAGAAACATTAATCTTTATTTTTGGGCTACTAATTAGAAATGAGTAGATATGTATTTAAGCGTTTCTGGATATTCTACCCCTAGGGGTTGACATTTCTTATGTAGGTTAGTCTGGAAACCGTAATTTTTGAAGTTATAACCATTAATCTTTATTTTTAGGCTACTGATGAGAAATGAGTAGATATGTATTTAAGCGTTTCTGTATATTCTACCCCTAAGGGTTGAAATAGGGGTTGAAATTTCGTATATAGGTTAGTCTTGAAGCCCGTCATTTTTTATGTTAGGAGATTGGCGCGCCAATAATGTTACTGAGGAACTTAAGACCTCAAAAATTATGCAACGGCACCAGACTATTATTAAGGGTTCTCTATCGTAATGTCATAGGTTACAATTATCACTGTACTAAAGGAGAAATGGTGTATATTCCACGAATATCTTTGATACCATCAGAATACCCCTTTAATTTCAAGAGAGTACATTTCGCGCTTAAAGTATGCTTCACCATGACAATTAAAAAAGTATAAGGTTAAATTTCTAAAATGTCCGCAGTAGATATAAGAGAAGACTGTCTTTCGTATGGCCATCTCTAAATAGCCTGTTCGAGAGTAAGGTCTGTAAGCAGTCTGGTGTATCCAGCACACGAAAGTCGAACCACAAATGAGGTCTTAAATTAACGTAATATTTTTAATTATTCTGTAATATAATCAATTTCCACGCGAGCAAAGCCGCGGGCAACAGCTAGTTTCACATGAAACTGACGACATTAGAGATTTACAAAGTAATGACTCAGAAGTACTTGTTAAAACTTACTGGAAATTATTTAGTATGGGTTGAATTTAAATTCGTTTACATTATATATACATATATATGTATATCCATGCAAGTGAATACAACGATCTGGAAAGCGGTCACTTACGTATAAGGCAGTTCTTTGCCTCGAACTATAAAAAATAAAGCCCTAATACCGTTAAATGCTCCTTTGGGGAGTGACTGGACAAAGCGGAAAATTCAGGAAACAGGGTTGCCATCAAAATTTTCTTTATTCGTTTTTTTTTAATTTTTAATTTCGTGACGTATTTTATTTTGTATTTTATATTATGTAAAATTTTATTTACTATTTTAATAATACTTATTTCCGATCTATTACTTTAATTTAAAACACGATATACTTAATGGAACATGTTCAAAAACACAAAGGAAGTCAAATATTTTATAGGAAAAGTAAATTAGCAATAAGTAAAATATTTCTTTAAGTATATTTTTCTAATATCACAGCCCTTCGAAATCGAATGGGCAATGCGGACAATTTATATCGCAATAATCCACGCGGACATTACACGTTGCGATCCGATATTATCGGCGGGAGGAGGTAAGAGCTAGTTTGAGGACAAAAAACGACCTCTCATTTATTCGGCCACTTTCTGGTGACAGACCATCGCCTCCCCTCTGCAGATTACTCGCTACAGTCTCACATTTTCTGATAACAAATCATTCGAAACAAAAAGTTAGCTATATTCTCTACCTAAATTGATATTTCAATATATTTCACTTTATGTCACTTCACTAACAGTTTACTTATATACATATAAGTAAACTGCTTGATATATATATGGGTAATGTATATATTATTTCTTACAAAAAAAATAATCAAATCAACGACTATTCGGTTACAATCAATATATAAATAATTTAGCGCGCCTTTTAAAGAATATATCTTCTCCTTTTTAAATTAATATTTTATAAAATTCATCAATAAATACATTGAGATTACAACATTACTTGAAATAAATACAGATCGATCGACGAGAAAACTGTAAATTGTAGAACTACTTGTGCGATTTCTAATATTGCCAGTGCCTAAAAATGTGTGCCTCCAAGACTCAGTACCTAAGATCAAAAACGTCTATGGCGGCAAACATTATATTTATTATATCATTTATAGATAACGCGACGGCTTAAAAGTAAAAAAACAAGTTTCAAAATCCAACGGGAACTCCTTGGTCAAGATAGACAAATAATTAAAAGAGTTGAAGTCCTTTGCCGAGGATCTATTGGCATGAATAATAACGATATATTAAATAAATATAAAAATAACTAACTGCCAATTCCGACTTCATCGGGATGCAATAAGAATTTTATTTACTTCATTATCGCAGTCCCACCTATCGAGTCCAATTTCAACTTTACAGGGTCCACAAACACCAACCACCTCAAATACACACAACAAATTTCATCGAAATTGGTCCAACCGTTTAGTTGGAGTTCAGTACACACGTGCAGAAGATTTATATATATAAACATGTATTCTAGTTTAAAAACTGTCAGTTAATAATAGGTCAAATAATCTTTTAAAGGTATAAATTATTGATGGGCATTTCAGAACGATTTCATTTAAAATATATCATTACTATAATAAAGTGATCTGATGAGTTAATAAAAATGCATTCGCTATAACAAACAAAATGACAGCCGAAAAATAAAATCCTTTTCGCTTTTATTGCTGTAGATCGCAAACATTGTAGCCCTGTTCATTGTGATGTAATTGAAAAATCAGTGCCTCGAACTACATTCAGCTTTTTCTATTTATTATTCAGTCGACAATCAGGTCGAAATTCCGAAAAACGAAGTGAAAAACACACGGCTGTTGTTTCTCCACGATCTGGTGTATCAAAAATTCACGAACTTAATCGTAGCGACGTTCAAACAAACGTTTTCGAATTGCTACGTATCACGATAGTTGACAATTTATTCGAATTATTTGCGAAAACGTTTTGTAATTTCGTTTGGTTAGTTACTCACGACATGTCAAGTTTATTTATCACCAAACTGAGACTCTGTGGTATTATTCACGGACACAGGCTATTATTTCGTGATGTTTTTATAATAACTAAAAAATCAATTGCATTGTCGGAAATAATTAAAATATTTTATTTTTACTAATGTTATTGTTTTTTCAATGTACAGAACCATACATTTGACCAATATGGTACAAATATTTGTACTTTTATTATTTGATACCCATTCCAAACATCGCACTAGCATTATAAAGATTTAATTCAGTTCTAGTTTTTAATCATGAGGCATAAGCAATTGCAAACTTAACTATATGATTGTTTTAATGCATCGTACATTTTTATGCGTTATATATTTCATTGAAATTAAGCAAAATTTATCGTTGTGTTTTTCCATTTTTTAAATCATGAAAGTTTCTAATGATTTTTTTATTAAAGTACGTAAATCTTTGTATATATTTGTGGTATCTGTTAGTGTTTGTGTAACGTTCGCTTCAAAAACACCTGAACCGACCATTTTCATTCCAACTACATCAGCATAGTAACCTAATTATACACACACACGTATATATACTTACTAATACGTACACAAATAATTATACACAATCAACAGCATGTAATTAATTACGGAATTATTTTATTAATTATTCCATATTAATCAGTAGTGTTTGCGTGAAACCGGAGAAAAAAACATTTAAAACTACTTATCTCTTACACTTAGTATGATGTCAAATTTTATATCAACAATTTCATTGATATCGACTTGATTTTGCCGTAAATGGGAGAAAAAATCTTAAAAGCATTTTTATAGCATTGCAATATTTTTATTCCTTTATTTTTACAATAATATTTAATAAAGTGACATACATATTGTGTAACAAAATTCCCTAATAAAACGAAAAACTAAATTAGCCTCAGATACAAAACAAAGTAGGTATTCTAAGATCAAAACAAGGATTCTTCTGATATTTTCCGTCAGCATATGCGGGCAGTGCACGGTATTCTGATGATGAAGGGGAGAATCTGCGGACTCATCAAAACAATAAACAAAGTATCGGAACCCTATTTTATTATGTTATTATGCACGACGCCCTATGATTTACGTTGCACACTGTACGCTGAAAGAGAATTTTTTACACTGAAGATTCGCCTCGAAATAGTTCCAAAAACTCTGATAAGCGATACGAATTACGTATATTAGTTATAATATTTCAAATGTGTGTGTTTCTTTTATTTAATCTGCCGAGCAGAAAGACAACGGTCTCTTGATTAGTACCAAGTATATTGAAACAGGTTTTTAATCACAGTATCCACGGCGTTATATGCCTTCTCGATATAATTAAACTAGATGACCCATTCCGACCTTAAGTGGTAGAACTGATTGGTTGTTAATACCCCATACAAAGAACAGGGCCATTAGTAATGTAGAGCAGTACATGCATGTACACAGGTGTCAACTTCACACATTCAAATGTGTACATAAAATCAGTCAACACTAGAGATGGATAGCCTATATGCTTGTTATCCTATGCCATAGCACTACAAGATTTTCAACATAAATAGTGAGACAATTGTGATAAATATTCCATTACGTAGCTGTACATTTATGTCTATTTATGTACATTTATTTTTTCTCTTATATATGTTATTAATAAATAAAATGTAATCTGTAACAAGTTCCATCGCTACCTTTGTCATTACCATTTTTGTAGTTATTAATTTTTATTTTTATAACAGGTTTAGGTTATGACTTAAAGCAAATACTTTTAAGACAATGAAAGAAGTCCAGTTATTACCGTTAGTGTTTTATTCTTTTAATGGACTATTCTTTTATAAAACTACTATTATCAAAATTTTTTCCTAGAGGTTATTACAAACGATAAGACTACTTTTACCTTTACATGCCTATTGATTTTTAATGTCTCTATTAAGAATAAATCATATTAATTATTTTATCTCCTTAACACGTTACGGAGCATTACTACGTAGTTACGTTACGTAACTTACTATAAATACAATAATGATGTCTTCCTTCGCTAAATAAATCAATAAAAACCGAAATAAAATAATGTGCAAAAAATTTAATTGAAAATTATTTTATCCCACAAATATAACAATTAATATGTACGAACGAGCTTAGCGTATCTTATCGCGTACAGCAAGTGTTTTTCTACCACAAGATTATCAATCAAGAGGCATTTCCCGGTACAAATTTATCACGAGCTTCTTATTGTACCGCCGGATAACACAATATCCATCGGATATCCGGAGGGGAGCTGAACATCATATTTTTATCATCATTATGTCAAAAAACGTTGAGGTCACATTTATATGGACCGGGCGATAATTTATATATTATTATACGGGGACTTTAAAATAATGATTCATTTTTAACATATCTGCAATTATTTTCTTAGTTATTTTAATTTATTCATATGTGACATTTTAATTAATAACCGTTCATGTGAATTTTTTTATGCATGAAATACATTTATGCTATTGATAATGTAAGATAATCATTTCAATACATTTTTTTTTATTTAATTAAACTTGCATATCTAATTTAATTTATAATATCTCTAAACATATTGAGAACAAAAATCATGTTCTGGATTCACGCAAAACTACTAAACCAATTCATATGATACTTTCATATGATTATATGTAGGTAATATAATAAGAAAGACTTATGCTATATATGTAGTATTTATTATAGCAGATTTTTGAAATATAATATAAAATATATCAACTCAGTTACGGAAAAAAAATACCGTTACACAGGCTTTGACAAACGACAGCTTTCATTACATTTATTTACTGCAAAGTATAAATCCGTACAAGAAAACTTACTGTGCGTTCTCTCTTTAAATACAATTTTAACCAATAGTTTTGGAGGTATTTTTAAATATTTAAGAAATCACATCTTCTTCTTCATCTGTTACATCTCTGATTAGGAAGGCTATCAGTTTCGTATTCCTCCCTATACTTTGCGAGGCACAACAACTCGGCAGCACTCCCGATTCCAGTCCACTCCTTGATAGTGTGTAACCAAGACTTTGTTCTAGATCTAGATCCCTTCCGAGAACATTTCCTATCATGATGAGTTGTTTTTTTTTTGCAGAGAACTTACGGTTACACAGGTACAATATAAATTCTAATAGCTTATGAAATTAGTTTAAATCTAATTTATTATTTAAAATAATAATTTAATGTAAAAGATATGAAAATGATACCAAGTCAAGACTAAAATTTATACTTCACTTAACAAATATTTTACTTTTTTTAAATATCCAATTAAAAGCCATGTCCATATTAAGCGAAATATTTTGATTCTCCTCCGAGATGTTTTTAACAGGGCTCTGGATCTTATTGGCTGATTAATGATTGCATAGTCACCTAGCCCCGAATGCGGAAAAACAAGTTTAATATTATTACACATGATATTTTTAAAAGTTTAAATCAATTGAATAAATTAAAAAAAAATCTTTCGGGTGCTATTTATATATATTGGCACCAATTTATACTACAGAATATGCAATTGAAAATATATATTTTTTAATCAATAAGACTTAATAGTATAAGAATTGTACAGTTAACATTATTATTTGAATATTTGCAACTAACCAAAAAAAAATGAAAAATCATTATAAAAAAGCCGTCGAAGCAAATTAACAAGGATTTAAATTTACAAATAAAAACTTAGGAATAAAGTTCGCCTCCAGGTCTATCTATACATATTAGACTTAAAAATAAATAGAATTGTACTAATATTATAAAAAATCATCTAGATTTCTCATAAAATAAAAATCCTGTTGAGTATCTACACCTGTTCTTCTAAGATTTTTGGTATCTTTAGAACCCAATACCCTGAGCCTAGCCTGGCAAAGTTTATAAAATTACACAAACGAAGGACACTGTAGTTAAAAGGTTAGTCATGCATTGATTATTGATAAAGTAAGTTTATTTTTTATGTTATAGGTTAGAGGACGAGCAAACGGGCCACCTGATGGTAAGTGGTCACCACCAACCTATGGATGTACGATAGCACTGTAAGTAATATAAACCATTCCTTATATCGCCAATGAGCCACCAACCTTGGGAACTAAGATATTTCCCTTGAGCCTATAATTACACTGGCTCACACAACCTTCAAACCGAAACACAACAATACTGACTGCTGTTTGGCGGTAGAATATCTAATGAGTGGGTGGTACCTACCCAGACGAGCTTGCACAAAGCTCTACCACCAAGTACATCTTACAGTATATATAGTCTTTGGTAATCATTTGCCATAGTCTGACTCATTTCTTTCATGACTAAAGCAAACTTAATTCAAATAACTTCCATCACTTGTAACGGGAGGTTCCGTTCTTCACTTAAACTTCGTACAATGATTTTAAGTATGCTGTAAGTATATTTCTACGTATGTATGTGTGTTTGTTTGATTGTATTTAACTTAGAACATTACCATCTCTGTCTCATCGTAATGTATGGTGGACAAGCATGGGTCTTGTGTAAGCCTCTCATCACATATTCTACCGCTAAATTGCAATATCTTATATTGTTACGTTCCGGTTGGACGGGTGAGTCAGCCAGTATAACAGGCACACGGGAAAGAAGTCATCTAAAAGTTTAATGTTTATGTCGCATTGACAATAGAATATAAAGCATTGTCAATGTTTATTTTATCCCAATATATATATACATTGGCGTCGGTGGTGGGGACCACTAACCACCAGTTGCCCCATTTACCGGTCAGTCTTCCTATTTTGTTATAATATACTAGCAGACCCGGCCACGTTGCTGTGAGTACGTATTACTTTAAATTATACAGTATGATCACATTTAACCAAAAACCATTTCTGAAATACGCTGAATATAATGGTACAAATTCCATGGCAATTTGGTATACCTTTTTCTTAGAAACAGAAGCCTTAACAACAATTTTCATTCTAACTTAAAATAACAGAAGTCCATACAAAATGTTTTCTCCAATTTCATAATTTTGGAGGATTATTTTTTATAAATCGTTGTCCCAGCTCTCTTTTCTATGTATTAAACTTTCATCATTTCATTTCATCTAAGTTAAAAGACAGCAAGAAGCGATTTCATTTCATACTATCTAGATATAATTGATATAAATATACATATGTATGTATATACTGGAGACAATTTCATATGAGATGTGATATTAGACTGTATTATGTCAAAGTCACTTCACAATCAATAATTCAGTGGTATTATTTTTGAAAACAAACTAAACTCGGCCATGTTTATTAGACATCGTCAGTATCACAGGCAGGCTTTTATGAAATAAGCTTCATATTACCCTGGAACGATGCCAGAAGTGAACATTACACGTTGCTGTCCATCTCTTAATTTCTCATCTGTTCATTTTGAAATATATTTTAAGATATTTAACGTTACAATGTTGCCCTTATTTATATATATTACCTTATTAATATATTTTTTACAATACTTAAGCACACTATAAATTTTAAGATTATATACTAATATTATAACTTCGGAAAAAACTCTGTCTGTCTGTTGCTCTTTCACTGCCAAACCACTCAACCGGTAATATAATAAATTTTATGAAATCCAGTATAAAGTAAGTTCGAATTCCAAGGAAGGACAAGGGGTACTTTTTGTATCAAAAACCTCAATACCAACCCTTAAAATGTGAGCAAATCCGCAGGCGACATCTAGTAATAATAAAATCGTTAAGCTCCTTTTAATACGTAGTCTCTCTCTCTGTATACCTAATTAAAAAATGATTTTAACATGAACTATGCAGTACCTATTTACTCACACAAATGTATTTAGGTAGTTAGATATATATAAACCTAAATATAAAATATTGATGATGTTATATCCTACAATATCTAAAAAACAAAATAAATTTGTAGAAACTAAAAAAATAGAACTATGAATGTATTTTAGAGTTTTTACGCAATAGTTTAACAGATATATTAATAATATTTTAAATTCTTCTTCTCTTCTCTTCTTCTCTTCTCTTCCTTCTCCTCAACGGGAGAGGAGGCCTTAGCCCAGCAGTGGGAAGTTTACAGGCTGATTATGTTTTTATTATGTAAATTACCATGGTTTTTATTACTACAAGTATTTAAAACGAGATATATATCATTAGTCTCGTGAACAAGACATTCGTAGATAATGTCGATATATCGAGCTCCACCGAATAAAAATAAAATACTTGGTACATATCCCGTTTTAAATACTTGTAGAAATATAATAATGTCTATCACCAAAAAAAAATAAAACTACAGTACACATCCGTAAATGTATTCTCCTGGAGGCTAAGCAAATATTACATTGATTTTTTTAATCTTCAAATTCCGAATATGTTACGCACATTTTCCTGAAATTACACTCCTTAAAACCTATCCCCACAAGGTATTAATCAATTGTCTAGAAAGTTGGACCGATCAATATGCGAATCACCATATCCTGCATTATACGACTGATTTGAAAAATGATAATTTTCTTTAAAATCTTATGCTTACAAATGGCATTCTGAAATCGGATGGGTAACAGCAGAAACGTCTCTCTCAAGAGTCCGCGCCTCAAGTTACGAAGGAGGTTTAGAGGGCGTGTTCGAAATTAACCACGCCTACTCAGTAGGCGTGTCATCCATCTCAAATATTAAAAATAATTTATTACTCGGTCATATTGAAGTATTGTTTTAAGCGAACATAATACGTTTATTAAGTTTTAATAATTTTACTATGTATCTTCATTTTAAGAATAACTAATATTTAAACTAACAAGTTCAATTCACCACGATAACATAATTACATTTAATTTAAAAAAGAAAAAGATAAAATTGTATTGAAAATTTATTTGTAATCAGAATTTTTCAAACAACAACAGACCTCTACTTTTATCTTAATATCTATATACAATTTTGTTTGCCGGATCTTCTCGATAGAATCTACATTCCGAACCAGTAGTAGCTTCACTTAACATAGTTTGTTAAATGACGGTTCAAAAGTGCTTGTAAAAAAGCCTGCTTGAATAAAGTATATTTTGATTTTGTCGCTAATAAAATACTTTCACAAAAAATACGCAAGTCCTTTAATTCATTTTGTATAAATTAGCAATCCAGCTAAAATACTTAAACATTGAATGATGATTTTGTCGTTCAGATAATTAAACATATTATTATTTTTAATATGACGTTATCGAAAGAACTGCTACGAATGTCCATACTACGAATGCCCCTATTATAATCGAAATCCTAAAAAAGTAGGCGGAGCTTCACCCGATGATGGACGAAGTTTTCCGACAGCCGCCTATCTATCCGTTAAGTAAGCAGAGTGGAAACCAGCTGCGAGTGAACCTTACACTCAAATGATTACCCCCTCGAGCCTTCATAATACTAGGAGCACAAAGAGGAAGAGGAGGTCACTTCAAACTTGTGAGCTTTGCGAGAAAATGCATGGAAATCAAGGGAAAGGAATCCGCTAGGATGTGTTACGTAATTTCAGTCGGGCATCGTCGTTGTAGGGGAGAGCACGTTCCGTCAGCTTTCCCTCGTACACAATAAACAACAACAACGTGTTTATAGTCGTAAACAACACAAGTTTTGGACTTTCACAAACTTCTGTGTTAAGGTAAGTGATAGTTACATAAAGAGTCTTTTTTTTATTCTATACATATATTGAAGGATCTATAAGTATTCTATTGATTGGATTTAAACGACTTGGTAAAAAAATTTTTTTTGTTGAATTATTTTTTTCATTTATATCTTTTAAAGGTATAACTTAAAAGTCACCATCAATAAATAACTTTAGTTTAATGTTTTAACAACTACTACTGCCAAATAAAAATTATTATTTAAAACTTCAACTCAAAATAAATTATATTTATCATTATTATAACATTCGAATAACTATCCAATTAGAATTAAATACCTTAGAACTGAACTAAAATTGTTTATTAGAAACAATTTAAACGGAAATATTTTAAATGCCATACCTATTAATTTATTGTAGCCGTAATTGTATAAGTTACGATAAACACATTAAAAAAAAACGATTTAATATTTTGTGGTTATTTGACATTCCAAGTTTGAATTATTTGTAACCGATATTATTCAATGTTATTAAGTAAGATTAGTTTGTAAAATAGTTTCGTCATTATTAGTACCGAATGCCGTGGGAGTTATGCATATCTATTTCATTAAAAAATAAAACACTTATAAAATAATAATATAATAGAAACCTTATTATATAAAAAAAAAATATTTTCCGCTATCCGACCTTAAAAATTGCTGATATGATGATCCTTTATAAACGTTTATTACATCTCGTGAAAATATTAATTTAATATTTTGGAGTTTTTGAAGTCGATTTTATATTTTCTATTTTAAATATGCGTATAAATGTATAAAATTATATTGCATATGAAATGCAATACTCGCTGCTCATAAATAAAATGTGACGATATTATTGTTTTATCAAACTGAAATTACCCCTGATGTACTTATCCTTCATAAAAAGCAGCAGAGATTGCGTAAAAAGATTAATACCTTTGTTATCATTTCTTTATTAAACAAAAAAACGTTTGATACTATTAATATATTAACAAAAACTTATTACTTTTGAAAACATTTTTTTTTAAATATATTACTAATTTATTATTAAAAAAAAAATTAAGCATAATCCTTTCTTAAAAATTCCATATGAAAATATACGTTTACATATTAGATACAAATAGTATCACATACTTTTAGGAGATGTAAATATATATTTCAAATATTTAAAGATTAATTTCAATTTCAAATTTCAAATACATAAAATACTTATTTAAAGAGTTTTTATATATATTAAAATTATTAGAGTCGAGTTTGCGAAGTAGTGTTAGATTTAGACATATACATACTTGTAATATTATATATACATAGATTATAGCCTATTCCAGTCAAAGAAAGGATGACATCGTAGATTTACTATTACAATTTTCTAATTTGCTATTACTCAAAGTTTTTAATTAATATATATTTGTTAATAATACAACACTCTTCCACTTATTTAATTATATTCAATATAATTTTACTTCCAAAGGTGATAACAGCTTCGTCGAAGTTCAAAAGGTCAAATTTAGTTTCAAATCCAATAAGAATATCATACATTATTCAAGCTCTCAACCAATTAAAGCGATGAATTCAATGTCGAATGTTGTTTATTATATATAGGCTACAATATATAACATTTATAATATTGATGTGTCGTAAAAGTCTAATGAAATGGAACTGATTATTACGTAATATTTAAGTACATATATAAATATATACGTACGAATCATAAGGCACATGGCATAAAAAAAACAAAGACAATGAGATTTAAACATACAAAATTTAACTTTTTGAGATATTTCCAATCGAAAATTGCCAATCTGAAAAATATGACTGATTATAATAGGCTATAGTAATCTATACAATACATTTTAAATATGCAGTACCTATCCATTGTCATTCATAAGGCTTTTCTAATATTTAAAAATAGAATCATACTAGCGTACTACAAATAGTTTGATCAAGCAAATAGTGTTTATATAAATAGATTCCACCTTTATATAAACATACATACTTTAATAAACATACAACTTACCAGCATGCTGCTTTGCTTACGGTTTGTCTTCGTGATTTGAATGATTATAGAAAAATAATACGTTTCCGGTTCAGTAAAATATCAAGACCGTGCGTTACAAGATAGGCTGATGTATCATGCACCGATTTAATTTCAATTTAACTGCAGAATAAAAGTTATCGGCTTTCTACTTACATTTTTATAAGTTAATAAAGCGTATAGGATAATATTTATATTATTATACGTATAGGATACTATATTAGTTATATTCTATTCGAATTATTTCTGAACTTCCTATAGATTGACTGATACTGAATATCTTCAGCGATAAATTCGGACTTTAATTCTAACTATAAAATTTAATTGGTCAATACAATTTTTCATAAAGATACAAAAAAATCAAAATTAATTATATCATTCTAAATAGAAGAATTCTGTTATTGATAAGTTTAATACGACGCTTTCTGAAATCGTAAATACTCACTGTTTTTGTTGCATATCTAAATGCAACCCCTGTTTACGTCCCCCTGTTTACTGTTTACCGGGTGGAGGCGTCCCCCTGTGACGTGGAAAACAAACGTACGCTCTCGGGTCTGTGATGTTACGGTATTAAAGTTATGAATCGAAGTGTATTTCATTAATACAACGGCAAATATTACGAAGCTACCGTACAAATAATGTTTAATTATTAATTTTAAACATTATTTTTTAATTAATTACTACAAAAACGTAGTGCTATTTTTGAAACCATTAATTAATATATTTTTCTCCTTGCAGTACCATTTCTAATGCATTTAGCAGCAATGATAGTTTTTATAGTATTCCCTCGCTTAGTGAAACTATTAATTCTAATTTCGCGGATAGCTTAAAAAAAATAAATGTAATTCATATTAAAGCACAGAGTATACCTGCACACTATCCTGATATGCTGTCTTCCTTTGATTGTAAAAATATTCACGCTATCCTTGTATCTGAGACATGGCTAAAGCCTTGTTTACCGTCGATCTCCTTCTCGATCCCTGGCTTCAATCTAATTCGGAACGATCGTGTAAGCCGACAAGGTGGTGGTGTTGCAATATACCTTCGCACCCAAATTTCTTTTTCTATTATTGACCTGTCGCCAACCCAAAGAACTGTAGGTCCTGAAAAGCTTTTTATCGAAGTTATTTTTGGCCATACCAAGCTTTTATTGGGAGTTTTTTATAGCCCATGCCTCACAGTTGACTTTTTCTCATTTGAAAAAAAATTAGAGCAATATAAGCTTTTGTATAATCATACTCTGATTATGGGTGACTTTAATACCTGTCTTATAAAAGACGATCATCGTGCTTCACGTTTGAAATCTCTCGTAAATGGAGCTGATTTGCAAATTTTACCTTTGGATGCTACTCACACTTTTCCTAACTGCACTCCTTCTCTTCTTGATCTAATTATTGTCTCTTCCATTGACCATGTTATAAAATTTGGTCAGTGCTCTGCTCTTGGTTTTTCCTATCACGATTTACTCTATTTATCCTATAATTTACAACCACCTAAAGCCAAATCGAGAATTCTTCTGCAGTGTAATTTTGGTGGAATGGACTTGAATTGACTGGGCTGAAGTCTCCAATTGCAAATCCGTCAACGAGCAGGTCAAGGTTTTTAATTCCTACTTAACTAACTTATATGATGTCCACGCACCAATTCGACCGGTCCGAATAAAACATCTTCCAGCGCCTTGGATTACTCAAGAAATTAGACTAATACAAGAAAAGAAAAATCGGGCCAAATTAAAATATAAAACTAATCCAACTGACAGCAACAGTATAAAATATATAAAGGTGAGAAATCGTTGCAACATGATGTGTAGAGACAGTCAACGACGCCACATTCATAAATCTGTTTCTAAAGAGGAAGAACCAGCTAAAGTCTGGAAATTTCTCAAGTTTTTAGGAGTTGGAAAAGCTACTCAAAGTGTAAATTATACCAATTTTAATTTAAATAAGCTCAATGAGCATTTGTTCTGAAACTTTTGATACCACTATTAAGTGTAACACTTTAAATGAACTTTCAGCTAAATCCACTTCTGACTTTCCTGCTTTTGTCATTAATCAATTTACTGAGTGTGATGTTAAGAATATCCTGGCAATTGATTCTGACGCTATTGGATCGGATTGCATTAGTCGTAAAATGATCGTTCCTATCCTAGACATTATTTCTCCTATTATCACTTCCATTTTTAACCTTTTCATTAATACTGGTGAATATCCTGATTCCTGGAAGGACGCTCAAATTATACCTCTTCCAAAAAAAGTAAATCCATCTTCTTTTTCTGATTATCGTCCCATTTCTATCCTTCCCTTTCTTTCGAAAGAACTTGAACGTCTCATCCATACACAATTAAATTATTTCCTTTCCAGAAATATCCTTCTGAATCCTTTACAATCTGGCTTCCGACCTGGTCACAGTACGACTACTGCTTTGATCAAGGTTTCTGCCAATTTATAGGACCATCAGCAGGTTACGGTGCTGACATTATTAGATTTTAGTAATGCCTTCAACACCGTGGACTTTGATATCCTTCTTGCTGTCCTCGGTTCTCTTAACATATCTCCACCAGTAATTGATTGGTTTCATTCTTACCTGCGTGGGCGTCGGCAGCGTGTTGGAGTTAACGGTTCATTCTCTAACTGGTCTCCTATAACTGCTGGCGTGCCGCATTTATTAATATGATAAATAGTAATTCAATTCTTTTCGGATTTCAATTCACCTATTCTAGATTATAACATTTTTCTTACACCGTCAATGTTCACCAACCAAGAAATGTATGACGGCGCGGCGCCTTGTCGTCCGTCAATATAATTCACCGTTCAAACAAAAGACAGCATACGTTGTTCGTTAGGAATAGGCCC
The DNA here is from genome assembly GCF_037043105.1 of Vanessa tameamea. NCBI lineage: Eukaryota > Metazoa > Arthropoda > Insecta > Lepidoptera > Nymphalidae > Vanessa > Vanessa tameamea. Next base: position 4,072,211 of record NC_087318.1, on the reverse strand, counting down.
AAATACCGATTATTTGAAAACTGTAAATGAACTAACCTTGCCTTTACCAATAAATTCGAATAAAAACCGTACTAATTAAAGAAAAGCTGATCTGAATATTTGATTGTTCCAGCCAGAGGGTAATAAGCTAACCGCGGCATGGATTAATAATTCAAGATTTGAACAATTGAATCTGCTCGTGATACCTGTATTAAATATGCAAATAAGTTATTTATTCAAGACGCGCCACTTCGACTCACAAAGGGGAGCTCTTTATGAAAACTTACCGCTAATTTACTTGACGCTCTTGTCATAATTGTGCGACGGTATCGCTACACGATGTGAAATTTGTCATACTTTTGTAACTAATTCCGAATCGAGATAGCCGAGAAGATAGAACGAATTTTAAACGACGATCGCGATATCAATTCTATTCACCGTTGAGTTTTCATACACTTGTGCTTAGCGGTCTTCAATATCGATATGAAGAAAGACAGATAAACAACATTTGTCTAGATAGATTGTCTAGATCATTGGTCTAGAGCTAGAGCATTTATGATATTCATTATGGACTTGCGAAAAAAATTACAGTGCATATAAGTAGTTTAGTGGAATAGTATCGTATTATAAATAAAGATATATTCATTAGAACTGTTAGTATTGCACAATATAACTGAGCTAGTAACAAATCACGTGGCATTCGTAAATCTAAGATTTGTTTATCTTTATTCCTACCTCGATTGGAGTAGACTATAGTATAAGTAGTGATTTACGTATAGTAAATAGTAATGTAATATTTGTATTAAAAAATCAACATACGAATAACTGTTGTTACAAAAATGCAAGACGCCGAAATTCCCGAAACGAAGCTAATCAAAATTATTAATTGAAGAATATTAAACAATAGCAAGATATCGCGGGTACATTCCTTGGGGAGACGTTTAATTATTATTTATAATTTTGCGGCGAGTGGGCGCGGGCCAAGATGCCGGTACGAGTCTACGAGCTAATTTCCAAAATAAATATTAGTTCAATCAGACTCCAATGGCCGTAATATTAGTCATTGGGGCTACAGCGATGTTATTATAAAGACTTAATTTTCGTACCTATTTATACAGTCGATATTGTTTTAGGTTCTGGTTATTGTTTCCTTTAAGCAAATAACTCTTTATAATTAATACTTCGATTCTAAAATAACTATAAAATAAAACACAATTTATTTTTGCCCTGTTTCTACGTATACCAATGACTGTTATTAAATGATTCAATTTTACTTACGTCGTTCATTGATAAATATGCATAACGAATGTATCGGGGAAACTAAAACTATCATCATGAAGTACATGCTGAAGTTACGGCGTTAATGGACTATATGATATAGTCTATTCCAACACACAAGGACGAAAGCCAAATAAACAATATTTAACATGGAATTGACGAGATATAATTGGTCGAGAGCTTGAATAATCTATGATATTCATTACGGATTTCTAAAAAAAACTGTTGTCGGTACTTTGGATGTCAAATTAGGTAAAGAGGATATAAATAATTTGGTGAAGTAGTACTGTAAATAGTAATATTATAAATAAATATATGTTAATCAAGTATTGTTAGTTGTGTACAATATAACTGAGTTGTTAGCAAATCGCGTGGTAGGTATACATAAATCTAAGGTTTGTTTATCTTTATTCCTTCTTCGGTTGGATTAGACTTTAGGTACATATTTCATATGAATGTATCCAGTATCCAGAAATAAAATTACAAACCTTAACTAAATATAAAATACCAAGATCAAATTAAACATGAACATTGCACACAAATAATAAAAGGAATATTCAATAAAAACTAACCACAATAAGTCTAAAAAATATGATCCGTTCTGTTTGTATTAACTACGTATGCGTTAACGCGTCGGTTATCCGATTGAGCGAGCAATTTGTAAAGCAGTTTTGGTCACATGCTTGAAGGTTTCTGGCATATCATCGACGTACAAAAACTGCAATGAGATTCTGTAAGAGTTCACTTCGTATCTCACTCGTGAAACATTGTCAACCGACTTGCGGTACACGTCACTTTGATACGAGTATCCTATATAATTTATAATGATTATATTCAATGTCACACATCATATGCTGATATTTCACGCTCGTGTTCTGCTATGAGTTTGGAGTTTCTTCTTACAGAATAACCCTATTATTGTGCGAGCCGTATTGGATAAATATTTAAAGAATAACATTGATATGTTGCAGTGCATTTTATAATAATATTGGCCGTAGTACCGATTCATCTGTCACTTACAAGCTTTGCCCATTGTTGCTCTAACATAGTTGATACTATTAGTTTAAACAGGCCATGTTCTAAGTTTCACGATTATTGGTTAAAACGTTTTCAACAAATACATATAAGATATTTAAAAATATATATATTATGTTGTTCCCAAAAATGATTACCTAACAAAATATATTTCCCTTAGTAATAAGACCGCCTTCAGGACACACAGTAATTTTACTTCTTGAGTGTACAAAACATATTATTATTCTTTACATTGTATATAATATGAAGATAAATCACTTTAATACACCAGTTATGCATAATACAACTTCTTATAGCTAATTTAAACAGTGAGAAATATATATTTCATACCTTAATAAAATACGAGTTATTGAATTTAACATATTTTCCACATAATTTCGTTTATTTATTCGCTTTTGTTTCCTCTATTATCTAGTTTATTTAAATCAATTATTTGATGACGTCATAAAAATTATTTTATTACAATATGATATTGTATGATAAAATATTTACTCAGATTTTTACGGCTGACCTACCTGCCTGCAGTAAATATTTCTCATAAAATATTTTACATTTTGTTCGGACTATAAGTGCGAATAGCGTTGAAGGACGTACCTAACAAAAAACCCTTAGGCGCCTCATATGATATGGCTCTATTCTAGTCTGCCGGAAACTACGTAGAATACATTAACATAAACAAAGTTATTCCATGTTATATCTAACGCAGCATATCCTTACTAAAATTGCTAATGAACTACGATGTACGAGATGTCTCCATCGTGTGACACCCAGTTATTTCTACTAAAAGCGAGCTGAGACATATCCCTCGAAGGAAACATTGTTTTCAATAAATTAAACGGACAAGGCGCTCCGCAAACAGCCGCCGGGCTCCGTCAACACAATTATTATACTCGGACAGCCACCCTTGTTGATAAACACACTCTAAATAAATTAACTGGACTACATTACGATTGTTGAATTCTAAGAATTTAATAAAAATATAAAATTAATTTTAAAAATATTATTAATCTATGAATAGTTGTATTAACAGCAAATATAAATTCTGAATTCTAATACATTTAAAAAAAAGTTGCTGTTTAAACATTATTATAATTACATACATTTATGCGCGTACCACGTCAAACTTGAATAAGAAATTTCACTTATCACTGATCCCGAACAAAATCAAAATATTCTATATTCAAGTAGACTCATAAAAGTACATTTATAAATTAAATCTAATTAGCTTCGATATATTTATGGCACCACGTCTTTGTTTCAGATAGAAGATAAAAATGAGTGCGCGGCCAACGACAGCCGGCACTCGGACGAAAAAACAGAATCATGCTAATATACCATGTCCCATCGAGGACTGCGCTCGCTTTACGTATGGAAAACTGCCTGATCACTTGACTAAGGTTCACGGCCTAACTGGAGCAGAGAGAGACGCACTCAACGAGCAACAAAGAAAAAGATTTTTCAACGGAGAACTGTGTCAAGTTCGGTTCTTGAAAGAATCGGCTATTCGAGATCTTTGGGGTGCAGATTACGAAGATCCTCGGATTCGTGCAAAGATTCATCAAAGCTACTCTCTTGTTAAAATAAGGATAATTCCACTGGCCGCGACTCAACGCTCTCGGCCTCTTACAGAACAAGATGCAAATGTACTAACAGCATATAATGCCCGAACTGCACCACGTCCAGCTCGAGTTCAAAGGACAAGAGCTCGTCCGCGACCTTATTCAATTCCAGTAGCAAGCCCAGAAGAAAGTCGGGTATCTAGTGAGTCCAGTGAAGAAGAAAATGCACGTGGATCTTTACCCTTGTCGCCCCCACCATCATCGCCCTCTTTACCGCCATCTCCCGCGCCTTACGAATTACAGCCAGTGGAAACACGACTGCGAGACATATTTGATTCGAAAATCGATGCGGGATATAAAGCAGTAATCGATGATATGAAAAAATCGATGGCAATGGGTCATTCGCTTGGAGCCCGAAAGCGAAAAGCGTACAGAACATACCGTCGATATGCAAAACGATTAATCGCGTACTTACATAGACAGCATTCACCGCTAGCTTATGACGTCGACGTATTACTGTGTGGGGAAAGCCAAGTATGTGCGTTTTTGGAAAGAATAAGCAGCGAACACAAAACGAAAACATTACGTAATTACATCGTGGCTGCAATTAAATTGCTCGATTCAAGACTTTTCGCGATAGAAACAGATCCTTCAAGTAAAGAAAAAGTTGCATCAATGACGCGCGTGTATGACGTCTTGCACGGGAGACTGAATGCTTGCGATAGATTGTTAGCACAAAAAGAGACTTGTCAAAAAGAGACCGCCCATTTTGACAGCGACGCTATGGATCAGAGCTTCAACGAAAATTACGACGACTTGGTTTAAGGGATAAAACGGATTAAGTTATTTATTTTCAGTCATGTTTAAACATAAATTGTATTTTAAATACTTTGTAAATAATGCTCAAATTAGATATCATTTTTGATTAGTTTTACTTTTAGTTGAATTAAATTATAAATAATATTTTGTAAATATTTCAACACGTGTGGCAAGCAATAATCTCCATTTATGAAGTGCAGTATCATTAACAACATACAGTAGTGCAATGAACTTAGATAAAAAAACAGTAGTTATCTAATAATAATAATCGATTCATTTTCAATAATTAGTTTTAAGTACATTTTATCTACTGATTCGTTTCGTAACACTTTTGATATGCATTTATAGATTTATTAATGTTCAACTGAAAATGAAACTCACTCAATGTTATTATTAATGTGATAATTACATTTAATTGTATTACATTGTATAAATAATTTGTCATTGAATTAAGCGCTTACATAACCAAATAAATTGTAAATAGAATCTAGTCATTACAAATTCTAGTCATAAGTAATGTGCAATAAATAGTTGTTATATAATATATTTATGCTGTAGAAACAATAGCACAGTTTAAAGCAACTTAAGGAAACTCTTGCACCAATTTTTTTGGCTAACGTATAAATTTTAATGTTGTAAAGAATCTTACATTAGGATAGGCTTACATTTGTCGAGTTTGTCAAATTTATTTTCAAAATCAAATGTATTAATACAACGTAGAAGTTACGCTTTATTATGCTTTCTTATTTATTGTCAAAATTCTACCACCGTTCGGAAAGAAACACCTCAGAAGAACTGCCGAAAGAAACTCAGTGGGTAATTATTCTTTGTCAGATATTTCTGATTAGAGTCATAGATTATTATTAATTTTTAAAATAGCCTCGGTTTTTTAAGGAACAGGTTTTGCTTGAATCGTTTTTTTTTTTTTTGGTTTCGTTACAAATTAACCATCCATTGTCTTTTTCGCTATAGTGCAATAATCAAAGTGGCAAAAAGTTCATTACGAAAGATTATCGTTACATAAATTCGCACGTGACTTTGGCGACGTAATACTTACACAAATAATGGCCATTAAGACATCCATACTTGTATGAGAATAATACGTATTTGATTTTATTTCATTTTAACAATACACAACAAAGACATAATATATATAATATTTATATTACCTAATAATAATGAAATGTAGCAAGACAATATCTGTTTCTACGTGTAACAATTCGTATTGAATTTTAATTTCAATTTGTAGCATTATATTGCTGATTGTGTAAAATTGTTTTCAATAAATAGTTAAATTATTATTTATTTAATTTAGATTTATCGTTTTGAACAAGACTGAGATGTTATTTTACTTTGTCATATTCTTTATGCCTTCTGTTTTCTATTTGCAAATGACAATGTAACAATATTCAAGAAAAAAAAAATAATTTAATCTGGATTAATTGTTTTGAACAAGACTGAGATACAATTTTTTTTAATGTCGTATATGTTTTCTTATGTCCAAGATAGAATATTAATTATAAGAATCGCCTACTTCACGCATATAACCTTTATCAGAAAATCATTCCTTACTTTTTATAGAGGTATTGTTTTACTTGATAATATTAGTAAAATTATTTTTTCCAAAGAAAGTAGTTGAATACACTATTGTTCGCTATAAATAGCAAATTCTGTTAAAACAAAATAACTGGGGTAGTTACAATACTTTCATTTTAATAAGTTTTACGATATTCGACTTTATAACGGAAGTCTTGATATTATTACAATTTGCCAGCAATTAATATACCATATTAAATAGTATATGGTTACAATGAAACAATTCTAGTCATCGAAAACACAAAGAATATATCGTTTACAATTTATCTTGTATATTTTCTACACTTCATAATTAGACGTAAGCGTAGTAAGTACTATTTTATTGTAAATAAATTTTGTTTACATAATCTGTGAAGAGATAAATAAACGTCATAGACAAAAGGAATGTGCTTTATTACCTTTGGTTTTTATTAGTTTCAAACTTTTATTTTATACTAGCGATCCGCCCCGGCTTCGCACGGGTGCTAAGTCCCTGAATTTTAAATCTGTAATATCTTAGAATATATTTATTTAAATTACATGATCGAAAGGGCCATGATGATCTATATTAAATGCACAATGTATTTAAGGATACTTGGATAAGGATTAATGCTGTATAATTAAAAAATCGCTTCGAAAATATATAAATAAGCCATTGTGTATCAATCGCCCTTCATACCAGAACACAACGATGCTAAATATTACTGTTTGGCGGTAGAATATCTAATTGTAACTACAGGCACAAGGGACATAACATCTTAGTTCCCAAGGTTGGTGGTGCATTGGTGATGTAAGGAATGGTTAATATTTCTTACAGCGCCATTGTCTACGGGCGGTGGTGACCACTTACCATCAGGTGGCCCATTTGCTCGTCCGCCTACCGATATCATAAAAAAAAAGAAAAAAAATAATTAGTGGTTGGTACCCATACGGGCTTGCCCATAACCCTACCACCGAATCAAAATCAAACATATATTTTTGCATGTAATTATATCGATTTATACATGTGTATACATATTATAAATTGTATTTTTTTTCCATCTAAAGTTCATTTACTTTTCTCGCTCGTCTATCGTCTAAAGCTGCTGGTAGAGAGTGCTTTCAACATTAAGTACAATATTAATTAAATAAAGGGTCATGACTGACTGGTCAACACAACTCAAACACTATTTACTCTATAACATTAAACTTAATACATTAAATAACGATTTACAAGTGACTTTAGAGTAGATTTATTTCCAAGACAGCGATCTCCTCCAATAAACCTAAAGGTAGAAAAAGAGACAAATTAAATGTAGAAGCATAACTTTAATTATAAATAAAAAAAATTTAAATACATTTTGACTAATGTACAGCTTAAACTATAACACACTGACTTGAAATTTAGAGTTTACCTTTGGAAAATAGAGTCGCGTTAGCACGGTTATTGCGATATTTTGATTAAGTTTCCCACTTAAAATCTTCAGCTTCATATCAATTACTAGTTTAAAGTTTAATTTAAGAATAACAGATATGTATGTATGTATGTATGTATGTAGATGTAACTACAACCACACCGCACAAGGGTCATTGCATCTCAGTTCCCAAGATTTGTTGGTACATTGGTGATATGACGAATGATTGATATTTCTGCCAGTACCAGTGGCCCATTTACGATCCCACGGCCTATCCCGTAAAAACTTATACTTCCACGTATCCAAAAATTCAAGTAAGCGTTGCATCGATAATCTTTGAATAAGTGCAATTTTTAGCTTATTGTTAGTATCAAATAACAATTCGTAAAAACAAATTATTTAGGTTAATTACATTTGTGTTTATCTTTTTTATGATGAAAGAAAAAAAAATGAATGAATGAAAATATAATAATTTAAATTGAATTATAATTCTATTCTATTCTCATTCAATGTTATAACTTTAACTTACTATATATAATGAAGGGCTTAATGTTAATAATTCTAAAGTTACTTATTAGATAATAAAAACAAAAACGGAACAAACTCGAACTTTATATTATTTGTCATATCATTAAAAAGCGACATCTGTTATGGAGTAGCAACAACAAAAACGAGGTACATCATCGTACTGATAAAATATTGCATGCAGTTGGCGCTCGCAGTTACGCATACCTTATGCTCTCGCTAACTTATGATGTCCTGGTACATGGCGATTGTAACTGCCTGCTCCAGATTCTCCACTAGCGGACGCCCACGTTCCTAACGTTCCGAAGACATTCTCGTGAAGTGTGCCTTTTTTTAGTATATTTATTTATCTGTCCTCCTTTGCGTTAACAATAATCATGTCCGCTTTATAAACTAAATTCAAATATTCTATAATAACTTATAAACTATTATAAAATTGGGAACATTTTTATTATAAAAATATGTATTTTTGTATAGGTAAATTACAAATTACATTTAAATTAAAATAAAATTGGGAACATTTTTATAATAAAAATATGTATTTTTGTATAGGTAAATTACAAATTACATTTAAATTAAAGAAAATAAACAACCACTTTATATGTATATTCTTTAAAAAACAATATGAATTGACATTGTGTTTATTTCATTATTTATTTAAATTTATTAGATATTTTTTTAAATATTAAAAAAAAAAATTTTTTTTTATTACCTTCTTTATAGAACAAATTATTTCACAATTATTCCAATAAAATAATAAATTACCAACGAAAAAATCAAAAAGACTAACCGTAACTACCAAAAAATACAATTTTATCTTTGATAAAGATGTAGGCAAACGCGATTCACGCGCGGAATAGGGTAAACATACGACAAGCTATTTGATGTCTATTTTAAACATCTCACTCATAGGGCTATTCCTGTATTCACTGCCTTGAACCATCAAGCACGACCTATTTAAATTTCACGACTAAAGAACATTCGAGAATAACGATTTGTATTAAAAACCTTCCATGATTCATAGGCATAAGTATAGCGAGTTTCAGCACGAGCCAATGGCTTCACAGGTATTTTTCGCTGAGTCTAGGTAACACAGGCTTATATAAGAATACGTGTGGGTAGCTAACGGAGCAAAATATACGCCGTTAAACGATCGTTGCAAATAGAAATTTTGTCTGGGCTCTGGAATTCGTTAGACCAGATCTTTAATTATTTTTTAAAGTTGTGTGGTTTGTCTTTTGTTATTTCAAAAGCAATTTAGGACAAGTAGTTTAATATAATTTAAAAAAACTATATTATTTATTCTTACTAATATTTTTTTATTTATATTATTTATATTCGTTATATTGTTTGTAATATAAGTAACAATAAATTATAAAAAAAACTATGAAAAACTTACAAAATGTATTAATGAACAAAAAAGTAAACTTGAATATAAAATCAAAGACTAGATACTTAACAAGTTGTATAATTATTGTGTAATATATCAATCAAAAATGTAATTATATATCTTCTTTGTTCATAAGAATAGATTTAATGGAGACACGAATAGAAGTGATTAACCACCGGCACGTGTGAGCGTAGATGAATGACACTTACCAACTTGAAAAGTGCAACAGCAAACAATGCAATGCGAACTGGTTGACGTCACACGCATTCGGTGCAAAGTGCATGTATGCACCTTAATCTCTTCGCATTCATGCTGCCCTGGTGATCGTTCCTTTTGTGAGCGACACCAAAGAGGCCCTATCCCCTTCGAGAGCACCCTTCTCTGGGTCATCGCTCGTCAGTCGTCACTCGGTCACTGGCCTCAACGACCTTCGTTTGCATTTCGCGTTTTCTCGTGTGATTTAATTTAGAGTTTTACATTCATTTCAATGCAATTTTTTTCATTATTACTATTTTTATTCCATAATTACTCGTGCAACGTAATATTTGTTACGTTTTTTTTAAATTTTTATTATGTTTATATTATATTTTTAATCAGTCAATCCCTGAAAGTAAATTTTAATAAATATGCTAAATTCATATATTTTATTAACTTCTGACTTCTTTATGTTAATTAACTTCTCTCTTCTTCTCCATAAACTATTCTATCATCAATATTATAATAATAATAGAGGTGAATTATGTAAAAATCTTTAAAATTCTATGCAACTATTATTTTAGAATTTTATGAATAAGTATTTTTGAACTATATATATGTTTTATTAATGTTTAAAACCAGTTACTTATGGTTTTAAAAAATGAAACAAGGGAAATTAAACTTTTAAAAAGAAATAAAGAGAAAAATGACTATCAAAAAAATAAATGCAACATATTTAAAGACTGGTCTTACCAGGAACTCGAACGACAAGGAGTGCAGAAAACGAAAGAGATCTACTATGCAATTTTCTGCATACTTTATGCATTTTGCAAAATGAATATGATAATAATATCCTTAAGCTTTTGCTGCACTGTGGCCTATCCAAATTATCGATGTTACTCGTGATGTGTTGTAAAATTTGCGTTTATTTTAACTATGTTACTTGTCTACTATAAATTATTATATAGATACAGAATACCGTTACTATACTGGATATAGGTTATACTTGTAGGTTAGAAAATACCAAACAGATAGAAAAGATATAACAGAAGGAATTCCATGAGGCAGGATCAGGAAAAATAAAAAATAGAATCACAAGAAGACGTTATAGGAATAGGAAGATGAAAGAAAAAGCACATTTTGAATTTGTTAGTTATTATTTGTTTTAGATAATTTGAAAATTACAAACATTTGGCTTACATTAATAATTTGATGTAGACGGATTTTGCCAGATCTGATAATAGTAATCTCCGTCAAGGATAAATAAGTGCCATATTTTCAGGCCAAGTGAATAATTTTATTAATTATCTGTTAAATGATCTGATGACTTCATTAGTTACATTTTAAATATGACTAGATGAGAAATTCTTAAGGAATTCGTTAGTAATATCTGCGTGATTCTTGTAAAACATACAGGCATTTTATTATTATATAAATATTTCTTAATTTTCCTATTAATAATGAATTCCCTCCACACCACAACATATTTCTAATGAGACAATAAACAAACTACAGCATAGATATACAACATTTACAATCACTTAATGAACACAATGAAAACGTATTTCTAAATTAAGAAAAGTTTTTTATCAAATTCCGTTAATACAAAATACTTACAACCTTGTTCCAGTTACAAGTAGTTACTCCAAACGTCGAAGTTATAAATAACACTTACTAAACAAATATCACATCGTGGATATGATAAAACTGATTTTATTAAGATATACATTTAATAAAAAAGAAAATTATGGCCTTTTATTATAAGAAGTAGAATTTGAAATATGATGTTTATTACTTAAAAAATACAATTAATATATAGAAATAAAACTATATGAAGTATATTGAAATTTCTAAATATATTTAATATGATTTTCTAATTAAATTAATTCCATAGAAAACATTTATTTGTATATTCAACATAGATATAATATGTACATACGTACATTGGATCAAGATTACTATCAATAATATTTTGGATCATACTGTCTCTGAATACACACAATCATATTATTATTATTATACTGGGTCAATCTCACTTTCAATCTCACTAGAAAGTTAACTCACTTGCTAGCAACTGGGCATCAAATCTTACCACTGAAGTTTAAACCAACTGATGAAGCTGAAAATTGGCACACACTATTATTGCTGATAACAATACAATGTAACATACGAAATATTGTAATTTGTTCAATATGCAAAAAAAATTGCTTGCTTAAATAAATAATTACTATGCGCTATGACCTATGATAAAGTGAGTTAGGCACCATCGGCATTTTTGCAAATCTAAATAGAGTTTGGATTTATCTTCTATCTTTAATCATGACTTTTTACTAATGCGGTTAAGAAAAGGTCAGTTTATAAAAATAAACTTCGAAGCATTTTGATAAAAAAAAAAACCATTCAAATTAAGTTTAACAGGAACATGTTATTTACATAGAATTTTCTTTTCTAAAAAATAATCTGATTATGGAGTTAAAACTAATTTATTAGTAAATAAAATGTATGGTGCGGTACTTATTTCTATAATAAAGTATTTCAGTAATCGATTCTGACTGCGTAAGGAGATATTTTCGTCCCTCGTTTTCTCGTTTCTGCGTAGTGTCCGTTCTCACTGGTATTTACACCGATATCGCCTTGCGCCGTATAAAACACGTAAGGTGACTCAGTAGCGCTTATTTTGTTCTCAACTTTTGCGTGAGAGCCATCTAGTGACAGGCGTTTCAAACTCACGCAAGTGGTTAGTGTAACTGTGAAGTGTTTTGGAAATCTTCGTTTTTAAAATGCCTGGACGTCCTATTTGGCAGGTAAATAAAGAATACATTTTATCTAGAAATACATAAAATAAATTCAAAATAATCATAACGGACATTTTTCTACACAGACGTTAATTAAGTGTCCAATCTCTAAATTTCATAATATTTAATATTATATTTTTAATTAGAATTCAAATTGTAATTTACTTCGATTATTTATTATTTTTAAAGATTAACAAAATATTGCTAGTTTACGAACGCGAAACAAATAAGATGAGTAATCCATTTGACCTTGGCAGATCTACCTGAAATTCAGGTAAATAATATGTGGTTCTAAAACTAAATTTTTATTTGTATTATAAATAACACATAATTTTCAGTTTAGTGTGCCGGAAAGTGTCACAAATTAAAATAGTTACTAATATTAATGAATATTTAAAATAGGTTAAATATAATTTAAAAAAAGGAATTCATATACAGTTTATTATTTACATCCTTATTTTAATTTTAAATAAAATAAACTTAATACTTGTAATAATAATATCACTCGCAAAGTATTAAAAACAAAACATTGTCTTCAATAATAAACAACTAAAATTGAAAAGAGAAAATATAATACGATATAATCCTTAAGAATTAGAATTTATTTATAAATAATATTAAAATAACCTACATTTAAATTAAAGCATATTATAATTCATTAATTTCTTTTCTTATTTATTAGATTAGTTTTAATATCTCCAATCATAAAGTTTCCAGGCAGATTGTGAAATATTTGTTGCATGAAGCCTAATAAAATATCTTCTATAGTCTTTGATAATATTGGTCTCAAAGACTCGGAGACTGGGCGCCAATTTGCGTTTAAATACGCATTTGTGCTATCCTCTGAAAAGAAAAATATATAAAAATCAAATTACATTGTAATTAGTTCAAATTCATTTTCTACACCCTGTCTGATTAATTAAAAGGTCAAATTACGTATAAGTGATATGATATGTTTGTATATTAAGGATTATCACAAATATCATATTTTTTTTAAAACCTTACGGTATGTAAAATTGGAAGATAAAGTAAAAAGAAAAATATACGCGGATACATTAAAACAACAATCAGACTCCAACAACTATTAATAATATATATTAATTACAACTTCCAAACGTTAAAATAACAAAACCAAATTTTTTATATGAATAATGATATTTTTTATGCAAAATACGGCGAATTGGCAACAATGGACTTCAAGGTCACACACAACAACGTCTCACGACGTTTCAACGTTGCAATTTGTAACACGAATATACTAGGCCATCATAAGCCTTGAAGATATGTTTGTAGTTGAACATTGTGAACTCATTAGCGCCATCTATTACAGGATAGCATACTCTTATGCGAGTAAATGTGGGACAGTTGCCTTTCGTATAGTACTAGATGATTACAACAGATGGCGCTCGCTACATTGAATTTCTTGATTGAAATAAACTTACCAAGTGATGAAATTCCATCAAATAAATTGCTCATATGTAATTTAAGCCCCCCAATATTGTATTTAACATGCACCTTGGTGACATTAAAAAAAGGTAAATCATCTTTTTCATACAGCTTAACGTCGCTTACGATATCTATTGTCATGTTACCTGTAAAAATGTGTCAATAGTAAAATAAAGAGAACTCGACAATATCTTGTAAAAATAAATAAATAAAAGAAACTTACTTGGTTCAAACCAACAAAGACCACTGCCAACTAGAGGTATTAACAATATTTTGCCTTTTAAATCATAAGTTCCCTCGATTCTAATTTTCGGAACACGGACCCTCGTATAAAAGTTGTATGTCTCACCATCTACTCTAAAAATAAATTTGCAAATGCTTTTACGTAACACCACAAAGCCACTGCGATATTTGAAAATTAGATAATTATGAAAATGTTAACTTACTGACTGAGCAACACCTCGGTACGTCCAAAACCTGTTACCACAACATTATCAAGTGCGGCATTAACGTTAACCGGCCCATCGCCTTGCAAAATCCTTATTTTAGGAATATTTAGTGGATCTATGGGGGGCAAGTCTATTTCTGGTAACCCTGTAAAAGAATAATAGTTTTATTTTCATATGATTAAAAAAATGTTACCATCATATTATAATGTAAACAAGATGAAGAAATAGCACTTTCGCTTTCTGCTGGTTATGTCCCACTATACTTACACATTTCGTAAGTAAGACTGTGTCACCAACTTCGTGGCTTGTGAACCCACGATTGCTATGACTATTGAAAACAATTTACTTATTAGTTTGGTTACATAATGTAACTTATTACGATACTTTACACCGGCAAATGGTTATTTATGCGTTTGACCCTTTTTCGTATTTTGGCTATTATAAATAGGCAATCAAACCATTGGTCGTGTCAATTTATACGTCTTAATGAGGGAAAAATACAATCATTAGGTAATAGTTAATACCAGGGATTTAGCGATAAGAGTAGGTATGTAAGGTGTATTACCGTTGTGCAATAGAAATAGCCTCTGCAACAGCGACTTACGCAGCTGACTGGTCTAGTAACCGCAGATTACCTACTTATCCGTATATACATAATATCATAAAAAACGTTATTTTATACGAATAACGACACAATGAAAAATAAAAATATAAAATATAGGTACCGGGCCCCAAGGCATTGAATAGTTGTTGTACGGCCTCCTTAGAACAATCTTCGAAGTCTGGATCACTTTTCAAACAAGTCTGCACAAAATTTGCTAAAAAGTAAGCGAACAAACAATGAACACGGTAACAAAATTTTTAGGTCTCAAGTGTTGTTAAATACAACCGACTACTAAGCAAAAATAACTTTGTAAAGATAAACTTTATTTTATATTATGACATTAAATATAAACATCTGGATAATGGATAAAAAGCTTAAATAAAAATGATTTTGTCATTTACGATTACAAGTTGGATAATATTTTAAAACGGAAAGAAAGCCTGCATAGAATAATACTTACGCTTCGTTTTATAATAATCAGCGGCTATTGCTGAAAATTGGAGCACAATGATCACTAAATAGAATATTAACTGCATGTTTTATTAGATTTACAATTAATTGCAGTTATGAACCTTAGGTTCGTGAGCCCCGAGCTGGCTGCTCGAGGTGGTAGGTTGTGACTGTCTCCTACGAGCCGGTCTGTTTGACTCCGTAGCAAATGGTGGGGAGTACCACGCAATTGTTAGTATAAGTAAATATAACTTAAACTTTGCCCTTCTTAAGTAACTATCACTGATGAGTGCACAGCACACACAATCCCATTTTTATGTTCATGATTTTTCGATTTGTTTTCGCGTTACAGCGTAGGTACCTTATATAGCAATAGATACCAAGAGAACATAGTCATGCAACAACTCTTATCCGACGCTTATATAATGTTTACATTTCTATTTATCCGGTGTTTTTCTTGCAATATTATCAATGTGAAATTATTTTCAATGGGTATGTAGTTCTATTTTTAAACTAATATGCATTATTACATCAATTAACGTATTGCAGAGATGTTAAGTCTATTGTTACATTGTTTTATAGGTCTAATTATATTGTTTGATGTTTTATAAGAATTATTATTGTCATTAAAATAGCTGACTATTATATTGTTTTTATGTATGTAAAGTACTAAGGCTGTTAGTGTATAATCCATCATGTTGGATGATATTACCTCAAATAAGGATTACTTGTGACCTAGAAACCATTGTAAGTATTACCGCGCACATTTCCTGGGCAACCAGTTTTTCTAGTATGTTGTTTGGTGAAGCGATGCATTCGTTACAGAAACCTAATAATAGCAGATAACAAGTGTTACGCTCGTTCCGTACCAACGATCCCTTGGACGTTAAATTTATTTGGCAATCAATATTTTTTTACTCGTCATTTTATCTTTTATTTTACGAAGTAATTAGTTCAAGGTTTCGCCGGCGTACGACGCATGTATCAAGTTAGGGTAAAAGCTATCAAATACCTATTCCAAATTTCATCGAAATCCATCCATCTGTTTTTGCACGATTAACTGAAATAAAATCAATACAAAATATTATTACTAAATGAATATTGGACAACATCACATACATTACTCTGATCCCAATGTAAGTGGCTAAAGCACTTGTGTTATAGAAAATCAGAAGTAACGACGGTACCACATACACCCAGACCCAAGACAACATAGAAAACTAATGAACTTTTTCTAAATCGACTCGGCCGGGAATCGAACCCGGGACCTCGGAGTGGCGTACCCATGAAAACCGGTGTACACACTACTCGACCACGGAGGTATAATAAAGAATAATATTGACTTAATAATTGAGTTATTTTATTTCATGTATGTACATATACTTAGAACAAAAGGGAAGTATTATGAAACTATTACCTTATAGTTAGGTTATAGTAGGGTGACTAGAGAACGGCTTTGTAAACTTAAAGGCCTTGAACAGTGAATGCGGTCTCGAAGCTTACACAATACACAGTGAGGCACAGGATAAAGGATTTATTAAAGCGCTTTAATGTTGTTTTTACCTTAGGTACTTAGTACAGCTATAAGACTAGTAATATCTCGCCCACAGTGCTCAACATATAATAATATATAAATTAGTTGTATAGTAATGTATACTTTTAACATTCGTGACTAAACATAGCACAAATAAAAAACGCATCAAACATATGATGAATCCTTTTTTGAGTTGATTAAATAATACACGGCTGAGAAAACCTATTGTACAAAAATAGTTACTACAATATTCGAAGCAAGCTTGAACTCAAAGAAGGGACATTGGCTTTTTTATATCTAAATGCTGCGACCGCTCCTTCAGTCGGTCAGAGCCGCGTGCGAAAACTAGAACTTAAGAAAGTTTAGTTTTATGTCAATTAATTAGTTTGTTATCTCTTTTTCTTCTTAATCTTGCATGAAGATCTTTTAGCGTTAACGTCTGTCAAGTTTAATTAGTGATCATTGAGTTTTCCTTTTATTAATGTTGTAGCGCTCTTAACTATAATTTATCTGTGTCCTCACAAATAAAAGCCAGAATAAAAAAAAACTATAATGTTACTTAGTCAAAGTCAAATCGTAAATATTCAATTCCAAACGTTTGAACTGTACCTTACGGTCCCCCGTT
The DNA here is from genome assembly GCF_037043105.1 of Vanessa tameamea. Lineage (NCBI taxonomy): Eukaryota > Metazoa > Arthropoda > Insecta > Lepidoptera > Nymphalidae > Vanessa > Vanessa tameamea. Next base: position 4,054,559 of record NC_087318.1, on the reverse strand, counting down.
CGGTATCCCGTTGATACCTCAACACGATCCGGCAGCCTCTCCGATCTCTGTCGACTATGGCCATCGCAGTGGTTTTAGTTAGGTAAACGTACATACATTACACACCTCTGTTCCCGGGGTCCGGGTACCCTTCTGAAGGTCACAACATCGTGAAAAAAAAGCTACATGAGGCACAATAACTTCCGATACGTGCAGGTTTTATCGCGATGTTTTCATTCACCCCTGAGTTCAAGATTAATTAATAAGTCGATGTTCTTAAGTAAAGATCTATTATAAATTTCGGGTTATCTAAATACATTTAATTATATATATTTTCTACTTACGTTAAAGAAAAGCTTAGGTATACCTACTGAAACGTATGTAGAATAATTATTTATTAATTATTACCTACTCCGTTATTTTTAGAGTCTGTGCCAGTTCAGGCAAGGAAGTTAACAATTTTTTTTAAATATTTTCAAAGCATCGAGAGTAGACATATATTAAACGAGTTGACCCCCGTGGCTTTGCTCGCGTTTAAGTGTTTGATCGTTAGGTTTTAGGTGTAAAAATAGCCTATGTACTTCCAAGGATTTAAAGTTTGTAAATATAAAAAATAACTAAATTAATAGGCAGTGAAACTTCAGAAAAAGTAAAGACTCATTGACTGTTGTCAAAACAAAATTTATGCTTCAACTGGGTTTATAAAAACAAGAAGTTGATTAAAGAAAGAAAACAAAAGAAAAGGCATCCTTTACTTGACTCCTGTCTTCTCTTAAATAACTTCTGTCTTCTCTTAAATAACTAGACATTAGACATTATTAATCCTTTGTGTCTATATGGCGTAATAAATAACATTGTTAAATTGGACGGGTTTATTTAGTCATACCTCAAAATAAATACAGTATTGAAAGATATGCCTTAAGATTTAAAAATATAAAAAAATATTTTTTTGCCATTAGATATAATTAGTCATACGAACAATTAAGATTTTGGCTCATATCATAGTAATTTTACAAAATCCATGCCAACGAACCCACGCACCGTGGCTGATGAATAATTTCATCAAACCTTGTAAATCATTAAAATAATGTGTAGGTAAGTACTAATTAGGGATGGTCCTAAAATTTGTTTTATGTCGGTGTTCGGTATATTCTTGTACAAACGCTTTTTTTTTTGTATTTGCCTGGCCAGGCTCGAAATATCGACGCCAAGTATTCCGATACTAGCTGTGGTGGCTAAAGGAATGTTCTCGAATCGTGGAGATACGATAAATGGTGTTTTTTTAGCAGTTAACACGCAAACTTGCGTCTTTTTGGGGTTAAAATGGACTAGGTTTAGCCGATCCCAGTTCGAGACTTTGTTTAACGAAGACTCGATTTCAGACACAAGTTTGTTCCGGTTTTCTTCGACGTTTTCCCGAGAAATATTAGCACGGCCGGTGTATGAGGTGTCTACGGTGCTGTCGTCTGCATAGCAGTGAATGTTACTGATTTGCAACAAGTCATTGATATGCAGAAGAAACAGAATGGTTGATAGAACGCAGCCTTATGGAACACCAGCATTGACGAATTTTAAGTCAGAGCATGTACCGTCGACAACGACCTTGATGCTCCGATCTGCCAAAAAACTGGTTCAATCAAATCCAATTGCATAATTTCCCGGGAAGCCCATAGGAAGGAAGCTTCGAAAGAAGCGCTTTGTGCCACACGCGATCGAAGGCCTTCGCTATGTCCAGACTGGCTGCTAATGCCCTTGCTCTCAACTGCTTCCGCCCATCTATGAGTAAGGTAAACTAGAAGATCACCGGCTGAGCGACCCCGACGGAAACCGTACTGGCGGTCGCTAATCAGCTGGTACACCTCTAGGTACCGCAGGAGCTGGCAGTTTATAATTTAGGCAAACCTATCCAACATTCAGCCTGTCATATTTAAATTATTAGTTTTGTTACTTAGAAAATATAATTATTATAACAGACTAGTTATTAAATAAACAAATTATCGTAAATTTTTCATAGACAATATTTCACTGTCATAACTAATTTGATCCTATATTCAATACGTGTGCATAACATAAGCATATTTTGGTACCTATTCTACACTATCTCTCTATGTCTATTTAAACTCGCATCGATTAGCTAAATATCGACAGACCTATAATTTTGAAATGCGTGAAATATTCGGATTGGTATTTTTTTACAGTAAAGTACAACGTACAAATTACAGCCGATTTTATTCGTAATCAATAAAATCCAAATTTAGCCTATCACTGATTGCTTGACGTAAACCATACCTATGTCAAGGCCTTTTAGTTGTAGTCATGAGTGAGGATAAATTCAACAGTACATCCTCGTTTCTTGGCTCCTGACCAAGATAAACAAATCATACAGCGTTAGGGCCCACGCGCGAATGGCATCGCTCTTTCTGGAACTCGAAACTCTTTTATTACTTATGCAAGCCTGGTACTTTGACTTTCAATGATTTTCTGCTAATGATGATAGTTCTACTTAAAGCCCTCCTTATTTTCATTGTTTCCCATTCAAGATCCTCGATCTCTGAAAATAATTATTTTTCTTTTTAAGCAATGTGTTTTTGTTTGTTTCTGTCTTCTGAGCTCATTATTGAATTGACACGATGTTTTCCTAACAAAAGTATTTTTAATTAAATTGCCTACGAAACGTTGCAAAGATTTTGTGGTTAGTTCTGTTTCAACTCTATTTTATGGCTTCAAAATAGGTTATGGTTTAAAAGATAAACCTATTTTTATCCGTTACATTGTAGTGCTTAATACATTGTAATAGAGTCGATTTTTATTTTTTATTAGATAGATACAGTCGGAATTTCAAGTATATGTATAGTCTACTACTTATGTCTCAGAGTTCCATCTTGCCTGTTTAATATGCACTATAGGTTTTTAATTTACCTAAAATTTACCCTGATGGTTGATTACTCTGTTCCAAAGGGTCTACAACCTTCCTCAATCAACGTGCTATCCATCTTCTAATAACACCCACAATAAATATTATCAATATGAAATGAAAATAATACGAAAAAGTGATATTTGGAAATTATTTTATGATTAATAATATCACACGCACGCAGTACGTTACTCGAGTCTCAGTCATGCATATTTTCGTGCTGCAGTCCGATTCTGTAAGGACTTCGTACCACACTAGTGAAATGATCACAACCGACTATTGCGATTGCTGTGATACGCTAATTTGATACGTGTATAATATAAATTTTATATTTAATATAGCCAATCTTGCATATCTTAATTTAACGTATCACGCTCGTGTTCTGCAGTGAAGTCGACTTTCTTACAGAAAATGTCTACTGATAATAAAAGATCATTATATTTAGAAAATTTAATAAAGCAATAATATGTTGAAGAATATATGGGTGCTACGTGGCGGAACTTTGTAAAGCCGCGATTAGGTGATTTAGTGGTCTGTCAAACTTACAATTAGTATAACGTCAAATATCAGTACCTGTAATGTATTGCGTTTTTCGATTTGGAAGGTGAGTGAGCCAGTTTTACAAGAGACACAAATACAATCACTACTTGTTAAAATACAGCAATATAACACCTAAGATGCCATTTGGTCATGGGTGGTATTAGAATAGGTTTTATATGTTTACTCTTTTAATTTCTTTAAAATCGACCACAAATCATCACACGGTCAACTGCTCCCTTTGAAGAATGTTACGAAAACAGTTAAAGCAAAGTGTAACATGATTTTGGTTTTTTGCCGATTATGACACTTCGGATTCGAAGATACAATATAATTATATAAGTGTAAAGTCGTTATATAAGTTATCATGTTGAATATTACATTATAATGTTCAATGTTTCTAACACAATAAAAATACTATAAGATATTATTACATGTACACAAATAAGACGCATTCAAAACATGCATTTTTTTTATAAATCCAGTACTGAAAGAACTAAGAAACAATTCTTTGACATTTTAAAAATATTTTGAAATCTCGACGTGTTGAGATGTCGTGTTAAGTTTGTCAATGACTACTTTCGCTTAAATCTTTTATCTGTCAACAAATTTGCTCATTTTGTAAGAATACGTGCATAGCTTCATCTGAGCATGCATAACACAATACCTATAACTATATTACTTCTCACAGTAGCGATACTGTATAGATATTGAATAAAACTTAATGTTGCAATTTGTTAATTGTCGGTAAGTTTGAATATAAATTGAAAACTGAAACTCATACTTTAGTTTGAATTCATGAATTGAATGCTTGAAAATAAGTTTTTTTTTTGTATATTATTTACTGTAGAAACTGCAATAAAAAGAACATGAAAAAGAAATATTTATTTAGTTTGTATGTTCTCTCGGATAGTACATAATTTGTGCATACGACCTTTTTCAATTATTAAAACGTAACTTAATATGTCACTTTGATCTATTCATTGCTAAGTTGTATAGGTACGTGTTGTTATTTACGTTACCGTATAATATTTGAATAAATTACACAACTAAATACCACAACCAGGCAACACTCCCTGTTCTAGAGATGTATTTTGCGACGTGATTTGGTTGATGGTTATAATTAGTGAACAATATTTATGAATACGTCAACATGTATTAAATAAGGTGGTGCAGTCCTGGCTTCTCTTAATAGATGAGAAACTGATCATCAAACTTTAAATTTCGAACATAAAACTTTGAAAAACATGACACAGATCTGTATCGTACATATGTTATATATTAAAAAATATAGATGTGTTCTTATATTATTTCCTTTAAATTTAATCAAAATATTTATAAAAATACATTTATGTACACGTATCAAAACGGCGTGCCATCGTAAATCGGTTGTCAAGATTTCACGATTGAGATACGAAGTGAATTCATAGAGAATCAAAATGGAATCGCTTCTGATCTGTTAAATGCAGCTCTGTTTCTTTATCTTTTTGGAACCAATAAAGAAAGTCAAAAATAGTTTGGTGTCGAGTGACAAAGTTTTCGACTTGAAGTGGTGGTTTAAATCTATGAATTAGAGAAAATATTTAATAAAATCAATTTACAATAGGCGCTTACGTCGTGTGGCGAATCCCTAAAAGAGATCTTATTACAGGTACCAGGTCTTTACATATGTATTCGACCGCCACACAACAATTAGTATTGTTGTCTTCCGGTTTGAATGGTCAGTGAGCGTGTAACTACAGACATAAGGCGCCGTCAACCTTGATAACATCTTAATTTCCAAGGTGGACTGCGCAATGACGAAGTTAGATGTATAACATTTCTTACAGTCTATGCTCGGTGGTGACCACTCATCAGAAAAAATAATAAATTACTCATGTGTAAAATATAACTATCACAGTGCTATCCCTACATGTACATATACATATTTAAATGTGTGTGTTAAACACATTTTCATTCCAAACCGATTTTGTAGATGATTCATTTATATACCACGTTAATTAAATATATCATTTCAAATTGTTAATATGAAAATATCTTATAATGTTTAACTTGGCACATCCTAACGTCTGATCTTAAATAATAATTGTATTAGATATATAATTGTTTGTGACAAATGACAGCTTAAACATGAATTCATCAATGTCAAAGCAAATAATTTCTATTCCCAAATATAACTTCGAATGATATGTTGATTAAGATTTATTTGATATTTATTACATAACATTGATAAAAGTTTTATGTATAGCTTGACAACTATTCAAAGCGCTCTCGGAATAATGTTTTAGATATCATTATTAGTAAATGTTACAAAATTATGTACTCATACATATATTATTTTTTAATTTGAAAGTCTGGTAATATTTGGTATAAAAACGATTTTATACGATTTGAAACAAATTAAAATTAAAAACAAATTATACAAAACGTTTTTTATTAAATAATATAAAATATGTACAAAATTAGATTAGTCAGGTAAAAAGTTCTTAGCTCAAATAGAGTTTTTTAGAAAAAAAATATTGCATTTCCCCTTTATTAAATTCATTGCTTGAAAGTTCAATCAATATAACAAAAAAAAAAAAAAAATAACAAACATTCATCGAGCAACATAGGAAAAATAAGAAACTTTACCCTCAGAAGTTTAAAGATAAAATTAGCTAAAGTTTTGAAAAAATACTGATTTACCGAATAAGTCGGCGCTGGTCTTAAATATTTGACATGGTGATGATATGTTATTAGTTAGGTAATTACATATGGCGGGTGTTGCCAAATCCACCATGGCCGGACTGAGAAGCGCCCTTATTATAGCCCATCTGGAGATTGAGTTCAGCGTTGTGCGCTCTAAGCTGTTCTTCCGTGAAGGTTCGTTCATTCTTTTCCGCCATCTTAGGTCCCAGCTGCGGACCATTGTATTCTGGGTGTTTCTGAGTCTAAAAACATTTATTACAATTAAATTAGAATTAGTGGTAGTCGAACGTAATCAAATATAACATTTTTTTAAATTAAACACTCACAATTCTGCCAAGTGAATACAAGCATAAGGTGACTTGAGGAATGTTACGCCTCTCAAATAGATCAGCCGTCTGGAAAATTTCCTCTTCTGGAACGCCGTACTTTTTAACAGCTGCCTGGAACCTGAAATTTACGATGTTAGACATGAATGACACATGAATAAATAAATAAAATCAGCGTCTATTTTACGACATTACACGTATGTAACTATATTACATAATATGAGACATTAAGATAGATAAACCACTCCATTGTGACTTCATATTTAATACCTTTGGATGTTTTCCATGAGCTGGAAATTGGTCCCTCTCTCTTGAATCTTTTTGACTGATCCAGGAGCTAATTTGTTAATTAGTTTGCACAGCACAATGCCATCCTTGAGGATGTCCTCATATTCCCCCTTCGGACGGGGCTCCCCAAGTACGGTGTAGATCCAGACCAGAACTTCCTCCTCTTGTTCCTTGTTTCTAGCCTGCAAACATTTGTGTTTATGTCAGAGACGTAAATAAAAGCTAAGACTTTGAACAACAGCCATAAAATATCTGCTCCAGTGCCAAGTCGTTTGATGGTAGCGCGACCGGATTCCAGAATCATATCCGAAAATAACGTTAACGCAAACCTACGGATGTTATCTCAATGATGCGCCTGGAAAGCTTTCGAGATTAAAGGACGCGTGCAGTAATTCATGACTGAGTGTGCAGCTGCGTATGCGATCATGAATGTGCCATTAACATCGTTCCAGAATAATAAAAAAACAACACAGTATATTTTACTAAAACATTGTGTACAGATAAAAAAGATTTTGTGAGATTAATTAATAAAATCTAATATTATTATAAAAAATACATTATTGAATTATAATTATTATTAAACAAATTATTTAAAAAAAATATTTATATTAAAAATGATTGAAGACTCTTACGGGCATCTTGATAAGATGTGTAATTTAATGAACACTAATGAAACGAGTATCCTGATCCGTATCAAAATGTGGACTGGCTTCGAAGCCGCCCGCCCAAAGCCGGTCAGCGTCGGCGGGGGCGGAGAACGTCATTTCGCCAGTTGTTTTCAACAAGTTTGTAATTATAGTTATTAGCACACCATTGCCGTCCAGGCTATCATGGTGTGATTGGTCATAAAACTATGTCCGACTTAAAATGTTTACGGCTAAATTAAAAAGCTGTCTGTTGCTTAATATTTTTTTAAACTGTCCTCTCAAAAATATTAAATATTTAAAAAACTAAGTGTTTTGTATAATTAGCGTGGGTAAAATTTTGGATTGTAATAATTGTTTTTATCTGTAAATTGCTCTTATATCCTAATAATAAAATATAACAAAGAGGTGAATGTTTATGAACAAGTAACAGTTTGATAGTAATTATCATATTATCTGTTTATGTTTTAATAGTAAATTGCAAATATAACTTATTTTATAAACATGATATAGTTATTCGTTAACAATTTGAAATCACTTTTAATATCTCCCAAATAGATGGCAATTCAATATTTGCCACTTTTTTCAATTCTTCAGTCTTCAAATATTATACAACATTGTATAAAGACTCAGCTTTAGAAACATCTACATAATAAATCTCTTTATATTTATCATCGGATGAATTCAGTATGATGCAATTTCCGGCTTTTAAATCTATTTTGGTTTCAAAAATAATCTGTTCTCTTTCAATTTCGATACGAATAAACCGTTGCACGAGCGATAAATCTTGCTAATAAATGTGAATATTTGTACATTATGTCACTCTAACACACTCAAACACTCAAATTATACATGTAATAGGATCTGGTTAAGAGATTTTTTTGTTGTATATTATAATTTCGTCCTTAATTTAGTATAATTAACAGTCTAGACGTATTTTTCGTATTTTTTAATACGATCATATATCAAACCGTTTACAAAATGTGTTTTTAGATATAAAATGAAAATTTAAAAATCGAATTCTATCTCTAGTTTTTATTTGAATTCAGCTGACATTAAATCGTAAACACTCGTCGCTTGGCAGTAGCATTGAAAAAAAAAAGCTTTCAGTGCCTAATTTCGTCAGCGCATAGATTTTATTATGGTTAATCTCAGTTACGACAAGCTTTTAAATTGTAAATAAAAATCTTTCTAAATAGTTAACGCAACTACAAAATTTAAATGTTCGATATGGCTCAGTGACATAATCTATTATATGGCTCAGTGGCATATATGAATGCGAAAGTAACTCTGTATGTTTGTCTGTTGCTTTTTCACGTCCAAATCACTGAACTGAATTCGATGAAATTTTCTCCGAAGCAAGGTTGCGCTCTAAGGAAGGACATAGGATCAAAACCTTAAAACGCTAGCGAAGCCGCGGGCGCCAACAACTCACTTATATAAGTATAATATCGATCTTTACTAGTAAAAATAATATTGTTAATAATGTAAAAATATTCAATTTTTACGGTTAATAAAATTTTATAGACGTCCAATTACATTTCTGTTTTGTTTTTTTTTTTTGTTTTTCAAACTTTCCGATGGCTAAGATAATTATAATGAATTTTAAAAACTGATATAGATCGTATACAATCTATTTGTGTTTTTTCATAATTTCATAATATATAAATAAGGCAGACAAGTGTTATATCCACGTTTATTCATCAGGTTTTAATAAATGTAGAATGTATAATGGTCCATAAATCTGGACTAAATAGTTGTGGGCGAAACCGCAAATAGCATATTATTTTTGTTATATATGTATGTATGTACGTTTGACATTAATGTCGCAATATTCTATTATCATATTATGCTTGAGTGCAATGAATAACGTCAATAAAACAATATTTAAAAAAGATGAACTTTGAAAAGTTATTAATTAATTTTATGTTTAAAAAATGTCATCAGAAAATAAAATCCTTCTAGATAACCAAGTTTTAATGTACATTGCACTGTATTCGTTGTGTATAAAAATTGTTTATTTTTCTTTATCAGAAAACTAATTTACTCGCGACTTACAGACATACTGAACATTTATGTTGATATTGATTTTTTTTTTTTACAAAATTTCACGCAAATGTAATCTATATTCAGAGAGATATTAATAAAATGTGTCTGATTTTGCGTTACAAATTATTTTAAAGTATAAAATAAATTATTTATAACATATTTTGTATCAATTATGATGTCATTCATTTTTTAAAACCTCAGTTTTTTAGAAATTTCTGATAGGCAATGTTTTTTTTTAAAAATCGACAATAAAAGTGGTTGCACTATCATCTCGTTTCACAGTTTTCGCTTCACACGATATGACATATTGTTACGGAATACCTAATATTTTTCAATTCAAGGTCGTGTCGAAATGAGTTCAGATATGAAAACTGTTTTTAATCCTAATGTGTTTTTTGTAGAATCGCGCTACAGGTGTAGGTGTAGGTACTCTATGAGTTTTTCCTTACCCCTCAGAACGTACATGTAAAATATCATGATTGTCGGTTGAGTAGCTTAGACGTGAAAGCGTAACAAACAAACTCACTTTCACAATTATAATATTAGGATATTCAATATATAATTAATTAGATTAATACAACAAATTTTATGACGAAAATTCTTTCGCTTAACTTCTATTACATTGGAATTACAAAATATTGTTGATATTCATTAAAACTAAGTACTTATAATGTATAAATACATCTCGTATTGGCATTCATCCAACACAAAGTCGATGTATGTTTCCAAGTTGGCACGTGTCGGGAAACCCCTTAAAAATTGATACTTACAGTTAAATTGTGTATTATTTACAGTGACATTTATTGATGCTGCAATGGTTAAAATAATATTATTATGCTTAGCTGTTTTAAAATTAAATGATTATCTCGATTAAAAAGAAGTATAACATTTTTGTTTTAGTACACCTTAATTGCAAAGCGTCGCAGTGCTCTATTAACGCCACAAAATAAAATAGCGAAGGCCAGAGCAGCCATTCTTAAGTGAGTCTAGCGAATTGTGCTGGAGATCGTATAGCGCTAAAATGTGTACACAAACATAATTGCTCTCTCTATTCCTTAACCCTTACAATCCTCTTACAATGGACATTGCAATACAGCCAGACAGAGCTCATTTGCAGTACCAACCACTTTACATGTTTTCACAGGCACGGGAGAGCGAACTGTCAAACATTGGGTGTACTATGAATTTTTTATCCCATCTTAACCCTTGATATCAGCCAAACATACTAGCCAGCCAATAGACTAACGCGGCATTTATAGTTAAACGAGGGTTAATATCAAATCCCAGACATTATAATATGTCCAGGGGAATGAAGTTATAATATTTCCGTCATGGTCTATTTATTTGAAGTTATGGATTGTAATAATCAGGGTGGAGGGAAATTGCCTTTCGATTCTTTCTGGTGAAACACTGGGATCACTATGATATAACTGATCCCTGAAATAATGCATTTCTAAATCATGTGTACCTTTATGAAGTTATCTAGAAATATCAGCTGGTAGAGCGAATACTCCTTTTGATTTTCTTCTAGGCCTGCTCTGGTACTTAGTATCATGTCTGACATATAAAAATACATCAAATGTGAACCCGAACATGTAATCAGTAACAGTTACTTAATATAATTATTTTATATGTTGTATACGTATGTCTAGATTATCCTAAAAACCGATAATGATTGTATTATGTATATATGTTTTTAAAAGTCCGATGATTTATATGTCGATTTATATTTGACGAATTTAACATAAATATTTATCAGTAATAGTATGTATATGCATAATTCAGAACAGGTTCAACTTAAACCAAATCAATCATATTAAACGTGTTCGCATTTATGGTAAACAAACGCACCGTAAAACTGGTCTAAATTTAGTATCTGTATCTGCTAAGCGGCTAAGCTTAGTATTTGTATTAAGCCAATTCAAAGTAAGTTCACCTAAAATTTTCTTATGTAACATACAACCCTATCCAATACAATTACACAATTACAATTCACAAAAGATATCTATTGTGACTTGACCTGCAACTTCGTTTTCACTTACGGGTTAATTTGGTATAAAACTTTTTATTTTCTCTTGAATCTGAAAAAGTCTTAAATACTTTAAGTTGATCTTAATAATACATTAATTGTCCCACGCTGAGGTCATAACTTTCATAGAAGTCTGAACATTGTGTTTTGTTTGTGGTAGATTATTATCGTTATTTTTTTTCAATATTGTCATTCCATAGTGAATTTAAAGGGAAACCATTTTTTTTTAAAAAATACATTTCTTTTAAATATTATGTATACACGATTATTTTAAAGCAATTAACGTTGTATCTGTATGTTGCCTTTTTGGACGACCGAGATAAATGTACAGAGGCTTCACTTGGCTAGTCTTATTATAGTCTATATATGCACTTTGCCTAAATACCACTTTATAACTTAGGTAAGGTAAGGTAGGCTCTAAATTCATATTGACCAATTTTGGTAAATTAGACGTTAATATTTTACTACAACTTTCGTTTAGTTTTATATGTACAGGTATAAGATTATTGTCATAGTAAATTAAAACGGCACCTTGATTATTTAACAGCATCTAAGTCTACACTATAAATAATTATCCTTTTATATGTATTTAGGAACTGATTGTTATATAATATCGACTTGAATTATGTATTAAATTATGTTTTTTTTTGTAGTGCGCTGGCAAGCGTGAACCCGAAAAAGAACAAGAAGCACAGAGATGGATTGAAGCTGTTACGGGAGAAAAGTTTCCTTCAGACGTTCCTTATGAGTTAGCACTTAGGAACGGAATCATCCTTTGCAAGCTAATGAACAGACTACAGCCAGGCATCATCCCCAAGGTTAACGTTTCCGGCGGAGATTATAAATTTATGGATAATATTAGCCAGTAAGTTTATTTTATTATTATATTTTTAGGATAATTAATGTTGAACTTACGAATAAAACTTATGTTGAACATGCTAATTTAAATATTTTATTGTGAGACACATCCAAACAAATAAAACTAACCACATATGTACACTCTCTTGCTTTACATACGAGCTTAAATAGTGTATTTAAGTAATGAGTTAAAGAAATAAATTACATAGAAAAATCCCAACTAAACCATTATTATATCAATGGTTTTACGTTCATTTTAATTTAATTCGCTATTAATTATTATTATTACAGGTTCCAAAATGCTTGCATCAAATACGGAGTTCCTGACGTGGACCTATTCCAATCTACCGATTTGTGGGACCAGAAAAACATTGCTCTCGTCACGCAGACAATCTTTGCTCTTGGCAGAACGGTAATTGTTTTTTAAATTCATCTTGATTTATACTAGAGATGAGATAATGATGCCGGATTATTACTGACATAGGTATACCACCTACAGTAACCATAATGATTAATATCAGTGACAAAATATTTTGATGATACTACTTTGCAAATCTTACAAATTTAATCATTATTACAGAAATTGTTTTGTGATTTTCATTATTTTGTTTATTCATTCTTCTTTCAATCATTACAAGCTGCTAAACCAATTATGGCAATTACACATTTCTAGCAAACTTTGAACAATATCCTTACATAGTATAAAACAAAGTCGCTTACCGCTATCTGTCCCTATGTATGCTTAGATCTTTAAATTGACACAACGGATTTTGATGCGGTTTTTTTAATAGACAGACTGATTCAAGAGAAAGGTTTATATATATGTACATATAATACATGCACAATATATTAGAGAAACACTGATAATTTTAGAGGTTTTCAAAGTGATGTCGTAAATAAACACATTTTTTTGCGCTTTCATTGCTGGCTCAACCCTACGAAATATTGTACAACTTAAAAAGTCCGCTATGGTTTATGTCTATCTCTTAGGGATAACCCACAATAATTTTTTTTATCCTTTACTTTTTACGAAAAATAATGGCTTATTTTCGAAGCGATTTTACGCAATACAGCATTAATACTTATCCAATTAAGTACCTTAAATACAATGTGCATTTAATATATATCAATATGGCGCTTTACAGCATAATTTAAATGAATATTTTCGAAGATATTACAGATTAAAAACGCAGGGACATAGCGGTTTGTATTGTCTAACGACTGAAAAAATTGTGAACGTTGTAAGACATTCTGTAGTATATTTAGTGGCAGCATTGCACCCGTGCGAAGCAGGGGCGGGTCGCTAGTATTTAACTAAATTTGTACTTACATATGTGTGTACTGTATAATTCTAATTAATATTTTCGATTTCGATTGAGATGATTTGAGTACATAAGAGGAAGTTTGAAAGTGGCACCGGTAACCGAGAAGCTATCCGGAAACCGGCTGTCTTGGTATGGGCATGTTATGCGGAGGAATGAGGACCATGTTGTGAGAAAGGTTTTGAAAATGGATGTGGATGGATATAGAGGTAGGGGAAGACCCAAGAAACGATGGATGGATTGTGTGAAAGACGATATGGTTAGAAAGAATGTTACTAGTGAGATGACGTCCGACAGAGAAGTATGGAAGAAGAAGACATGCTGCGCCGACCCCAAGTAGAGTTGGGATAAGGGCAGGAGGATGATGATGATTTTCGATTTCGATTCATTGTTTGATTGATATTTTTGCAGACGCACAAACATCCAGAATGGCGTGGTCCCGGTCTTGGTCCAAAACCCGCTGAGGAAAACCGACGTGAGTTTAGCGAAGACGTTCTTCGTGCTGGTGAGGCGGTAATTGGTCTTCAAGCTGGTACAAACAAACTGGCCTCACAATCTGGACAAAACTTCGGCGCTTCACGCAAAATCATTCTCGGCAAGTGAAGTACTAGGAGACAAGGCGGTTGAAGAACCTTAAACGTATTTATAACTTTAGGTCTTAAATAATAACTATAGTCTATTGCATATTTTTATAAATGGTATAAAACATTTACCAAAGATTATTAAGATTATTAAATTTTATTTATGTAAGTATAATTATATTTAAAGTTCTTTAAGTTAAGTACGTAACCGAAAAAACAAACCAAAAATGTAGTCACTAAAAAAATTTGAATAACAAACTTTTTTAAACCTTGCTAAATACACCTAGTATTTCGTATTTCATACTTTTGTAAAATATTTAACTTTAAGATATTAACTAAAAACTCGAATGAAAAACAGTTGATGCTTAAGTCTTAACTCAATATTAAATGTGATCTCTAAAAAAAATAGTTAAAATCAAGTTAAGAACTGTTAGTTGTGAAAAATTATTAATAATTTATAATACTGTCATCGATAAACTTATTTTAGAAATACTGTATATATCTATATTAAAAAGGCATGTTATGAAATTTTTAAATAAAAGATTTAAGAAACCTACAATTTTTATTATTTTTAAAATACTCTTAAAATCCCTTATTTTTAGCAGACGTATAATGACAGCGCTATCAATAAACAGCGCTTCAAAAATACTACAAAAGAATACCTGTGAATTGTAATGTAAAATAATTTATATAGTAGGTAGGTATCCTTATTTCTACATTTTGAAGTCAACTACAACTCTGCTACAACTCAGAAACGCTAAGGTGTAGGACTTTAATTAACGGGAATGAATCGATAGTTATTGATTAGTTCTGAACTTGATTTCATATGAAAAATTAGCAAATTTTATAAGAAAATGTTTGCCAATTTCTAGCCTTGAGTGCTTAAATCGAGCTTAAAATTTTGACCCTTTGGCTAGAACATTTTGTTACCTAAAATAAATCTAGTCCTTTAAAATGTAATATCAACAATACTATAATGCTCTATAATGTACTTAATAAAATCTATTTATCACATAAACAGGTACTTGTTACATTTTTCTGGGTATATAGGCCCCGTGCGAATCGCATGTGGCGCCGCCCTCGCGGCGCTCAATCGGAAAGTTAGTAGATGCCCGTGTGGCCATGTGGTGACAACAGTTCTTCGGAGTGAGCTCGTGTATACGGATTGAACTTGTGAAAATACCTAAAAATATCGGAAAATAATGCCTGCCAAAAGATATTGTTGTGTTATTGGGTGCAACAACTCCGAACAAAATAGTCGGCAATTAAAATTTTACTCGTTTCCGAGAAAAAGCCATGAAATTGACCGAAGAAAAAAGTGGATAGGTAGAGGAAAGAGACTTTCTATCGTAGCACCTTTTTTATATTTTTCAACCTGACTCTTCTTTGGTTGATTCCAAACTTGTGGCTGATCAGTTTACGAATTTGAACTTTCATTGTTAATGAAAATGGCAACAGCAGCGACGTGCTTACACCCTCGAAAGGATAGGCCGGCCTTGCAGCCACACTGCGTCATGGATATTGTGCGGTCCTCATTCAACTATAAAAATGCATTCTTATTATTATAACAATAAAATTTATATATAGTGTATAATAGTGTAAGAGTTAAAAAGCCAAGCGACAAAGAAATTGATCCTATGAAATATTCAGTGTTCACTGGATACAAAAAAATATCGAATGGTTCATTAATTTATAGTCATAAACAAAACAACACAAAAATTATGTTTTTAATCACACAGCACCAGTGTCATACATCATGCTTTGAGGAAAACGAAAAAGCAAAGCATTAATTTATTAGTGCAAGAGGCTAGTGAAATTGCTATGAAACTAGAATCTACAATTACTCTAAAATACTTATTTAGTTTGACTGTACGATCCTGCATATTTGCTTCAACGAGTTGTTATCCTTATACAAGTAACTGTAAAAATTCATGATTTAGTGTCGTTTGCATCAGATCTTAATAATACAATTTACAATAAAAAAAATTTTTTCATATACCTTCAACGTAACATCGTACGGAGGGTTTGTTACCCTAGTTTGTGGTAAAACTTTTCCCTCGATGATACGTTTACCATCTACATCGATAATTTCTCTCACGTTGGAGACATGCCTGCTTTCGAATAGTTTTTTACCTAAAATTCAATTCAATAATAAGCGACAACACAATCATTTGGAAGGGTTGGATTTCAAATTTTTTTTGGTACATTACTTACCTTTTGATATCGATTTTGCACGAAAAAAATGTAAATAGATTTATTGAAAACCACATTGGATTATCGTCGAGGTCATAACGTTAATTATTTTCGATTAATAATGACCTCGAAGTGCGTATGAATCATATACTACTTGGGAAGACGCCAGTCAGCTGGTCATCTACGTATTGTCACCACTGTTCCGCGAGATGGCGCAACAGTATATAGTAGGCGCATCGCGATACGCACGGGGCCTATAGTAGTTATTGGACCAGAATTTCTTAATTCATCACGAATTACAGAAACCATATTTCGTAAAGACTAACTAGAGTCATCTCTTTTTTCGTTTAAGAACTAACTAGAATATCAATTAAACTATATTTTGCAATAGTTTAAAATATTTCCACACAGATGGCAGGCACAGCACCAAAAAGATTTCAAGGTTGTAGGGATGTATTAGGCAATATTCAAATATCGATTCTTATTAAATAATATCGATTAAAATATTAGTTATATAAACATATACTAATGTTCTTGACGAACATTTATGTATGTTTTAAGTTTGTAGAAATAAGTTTATTTACAACTGAAAATCGATCTCAAAAATATAATCATAGGTAGATGCGAAACAATAATTCAGATGTATTGCATATAGTATAATGTTATATGTTTATTAAAAGAAAGCTTATAACAGTTTTGCTTATTTAATGATTTGATAATAATTAAAGCAAAAAGAAATCGATTCAACAAAAATCAATATTCGTACGTCACTATTATTAAATAACAAGCTGGAGTGGAGAGTACTTGTTGTGGTCTGTTATGTGTTGAGTATTTATTTGTGAACATTTAAGCATTGAATTATATTTTTAAAATATGATAGCCTTCTGTGTGCAAAGGAAAAAATGATAACATTCGGCGCTGCGAATACTTCCACGGTTCAAGAAGAATCAGGTACTAAAATACTAAGCATTTGTTAACGGCGAAGTTGTGAATATTTTCAAAATATCCATTAAATATTTTTCGTAGGTGACGTGAGAAGCATTTGCGAGAGCATTTGTAGCGATGGATCAAACGCCACAGTTCAACCAGGGGTTAATCAAAGACCCCGTATGGACATCGCATGTGTTTTGGACGTGACCCAAACATTGAACATAGCTCACAGAAAAAGAGCACTGGAAGAAGTTCGCTTGGCTTCCGAACTCGTCAATGCAAACGTACACCACATTCCTGTATGTTATATTATTTTTTATCAGAAATACTATCTTTAACTAAAGAGGTTATTATTGGAATCACAACAAAATATATTCAACTGAATTGCATCAGAAATACCTTTACCTTTGTAGAAAATATAAATAAAGCAATATTGTTCTTTTATTAATTTCGTTGCGTTATATATAAGTTATATATTTAAGTGGAAATAGTGTTTGTTTTGTTTAAGAAAGTAAGAGCAATAAACATTTCAGTATTTTCCTTTTGTTACATGCAAGTAATTATTTTCTTTATATAAGTTTTCTTGTCTAAGTCTTGTATATGTAAATTTACTACAGTGATTAAGTAATAACTCTGATTGAGTTGCTAATAGCATATTTTGTTTTAATATTACTTACCATATAACTATGAATGTTACCAGAAAATAAATTCAATATTTTTGTTTCAGTTTGAGAAACTAGACTTCGGAGAGACAAGTGTGTTAGACACTTTTTATAATGCTGATGTGGCTCTGGTGGATCTTAGTGTACAATTACAACAGAGCTCGCTGTTATATCACCTTGGAGTAAGAGAAAGTTTTGATATGAAAGAAAATGTCCTCCTGTATAATGATGTTGATTCTGATGCTACATTGCGTCTAAAAGTAAGTACATTCTCGTTTAATGTTAAATTTATCATTATTTTTGTTTTCACCTATGATACGCTTCATGTGAAATGGTGCCTGTTCACTTTGTGCTTGAAATTATTTTTATGTATTTGTCTAAATTATATTCATGTACTATTTTGAATAGTTATATTAACTCCAATGCTAAATAGGATGCTAGCTTGATAAGTCATTCAGGACTTTTAAATTAATAAATCACAATTAGGTATTAAAAGTCAGTAATAGACAATATCCTGTATCTTTATGATTGCCTTGTTTGGTCTAGTGGCTACTTTTTAGGGTTGAATGTAGAGAAATTTTCAGTATCAATCCAAAGGGAATTGGTAGTGTTTACCAACGCCATGCCTAACAAAACACATAAAGGTTCTGTGCCTGAATACTTTCTGGCTATGTTGGACTTGCTGTATAAAATATTAATAATTTGTTTTGTTGTGCTTTGGTTTATAAAGTGAGCTAAGGTAATCACACCCACAAGGTACACACTATCTTAGATTTAATAGTTGGCAGTGCATTTCATGCTCACCATCAGATTGCACATATTCTCGTCTGCCCTTTTTCAATAAAGATAAAAAGGGCACATTTTAATACCTAGTGTTACTGTTTTATATACAAACATTAATGGCAAACATACTTTTACAAAAAGAGTCTTAACCATCTTAAACATGGTAAAAAAAGCAGATTTTAAACATTATATTCGTATAATGATTGCAAATTATAAGCCATTAAAAATCTACTTCACTAATACACTAAATTGCTTAGACAGGCTTACAAATCTTAACCTTTTTAAATAATTTTTTAATTGGCCGAGTTCGGTAAGTCTTCAACATATAAGGAAGGCAGCTACAACAATGTATATATTTAATTTACTATCACAAAATAACATAATTTTTTTTTTTAAATATTTGTTATATAAACTAATAAAATTGTCATAAACTATTTAACAATAAACCTCACACTAATGTCATGTCTTTTATAAACTATATCTGTGGTAATGCAGTGTCATATTGCAAAACAAAGAAGCAACATGCATGATAAACAACGTACATACGCAGCTACCAAAGCCTTGAATGATAATATCTCAATAGTTATTACTCTCAATTTCTCAATTGCTCTATGTTGACTATGTTACATATACCGAACCGCATCTCACATTGACTGAAGATATCCTAACTAAAATTATATAAAAACAAAAGTAAGTTTGTTTGTTAGACATTCATGCCTAAACTACTCAACCAATCAACATGTTATTTTCTCATACACACTGTTAAGGTACCTATCTCCCGCCCCTCCCCCTCCTACCCTTCCTTCACGAGCACGAAAACCGTGGGACGGAAACTAGTAATTTAATAGGTGAATATGTCAACAGTCTAATTACAATACAGTACAGCTATAAAATAATGGAATGCTATTAGTGTTTGTTTAGTAAGACTATAATTATGTAAGTGGTTCTAAATTCAAAATATGTTAATGATGGAAGGTAGTTAAATCTAAAATAAATGTTTGGAAATAGATGGTTAAACTTTGCATGCTGGGTATTCTATGTGTCATGTCAGAACCATGAGGTGTAACGACAAGCTATACTTGTAAATATTTCGATTGCTCTATCTAAACCTTTGACAAGTCACACTAAAGTTGAGTAAATCATCGTATAGAAATCGTAATCGAATTTAAAATCTGAAATCAATGATTGGGATCATTTTTCATTGGTGGATGGTATTATTACGATATCCTATAAAATCACTTAATAATAATAATGTATATATTGTAAGTATTATTCAAAACGCATAAAATGTTGTTGCACTGCTTTGTATTATAAATGTGAAAGTGCCTTGTTTGTTTAACCTGCTGCCTGAATCCTTGCCGAGCACCGTTAAAGACATAACAATAACTAAGGACAGTTTACATCACGATTGAATAATTAGATAGTAAATACTTCGGCTGATAAAAACGCTTGGGATTTCTGCGAAGAAAGTATTTGCTCGAAATTAGGATACCTATGACAATGTTACATTGGAACTGGTCCTGCACCTGATCTCCGTTCGAGTCGTATTGTCGGCCTCTGGAACACATACACTTATAATGCTAACGCAGAGGGTTACTCTTAAAGATCGGACCTCGGCGAAATTATTTTAGGAGAACATTATTACGTATTACTTGATTTTTATGCACTATAAAAGTATTGATAATTTTTAGTTATTAATGTTTTAAGTTCCTTTTTGGTTTTATAAATAACTTCAAATATTTTTATTGCACTAGTCTCAATATTTAATCCCAGTTAATGTATGAAGTCCATGTTCACCTGTCGCTTTATTGAATCATAGTCGTGTTATATCGTCTTTGAATTCCTATTGTTAGACCAAATTTTGCATGACAAGTCAAAAAATTTTAATTTATTTTTAAATAAATATAGAATATATATTATATTTAACTTATTTAAAGATCTCAGATGATTGCAGGATTGAAACGCATATCAAATCAATAGCATTGTTATTTCTACTATTAAATAAAACTGAGTTTTAGGTATGCTTAAATTTAAAATGTAATGATTTAGCATTATACATATTTTTTATTTTTTGTGTTAAACCAATTTTTAAATATTTAATTAGTACTAACTGACGCCTGCACCTTGCCTCGCTTAGACGTGGGTTTCTTATTTCGTAACTATCGAGGAACTATCAAAGAGAAAATATTAAACTATATTACGTATATATTAGAAGAATGTTATCGATTCGGTCTATTTTCTATTTTGTTTATGGCTCGCTCGATTGCTTAGATTGAGAAAAGAAATCGAGATTTTTTCTTGTTTTTCGACCACTTGTATTTTGGAGGTAATATTAGCGAGGTATTTTTTAAATTTGAAATTTTACTCACAGTCTTTTTCAATCGAAGAAGGTATAAAGATGAACAAATCTAATATTTACGTATTCCTTGCGATTTTTGAATATCTCTGCTATATCGTGCACTACAAACAGTTCTTGATTAATATGTATTAATAGTATAGTACACCACTGTTCCACTTAACTACTTATATCTACTTTATTTTACTTTCAAAGTTTGGCTTAAATAACTAATGAATTTGTCGATATGTTAAACGAGCATAGAATATTCGAGCTCTCGACTAATTATATCGCTTCAATTCCATGTCTAATGTTGTTATTTGTCTTAATTCCTCTTGTGATTGGAATAGGCTTTATATGCTTATATATATATTTTCTTCCCTTGGTCTCATCGTGTATAAACTTTCGATAACCCTTTGCTCACATATTTTCATTTAACGATTGTATGTTCAAGATATGTAGGTTTAATGACTGCTTGAAAACGACCCGATAGATTATTTTATTTTTTATTTTATTAAATAGTAAGCCAACTCAATGTACAATATTAATATAAAACTATCTTATAAAAATTGTTGCATTTGCTAGTACAATAATATAATCACAATTATAGGCAAACTCATCATGCACAATTCCAGTTGTCACTCCAAATTAACATTTTTTAATCTAAAATATAAAAACGGGCATGCATAAAAGTAAAATTATTCATATTAATGTATCTATAAAAAGAAATACATCGATTTAAAAAAAAGAAATAAATAAATAAATTTGAACTAGCGTATGCGGAAAAAAGAATCCAAACCGAAATATAAATTAGTCTGGTTTAAATTGTATTATATTTAAGCCCTGAAATGATTTCAAGTTTAGTAACAATATCATTGCTATTTAGGTATTTTTTTTTTCAAATGTTACTAATGACAATCGATCTTAGACTGAGTTCAATTTACAGAGATTTGTTCAAAATGACTAATTTTCAATCGGTTTAGTAGTATTTTTAGTTAAACAGTTATATAGCTGACATTATCGCTCATTTAGCATCGTTCGCCCACTTCCTGGTCATTTTTAATTCAATTTATTTATTATATATTTACGATTATAGTCGTCTATTGAACATACATCTTAACCGAGCTCGGAATATTACTTTTTGATCCTAAATATAAATGATGTATTCGTTTCAATTAAAACAAATTATTTGTCGGATGCAAAATTGGTTTTCATGAAGTAATATGACATAAACCTTTCGCGCATCGATTCTGTTTTCGATATCATCCATATGGGTGTTTTAACGTAACATTTATCTATTGCAGATATCTCTACCAAACTTCCTGTTCGTATCATACAAACTCACCGATGCGGGGACATGCGTCACGACAAATCCAGCTGCAGCGAAATTCAAAGGCGAAGAAGCGCCTGATCCTAAACAACACCTTACGCTAAGGCTCAAGAATATTCTTCAAGATGTTGAAGTTCAAACCAAGTAAGTTTAAACTTAGCACTTTTGTTTTATTATTGGGGATTTTCCAATTGTTATATCCAGTACAGATTGAGCCTAATCCGCCGCCAAGTTCAAATTTTTCATTTTTAATTTGTGTTCATATTTCAATTCGTACTTGGTGGTAGGGGAAAGTATCCAAAGAAGAAATTGTATATATCGGATGATATTATGTGTATTCGCCACCAGCACTGAAGATACACACACTCATATATATGGATATATATAATATATAACATACATAAACACAAAAATAATAATAAAATGGTTTCCGTGTTGTTTTTGTATTGTTATTTTGTTCTGTATATTTTCAAGTTACCGATCTCATATACAATTTTCGAAATAATGCAAACTCCTTGCTAATTATGATTTGCTTCGACAATAAATAAAACTAAATGGTTTTAATAATCTCACAATCTTCCTATTAAAAACTCTGCTGGGGAATTTTTATGTTCATCTCTTTATTAATTACTTTAGTAACATTAAAGTTAATTTGTCGAGATACGAAGCAATTTTTTTCACTAGTATTGCGTAGGTAATGTAGTTGTTTTTAGCGACTTATTAAAAGTGGGTATGCAAATTGATGATAAAGCGGAATTGAACATGACATTTTCTCATTTAATGTAATGTTTATTGCGTACATTTGAATAAATAAAAACGCCCACACCGAGATCATGTTGTCATTTGTCTTCGTAATTAAGTGAACTATTTCCTCTAATGACATTTGTAATATTATTTTTATAGTAAACTAAAACACTTCTTTAAATATGATTTAGAAAGTAGATTATGTGTTGCCAGAATTTGCCGATTTTTTATTTACTTAAAAAATGATATTCTATATTTAAAAACAAAATATATGTCGTTTTTAACTAACTGTACAATGTAAATATAACCATTTTCTTCTAAATAAATTTAAAGAGAATTTGATTTCAGATCGGTATGAAATTATTTTAAGAGTACGTACATGCGATGATAATACGAGATCCATATATCTTACACTTATAGTTTACACTTTCTTGTTCTGTTTATATAAGCCTAATTGCTTTAAGATTTAAAGCAATTAGACTGACAAACTAAACGAGTATTAAACCAATTATTAAAGAAGTTGAATTTCCCTAATGATGTTGTCCTAAGCAAGAGATTAGGAAAATAATAATAATAAAGACATGTGATTAATATATCGTGTCTATAGACTTGTTATGGGAAAACCTAATATATTTAAAAAAAGTATTATGTATGCTTAAAGGAAACATTTAAAATATATTAAAGACACGTAATTCAGGCATAATTGAAATACCAGGATGACATAAACTTATAGGATGTTCGTTTTATTTATTACAGGGCACATTTACAAGAGAAGTTCCTATCCGATTTACGGAAGGCTCGCGAAACCTACAGCGGTACGGAATTGGCGAACGTTCTGCACGCAATGCGGCGGAGACTCGACGATCCCGCTGTTTTATCCGGAGATACAATACTCAATCTGCTTATATCGTATAGAGAAATACAGGATTATGACGCCATAGTCCAAATCGTTGATGATCTGAAAACTATTATGAACCGAAAGAATTATGTCAATATGCCTATCATAAGGTTTATGTACGCTTTTGCTATGAATAGGTAAGTTTTGGAACAAACATCATATTTTATTTTCATATTAATTTCTATTAAATTTGAAGCCTGGTTTCTGGTGAAGTAGAATAGAAAACGTTTCTTTTATGCGCTTGAGGTGGGAATTTCGCCTACAAGAAATTTCCTCTCATAAAAATCTGTCAAATTTATTTTTGGAAAGTAATAAAACAGTGCACCGACACCAAATAAATAAAATACGTATTAGCGAATTATGATTCCCATTTGTTAAATTTCTTTTTTTTTCTTTTAGGAGAAATAAAGAAGGTGACCGAGAGAACGCCTTAAAAGTATGCGTGAAGGCCCTCGAAAAGAAAGAAAATCGATTTCCAGATATGTTGTGCCTCTGTGGCCGCATTTACAAGGATCAGTTTGTAGAATCTCAACACAGTGACTTGGAAAGTTTGACAAACGCAATTCACTGGTAAGTTTAAATTAATATATGAATCATAACCGTAGATTGCGGTTTCGAATCCAGGCAAACAACTACAAACTTTGATTTGCTTCATTTGTACAAATTCATCTCTTGCTTGTCGATGAAGGAAACAATTGTGATGAAACTTGCATGTATAGAGAATTGAGATATGGAATATGCTCCAAAATATCTCCTCCTCGTCCTTAGTCTAACAATAGAAAATATACAGGCTGTTTAATCTTTTTCCTTTTAGGTATAGACAAGGTTTCGAAGTTCAACCAAATGAATACGCGGGTATTAATTTGGCGACGTTACTAGTAATAGCTGGGAATGATTTCAAGAATTCTCAAGAATTACAGCATATTGGTACGTATTCTAAAAATTATATTTACTGTAAATAAAATATTACTCAGAATTCATTCAGGTCTTTTAGTAATTCAAATTCACAGATGGATAAGGAAAATCAACAAATAAATGATATTTCATTCAATGTGTCTGGTTGTAGCCTATTAAATTTGTTTTTTTTTTGTCGTTTCTTAATAATTGACCACTGCGGTAATATACTCGTGATAAAGTTATTATATACTTATTTATATCAATATTCCTGTTATTATATAAGTAGTAGTATTTTTCCGTATCTCTAAACCACATTTATCCATTCCATTGTATGTACCATTCATATTGTTTTTTTTTATTTAAAAATATAAAAAGTCGTTAGCTTCCTGGTTAAGGCTGCAAATCCAATCCAATCCAATTCTGGGTCGGACTGATAAAAGTGATTTGGTTTTTTTTTGGAACGAATTATTTTAAGCCGCTTACAGTATAGTGAACTGAAATAAATTCTCCCGAAAGAAAAAAGCGTTATGATCCAAGTTATCTTTCCCTCTCGTTCTCTTTGTCTATTTCGTTTTAATTCACAAGGATTTTTTTTTCAATTTTCTTATTGTTTTTTTAATTATTATCAAACATTGATAATTTATAACATATAAAGCCACTCTATTGCAACTAAGTGTTTTATTAAGGAAATAACAGTAGCAGTCTTTAATTGAAAGTTGTATTCAAAAGTTTTATTAAACATTTAAAAATAAAATGTTGCATAATACAATAACTTAAAAAAAATCACGATCTATTTAAATTAATTAATTTGATTACTATAAACAATAATTTTTCTCTTAATTTTTTTCTGTGCACTTATTTTTTTAATTTTTTTGTTCTAATGACCTATTATATTTAACATTTTAGGAATGGTGCTCAATCACTTGATCGGCAAAAAGGGTAGCCTGTCTTCCCTGAAAGATTATTGGGATGTAGCAACATTTTTTGAAATATCAGTGCTCGCTCAAGATTACGTGAAAGCAATTCAAGCGGCCGAATGTATGTTTAAGTTGAAACCACCTAATTGGTACCTGAAGTCTACTATAGGAAATATAGAACTAATTGACAGGTCAGTTTCTTCTTAATATACGTTGTCAGTTGTAGACATTTGTCTTTGTTTTATCTTTACTCATTCATCAGAACATCGACGGTGAGAATGAGTATTTAATTTTATGTTTTGCTTTAAAACATATTAATTATTGTTGAAAATGAAATGAAAAAAACGAATTGATTCAATGAAAAAAAAAAAAATATATAATGTTGTTTTGTCGTAGGTTTTAGATATAAAGAGTATAAGATTACGCCCTTACTAAAAAAAATTCTACTTAATTCCAGATTTCGAAAGAAGAGCGAAGAAACTTCGCCGGAACAGCAAGTGTTCTCTTTCTGGATGGAATTTTTTGTCGAGGCAACTAAAAGCACCTGTGAAAATATTATACGTTTTCCTGTAAGTATTTTTTTTTGTTTCAAAACATTCGAGTATATTGTTTAGACCCTATTACAATGTTTCACTTTTTTATTGTTATTATTATACATTTTTCTTCTATAATATATCCATTACTTGGAATCTTAACACGCAATTATAGTACGATACAACTTAGATGTAGCAACCATTCCTTACATCACCAATGGGTGATGTAAGGAATGGTTAAAATTTCTTACGGCACCAAAGTGGCAGTGGTGACCATCAGTGGTGGCCCATATGACCGATTGAAAACCAATATTAAAAAAAAACTGTTACATGATGCTTAAGAAATATTTTTGATATTTAACTTGTAATAATTCAAGAAACAAATTCAACCTTACAACTAAACGGAATAGCAACATAAAAAGTATTGCAATTTAAAATTAAAAACGTAACTATGTATAAATATGTATTATATGTATTTTCAGGTGGTCATCTTAGAAACTACAAAAATTTACATGCCGTCGTATGTTAATGTGAATATGGGGGCTGAACAAAAATCTGTCGAGATATTTAATCTATGCCTGGATTCGATGCGAGGTGACTGCAGACAAGTGCATCGGTGGCTGTTCACATCTGACATGATAAGATCATATAGGTAAAGTAAAGCCTTCAAGTGGACAAATAATTTCGTCCTATGACTGTCCAACATTAAAAAAAAAAACAAATTACACCATGTCACGTATCATATAAAAGGATTAATAATTACCTACTTAACTCGTTTTTTATTTTTTAATTAATAATAAATATGTGATTTTCCTTGAAAACGGATTTGTACAGAACCTTCTTCTCCCGGTTCCAATTCGTATTGGTTTGGTAATATATGTATACAATTTATTTCGAACAGCTTATACAAACGAGACGAGAGGTGTCTATTCTTGTACGTCAGCGAGAACTCGGATGATTTTCAAATATTCCTGCCTTCACAAGCTTTTCGTCAACACCTTCACGACCTCCTCGGAGAACTAACTGCCGATCACGAGAAAGTCGCTGATTTAGATACAAGTGTGATGCAAGATCAGTTAAAGGTGTGTATTTTTGTGACTAAATTTGTTATGGAAATAAATAATAATTGTAAAATTCGCAAAAAATATATCTACACAGACGGTAGCAACTTGACTCTTGTTATTGTTTCCTTATATTAAGATTAAACTTTTATTTCGTATTTCTTTTATGCATTCAACATCGACTATTAAGTCTGTATATCAGCTTAACGGTTTCCTTGTATCATTTTCGATTATTAGCTCAAGAGTCTGTTACGATTAGCAATTTGCTCTTGAATAAAAGTATATCCATTTTAGTTGTTATAAAGATGCTCACAAGCTTAATTACATTTTTAATAAGTCTTAAACATAATTTTTTTAACAATTTCAGTTTGAATATGAATTGGATGACTGTAATAAACGAGTGGTGCTCGGTAAAGGAACGTACGGAGTCGTGTATGCAGCTAGAGATCTTAACACACAAGTCCGAATTGCAGTCAAAGAGATACCTGAGAAAAATTTAGGAGATGTCCAGCCGCTGCATGAAGAGATATTATTACATTCACAGCTACGGCACAGAAATATTGTACAGGTATGTCATAGTGACTCACATGTAATGTCCATATAATTTCTGTTTTCAGATGCCTCATTGCTTTAATGGCAGGCAGTAGTGAAACTGCGGAACTAGACGCTCCAAGCTCAATTCCTACCAATGAAATTCGCTTTGCGCTTTGTTTGAATTGCCAATGTCTAAACATTGCCAGTGTATATACTTCTGTGGCCAGAGAGCTACCAAACCCATTGTTCCTAAAAACAGATAAGTTTTTATAAATTTCAGTACCTCGGGTCAATCTCAGAAAACAACTACTTCAAGATATTCATGGAGCAAGTCCCGGGAGGGTCGCTATCCGCACTACTCAGGTCCAAGTGGGGACCTCTTAAAGAAAATGAAGCTACAATCGCTTACTACACAAAACAAATATTGGAAGGTGAATGCTCTTATATTATAAAACCGTTTGCATGTTTAACCGCGCTAAGTTAAAACACATCAGATAGATTCACTCAGTAAGGCGCGTCCCTCCATTTGTATTTTTTGCTGTCTTTACTCTTAGAGGTCTCACGCAGCTAAGACATTTTGTAGGCACGAGCGTCATTCACTCACACGAGTTTTAATATCACTTTGGATTAATTTAAAAATTGATTATATATTTGTAATATTGTCATCAATTGCTGAGTGATTTTTGTAGATAATTTTGTCATGTTTTTCTATCATGTTAGAGTAAAAATATAGAATTAGATTACACTATGCTATAATATAGAATATATTTTTAAACAAATGGTAGTACTAACATAATCGGTATGATTACTATAGGAAGAAAAACATTGCTAATATTTATTACTATCATAATAGTAAAATGACCGATTGTTCTACCTTGTTCTACAGGTTTAAAATATCTACACGATCAGAAAATCGTACATCGTGATATAAAAGGCGACAATGTGCTAGTGAACACATATAGTGGAGTCGTAAAAATATCTGACTTCGGTACATCCAAGCGACTCGCGGGTCTGTGTCCTTCGACTGAAACTTTCGCAGGCACTCTGCAGTACATGGCTCCCGAGGTCATAGACAAGGGGCAGAGAGGCTACGGCGCTCCGGTAACATATTTATTATTATTATTTTGTCTGGACGGTGTTTGACCTTTAATATGACGGATGAAATTAGTTTTACCAAGATAAAAATATTCATGTGTAGCCTTTTCGAATGGCAGTAAAAATCTATGGTAATCATTATATATTCGTTAAAAAATTTCGTCGTGACAGTATGGCAGGAAAGTTATTACGGTAGTTTGGAGTTAAGTTAAAGTTAAAAATTGCTATTATTCTTGAAAATATTTGCATTATTTATATATAAGTGTATTTTTTTATTTACTCTAGGCTGATATTTGGTCTCTTGGATGCACGGTCGTAGAAATGGCAACAGGGAATCCACCTTTCATGGAATTGGGGTCGCCCCAAGCAGCTCTATTTAAGGTATAATATATTCATTGCATAATAGGTCAATGGAAACAGCCTTATCTTTATGTACTATATGTTATTTTTTTTATATATTCTATAGAAAAAATAATAGGTATAAAACCCTATAATTTTTTCACACAATAATATTTTCCATAATCACTCATAATCAAAATGAATGATTATGAAAAAAGAATTAAGATTATAAATAAATGAAATAAAGTCTATATGAGAAGAGAGGCAAACTTCTTAGCATTCCATGGATTCATCAAGTGGCAGAGAAAGAAACCGAGTCGTTCTCCGGACTCGCGAGCTTAATGTAGGTTAAAGAGCGCCTCTTTTGAATCAACGATCATCTTCTCTTGTGGGCAACACGGGAAGGTGAGCGTTGATTCCTTGCCTAGCCAAATTTGGTAGGAACTTGGTAGCGCAACTTTACATACTCGGTCTCGAATAGAACTCACTACAATTCCCGACCGGTTAAAGTTTTAGTCGGTTTTAGAGAGATTTACCTGGTATACCTCTCGCTCCTACTTCCACCGCCTATAAATTTATCACGTATACAATTACGATTAGGCGCCTGTATTATAAGCCAGGATTGTTCCTTTTTAACAATTTATTTTATTTTCATATTCAAGGTGGGATATTATAAAATGCATCCAGAAATACCAAGCGAGTTATCGCAGAAAGCAAAGAATTTTATATTACGCTGCTTCATACCTGATCCTGAAAAACGAGCCACGGCTGCTGAATTACTTGAAGATCCGTTCTTATGCGAGTTAGTATTAAAAAAAAAAAAATATGGTATCAATTTTTTCAAAAGTAGTCTCGTTAAGATTTTTTTTTGCGGACCTACCTGTATTTTAAGTTGGATAATAATGTTAACATAAAAATTGTTATGCTTGAGTCTCACACCTCCATCAATGCTTTTGATTATCGTATTCCACACATCGACATAATTCCACTTATCACATAATTTAACTAATATATTTGTAAACGCAGAAAGAAAAAGTCCAGTAGCCGTTTAGGAAATAGTATAGACTACAGCCGCAGTATCTCAGTGCCTGCTGATAAAGTTCGGCCAACGGTCGCCCAAAAGAAGATCTCTGAACCTAGTCTCCCTGGAAACCTGCCCAGCTCGCCAGAAATTGAGTAAGATATATAACATAAGTAAAAAAGTGAATTTTTTATCACTAGATTTGCTTCCACACCTGGAATTGAGAGATTTTAAAGGCATGGATTTATATTTAATATTGAAAATCACTTTAGTTCTTCGAAATAATCACCTGTTTATTGGAATGATTTAATTACTATGTTGTTAAATTGTTTGTTTAGATTTATCTGTTAATGAATAGATATATTTAATTGTGTTTTGTTTTTAATTTATATCATGCATAAGTGGGCAAAGGGACTATATATATTCATAGTTCACGCAAATATGCCATTTGTAAAATAGTTATCGTATCATTTTATACTAATATTGCAAGTTATCATTGCTATTTATTACTCAATCATCGTTTTAGAACGAATAAGTGATGATGTCTTTTTAATATTTGTTTTAACCATAATGGATGTAACGGTGTGTGCACTCGATGTTGAGTGTCTCGTAATCGTATTCGGGACGTGTTTACACGGGGAGTGATAGTGATAATATGGTTATCGCAAACTCTCTACACATATTAAACAGTAACAATTAATGAATTTACATTAATACAATTTCTGATCTATACTTTTAGATAACATTTAATCATTAATTATGTCGTTTGATTACATTCGAATTATTAAAATTAAATAACATATTTTAAAAACATTCACACAGTTCAAAAACAATGTGACATTCGACATAAAAATTTCAATGAGTTTATCAAAATGAATTAAAACGAAACCAGATCATAACGCTTTACATTTTCATACATGACAAATCTAAACAAAGTTTGGTGTGTGCCTAAGCATCTATTTGTTTCCGTGCAAGGGTTAAAACGGTCCGGTCTAATCCAACAATCACTAGGACTGCCTCGTCGATGCTATCGCCGATACTGATATATCCGCCGGACTTGTTGAACAGCAGGTAATCTATAACGAACATTAGTAATTATACGTTAGCTCCTGTATCTATTAAAGTTTTAAATTATGCGGGAGTTTCGAATATTTTGTAGTCGAAAATAAATATTGTCTTAAAATTGTAAATTACATTACAAAGCTGAGAATTTTTGATTATATCTTTTTATTTATTTATATACGAATTCGTAAAAAAAATTAAGGTAAGATTATAATGCTATTAAGTTTTGAGAATATTATAGCACAAATTAAACATTCCTTGCACATATTGTATGGTCCACATTTCATTAACATTATTTTTTCATATCACTCGTCATGTATTGTGATGCGTTAACACCGTATTTTGACTTGAAAATATTTTAACACTAGTCACGTCGATTCACTTCAACCATATTTATCGATTTTCTTACGCAACATTACGAACTAGCTTTATTACTAATATCATAATAACCTTTTGATTCGGATAGACGATTCGAATTGTAAATAAAAGCATAACAAAAAATAATTTATATTAAAACAGTAGAATACGATTTCATACTTATCTTCTAATTACCATTCACCGTTCAAATCGAAAATCGAATACTGATAAACGGTTAAAATTATTTTGAACTAGTCTATGTACATTTAATATTATGTATACGGCTTAAGTTTAAGAATATTTTGTCATTGTAAATCAAGCCTCTATCGCCGCTGTCCAGGTTCATTAACACTATTTACCGCTAGATGGCAGTATCGTATTGACATAAAACTTTTTTAAAAGGTAATACAATCTCAGGATTTCCTTCTCTCTCGACGCTTGTGCCTGATTTTGTAGAAAATAAGACATTAGAAAAGTTTTTGATCAAAATAATTGTATTCGATTATCGATTGCTCATACATTATTAAATTTGTTACTAATCTGCACTTTTTATATTAAAATGGAAAATAAATAAAACTTAGAATTTTTTTATTGTTTGTAAAACTGTAGTCTGGAAAGGGAAGGTATTTTGATATGCCTTTATTTACACTTTGTATAACGTTTCTAGAATTAAGCTAAACTATAATGATTTCATATAACATTACTTAATCTGTTACTAACGCTACAGTAAGATTATACTAATACACAATTATAAAAATCATTGGTAATTATTATATATTTAATAAATATTAATATATTTGTATTATGATTATTGTATATATACATATATAAATGGTGGGATGATATGTTTTAGCACAATGCCAAATACGCCGTCGACTGATGAAATGGATAATAATGATACAATATTGAATAGAAGAAGTTCCTCGGGAGGTCTGCTTTCACCGGAGGTAATATCATATATAAAATTCTCAATCATTGGTTTGAACGAATATTGCGATTTCAAATCCTAGCAAGCATTTGTTACGGGTTTGCCGCAAGCGTTTATATTTTTAACACCAGCTCGCAGGTGAAGTAAAACAAATTCAGGAAGCTTTAATCCAGCAGTTTGACGTATATGCGTTAGTGCACACAGTTTATTTTTATTTCATTATTATAAAAGACAAAGTAATATAATACAATTTTAATTCAATAATATCAAATTATTTACATTTTTATTACAATAACAATTCACTTGACACAATAAATAGAAGATGATATTAAAATAATAATTACATATTTGTTTTTTGAATAGGTCGATATGACAAACGTTCCTCGGTCGTCTATAGATATAGAACACGATGGATTTTACTTGCTGAAGAAAGATTCACAACGCCGTCTCACACTTTCGCGAGTGTTAGAGCAAGACAGTGAGAAGATCTGCTCTAAATGGATGCTAAGTATACAGCAGGACTTCGGCAATACGGTTTTAACATTGGTGAGAATTAACATTTTATATAAAATAATACTCATTAAAAGGAATAAAGTGATAAATGGGCATTTTTTTAAATATGATACATATGATTACTTTAAAGTCTGTCTGACATCTCTCCTTGCAACGGTGATATGCAAACAATAGTAACATCGACATTAAATATTTCTCCGTTGCTTAATAATTATTTGCAAAAATAACATTATACATATATAACTGTCCAGAACTCCAACAACATTGAAACAACAGCTGTAACAAATTTGTCTCACTTGACATTTTACTTCCAAAATAATACCTTAGTCATATAAATTTAAAACCAGAAAGATGACAAAATATATTTATCTTTCAGAATCACTTGGAAACATTGCGTTGCGCGCTCAAAGATTACATCATGGATCAAAACAGAAGTGTCATAGAACGTGCAATAATAGCGCTGAAGGAAGAGCTGGACTTCGACGCGAACGCGATAAATGAATTGCATTCAGCCATATACATGTTCCAAGAGGCAGTGAATGTCGTGCTGAGGATGCATAGCATCAAGCCGCACTGGATGTTCGCGCTAGATAACTTAGTGCGGAACGCTGTACAAGCTGCGATAACAGTTTTGTCACCCGGTAAGAAAGTTTTGTATCTTTAATTGGCATATTTCGTTACATGTATTTATAATTTAGAGATATATATAAAAAAAGCCGAGAGTTTTTTTATATATTTGTGGTATATTATTTTCAATTTTTAAGAATTTATGTTTGTACTTTTTAGTGATTTTTAAACTATTACGTTTTTTTCTCTTCTTAATTCTAATGATAAATTTTCTTGGAAGAGATTGCTTAAATCAATAAGGCCTGACATTCTGATTTCAGTAAGTTATGTATTTATTTATCTTTTATTTTAATAAAATTCACACTGACAAAGTAGACAATAAAAGGTTATCGTTTAAAAGATATTATATCCCACCCCGAAATGCTGCCACGAGCAACGTGAATGTTTACGTGTTCAGTAATAAGGTGTACGTCCCCAGAGCTGGGCGCCAACCTGGCGGGGCAGGAGGCGGAGCGCCGCGCGGCCGACGCGTCCCCGTCCGCGCTGTCCACCGCCACCTCCACGCGCGACCCGCTCGCCCTCTCGCTGCACCAGCTGCGGCAGGACAACCACAAGTCAGTACCGTCGCTCCGTCCGACCTTATGCCCTGACCCGACTGACTGAGGAATATGTATACCGACCATATTCTGAACCGATGCAAAGATTCATTTTAAGTATAACTATTTCTATGACCTTTATTTAAACATATAATCAATATTGATTACTTATAATGAAAGAAATCACACTTAATTGTTTATAATGAAAGAATTTTTCTAATAATTAATTAATGTTTAAAAAATTTCAGACTTCAACAGGAACTCATTGATAGCTACCAGCAGTACCAGGGATTGCTCCGTTTGATGTTGGAAGAACAGAAATCACAAACTCAAATTTTAAGAGAAATTGTCGATAAAAAGCCAAGGTTAGAAAATATTATCATAGTATTTTATATTTATATAACGGATCTGGAATAAGACAACCATAATTTTAACTGGAATAGAGAAAGGTCAGACTTACGTAATTTTTAGTAAAGTTATTTTTTTAATTTCAATATTTAATAAAAACATGTACATGCTTTATATTAAATTAGGCTACCAGCTGCTTTTTATATAAACTTCACACAATGTTGTTGAAAACCAACATTCTTTATTGCCATACGTAGAGAAAGCTCTGGAATCTTGGAATACATCAAAATACCATCAGATGTCCCACTCCTTGGTAGCACACTTCAGCAGAAAAAATATATAAAATGTGTAATATAATTAAACCTTTGTTTGTATGCATCTTATGCTGTTCGCTCGGTAGTACATTTTTATATCGCTACAAGAAAAAAGATTTGGCAGCCCTGTTTCTGGATACTTATGTGGTGAATGCTAATGATAATGGATGGGTCCGAGTACCGCTTCCTTTCTACCAGTGCACAGTATTTTCCCTCCTCCAGCAGGAACGAAGCGGCCCCCCCGGACCCGGAGGACTGCGACCCAGAGGCGCTGCAGGAGTTCCGCGAGTGGGCGTCGGCGCGCGACGTGCCGCCGGCCGCCGCCGCGTCGCTGGCCGCGCGCCACTTCCGCCTCGCCGACGTGCTCGCGCACGCGCAGCGCGACGACATCGCGCGCCTCAACCTGCTGTCAGTACCCGCCCACGCTCATACGCGCCCTCATGCTCGTAGATCTCGACCAATAGTTTAAAAGCACCTGATAGTTCATTCATTTGTTATACTTTACAACGTCAATGAATCATTCTTATCTAAGATCTAAATTGAATTGGTTTCTTCAAACCGGCACACAGTAATACAAATTGTTTCGATATTGTACTTGCTCGTATTCTTTGCATATTCTGACTAAATATTATTTGGTACTTTGATTTAATATGTATGCACATATTATTTTATTTGTGTGTCTATCGATATTTTTATTTATTTATTGGAAAAGTTACACCATCAACTTATCACTAAGCCCTTAAAATTAATATCTGACTTGGGTAACATACAAAGTGATACGTCTTTAAAGGTGTAAACAACATTGACCTTAAAATTGAAACTTAAAATTGATATATCTGAGTAAGAAGATGAAGTAAACCGAAATTTTAATGACTCCCAAAAGCTTCAAACAAAGAAAGAAAGAAAGTGCATTTATACTTTAAGAATTGCAAACAACATTATCTCAGTATTATTATATCGTGAGCAGCTCCCTTTTTTCTTTTTTACAATTCTATTTTGTTTTCAGGGGTGGTGAAGAACTTCGTCTTTGGCGGGCGATAGTCGAACATCGCCTTCAAGCTAACAGTTCGAATCGTTTACGACGAACAAGTAGCACTGAAACCGATATGGACACAAATTCAATCGTGGTAGTCGAATGTCAAAAATGCAAGACCTCTCGAACAATTTCAAACAATTCATCGTGTTCAAACAACCCTACAATCGTTATACGAGACCAGCAGGTGAACGGAGACGACAGTGTAGCCGAGTATTACACTGAGAACGGGGTTGTCAACCTTTGACTATTGCGTGGGTGGTGCACTCTACAGTGACCTCAAGGTTGCTAACCACTGGAAACGACGTGGCTTTAAGTTAGGCGGTTATTCCACTGACTAACCGGATCTTCCCTTTAATGTCTTCTAATGAGATTAACTTAAAAATAAATATGATATTTTATGCTATTATACTATTATTATTTATGTTATTAAACTATTTATTTACAAAATAGAAAAAGTTCATCACAAATATCTATTATTAATTTATAAAAAAATATGTACTTACGAACTAAATGGAGAACCTATAAGGTCATAAAAGTCAGTGGAAAATAAAAATCTATGGTTCTTGAATATTCTAAAAAGTTTGCAATATGTAACAATAAACAATAATATTAAAAAGCAATATTTTCGTGTTATTAATATATTCATAAAATGTTTTTTTTTAATTTAGAAGCATTAGCGTTTGTTGTAATAAATACATTAAATTTAATGCTTAGCAGCTAAATACTATTCATTCATAAATAAGATATAAAAAATGTTTGTTGATATTTAAAACATTTTAAATAAACATCTAAAAGTCATCACTAAAATAATCATTAAACGCTTCGCTAGTTGTTTTCAATAAATTACAGAATCACTTTAAAAATATATTAGAAATTAGTTAAGATGCAATGGTTCACAAGTGTCTTTAAATGATTTGATTGATAAACGAATAAAATTATTGATAAATAATACAGAAAACTTCTAACGAATGTAAATTGATATATAATTAGCGTCAAATTAATATATACCGTACGGTAAAGTATTGCTTTCAAACGTGATTATTGAATGAAATGTTGGCCAACTCTGCACAGATAAATATTTTTAATCAGATACATAAAACTGTAACTGCTCCGTTTATAAATTTACCAATAGGCGTTATAGTTTTTCTTTTTTTTCCATTGAAATAATCGTCCCGTTATACGTAAGCCGTGTATCCTAAACTATGAATCGCTTTTCATAAATAACCGCTTAAAGCCTTGAGTGTATCACCCTTAATATTGTAAATAAAATAAATACGATATCTATTTACAATACTAGTCTTTTGTAAATATTTTCTTATATATGTACGTCATAATAAGCAAATGCTTTTTTTATTGCTAGGCGCACAAAATGGTGCTAAATCATGTGATTCATAGCGACGTGCCTTTGATGAATACGCTTTACATTTGAACATTAATATTATACACTAATTATGTAAGTAAGGTTAGGAGGACGATCCTTGTATAGATTTTGTGCATAATTTTAAGATGGATGTTAAAGTACGACAAATCTGAAAGAAAAACATCCAATTTTGGAAAGAAAATATTAAAATATGTAATACCTATTATTAACAATTAATACTAATCGAATATCTGCTATTTCACTCTGGCATATGGTATTGCTTATTAGCGCTTTCGTTTCTATATCTATTCGACTAGCATCCGACGCCTTTAAGTGTCCACACAAACGACTATTGTCCTATTTAAGAGAGAGTTCTCCTTTCCTCCACATATAATACTTTTAATGTAAACGAGACAGGTGCATACGAATGGTACTGTTCGAATTTATAATTACCGCTTAAACCATTATTCGGACTTTCTAATTAAAGATCTTTTGAAGATCAGCACTATAAAAACTAAATATTACTTATGTAATTTTTGTATTCAGATGAAACTTAATTTGTTTTTATTGTTGAGTCTGTTCTTAACACCTTCAATAAATTACATTATTTATCAAATAAATAAAGTAATAAAAATCGAACATATATATAAAGTTTAATTCAATTTTATTCTACTCATCTTTAATTTTAGTTAAATTAATTATTTTCTTACATGCATACGTTTTCGGTAAACCACATATACCTATAAAGATTAATATCGTTCTGTGGCTGTGTGTGTACTAGTGTCCATACGTCAAAGTGCAGATATATCTATTTATTTATGCACTTGTCTCAAGAACACATATTATATACGCGTTAAAACTTAATATAAACTAACTTTAAGTAATTTGTTATAATATTCATATTATTATTAATTAATATTCTCGGTTTAGAACTAAACAATAATAATATTTTTTTTAGTGTTGTGCCATAAATACATTGTTCTAATAATAACATAGTTATTTCATTTAATTTTTTATTTGCTAAATATTATAATTATGTTAATTAATATGTTTAGTGTTTAGTAAAAGTAGAATATTTCGTTTTTGAAAATGTATTTTGTCTAAATTCATATTTTATATGTCATTTGTTTAAATTTCGAATAATCGATGAGATCGTTTTCCCAATGTTTACTCGCTTATATCACATATTATTTTAAAGTGGATTTTTAAGTGCAATTTTTTTTTATAAATCATATGAAAAAAATATATCAGGCAGCTAAACGTGTGAGTCTTTCTAGTGTCTTAGAAAATGAAAATAAAATAATACTACTAAAGAATATCTCATATAAATTAATAAAACAACAGAGGCTTTGAAAACATAAAACAGGCTTTTTATATACTGTACTAAACGTAACAGCCATTTGTTAACTAATAAGTTTAAAGTTATTTTCTATATAATTATTTAATGCTATTAGAATATTGAAATGAACATAATATCTGTTTACTTTAATTAACAAAGTTATTAAATGTTGAATAAATAAAAATCGTCTAAATTATGTACTAAGTCAGAGTTTTTAACGTCACATATATTTTGATATGTATCATTATATTGTTATAGATTGTATAGAAACAGTATAAGTTGCATGACCACTTGTTTAGTAAGAAATATGCATAGCATAGCGTAGGTAAGCACTAATCTAACAATACTCAATAATACTGTTGTGAAGTACAAAATATATAATATTATAAAAGACAGTATCTTTTATTACCTCACCTATTTAAATATAATTGTTAAAACCCGACAGACGTCTCCCTTTGTGTGACATAGTACCGAGTTAGAAAAAAGTTAATAGTTTATGAAAAATCTTCATGAAAAATACATAATTGTTAACTTTTGAAGTTTATTATTCACAGTTATTTCAACTTTCAGTATTTTCGTTCATACATATTCATGTTATAGATATTTATTTATTTGATAGTTTCATGTTGATGCCAAACCTGATCAATTCCAGGCATTCTTACCGGCAAGCCAACGGTCACGATAGAGTAAACAGTGCCTAATTACAAACTCAATGCTGCCACAGAGAATTTAACGACAGCAAACCGAAAATCAGTCTTATAATCTAGCCAGTGCTATAATTTTAAGATGGGTATTTGTTTTCATGACTGGTAAATAGTGGCCCATTACTGAGTGTAAGTCTTCACGGCTGCTCGTAAACGTTGTCACCGAAAGAAATTTTAACTATACCAGACATTACCAATGTTCCACCGACTTATACATAGTTAACCCAGTAATGATTATTAAAATATATATGTTTTTTCTTTCTTTGTCAGTCACGTGAAAACCACGGAACGTATCGGACTAACCGATCAACGCGCAATCGTTAAATATTATTCTATTATTTTTGTTAAATTCCGTTGATACTTCCCTCTTTTTATTTAAAACAGCACTTCGCACCGGTTCGAAATGTTTTTCAACAATCAAAAAAAAAAGTACATGAAATAATTATATGTATGTATTCTAGTGAACAAAACATCTGTAGTTGTGGTAGCTTGTTAAAACTTTTACGGAATCACTAAGGCACAAAATAAAAACTACCTTTATTCATACGCGTACTGCATTCCTATTCAAGTTCTTTATTCTCATATGTAAGTATAATAATAGCATACATACACGTATACCAACGTATGAATATCTAAAATAAATCCAGACTACACACGCTTATACAAGTATAACACGGGTAACAAGTAATTTGAATACGCTCTTATTAGCGAGACGTGTAGGAACCGATATTGTTACAATTTAAGTTCCCAGCTCCCTCGGGCTTCGGGCACGCGAGACGTAAGACATTAATTCACCCAGTGTTTGCGGGCAACTTATTTACATATACCGCGAAACGTATTAACTTAACGTTACGTGCCCGTAATTAATTTTCTATTAGTTCGCTTAAATACACCTAATTTTCTTCATAAATTTTGATTATTTTTATTTACTTTGATGTAATATACCTAAAGGTTTAAGACATGGAGTAGGTACTATTATAGGTATGACTAATACTCGAAGTCAATATTGTCATGACGTGCGGTTAAGACTAATACCCCAACTAATGTTTACTGACAAAGCTATTTAGCGAAACTGTGATTTTGTGGTATACCAAGGGATGTAATTAATGCATTACTAACATACATTTTAACATAAGACTTTATGACAACAGACGACAAAATATCAATAATAACATTCCGGAATTCTAGACAATTATAATTGTTATAACTTATAATTCATAATGTTTCATTTAATTTTTAGAAACGTATAATTATTTTATATATTCATTTTCTAATTTGTAGCATTACTGTATATATCTTTGGTATTCGCATGCATATTATATAATTATATTTTATTATAGATTTTTAATACAGAATTGACTATTCTGTATTAAAAAAATCGGTAAAATTGTAACTATTTTATTATTTTCGAATAAGAATCTGTACCGATGTCTTACATAATTTAATTTCTGAATAAGAATTAATACCATATTAGTAAAAAAGTAGTAAAATTGTCTATGTATAAGTTTCAAATTGTCTTTGATTAGAATATATATTTGATAGTTCGCCAGAAGGCTATGTTTGAATAGATTCTGTAGTAATAATCAGTATATAGAATAAATAAACATGACTAAGAACTCAATTACCGATACCGATATCGTTTTATCACAGCATAGATAATTAATTAGATGCCTAGGTAATTAGTAAGAAGCACATAAAAAAACTTTTTATTAGACGTCAGTTTATAAAAGTGAAAGTTTGCTGAAACAGGGGTGGATGTCTACTCAATTACTGAAGCGTCTTAATTATATTAGATATGCTCGAGACTTCGGATTTGAATTTCAATCGAGAAGCCCAAGCCCGTGTCAGACAGACGAAAGAATTGTTAATTTTATTAGATTTGCCCGAAGGCTTTTTGATGTAAATCGAGCTCTGATCTCATTATACAGAATTTTGTAGGCGATCCTATTAGGTTGCTACAATTACCCATAACTTTCGATACTTCAAGACGTTCAAGGCGGGTTTAGGATTGTTTATTCCTTCGTTTAAAAGTTCGAATAACTTGGAAAGTATTCATAATAGAGAACCTCTCAGAACTTTAATAACTACATCAGTGCGAGGTATTTCTTACAAGTTTAATAGTCGTAAATTGTCTGGATACACAGCGATTGTTAGTTTGTATCTTTCCAATTAGCGAAACAACGGGTAAATTAAATAAGTTTCGTTTAATAAGAAACAACGATAATACGTCCATTACTTCGTAGTAGTAATCGTTGCTTTGTCAAGACAAAAACCGAACAATTGGCCATTAATTTGATAATTTGACAAATTGATGCGGGCTGAAATACAACGACATCAATTTGCACATACAATTTATATAAGTTGATTGTCCAATAAGTTAGATCGGCCCCTTAGTAACCATTGTTTGGTATTAGCAACTCCTTTTATGAGTAGGTATGTGCAAGCGTCGGCGTCGGAGACTGCTGGCATTGAACCAAAACGTTGTAACTTGCATAATGTGGATTTATATCAGGCGCGAGTTCGCTAAAGCGGAACCCTGGCGTCTGAGCCCTGCCCTAAGCAATTTGCACAA
Organism: Vanessa tameamea; assembly: GCF_037043105.1. Taxonomy (NCBI): domain Eukaryota; kingdom Metazoa; phylum Arthropoda; class Insecta; order Lepidoptera; family Nymphalidae; genus Vanessa; species Vanessa tameamea. Next base: position 4,012,376 of record NC_087318.1, on the reverse strand, counting down.
GTGATGCTCAAACGATCCCACCTCAAACGTTCTCTTGGCCTTAGATTATGTTATAATAAGCTTTGTAGCATAAGCAGCAGTTTTCATATCCAAGCATTATGCTTTGGCAAAGTTGGAAAATATTTTTTGCAAGGGCAATATATTGCTAATACAAAAATTTGTTGTTCGTGTTTCATTTTATTTCTAAGCAGTATCACATTATATCTACATAATTATATACCAAAGAAATGGTGTCGTACGATCACATACTAGGTGCTTCGGGCAAAGATGAATTCCCATAATTTAAGTAACACCCGATATAAATTGTCTCAAATAATAATATCTTGGGATAATGATGTCAAGAAGTTTCAAGGTTGTTTCACACATTTATCAATAATTTATATGAAAGTGTTGTGATTTTACAGATACATACTCATTAAAGTATCTGTCACTGATTTCGGCTACACTGCTCAGTCTCCAGGAATAGTCATGTGTCATTAATTTTTTCGTTCTTTCAGATAAATATGGAATGATCAACCGCAGAAATAACTGCTTTGCGTGCAACCCGAGGGACGGGTGGTACTATCAGGTGCCTTCTAAGTACCGACCTGCTATCGAGAATAGATAGGCCCAATTATTTTTATTGGACCAACCCGGGATAAGATATATAGAGTATTAATCAAATATGAGTAAATAATAATAATATATAAATTGAAAATTCACGGTTAAAATTTGAGTAAAAATGACTGCTTTTTCACGTGATCGTTGGTGAAGGCAGGTATCGCTAGAAAACATGCATGCATCGCATGTATTCTGTGACATGTATATATTACCACAAAACAACTGTAAGCAGGTTGGTAAAATTAGCTACAAACTTTCTCCTCAAACAGGAGTATAGTGTTTGCTCTGTGGGAAACTAAGCGCTAGTATCAGTAAAGACGTATGGCATTAATTAATTCGTAGACTTGAATGATATTGCATAGGTACTTTTCAAACAAAAACAATATTATTTATACAAAGTTGTAACATGAACGCATCCAATATTTATTGAGAAATAAATACACAAAATAAGCAAACCTCAATAATTTGCACAGATGGCAAATAATTTTCGGAGACATCTCATTCGGGTACCTGCTAGCCTTTACCCAAGAGATGAGAGAATCGAAATCGATTGATCGCTACGACAGACGGTTCCCACGTGTTGAAAGGTCTTAGATAATATAATATAAAAGCTTTCAAGAGAATAGCGCTTCACGGCGTGTCTGAAGTATCAATTCAGCTTGTAAGACTACCTCTGATGTTCCAGACCTCCGATGGCTGTATTGGAAAATTGCTACGGCACGCTCTCAGAGTTACAAAAATCCCGCGAGAGTTGATTTTTATTAAAACTTTATAAAGAATACTGCTGCTTGATCATGCATATTGCTATTTAAGTCCTCCCTACAAGTACTCGCTTTTAATACTTTATATTTTTAACCAAGTATAAAGACGAAAGTATCTTATATATTATAATGATATTGTTACGACGCTTGAGGGTATATCTACTTATTATTATTATATAACTTGCGTTGTTTTATTTCTATTCATAGTCTATATACTATTACGTTTTCTAGTTTATATCTTACTCCGCGGTATAGTTAAACGATGTTTTCCGTGCCACTGGCTTAAGGCGGGGAATCGAAAGAATGCGCTTCAACTGCCTTGTGATATTTTATCACGGACTGAAAGGAACTTAGGGATTCTTCTGTTTGTTTGAACAAACGAGCAACAAATACGTTGCGGAAATGCAAACCGCTTTTATTTTACGATGCGAAGCAATTCAAAGGAATACTGAGCGTTCAAGATAACAAAGGAAAAACAATAGTCCTTAGCTTAATATAAGAAAGCATGATAACGGAATTATTGTAACGGAAAACAACGAAAAGTTTGTTTTAAATTATTTTAATAAGTATATTAACATAAATTATTACAGCATGACTTATAATCATAGGCATTTATGTTACATTCATTAGTGATAAGTAATATTACTTCACATCTCGTCGTACAACCTTTCTTCGCTAAAGAAAAATACGGAGTCACACTATTCCACTACGAATCGCGAACAAAGCATGCTACGGAATATTTATAACATTTTTGCGCAAAGAACCCTCAATATTTTACAAATATTCAAAAGTTTATTCATATTATATCCAAACGTGAGTTCCAATGTAATTTTATATACTAATTTTTAATTTAATCAAAAAGTACATTACCGAGGCAATATGACACATTAATTTCTCGCAAATATCGTCACGATTGTTAAAATCATTTGCATAACACTCGTCTGTGTATGTAGCAAATGTCAGTTATGAAAGACAAAGTGTCTCTGTTATTACAAACAATATTTGTTTAGGCTCTCGTACAGGCTTGGAACACAGGATTTGCATATTGGTAGCTGCAAGCTGTCTTAATTTGGGCGTAATGTGTCGGGGTGCTATCGCGCTAGGGTGTGTCGCCCACATGATGCCATTACTCCGCAATTTATTGTCTCAATCTGTGCCGACTGCCGACTGTCGACTGAACTTACAATTTGTTTCCATACAATACTACCAGTATTGGTTTCCAACGAAAAATATCACATTAATTTTCGAATACAGTCGAATATTTATTACTTCATTCATCGTTTAAAAGTGTTAAACTTACAAACCAATAATGTACTAAAACTTATTAAATAATAATTAGTCCTAGAAAATAAAAATATCTGAATAATTTTAGATATTACGGGACTGCAGTTATAGCAGTATTATTTTTAATAAACTATAAATATAAATTAAGCATCGTATTTAGATTATCCATAAAAAAATAAAAGGTATCATCTTCGACAAAAATTCGAGTAATTTGAAGGAGGCAAGTGCACAAAAAAGGACGCAACACCGAGAAGCAATAAAAATACCACCCGAGGGTCAATCAGGTTAAGTGTTTTGTCCGTCGCGTATTTGCGTCCAAATAATATATATCCAAGATTTATTCCCTCAGTAAGTGGTGGAATAGTTGGAATAATAGCATCGCGTATTTTAGGTAGGTTTGCTTTGGCGTAGTATTGCACTATATTGCGATTTTGTGACATTCTCTTCCCAAATTGCAATATAACACAAATTGTTTCGTTCATTTCGTGTTTTAAGAGAAATGGTCAATGTGTTTTGATAAATGCGTAATGATATTCTTCACTTTTTACCTTATAAAAAAGTTTTTAATAAAATAAAATTACTTGTTCACAATTATTATTAAAGTCACTATTCAATCTGTTTGCAATGTCTGTATTAAACTGAATAGTTTACGAAATATTATTCGTTATAAATACAGGTTTATATTCAGCGCTGGGATACGAATAAGAAGTTTATTAAGGATTTTCTTCAAGTCAAATATTGACGCATGGGCTTAGATGAAGACGACTTACCAAGTAGTGGCCGGCAACAGGTAGCGTCTGAGACAGACGATATCCAAGCCTAATATAAAACCTTTAGAGTCACATGAATTTACATTTCCAAAAGCGTTGTGCAAAATTTTACCTTAATATTTTTTAAATATTAATTGTTAAAGAAGAGTTAAATAAAATAATATATTCATATAGCTATATGCAAAAAAAAAATATATAGTGATGTTATGAAAATATTTATTTATGTTAAATTTAAATTAATTTCGCACAATTTCACGCTTTTAATAAATAACAAAAATAATTAGAAATAATACAAAGTTTAAGTTAAACAAAAAATGTTAATAACGAAATACTTACTTAGTACTAGGTAGTACTTCTTAACCTTCCACCTTACAAAAAATCAATTGAAAAGTACACTAAATACTTAATTCACAAGATACGATTTTTACACGTTCTTATATTATAAATTGCATTTAAATGCCTGATCCTCCGAAGCTAGCTCTAGCAGTGTGGAAAATTAGTTAGTCAACTTAACCTCTACGATCTCTACGCCTCGCTGAGTACACGCGCACGGCACCCGCGTGTTAACAGTCATCCAATTTAAATCGGAAAAGTTATTAAAAAAAACCGTCTTTCCGGATATTTTAATTACATTTAAAATGTGAAGTTTAATGTAGTTTTAATTTTCATTATATTATGTGATATGTATTAATATATTTTATTAAAAATAACACCGGATGCCCAAAATTAACGTTAATACCTTATACACCCTTACCGGGGTAGGGTTTTCTGCAAGCACATCTGGATAGGTACCACACGTTCGTCATATATTCTACCGCCAAGCAACAATACTTGGTATTGATATGTTCCGTTTAAGGGTGAGTGAGCCAGTGTATACCGGCACAAGGGACATAACATCTTAGCCCAAGGTTGATGGCGCAATTAAGGTGAATACCATTGGATAATTAAAATTTTGTCCGATACTAAAATTCATATTTATGCAGTGTATTTGAAACATTCAAAAATAACAAATATGTGCTTTTTTATTATAATCTGTATTCAAGTTTTAATTTTATTTGTAAATATTAAACAAATTAAACAATTAATAAGCTAAAAGACTCTTATATGATTCCTCTGCTTAACAGCACAACGACATTTTAATTAGCTCAAGGACGTCTGTCCATCGACTTAGAATTTTCTTATTTATGAAATGCCATTTTTTTCACTGACAACGTCCCGAGGCGTCTCCGTAATAACGAGAAATTAAATTGGAAAGTGCCATCTCAGGACGTTTTAATGGCCGTTATACTGTGCATCGAATTTATTGTTACCGATTCCAGCTCATGATTTCTGATTTAACTTTTTGAATTGTTTCGATATATTTTTACACTTGGCTTAAGTATCTTTTTAAATTTTTAAATAATGTATTGAAATAAATGGTCTGGGTTGGATTTATTGCGCCCAATATTAATTCGAATTTTCTTTAAAAAAATACTGTCTTACAAGGAATCCTGTTTTATAATTAGCTTGGTTTTAAAACTTTGTAAAAGTCCGTGGTAACGCGTTCAAATTGACCTACCAAACCTAGGCAAGCATTACTGAATTTCCATGCGCTTAATTTGTGTTTATAATTAATTTCGTGATAAGTGGTGGAAGAAAACATCACGAGGAAACTTGCCTGTGTCTAACTTCAATGAAATTCTGACGAATGTGTATCCACCTACCCACATTGAAGCAGAGTGGTGGAATTTGCTCGAAAAATTTTACTCAATGGAAGAGGAAACATTAGCCCAGCAGTTGTATGTATACAAGTGTTACTTTACTTTACTATTTCTATTTAAAAACAAGTCTGAGTCGAGAAATGACAAAAATGTATGTTATATAAGAGTTCATCATGTTATTATTCTTTGGATGAAACTTTAAAAGTGGATAGCATCATTTGTTTTCAATTCTCATGATATGAGAGACGAACAGAACATACGAGTTTATATAAATATATTTATATCCTCCTGAAGCAGCAAAATCGGTCTCTAGGGACCTCGAAACGATTTATCTAACAAACAAAAAGCGTCCACATACAATTTCCAAATAGAAACTTAATAAGGCAACAATGTACATTAATGTTAGTCTATGATCACTAAATATAATATGTTTTTTAAAACTAGTTATATTTTCTAATTAATTTAAAATTAATCTATTTTAATTTTAAGTAAAAATAATTGCAATTTGGTTTGTTTGATGTAAATTTGGCAGATTTTGATCCAACACACATGTTTTCCTTCACCGACGAGAACGAGATTAAAAGCAAATTTGAGCTGATTGCCGAAGTTCAAAAACTAGTAAAAACTACAACAGATAAGTTTGAAATTTATTTTTAACTATGATTGATAATTATACAAATAATCTCAATATGAGAATACGTTTGAATTTGTTTACGTATTATGTTTATACTAGCTCCGCGCAGTTTCACTCTCTGTATAATAAAATTTTCGAAGATATTTTTATCTTCATCAATTCATAAATTAAAATCGTTTGTTAAAAAGATCTTGCTAAATAAAGCATAGTACTCAGCACGAGATTACATAGATGATAAAAATACGTGGAGCTAGTACTTGTTGACTTGCAGGCAGGATATATTAGCGAGTCTTGGCGGGGTATTGCCATTCCCCCTATATAAATTTAATTGTATTTGAATGACATAACTTTGTATTTCAAATCTCGTTAAAGAGTAACAACTCAGTTTCTTTCCGGTTTTTCTCAGTACAATCTAAATTCCGAATCAATAGTAGCTTTACATCTAATAAAATTTTGTAAAATGACGATTCAAAAGTGCATGTAAAAGTCTCGAATAAAGAATATTTTGATTTTGGTCTCGTTTATAGTCCTTAAGTTTGTCAATAAATAGGCTATTGAAAACTATTTTCTTCAAACAGACATATATATGGTGCTATCTATAAAACAAGCAAACTATTTACCGTCGACATTCAAAAATAGAGATGCTTATCATCAATAAAAGTGGTTAAAAATGTAACTGAAAAAATAAATATATTTCCAAAGCAGTTTATATATACGATTTTTATGCAGGTATGTCAAGTAATAGAAGCAATCTTATCTTATTTTCATCGAAAATGCTATTTCATTTCAAAAGTTTAAATATTTCATGAAAAACCGAATACTCACCAAAGGTTTTCGCGTAATATTAAAATTTTCAAAACCGTCCAGGTGTCGGATCGTCTTGCAACTCGGGAGGATCAAAATGTATTATTTATAAACGCTAGATGTCTGGGGATTGTTGGAGACATAGGCGTTCTCGTTATATCTATCCATAGATATAATAAAGTTGCAATCACACTGAACGATTTTAAAATCATACTATATAGCAACAAAAACTGATAAATTGCCAATATTGAATAATCCTTTTTCCAATTTACATAGCGCATAAAATATTTTTGTTTTCAATATTGCTTACGTTTTAACTATACTGGGACAATTATTTCGACTTTTTTTTATTTAGACATTTAGATGGAACTTATCTTGATTTATTAATTTATTTTATTCATACACGGATAAACGCAAGCACTTCTAATGAATATCACGTTGGTTTCAAGGATTTGGGCTAATTAGTGTGTTATATGATTGTCTCGCTATCTTAGTGAGCATAAAGCATCAAATCTCAATGTCCTGGGTTTACCCCTGGGTCTCAGTGGTTTGTAAGTTGGCGGTGTTAACGCTCCAAATCCTCAGGCGCGTTTGGCATTACTTGTTTTCCAAAACAATTTCTATGATAACAAATGTATGATATTTGTGGATTTGAAACATGCAAGGATGCTTGAAAAGGCGCTAAAATTATTATGAAGCGCTTTATTGTTTTACGACAACAATAGGTGATGAAAATGGTAGTTTCAATATCTACCCAGACGGTCTTGCACAAAACATTACCAGTATATAAATATTTAAAATATCTTTTTTTTTATTTCTAAATATAAACAGGTCTCTTAGTGGCTAGAAGACTCTGAACCGAAGACATCTCCACACCCGGCCAAACATCAGTGGGTTTTAATGTGCATGTAAATTATGTTTATAATTCATTTTGTCCTTGGCGGTGTAAGAAAACGTCGTGAGAAAAACTGCACGTGTCGACGTTAATCTAAAACAAATAATTAAAAATAAATAAATATGAGTAACTCGATATTTTTCACAATATTAAATACATAACATAACGGTTTTACATATTCATTGCTAATGAAGTTAGAAGAGTTCTTTCGAGACGTTACTGTACTGTACTTTAAAATGTATTCGTTGGTGTGTCTTTGCTAAGAAATTTAGAGCTACAAGTTGGAAAACGGCACTCTTAGAAACGCACGGATAATAAACGAGTAAACAGGGATGCACTAATATGAATATAATAACAAACTCGTGATACCAAATACTAAAAAAACCCATTCTTATTCAACGTAGTGTGCCTAGATATCTTAAGTTAGTGTATGACAGCGTGGGGAGGTACTAATTGGAAATACATGAGGATTTACATTTTACTTTGTCCCCCGAACTCCCCGCGGAGTGATGTCTGGAGGAATCCTTTGTCGGTGTCGAAGCTCATTTAAGACTGTACTTAAGAGGATAGACTTCATGTTTATATATTTAGAATATGCATTTAAAGCGAGTAGTTTTTGCTTACAATTTTGACATTTGAATAACATAATATTAGAATTGAATTATTAAATTGATGTTCTTTTCACCGGTTTTGGGTATATTCTATCTCTTAAGATATAATACACCCACATGGGAATAAAATGTATCACGAATTTAGAAATACAATAATTCCCTGAAGATCTTAGGCTAATATGACTCGTTTTTCTGTGTATTCCTTTCTCAAAACATAGGTGGCAAACAGACTCACCTGATGGAAAGTGACTACCGCCGCCCACGGACATCTGCAGCACCGGAAGGCTTGCAGGTGCGATGCCGTCGTTTAAGAAAAGTGTAGATTCTTTTCTTGAAGTGTTGGTTCAAAGTTGTATAATCGCCGGAAATCTGAGAATGAAACCACAGAGTGGTTGTGCGGGTGGGAGTCCGTATATACCTACCAATGTTGACTAGATTTTTCGTGCGAAACCCGGACAGTGGTCAGAGTTAGTTATATATAATAGTTAGAGCAATGACACATCAATTAATCTTATCAATACGTATAGGTACCAAGTCTTAATGTATCAACGTAAAGGCGTTTATTAGGTACATGGGCAATTTGTCTTATAAGCACTTTTGATTTGTCACGTCACAGAATTAAACTGAATGTAAAGCTACCACTGGTAAATAACTCAATAATTTTAGCTGACATTAAGTGAAATTCTCTACTAATATAAATGAAACCAAGAATGACTCTCTTATAAATATATATAAATTATATGTAGTAGTATATATACGAATAATATTCTGATATAATCTAAGTGAGATTTTACGATAATTTTATAATAGATTTTATAACCGACAGGCATATGAACCATATGATATGTAAATATAAATGTCAAATACACTTTAACCATAAATGCTAAGCGCATTGCAACAGAATATCAGCAATATAATGTAGTGTTCATCGGTAGTACCTTCTAGAAGAAATGTGGACAGTTTCCTAACTCTAAACTGTTATCAATATCTTTTGACAGTAAAAAGTAAAAAGTGGACATTTTATTAGTCCGACCCGACGTTTCAACCCACGACCTCCACAGCCTTATGGAATAGCCACTAGATTAACAAGTTATAACATTATATATGGATCAACCTTTCAATTAAAATGCTCTTTTGTTACCCGTCATAAAAATAAAAACATTAAATATTTAGAAACCTTCTGAATATTCATACGAATATTTTAAAGACTAAGACTGTTTTGGAACAACTAGATAGGTATCAAAGTATTGTATTGCGAAGATATATACGCCCCCGGGGGAGTCTGGCAATCAGAACGAACGCCGCTTGTTCCAAACCCATTAAGGATAAATTAAAGAAGATCCCGTAAACAAATTTAGCTGAACGTTAACACAATCTTTGCATAATAAATTAAACGAGCATCCATAAAAGTATATTTTTTCGTATAGTAAACATAAGTACTTAAATAATATAAGCATTCGATTTTAGTCGATATGTAATCCTAAGGTAGGAGTGAAGAACTAAGCCGTAAATATTCCACTGCTGGGCATAAGATTCCTCTGGAGAAGAACCCTTCAAGTATGTTCCACAACGATAGCTCATTGCAGGTTTTCAATACTGCAAAAGATGACACATGAAATCTTAGTCATGCTAGCAGGGTGTTAAACCCACAACCTTCGTTTATAATTCATCCATTATATCTACTGGGATATCACAGCTTTCACATATAATAATATTAATATAAAAATATTAACATTTAGATATACCTGTGTGAGCTATAAATATAAAATACATATGCTAGAATTTTATGATTACACGATTTCAAGTTTATGATAACGCAAGTCTTCATTTCAAAAAGGAACGTTATATACATTTATGTAAAGTTTAACAAATAAAACTTATTTATATAACGGTTTACATAACAAGGAATATCTAAATACAAATAAAAATCGACTATTAATATTCTGTACAAAATTGTTTGGATTAAAAAAATATATGTACAAGAGTGGAGGACAGATTGCTAGTGTCTAAAAAGAATATTTTCTTTAATATTGTGCTCAAATATTCACGTGAAAGCCTGTACTTATGAATAAGAAAAAAATTGCCTACACGATAAGATTAATGTATGACATATTCTTCAATATCAAACGAACATGGCGCCTGCTCGTATTAGGGCTGCGTCATTTGTCTTGCCCTTAGCTCTAATGGCTGCAGCTTAATATTCAATTTTTTCACCTAATTGTGTTGCTGTTGCTACGGAGATTAATGGAGTCTAGTTCACCCTTGCGTTAAAAAATTACGTTAAAGGGTCGCTCGTATCATTGTGTCGTTAGTGTCGCCAGCATCAGTCATGCGTGCAGCAAATCTGTTTTCAATCGCGCCTCTCCCGTTCCAACGCAACTCTATTTCGACATCGTTTAGCGAGATTCGTGTATTGTTTAGCGCAGACAATAAAGATAGGTGTATCAAACGTGCCGAAAGTCTCATTACTAAAAAAAATGTTTGAAATTCACTCGCGTGCTTGAAGTTAACATTAAATTAAAAAAAGACTTTGAGTTTATTTACCTGGTCTGCGGTCTATTCGTTAATAAATAAATGTATAATAGAGCATAGCTAGCATATACAGACCCGTCTGAATGACTGCCAGTCATCAATTAATATAAAAAATGTATATATACCTCATTCAAGGCTTAGTTAAATATTTTTTAATTTGATTATAGAATAATATCACTTAAATTTTAGTACAGCAATTGCCTTGCCCCAGACAGAATAAGGTTATAAACCTTGACTTATCGTTTTAATAAAATTATTGTCACTAATTGTATCATAATGATTTATACTATTGTAAATATTCATAAAAATATTGTTAGTATTTCAGTTTATTAAAAACATTGCGAATGATGTCTCGATCTTCAAGATTATAAATAGAACGTACAGCGTTTTATTGATGTGATTGACCGGATAATGTGTATTGAGTGTTCCTATTTGAAGGGTGAGTGAGCCAGTGTATTAAAAGGGATATAACATCTTAGTCCCCATGGTTAGCATCATATTAATGGTGTATTAAGTTGCTTACACTCCGAGCAATTTGGTGCCCATCGAGTACCATCGAGTGACCCATTTATTCACCAGTGTCCTTCTTGTGCTGGATGTCCGACATTCTTTAACCTCAGCCACTACTTCGTCGTAATTTTACTGACTACCATCTGCCAACTTCGGTTAATTAAGTATCCTAAACAACGCAATTATTGTGTTAACGCAAGTATGGTGTTATTTTTATTGAATTCTTATATTTGTAATTAAAATAAGTTCGTTTTATTTGTTGACTCTATATTTATGGCAAATGCAAATAAACAAAACATCGTAGCAGACGATAGGCAACATTAAAAGCAAGCAGAGACGGCTTTACCTCTTACAGCAATAACTTTAAATATGTTCTTTGTAACTTTCAGTTAAAACTATAACCTTTGAAGTTCAAATACATTTTTTTCAATATCCGTCAAAATAATTGCAAAGATATTGGGAGAAGATTTTCATACGTAGATATATTCCACTGAATATAGGAAATACAATTAAAATATTGAATCAGATCGGTACATTTAATAAAAATTGAATCCTTTATCTCATCTATGTACATATAACAAAATTGGAGTGTTTGTAATATTAAAATAACACATTTTTACTAAATATGTATTTACACGATACATATACCAAAATAACATTTTTTACAATTTTTGTCTGTCCGTCTGTCTCTTTGTTCCGGCTAATCTCTGGAACGGCTGAACCGATTTCGACGGGACTTTCACTGGCAGATAGCGGATGTAATAAGGAGTAACTTAGGCTACTTTTATTTTAGAATTATATATAGAATAAAAATAAAATCACGATCAACAACTTAAATTCGAACAACGCGCTCGAAGTCGCGGGCACAGCTAGTGTATAATAAAAACATATATGTAAAACAGTCCAAGGTGACTATTCGTTCTAAACAATTGAATCCATAAAATATTTTATACGACAATTGATATATGTATAAAGAAAAGTAACGCATGCAATTAAAACTCCAATTAGCTATGCAATAGATGTGAGGTCTCCGCCGCAATCAATCAACGAGGCGGCGTCGACCCGAACCGAGGTTCTGCCACTCTAGACTCGGTCCATTTATAATGTAAAATTTAGCACGAAAATTCACACACGACAATTTTAAATTTTTATCTTCTTTTTTAATTTAGAAAGGCAGACGAGCAATTACGTCACTCGAAGTATACGATTTAACAAGGAATGTAAACAACAATGAACCGACAACCAATATCATATCCAGTACTTACAATAATACTGAGAAACATTTCGATTCCGGAATATACTTAAATCAGATTGAATGTTACTTATTCGAGGAATGGCTTTGAAATATTTTTTTTAAACATTTAAATAAGATTTTATTGTTAACAAAAGACAGTGCTTAAAGGAGTTTGACTTTAAGTTTACCTCCTTTACAGTTATGTATGTGTGGCATTTAATTGTCTACATAAAACAGTGCTTGCCGATAATGAATTCTTCTATCAGAATTAAGATGTGATATTGAAAATTAATATAGTAATTATCATTTATAATATTTTTTAATAATAAATGTCGAGGAATTCCTCAATTAAATCCATCCACTTGTCCTTCAAAACAGTCGCAATAACAGACAGTAACACTTTTATGTTCTGGTAGGTAAGAAACGCAAAACCTCCTGTTAATGAGACGGCTATTGGAACGTATTCTAATACTCTAATAATAATATTCTAACAAGAAACAATAATCTGGAAAATATCGCGAGAAAACCTCGCAAGATAGGAGAAGGATTATTACAGGCAACGCACCTGCAAGCCCCCCGGTGTTGCAGATGACCATGGGCGGTGGTAGTCACTTTCCATCAGGTGAGCCTCCTGCTCGTTTGCCACCTATGACATAAAAAAAAATACAGACACAAAATAAGCAATAGAAAACGAAAACAAGTTACTCGCTATTTAAACTGCTCTTAGAGTTTGGTTTATTTTCTGGATCATCTTGACCATCTTGAACGATTACATTAAGCTTTTAATATAAAAAAATAAATAAATATTGATATATGCATTTGCTTGAATATAGACTACTTACTTAAATCATTTTTTATAAACAGCGTTATTTATTTTTAAAAATATTTTACAAATTCGAAATATAAACACGAACCTTTATAAATTTTATTTATATTGTTGGCAGAGAAGGAGATAACGTCTACCTATTTGGCAAGGTTAATATCGCCTGTCAAGTAAGGGTTGAAATCTCGATTAGAAGTAATGTAAAAATGCTATAACCATTACTGTACCATTATAACGGTCGTTGAACTTATTTTGCACATTAGAATATTTAAAAAGCCATGTTCTTAAGATAATAAAAGTCGTGATGGCGTATGGTTGAGATATTTTTGAACAAAATATTTTAAACGCTAGTAATATTCCATACGTTCCATGATAAGTTTCTTTCAAATTATTTTATTTTTTATGAAATGGTACCGAAGTAGAATTATTTGGTTCATTTTATTATTATACTACTTTTAAATATTTATATTTGTGATTTACTTGCTTAATATGTTCGATAAATAGAAAATCTATCATGCGTGAATGAAACTTTTGTTTAGGAATTATTTATAAGCTATATTTAAAAATTGAGTAATTTTATAATGTAAACAAAAATTATAATCAAAGCGTATTGCAATAAAACCGTGCTTAAATTAGTCTAAATGTAATACCATTATTGTATTATCACGCATGAATGCGTTAGAATTTGGCGGGGCACGTTGCTCCGTCGAGATACGGAGCTTATAATAAAACAATATTAATTATCAATCGACGCTCCACTGCTTCCTTTGTTCCGGACTAGCCGGTTTAATAACAGAGGAATGCGTGCATTAAACCTCCGGCATTTCAAGGCACTTTTGTTTAAATAATAAATTATATTTCTATAAACGTAGCTCATCACAGTACGGTAGTACAATATCCTTATTAGGTATTTTGCATGCCCAAGTTTTTTTGTTCTCGGGAATTATCTCTCATTTTTCTTTAAGATGGAATGATTATTACTGATATGTTAGTATAGTCTGTGGTGATTTTATGTATAACTGTTATAATTTTGTTTACTACTAAATGTCAGTGATCTGAGTTATATAAATAACCATTTAATAGGCGACTTCAAAGAGAAGGAGGTTATCAACTTAATTTTTTGTACGTGTTTTTTAATAGCTTTATTGAGCGTTTGTGAGTGTGATTTTGAAGATTACATTTTAATTCCTTAGGTCATCGACTAAGGATATTTACAAAACATGTTGTTTCGAAAACTGTAGTATGTTTTTAATGAATATTCTTTGAGAATGGACTAATGAAAAACAAATATATAGAGAAATGTACCATTTGATTCATCTTAATTTTATCTACATTGTGGTGTCTTATTTAATCAGCTGGCCTACCCATTTTACGATAAAAATTGTTATTTACGTCATTTTTTTAATTCAAGTGCACTAAAAAACAACCAATTTTTAAAGATAGATTTCCTATAATATATTTAAATAGCATTTGTTCTATGTTAAACGAGATTATAAAATCTAATTAGTCTTTCACGATAATCGAAAAATATTCATAATTTTTATATAGTTACGTGTTGTAGAATTAAGGGTAATTGTTATACAAAATAATAAATCATATAAAATGGCAAAGATAAAAGCTTAAGAGAAACATGGCGTAAATCGGTAGACTTTGTCATTAATGTTGACGACGGAATGATAAATTGAATGACGTCACTGTCGACTGTACCAGTGACTGACGTCTGGAACATTTTTTGGAAATTATAGAGAATTCTAGTAGTAATTCTAGATGATTCAAATAAAGAATATAAAAATCGTACACATAGTGAATTTAGTATGCAAAGCCCGTAATACACTTCACTAGTCTTTGTATTTATTTTACCGTAAAAAATAGGCAAAGACATCTTTGTGTGTGACAACATTGCCTTATTTGTTTACATAGTTTGAATTTCCTACGTGATCGAACTATAATATGGAATAATTTTCACCACCTGGGCAAAAGATTCACACATTTTAAATCTATGAATTTAATGCGCTTACGGTCGCAGAACGGTCGGTCGCTCAAATTGATCGAGAAGTGCTTTCAATAATATACAGTGTTAGACAATTTCATGAGTATATATGAGAAAAAGTTTATACTGTAAACTGATCAGAAACCATTAACGTTTTTATTTGGTGGTAAGTTCCAAATCCCTGTTATGACCACCTTAGGCCTACGAAGGTAGATATATGGTAGGGACTTTTAACTGGATACACTTATGATATTGAATATGTATTGTCAATGAAAAATTGTTTAGGTCCCTGATCGCGACTTGCCCCTATTAATTCAAAGTTAGACCGTAAATAAATTAGTTACATTAATTTTGTGGATTTCTTTTTTTACTTACTCGGCTTCTCTTTTGTGGTCGAAACATCTTACCTGATTCCTTTGAAAAAAAATCCAATCATCCGTTCAAGAATAGCATATTTTTGTTTCGTTGTCTATCATGTATTTGATTCTATATGTGGATACATATTAATCTACTGTTCCATTTGATTTAATCACATACTATAAATTAATATCTTAATGAGTATTCTATAATTTCCGTTTTACAGAAGCGATAGAATACAAAAAAAAATCAATTAAGTTCCCCTTGAACTGTCGGCGAAATGGGCGGAGGGAAATCAGTTTGTTAATAAATTCAAATTTATTCGTTGATCACGCGCTCGTCTCTCTACTAACGTATTTAAAAAGTGATTAGAAGTTGAATTGACACAATATGAACTTTTTGTCCCGCTACGAAACTTAATCAAAAACAAAATTATTCAATTTACTTGGGAATATCTGTCTGAATAAAGCTTAGAAGATATTCTTATAAACTCAATATCACAAGTCCTAAGAACACTTGATCTATTTAAGGATAATCTCAAATACAAACATACTTTTTTCTATTTCGTTTAAATATAAATACTAAAAATAAAGTGAACGCAAAATTCGCATAATTTAGAATGAGAATCAAGATTAAATTTACATTGTTGCTTTTATGGCTAAGGTTCGCAGCGTCTATTATGGTAAGGTATTCATGAAAGCAAATGTTTAGTCCCAGAGGGCGCGAGCAACGTAATGCAGAACTCCTGGCAGAAATGCGGAATCAACAACATATGTGAACTAACGTATGATAATTACTTTCTAGAATAATCCGCCAAAAGCTATAAATGCAGGAGTTTCTTATTTATTCTTGACAGTTTAATCTCATGGAGAGGAGATGCAATTAAATATGTAGTTTCTGTTTATAAAATGTTTATAAAAGACTCAAATACCTACGAAATGAAGGTGCGGATATATATATTGTATATATCCTATTCAAACGTTTGACGACACTCAAAGACTCATAGCGCAGTAATGATCGCAGGGAAAACTGCGCCAGCCAATCTAAGAAATACACAAGCAAGATAATTTAGAAAGATTATGTTTCTATATGTCTGTGTATGTTTTAAACTATCGTAACTTTAACGTATATTATAGGTCCTGGATTCTATAATTATTTGTACATGTATCTAGTCTGTCAAAGCTTAGAACGCGTCGAAAAAAATTGTGTCGACTACACGCACACTAGTAAAGTAGTATGACGTTTAGCGTAGCTGTCACGCACACCAAGATAATAAAGTTGGCTCGTTTTTTTAGTTCTTTTGTAGTGAGAGATATATAAATAATGTAAGCCTAGATCAAAATACTTTTTATCCTGTTTATCCGGGGAATATAAAGAATGTGATGACCATGGAAGGGAGTAAAATGTGGTCTTTTCGATATAACTGGGTATTTATAAGAATTGGCTTCGTATGCTGGTATTTCTCTTGATGTTCGTATTCGAGGTTAGTTAGTTTAAAAGCCGAGACAGCAGAGGATTAAAAATTTGGATCGCGCTTTCAAATTTCAATGTACTTCTATGTTATTAATTCGTCCCTTGCTTATCAGTAAAGAAAAACATCCTATTACGTCATCGCCTAACCGTAGCGGAGTGGTGTGATGGATTAAATTCTGTATCTGTTATTTCTAATAAAAATATAATAAATATATGTTTTTAATTTGACAATGACAAGCAATCGTCGGTTAGTAATTAAGAATCGTATCGTCATTTAAGAAATTGAGTCGTTACCTATTCGTCAAAATCACAAATTGAATGTTTATGTACATGTAATTTTATATTTCTTTAACAAAAGATTTAATTTTATTATTAGCCGAAGTCGAAAATATTTACGGAATCTTATTATACAAAAATAAATACCTAGTGCCGGGAAGAATGTAATGACTTTGCAGAGCTGGAAACTTGGTGCCAAACTTTAAACTAAAATAGAATCGTATTCTAGACTGTTAGACTTTTACGAGCTATTTTACATAATAACTATTTATAATATTTTTTAAGGAATCTTGCAAAGCAGATACGGTATTGATATTTTATTCTCTGATTAACCTCTAATGTTTATAGATATTAGGAGTGAACGATAACAGTGCAGGGTGAGTCGTTGACCAATTGTCGGATCGAACCTACGACGTCGTAGGTTCGTAGTTCGTTGAGCTATTGAACCTGTAAGTCCACATTACAACACAATACTAAAGAATTATAATATAATACAAATTAATATAATTAAATATTGTAGACAAAGGCACGAAAAAAAAAAATCAGAAAAACAGAGTACAAAAGGCGATATAATTGTTACAAGAACAATCTTTACATTTCATATCCGAGCGGCGACGAGGTGTACGAATATTAAACAAAGGTTTATGAGGTAATTAAATATCACTGAATTCCCATTTCATAAAATATATTCTTGAAATGATAAAGAGTGTCATCGATCGGATTCCTTATAAAAATAACCTTCAAAATTACAATATCCTTACAATATGTATTTAATTATACTTATACAAGTCAAATTATAAGTACAAGTTTAATTATACAAGTCTATTGTTACAGTATAATACAGTTAAATATATTTCATACGTTTTGTTAACTCAAAGCGGCTTAGCACGTTTTTAAATATTCTTTTCTATTATATACATTTTATTCACTCGCGAACTCGATAAAGTAATATCTTATTTACAGTTTTGCGCAATTATTTTTTAGTTCAATGACTTAGACAATTTACATTCAGGTTTTATAGTAAATTTATTGTGTATAGTATTTCAGGTGTGATACAAAATCCAAAGTTCCGAGATAGCCCAGTGGTTAGAACGCGAGCATCTTATCCTATGATTGCGGGTTCAAACCCAGGCAAGCACCACTGAATTTTCATCTGCTTAATTTGTGTTTATAATTCATCTCGTGCTCGGCGGTGAAGGAAAACATCGTGAGGAAACCTGCATGTGTCTAATTTCAACGAAATTCTGCCACATGTGTATTCCGCTAACCCGCATTGGAGCAGCGTGGTGGAATATGCTCCACAGTTTCTCCCCAAAGGAGAAATTTACAGGCTGCTAATGCTAAAAGTCGAAAAAATGAATCGTCTAAGATAAGACTTAATGAAATTAATATCTGTATACACAAATGCTAAACACTTTTAAAGTAATAAGAAAAATATACCCAGCGTAGTATCAAAACTTTATGTCTTTTAGGATTCTGTACCCAAAGGGTAAAACGGACCCTATTACTAAGACTCCGCTGTCCGTCGGACCGTCTGTCACTAGGCTGTATCTCATGAATCGTGATAGTGTCTAACACTTATTACGCTATATTCTGTTGACGCTTTAACAACAAATACTAAAAACTAGAATTAAATAAATATTTATGTTGTATAATATGCGAGCCCCAGGCTCGCATACAACAGGCATGCTTTTTTGCCGTTTTTAAAGATAATGGTAAGGAACCCTTCATACGCAAGTCCTACTCGCACTTGGTTTTTTTATCGTCTATTCGCATTTTGGATTTTTCTAATTAATCATTTAGACAATAACCATGAATTTCGATGTTTCATCTATCGGGCGTCACGTGACAATCATATATTTCTTTGAAAATTTTAATCCTTATATAATATTATAATATGATAAAATATAAATACCACGTAGTACTTAGAGGTACAAAAGT
Organism: Vanessa tameamea; assembly: GCF_037043105.1. Taxonomy (NCBI): domain Eukaryota; kingdom Metazoa; phylum Arthropoda; class Insecta; order Lepidoptera; family Nymphalidae; genus Vanessa; species Vanessa tameamea. The sequence continues at coordinate 3,993,181 of NC_087318.1, read as the reverse complement.
AAAAAATTCCTAAACTGAAATATATCTTAAGACCAATAATTAATTTAACTCCATATCCAATATAATTTTAGCTGGTAACCACGTAGCCTTCCTCGCATTTGTCCCGAGGGCCCTGTAAACATAAGTAAGCTTGTCTGTCAAAGTGACGCCTGCTTGTGACCGCAAGAACCGCTTTAGGCGAGTTGACCCTTGGGTCTCGGTGTCTTAAGAAGCGTTCCTTTTGACACGTGTCTAGTATAAGTAGTGAGCTTTTAGCTATTCGAAATACTATAGACATTTTTAACGTTAAATTCTGATGTTTAAAATACATATAACTAAAAATGTAAATAATTTTAATCTCATTAAAACTAATTTAAAAAATCCACTGCGATACTGATTTATCAATATTTTTTAAAACTTGTACTGTTTGCTTTTATTTGCAAAAAATCGAAGTTATTAGTTTTCAATTTTATATGAAAAAATATTTTTATTCATATTTAACTGTTCAAATATTAATTATTAGCTGTCGCTCGCGGCTTCGCTCGCTTTTTAGGGGTCGGTTGGTTGTAAAAAAAGTAGCCTATGTCTTTCCTTGGATTTCAAGTTTGCTTCATAGTAAATTTCGTCAAATTCTGTTCATTGGTTTGGCAGTGAAAGAGCGACAGATAGACAGACAGTCAGGGCTACTTTCACATTTATAATATTAGTTATTAGTACATATTATCGTGTAGTAATATAACGCTTATATCTCTTAACTTAAACATCATTCCTTGTCCACTATCATTCACGCCTATACAATTAATTCGCCCTAAGAAGGAATTTATTAATCAAAAAGTTCTAAATCTTCAATTAAATATGCGGTTAGTCTAGAATTTTGATAATAATAATAATTTCTATGAGGCAAATTAATTAAATATCTGTTAAAGAGAAAGATTGTTTCGAATCTTATTTAAAATGCAGATTTAAAATTATTTTATAAAAAAAAACAAGTTGCCCCAGCGGTTATTATGACTGCGAAGTTTCAGTAACTTAAGTTTAGTGGTCGTCAGTCGAGAACCGAACCCACCTTGTAATAAGTTCCTCGTGTTTTATAAACTAATATAAAACTTTTAGATGAGTCAATTGCTTCTTGATAGCTTTACTCCTTGTTATAAAAACAATTATATAAAAATAACTTCGAAGGAGGTATAGTAAATTTTACGTATTAAAATGTAATTAAAAAAAAAATTGAAATTAGTAGAATTGAACGATATAAAGCAAAGCGTATGTTCTTGATGTTATTAGCAGATTTTAGGTACGACGACTATAAAGAAAATTAGTTATCTGTACAAGCGCATTCTTTATTTCCACGCTTTCACGACGACACGCGTTAAGAGTTCAGGCAGGCAGGTTTTGGGCATTTCGAGGCACGAGTATATAAGCAATACCAATTTCCAAACACTCCGCTGCTACTATGAATATTCTTGATGGAAGTCATTCGTTATACCTCGGGATGTGCAGATACGGGCAGTTCTTGATTTTTTTAATTTGACTATAAGATTACTGGTCTAAGGCAAAAATGTTAGCTCTTGCATTGCTAGCACGCGTTTGATGTCTTGTTTCGGTATCATTAGATGTCATCAAAAATTAGTACAAAGTTGAGTAAACTTTAGTAATACTCTAAAGAATTACAAATTTTGAAATAACCTGCTTTTTCAGCGGATTGTCCTGTTTAAAACGACCGTTTTACTTAACGTTTTGAATTATACCAACAGTATTTAAATCTTGTAAAGATTGAAATCTCTGCAACGTGATTCATTTATTTAAACGTTTTATAAGAATATTTATTTTTGGTATTATTGCATTATAGCCTTTAATATTCAAAACATAAGTATTAAATTTGTTTATTTTCACGTATAAATTGTTACCAAGAGATTTCACAGTTTGTACAAATTTAATCAGCCCCCGGCGATTATGTAGATGTGCTAATGAATGGATTTGCTTACGTTCGAATTAGCCGAATCGACTACCGTCTGAATATTCTATGAAATGTAAATATTTTTCAATACAAAATCGTATGGCAGTTATTAATTACTACTACCGATAAAAGCTCCGTTACTATATTCAAGAAACGTTTTGCTTACGGATAGTAGAAGAATCTAGTTGAAGTTTACATTTTTTTTTAAATTTAAATACTACCTACCTGGAATAACTGTCTACATAAAACGTATTGGTCGGAATTTATTTTTCTAACAACTTCAACAATCATTATTTTATTTCAGCCAATATACACAAAATCTAATGAACTATACAACTAAACCTTCCCGATGAATGACTCAGTCCATTAGTGAAAAACGTATAAAAATATTTATTTTGGTAGTTTTTGAGTTTATCGCGTGAAGTCGCGGCTGGTGGAATTTATTTTATATACATGTAGTGATTAGTGTAATCTTCATACAATTATACATACTTACTACACGTTAAACGTACCAACGTTAAGCGTAGCTTCTGAATTACGCCTTGAATAAAAAACGGAGTGAAAGACATACAATCAAAATATACTTTATTCTAACAGGCCTTTACAAGCACTTTTGAATCGTCATTTCACAAACTATATTAAATGAAGCTCACACCGGTTCGTAATGTAGATTCTACCGAAGAAACGGCAAAAAGTCAGTAGTTACTCTTTTTTATCATTTAGAATACAAAGTTATGTTAGTTAAATACAATTTTATATGTATATATTATATGCTGCCTGGAAATCAACAAGTAATAGCTCCACGCATTTTTATCATCTACATACCTAATCTTGTTTTGAATAATATGCTTTTTTATTAATGTATTTTTTACAAATTATTTGAATTTATGAATAAAAAAGATAAGAAGTATTAGTGCAAAGGAAAGATGAAACATAGAATCAGACATTTTATATTACACGCGTCGCAATTTAAAAAACGCTTGACAAAATCTACAATTATTTTAATACGTAAAAAGTTAAAAACATTCCAACGATTCCAATCGCATTCTTTTTATTTGACAACGTATCAATGTCAACATATTGAGCGCAATTAATTTACAGAGCGAGAATAACTTTGATCAAATGAAAATACTATATTTAATCTGTATTAAAAGCATTGTTACAGATAAAACTAAGTTTGTTAAATATAAGTAATTAATTAAAATGAATGAAAGCTAAAACATCAACAATGCGTATTTTATTTGTGTTTATTTAATTGTGTATAATTTTATTATGAGAATGTATCGCAATATAAAATTAACTAAATCCCGTGAGTGGAGCCTTAACTGAATTGAATTATTCAGAGCAAACCAATTAATATCTGCTTGCTCGCTGACCGCAGACGGTATAAGATGGTCCAATTATTCTTGAGGATGGGCCAGACTGGGCCGAAGTGACTTTAGGTACGATTCTTGACCGCCGTCTACGGGAAACGAGGGTCATTCATTTAGTTTACCCGCCTTGTTAGTGTTGATGGATAGGGTTTAATACCACAAACCGCGACATATCGATTTTGCGGCTCGCTGGTATGGGGTGTAGTTCGCTAGTACGTATAATTGGAAATTATTCTTATCGTTTCTTATTTGAAAGTTTTTAAACAAATTGAACTGTGATTTTATTTTAAATTTCTTTCTTTTAATTTTAACTTTTTGAATACAGATTTTTAAATTTGAATTTAAATAATACGTAATTTATTTTTTACAGTCTTAAAGTGAAAATATCTTCTCTTCTTTTAATTTTCTCAATAAGTAGTTAAGTGTCTGTTGTCAATTGTCATTGTGAACAGACACCACTATTAATTAACATTCTAAAACATTTAAATTTCTATGTCATGCTATTTACCTACATGTATCGTCAGTGAAGACTATTTTTCAGAGTAAAAATCTTCAAGTAATTGTTATTTGACTGCCTCGTTGGTCTAGCTGGCTAGCTTTAGATTCCGAAGTTATGGGTTCAAAACCCCAGGTCGGGCTGATAAAAACTTATTGGGTTTTTCTGTCGAAAAATTCTCAGTAACAGCCCGGAGTCTGGAATATGTGTGTGCACTCTCGTTCCTCGGAAAGCGAGTAAAGCTGTTGATCCTGCACCTGACATCTCCTAAGTCATCTCTGATTCACCCATCGCATTATAACTGTTAGGGAATAGAGGGAGCGCCTGTGTTTGCTACATATGTTTATTACATACTCTTGCACTATCATATGTCCTGCGTAGTCCAAAACTCAAACTCAAATTCCTTTATTCAATATTACACTTACTTATAGATAGTCAAATTAAACACTACTACCAGTTCGGAAAAGAAAATACCTGAGAAGAACCGGCGAAAGAAGCTCAGCGGGTCGTGCATAACTACCGATACGACTTTATCCAGAAATTTTAAAGTAAATACCGACGACAATACTATACAAAATTAATTCTCAATTATTCAATGAATGATTCGTGAACGCATTGAATATGAACTAGAGCAAGTATAAAAGTATTCGTAGTTTATATTCTTATTCATTCTTTGTATTAATAAACCACCTTATTAAATATTATTGTATTACGTTATAATATTTGCTATACGTATCTCAGTCAATATTTATTTAAAATAATGTATATACATTGTATAAGGACATTTAAATGCAACAGTGCAACTAAACTGGCTATGTGCAAGGAAATTGAACCATAATCATTGACTGTGCGACTCCCCAATCCTTAGCAATAAATGCCAAATAAAAACACTTCAATATCGAAACGGATTTGCCACGATATTGAATTCAAAATCCTTTGATGATACGGTTATAACACTCGATGAATTTAACTAAACGTCTCGATACGGTATAAAAATAAACGACACATTCTGTTATTTAAATGTCTTATTTAGTTCTTATTTATATGTCTCTTACTACTTTTTCATTATTTTTAACATACGGCCTCTTTATTGGATACATTTAAATATTGTAATGATACGTCATTGGTCTAGAAAATGGCTGATTCGATTGTAGATTATGAAGTCCCCGAGAAACAATAAAAGTTGATATATCTCCTAGGTAAACCTATTCACACACGTTTGTGCAAAATAATATATTATATCGAACGGAGTCAGCTGGTGTCCGTTTAATACAACTATGATCAAAATTTCTTAAAAAAAAATATATATGTAGACTTAGGCGCTGTAAGAAATATTAACCATTATTTACTTCGCCAATGCGCCACCAAAGATGGGTGGGGAACTAAGAAGAGTACTGCTGTTTGGCGGTAGAATATCTGATGAGTGTTTAGAGATAATATATTTTTTAAAAAGACCAAATTCGCTGAGCGTCCTCTTTTTTTAGTTTTTTTTTTTTAAATAAAGTTATAGATCATTCAATAAAAATAGTTTAAAAGCGTAAATTATACGACTGACTTCAAAGACAGTCAAAATAAAACATTATCACAAAGTTTAGTTTATTTATTAATAAAGTGTTTTATGTTTGTTCTCATTGAAAGCAACACTTCACATCGCAACATAATATTATAGCGATTGATAAATTACGTTTTACAACGATTCCTTTACGACCTGTGCAAACGGGTGGCGATTTGACTAAAATAGTTAACCGCGATCAGAGACATGGCGTCGCGCCAACTTTTTACGACATTACATCTATAATATGCCTCCAAGTGCTAAGCTTGCGTTTTAATATCAGCCGCCAGAATAGGACTTACACAAACCTGACGTTTTGTAGAAATTATACATACGGACATCTTAGTTCCCAAGGTTGGTGGTGCATTGGCGTTCGTATAGAATTCTCATACTTGGTGGTAGGGCTTTGTGCAGGCCCGTCTGGGTAGGTACCATCCACTCATCAGATATTCTACCGCCAAACAACAGTACTCGGTATTGTTGTATTCCAGTTTGAAGGGTGAATGAGCCAGTGTGAGCCAGGCACAAGGGACATATCTTAGTTCCCGAGGTTGGTGGTGCATTGGCGATCTAAGGAATGGTTAATATTTCGTACAGAGTCATTGTCTATGGACGTTAGTGACCAATTTTCATCAGGTGGCCGTTTTAGCCTGTGGTCCAACTTATATCCTATATAAAAAATACTAAATAGTTTTCAAGTACGACTAAAATCCCAAACTGTAATATTTGAATGAAAATCTATTAATAGTTTAAATTCCGTCGTATACCTATATGATATGACTAGCCTTCACTCGCACGCTTCGCTTGGCATTGACTAAAAAATGGAGAAGGACCAACGGAATTCAAAAATGGAATAACCTACAACCTATCTACAGACGATTGGTTATTGTCACATATCGATAAGTTCAGTAGCTTTCATATAATAGAAAAAAAAAAACAGTATAGAAGAAGAAAATATATTTCAAATATAACTGTTAAAATTCCAAGTCATATAAATAAAACGTATTTCTGACATAATTCGAAAATCTTATCATATATAGTTCATCGGTACGTGTGTACGTCACTGAACCCCTAACGACTAGACCGTCTTTTGCTTTTTTTCTGTGTGTTTGAGTTTTCGGTTGGTGAAAATTGGATCCGCTAGATGATAGTGCGATAAAGTTTCAGGTTTTTTTTGGACAAATACAATTTCTATTTCACTCGTACGAAGTCGGGACGGGCCAATAATATATTTACAAAATATATTTTTTATATTGCTCGTTCGTTATGAAAGTTATGCCTCTATTGCAGAGCCTGGCATATAACTAGGCTATAACAATAACGCCGCTTAACTAAATCCTTATGAATAAATAACTAATAACACTTGTATTCATGGAAGAGGTTTCTGTTACGAGGGAAAACGGGCTGTTATTTTTCTTAATCCGCAATCAGAGTACTTTTATTTGGTCGATGGTAGTTCTCAGCGCAATTTTGACTTGAGTGTAAATAAACAGGCTGAAAATAAGAGAAACAGCTCCATGTTAATTAGACAGTAGGGGAACCATGTAAATACTGAAATCAGGACTTTGAGCAAAATTTTTTTGCCCGCGGCCTCGTTCACGTTTAAGAAGTCGCTCGTTAGTGTTAGATATGAAAAAGTAACCTATATTCTTCTTTGGGGTTTGATCTTGTCTCGCACCAAATTTTATCAAATACGGTTCAGTGGTTTGGCAGTGAAAGCGAGACAGACAGATAGACAGAGTTATTTTCGTATTCATAGTATTAGCATAGATTGTCTGTTAACTGTATAATATATTTTGTTATATGTAAATATACGTATATGTAAATATATGTAAAAATTAATTATTTTATGAATGTTTTTATGGAATTATACTTTAATGTTTTACTAGACGGTAATGCGTGTAGACTTTTCGCGGTGATACCACCATCTAAACATTTAATGTACCACTAAACTTCAATTAATATTTCCCTTTATCAAACTAAATTGTACATTACCAATATTTATAATATGATGTAAATTGCACTTAATAGAAGAGAAAGTAAGATGTTAGCTATATTCTTGAATTTTAACTTGTAGTTATAACCTGTTTTTTTATATAATAAAAACATTTAAAAGTAATTGATCCATCCATAAGGAATCCAACCAACCATCTTTGAAAGTATGGCACAAAAATCTTAACAATCCCTTACAACGTCTATGCGCCATAAACCTTTGGAACTAAGATCTTATTTCCCTTATGTCTGTTAAACTTGCTCACTCAGCTTTTAAACTAGAACAAAATAATACGAAGTATTGCTATTTGGTATTTGGCTGTAAAATAGGTGATGTAACTATGTAGTGGGTGGTATCTACCCTGACGGATATGTACAAAGCCTTGTCATCAAGTTATATTATTATTTTTACTTACCTTGCCCCGCGTTTTATTGTAAACTGCATCTGACCTGGTATTAGAAAAAAAATATAGACACCATTTTTTAATTTTCATGAAACGTGATCTATGCTTAAGATCCATGTTATATCCACTGCGCTACTCTGTAGTCCCACTTTTTTATGATCTTTATTTAATTTATTTCATAGTTATTGTCGTTGCTTTGACAGCAGTTAGTTTAAGGTATTTCACACCGAATTATCCGTGGAAATCCAAACGGATGGTAACCCTAATTGAAACCGAAGTTGCAGAGTCGGGGCTAACTCTTGAATCCGTAATCGGTGCACCCTCCCCTGTAATGTCACTGCTTTTTAGGGATCGTCAAGACGCTGTCGCTAATTAGAAATTGTTTAAATATTATGTTATACTATTTGCATGTGTATATTTTTTCTTGTATAATCATAAATTAACGAAGCTTACCCTCGGGTAATATAAGTAGGATATATAGTTATAAATGGACTAGACTTGGTTAACGTTACACTGCCTTCAGTTGGATGAAATCATTGTACTATATTGTATGTGTATTCTGTAGTATAAGTTTTTGTTTGTGTAACGATATAATTATTATTATAATTTTTTAATCTATACTATGGCGGCCAAATACGTTGAAAAGAATTCGGCATTGTCCACTCTACGCTATAATAATTACTAAATATTACTAACACATTCTAGACTATGATATTAATGTACGCATCGATAGTTAATAACATCCCTTTTAAAAAAAAATTAAGGCCTGTTTTTTAAATTCAAATAAATTTTATTATTAAACTCTTTCGGTGAAAACTTATAACTAAGATGTTATGTCCCTGTCTGCAATTACGTTGACTCACCCCTCCAACCGAAACACGCCAGTAAAAAATATTGCTTTTTATCGGTAAAATAAGTAATGAGTTGGTAATTTCTAACCATATAGGTTTGCACAAAGCCCTGCCTCGAATATATCACGTAGCTAAGTCCGTTCTACTAACTAAGACGCGATACTTTTTCTGTCTTTACTGTTAAAAAATATTAACGTTGTATTAACAATGTTTTTCTCTTCAAGCCGTAAAATTGCTAATACGAAATAGTGACAGTGGTCTTCATAGAATAATACACGAATTACAGTTGTAAAAATGAATTTCTCAAACTATCTAAAGAAAATAGAAATACTTGAAGAAGTACAAAATACTTAAAAATCATCTGAACAGAAAGAAATAAAAACCAATTTTTATTTATTATTTTTTTATTTTTATAGTATAGGGATGAAACTAACAAATTTAAATACAACACTATATTAATAGTCTTACCGTATGCTGTTGTAATGTGGAGCTATTTTATAAGCATAAGACTAAGCCCAAGGTTGCATTGTAAAATCAAACCGTGCAATTTTTATTTTTGTACTTTAATCCGCACCGAACCCTATCAAATTTATACTTTTAAATTGCGAATGTGTACATACCTATGTATGTTTAAAAGTGTTACAGAAATGCGAAAATAAACTATGTTTTTTCGCAGTGCGGACTAGCCCATAAATATTTGTAAATCACAGAAAAAAACGTATTACGACGTTGTGGCAACGTCAAAAAAAAGAATCGGATATACTTAAAAATTTTGGAGACGTGTGAAAATGTTTGCTTATATTTTCAACTACCAACAACACTAACACATCAAAATGCTGTTTATGTCTTCTGTGTAAGGTAAAACAAATAAATAACAGGGAACAGAAAGCTTTACAGAACGTACTTTGTATTTTTATAACGTCTTACCTTTGAAAGAACTTAGTTGCAAATCCTCAAACAATAGTCTCGCAATAATTTCTTAGGGTTATAACTTAAACAAAATATAATTTTTTATCTCAAGAATATTTAGGGAAAAACTTCTGACTTTCTAGAAATATTGTTTTGTTTATTTTTTTATGTTTACTGAATATTAACTTAAAATTAAATAAACGAACGTTATAGTCTGATAATTTCCATAGATTCTATAAGACCCACTGCTTGTCAAAGGCCTATCCTCTTGAAGAAAATATTTACACCTTACGCAGCTTCAATTTGAAACACGAATTAAGCACATAAAAACTTAATGATATATGTCTGGGTTCGAACCCGCAATCTTCGGTTAAGATAATCGTATTCTTCCTATGATTGCGAAAGGCTAAGATTATTTACTAAAAACTATCAAGTTAACATGAAGTGATATTATTTTATTACAAGAACAAATTTTATTATTGCATTGTTATTAATATCTCAATTAAAGAGTACTATTCATTAACAAATGATAGAAAGTGCCTACTGTCGTTTTCAACTTAGTCGTTTAATAAAATAAAACAAAAGTCATCGTCCGTGGAAAGAGTGCTATTTTATAAAATAGTCAACATCGAGTCAACTTCAGAGCGGAGTGAAGAGCAACCGCATCCACGAAATAATAAATACTTCTAAAAGCATTTTATATATTTATACCCAAGCACCTGTATGTAAATATATCGAAACCGTATTCACATGGATAGCTATTCAATTCCAACGAAAGGACCGAAGCCAGTTTTAAATATTCCATGTGCGGTCAAGCATAAAATCTACAAAGAAAATGTATTATCTATCTTTTATTGCATTTCTCCCCTTCCAAAGTATCGGTCTGAGGATGCACAACTTTGTATCATTTTATCAATATCGTTAAATGGTCAAAAATGTTTTTACTATACAGAATATCGTTACATTTTTATTTTTTAGACATTAATATAGACCCTATTAAATTGATATATTAGTATATGTTTTTATTATTGTCTTCATTATTGTCGTATATTCATAAAATTTAAATACCGATATAGTTTTTAATAATAAAAATCAATAAAATTTCGAATTGTTAATATTTAGTTAATTACTTTCTGGACTAAGTATTTTAAAATAAAATATTGTTTGGCCTAGGCTAGCTTGTGATGCTACATATTCTATTGTCCTAAATCGAAATCCATGTCTGGCAACTAGCGGAAAAAATGCAGCAACTACTGCATTTTTCTTGTCAAAAAATCTCTGTTGAAGTTAAAGTTAGGAAGTTACACTGGCAACTTTATACACTCGTATAAAAATACACGAAACTTAAAGTGCATTTTAATGTGTTATCTTGCTGTGTTACAACTATTTATTTTTAAACGTATACAGTATATTCTTATTTTTATTCTTTTTTTAATGACACAGGTACGCGAACGAGAAAACGAGCCACCTGGTGGTAAGTGGTCACCACCGCTCATATAATACATGTACAAGCATACACATACGTTGTAAGGAATATTAGCCATTCCATACATCGCCAATGCGCCACCAACCTTGGGAACAAAATAGTTAGGTCCCTTGTGTCTGCTTACACTGGCTCACTCTCCCTTCAAACCGGACAACAGTACTAAGTATTTCTGTTTCTTGGTAGAATATGTATATGAGTTGGTGGTCCTTAACCATACGGCCTTGCACAATACTCTACCAAGTTCGTTCTTTATGTGTTTTAATATTGCAAGTCATGAGGTATCGTATTTACTCTTATAACTCGGTATAAGCCAGTTGATATGGTCTTGCGCCATTTCATTATTATTTATCCATTAGACTAACATTCCATTAAACTGTCAGTTTAAGGCAATGGAGAGCGTCCCTGTGTTTGGGAACATCCCTGTGCACTATAATGCCCTCTGTGGTTTTATCCTTTGTCGACTGATCTCTTTTAAAATGGTTCGATTAACTACAAGTATGATGTATGTTCGTTCCTCTATAAACGAAGAATATTTTTAACCGACTTCAAAAAAAGGAGGTTATCAGTTCGACATGTATGTATGTAACATTGTTAGAATTTAATTATATTTGAGTATGATGATCCATTTACGCTTCCAAGCACGTGTACTTAATTTTGTGAGTGTATGTTAGTATGTTTGTCCAAGAATTTCTCGAAAACTAAAAGTCATATCGAGATGATCATTATTAATTTAAGTTAGGTACACTTTAGTTTAGGGAACAGTGTAAGTTTAATTAAAATCGGTCCAGTAGTTTCAGAGATATAAGTAAATTACTCGTAAGAAAATAAAGAAGTCGGTTTAATTTTTTTATAAATTATAATTTACTTATTAATATTCACAAGGGTTTTTTTAAATACAATATATAATATAACAGGCTTTAAATTTGTTTTACACTACTTAACAAAATACAAACGTACAAAATTTGACACGTACAATAAGGAAAATCTTCTCTTATTCAGTTAATTGGAGTCGCAAAAGACTTAAGAAGTATTCACTCAAAATTCCGTACCTTTAAGAAACCCTTTTTCTCTCGGATGTCACCGATTCCTTTGGAGTCAATCGCAGACTAAAATGGGGATTGCTAATTAGAATAAATATTTGCGTATCTAATACCCTTAGAAATTACACTTGTTTTACCCGCCAATTAGTAATGAAACCCCTTTACTGATATTTTAAATGCTTTTATTTTTAAATATAAGTCTATTGAGTGATTAAGCTGCAAAGGGCTCTGATTATTTATTATAAAGTTGTTTGTTTGGGTTTATTTTTGTTTTTTAGTATTTTATATAGCTAGGAATGAAATTATGTAATTTGTCATTTTAATTTATAAAGGTCGTTAATTGAAAATAAAAATACATAAATTTGCTGCCGCCCGCCTTACCCGTATTTAAGAGGAAGGAGGGCAGATGTTAAGAATTGATTGAGTAACAAATATCCAAATGTAAGTTAGTCTTTAATATTTTATACAAAGCCAAACTTGCATGTACATTGGCTCTACTTACATATTGGCTAAAACTTCTGAAGTACTTCTAATAGTTGTATGAGCTCGCTTCATAATATTACTTTACCTATTAACTGTAACTTTCAAGATGAAATTTCTTTGAATTTTCGATATAACTTGTGTACACACGAACGTTATTTTTAATGTTGATTTAATCCAAATAATTTAAATGTAGGGTCACGAATGTCTAAAAACGTATAGAATAATATAGAATTCTATTAAGTTTTATCGAAACCAGAGGCAATCGAATGCCGCTAATGGGATGGTACAATTGAAACTGCTCTGTGGAAAATCGAGCAATAAGTATGCATCACGTCGAAGAGCCGGTGGCTGATGCTTCGAGAGATGTCTGGCCGACGCAATACCATTAGTACCGCTTGGGTTCGTCTCTGTTTTCAACGTACATCCCACGTATCAGCGCGAAATGCGAGATCGCTTATATGTTGTGATATAGGAACAATAAATAAATACATTGCTAAATTAATATTTTAACATCAAATATACTGAGAAATGAAATTAAATCTATTTGTAAGTAATTTTGAATTTTTAAAAGATATGTAAAAAATATTATATACGCTTTACATTAAAGTAATTGTATGTTTTTTTGTATAATTATTATTAGCTATTGTATTTTTTAAGTAAAAACTTTATTTCTTTTTCGTATTTTATTTCTGCGATATTTGCTGAATAAACTATTATTTATTTCTCTCATTCTGACTCGAACTCAGATACTTGATTTACGGTACGTATATCTTATTAAACACTATTTTTATATCCGCATCAAAAGACCACTTCAAGCATGGAACACAGATATTATCTCTTCCTTTTTGAACATTTTCGTGTACAAAGCAAAATTAAACTGACAAAGGGAGCATACGCAAGTGCAGAGAATGACCACTAGACTCGCTTTACGATTATTTGAGTGGGCTCAGACGTTAACGTCCTAATTTATAACGTTAATACAGCGACATGATTGCGGCTGGCCACATTACCGTCCATGATATTAGCAATGACAATGGGTTTGCTTATGTGAAGTATTATGAGGTATGCTTGTGATATAACCTTTATCAAAAATTGCGATCACGGTAAAATGAATCGTCTATTTTTGGTATTAGGTGCAATTTCCTTTAAAAGATAACGGTTAAAGTGTAAATGGACTTATAGTATACTAACGACCTTCTCTGTCTTCGCGCGAGTATGATTATTGTTTTGGTCTGAAATATATTCTTAATATTGTGATATGAACATAAATAGTATATAGTAAAAATTAAAGAGCCAAATAGTTTAATTTGTTCTATATTGTGACTGTATTAAGAGCTCTCACGCTATCAGTTCAAATTATAAATTGTAAGCGACAAAAAGTAATTTTCAATTTTTGTTAAAAATATTTTATTTATTTTTTCAACAACAAAATACTCACTCATATAATATAATACCGACATACTTATATAGTGTAGAACTATATAAACCGTCACTCTCATTTTCCGATGGAAAGGTAAACTAGACACAACAAATCAGGTGCATGACAAGTTACAGTTTTACAATTTTCCTAGTTAATGGAATGTAAACACAACAATATTATCAAAAAGACCGGCATCAGAACGGTTTCTTTACCCGACCCGAGATTTCAACCAAGAACCTTAGGATCTGGTAGACTTATAAACTATAACTAACTAGATCAGAGGCTTCTAGATAGGAGTTAAGTACTTAATATCAATGAAGGATCGAATAGTGGTTTTTACGATAAATTTCCATAAAGAATGACTCATGCTTGTTTTATTACCACGCCTATTTGTTACGATAATCAAATTATATGTAACATAATATATAAATATCACATCAGCTTTTGATTAAATATTTTTAGGTGGTAACTACAACAGTAACGCTACAAAAGAAAAGGTCACATATAGGTTTTATTTTGAATGGTTTAGGTTCGTTCGTTCATTTTTGATTCGATTCTTCATTATTAATATTATACTTACGTTATTACTATTTGCGTGATATATTAATCGTCAGCACAATGGATTTATAAATATCATCTTTGTAATATTTTATTCGATTTATTCGATGTCAATAACATTTTATTATAAAAAGTCATCACTTTTTGCTCTACACGAGTCCGAATGTTTAAACAAAAAGAGCTTTTTTTCGATCTAGCCGTTCTGAGCGTTCGTTTATTTTTGTTTATCGAAGCGATTGAAGCATGAAATATTGATTTTTCTGTAAAAAAGTGAAATCACATCTGAACTTTTTCGCAGAAATTCAACCTAAATGTAACCCAACAGTTTAACAACAATAAAAACGAATGAGTTGCAAAATGTTGCGTCGAATTAAAATTTGTAGCAATCAAGAGTCGCGGGGGAGTCGCGATTGCTGTAGTTTGATTGTTTGCAACACCAGTAACGAAGCTGACCGCTACACTGTCCGCATAACGATGCTTAGTCCTTAGCTAGCTCGCACTATCAAACTACGACCATAAACAATTTATCCCGCATTGTTCATTCGCACGTCCGAAAGTTACGAATTGCTAATTCCCAGTTCAATTAAAACTGTTGGTGAGTGAATTTCATTTATTCCGAGAACATTTTTATTCATTACCAATATAACTATTATTATATAAAAATGGTGAAAGTTTGTTTTCCCGTCTAGTTTGCAGAGCGTCGTGTATCGGACGGCTTCTCTTGAAACTGAATTATTTGTTCTTTTAATTGAGTTAAAGTTGTGTGGGTAGGTGTTGGCACTTAGTAAATATAGTGAAATAGAGAGATTTCACAGTTTAAATGTGAGTTATATTTAGCTTATTGATATTTGTTAAAGCAATTTGTATGGATCTGACACTTTAATAGAATATAATAATTTTATTTATTTACTATTTCTTTCATTGTGGTAGCGAACAGAACGAAATAAACATACTCATTATTATTAAATTTATTTTATTACTAAACCTATTATTAAAATCGTTTTAGTTTACCGCACAAATGTTCAAGATAAATAAATCTTTAAAAGATATAACTAAAAAATTTTGAATTTATTTTAATAATAAAAATACATGAAACATATCATTATATGAAACTAAATTGGAATAATTTGCATGTGTACAATGTTATGTGTCTATTGTATTACGAGTATGTAGCTACATAAAAACTGAAAATACGATCGCAAAAATAGCTTTAACAACTTTCTTTCTCGATTGATTCATTGGTGAATCACACGCTTCGAGGTCAACCTCGGAGTTTGACTCACCTAACAAAAATAAAGACATGCAATTTTTATTATCCCACCCAGTTATTACGTACACGAAATCTATCATGCAAATTTTGCCCGTCTATCAAAACTATTTCGTTTTCCCTTAATTATTAGGTTCGTATTCGTATTATTAACAAATTCATAAAAAATAAGTCCAAGTTTGTTAAAAATAATTTTTAATAGGTGTCAACCCTATCAGTTTCCACGGAGAAATCAGCTGGAGGATGCTCGGAATAACTTAAACAATGCGTCTGAAATCTTGTCTAACTGCCTGACATACCAAATGTTCGATTCCTGACTTGACTGCCTGCGCACGTCTGCGGTCCTAGTACCAATTTGATCTCGACCAATGATAAAATATTTTCAGACAGAGAGATATAAATAACAGAGTTAATAGAAATACTACGGGATTATTTTGGTTTATTTGATATATATTATTAATATTTATATTAAAAATAATATCACATTGATTAAAGATCAATAAAGTTATAATGGCAGTACATTCATCATTTACAAGAGCATGAATAAAATTACTGTCGTGTAAAATGAATGTATTTTATATAAATTTAAACTTTCAACATTCAGGCAGTTATTTAGAGAAACATAGGTACAAACATATTAGTTACTTTCACGAAAGAATACATCTTGCTGAGCATGTTCTACACGATTCTTAAATGTAAGTAGCGAAGAGAAATGAACGAACTAAAATATACTTATGTCTGTTCTTAAGGAGCTGTATCATATTCCCTTTGAACTTGATACTCAACAGTATAAGACACAAATGGCTACATTTCGTTAAATTTTAAATATTAAGTTGTTACTTTCGTAATCATGATTGATGCCACTTATAATTATATATGGATTTTAGTTGTCATTATAGTATTGGAAGGATATTTGTATTGTAACATGACCATATATTTTTAAAATTAAAGTGCTTTAACATTTTAAAGTAGTGTACGAAAAAAAAAATGGAGCGTCTGCCAATTTAAATCGCGCTTTAGATAAATAGATAGAGCTTATTCTACCATGCTTCTCCACTATGGATTGGTGTGTTATGGTAATATATTTTTTACACTCAATTACGTAGTACACAGCTTAAAATTTGAAAATGTTCACATTACAAATGAAGACTATTTCGGTAAGAAGCTAACATAAATCTTACAAACGCAATCAGCCTTCCTGTCACTAGTTTAAATTCATTAAAATTAATTTATATTTTAAGCCCACTGAATATGATGTACTAGAGGCTTTAAGATGTTTATACAGATTTTCCTCCACCATCTGTGTTATTGTAACTATTATATGAAGTCTAGCCACTTGAGGAGTTAACTAACTCGTCAATAGCCCTTATAAAGTTAGAGGCCTATACTTAACATACGAGCTGGTAAAATAAAACCCTCTCGGGACTTGCCTTAATGAAGTACGCCTTATAATTAAATAGAAAATGTTGCGTTTAAATAAATTGTGTTGATAAGTAAATAAATTAATTCTTTTTATTAAATATTGTTCAATTTAATTTTTATTGATTGTCTTTTATTTTAATGTTTTTTTTTTTTTATTTTCTGTTAAAATGGTGGAATAAGAAGTCTACATAAATAGAAGTATTATTCCTTGATTTTCATGTAGGATAAATAAACATTTATTTTTATTTAAATAGCATACCTATATAAATGGTGGAAAAGATATTTAATTTAATTGCTTAATGAAGAATGCGTTAAAATAAAATCGATATATCCAATCCGCAACTACTTTAAACTTAAATTAATACGGGCTAATAAAAGACCTAATGAACCCACTTGAATAAATAATATTTTGATTTTTAATGTACTATTAACTCAACCGATTAGAATAATTGGACAAAACTTGCATTATTACAAAAATATTTGAAATGTATTTATAAATAATATTTGAAAAAAATACAAAAAATCATAGAAGTTAGAAAAAGACAGTTCATTGGAATACGAACCACTTTACTTTTGATTTGTATGGGCATTCAATTGAAGCACAATATTTGAACCTATTTTAAAAATAGAAGATTAAAAAAAATGTTTCGATTGATTGTATTCTCTAATTATTATTATTTTTAAGACACCTAATTCTCTGTCATTTAAAAAAGTATAAAAATCCGACAGACCACGATAACAATGAGGAAAAAATATTATTATTTAGCAAGAATATAATTATGTACTGAATCACTTCAATAAATAAATAAGACATTATTCGGAAGTACTCAAGAACAGCTGTTTTATCAATACCAGAAACCTTTTGAAATGGGGACATAAACATAATTATATATATTTATTATTATTATTATTTATGATATGTATATAAAAATGTTTATCTCACAATACTTATTCTACAATGTACATACAAAGTACATTATTTGTTTTAATGAATTGTGGATTATTTATTATCTTTTAGCAGATATTTATGAAAAATATATGAATTGTTAATCAATACTTGTAGTGCATAATAGATTAAAACAATGATGTATATCAAAATATAAATAATAAATTAAACTGGACAAATTTTCTGGTTTCTATATATTGTACATATATTTATATATATATATATATATATGTGTATATATTGTACATATATAGAAACCAGAAAATTTGTCCAGTTTAATTTATTATTTATATTTTGATGATTTGTATATATATATATATATATATATATATATATATTTTATATTTTCATATCGAAGACTTCATCTTATTTAAACAGTGGGTGATATAATTAATAGTATTGTATAACTAATAACTCTTTCAACAACATTTATACGTAAAGCCGATAATTTTGCAACTAATTATAAATATTAATTACAAAATGTAATGGCGAGATGGCTCAGTGGTAAGATCATGTGAATCATAACAATTATTGCGGATATATGTTTATAATTAATCACGTGTTTGACGTAAATGAAAATATCGTATGGAAACCTGCATATAATCCATCGGCCACGAGTTTATCCACCAACCCGTATTAACTAATAATATTTGAATTAGCTCCAAAATTGCTCTAATGGAGGGATGTCCTCAGACTACTACTGTTACTTTTATTAAATATATTTTGTCAGTCTTCCTTTACGTTAAAACCTCAAAAAGAATGAAGAAAGCCGGTATATTAGCGTTCTCTTAACGGAGCCCAGCAAGACCGAAAGTGAAATTTCTCTTAAACAACCAATGCCTCACCTCTGCGGGCTTAAGTGTAATGACGCCAATCGTCATAAAGCGCCTCTGAATTACGAACCACTTCATCAAAGACCGCCTCCTAATGACCTCGCATAATTTTGTGAACCGCCAACCTCTATTAGGCTCTCGTTAAAGAGATTTGGAAGAAAAAATACTCAAATGGAAAGTGAAGTATTTTCTTGTTCCAATGTGTGGTTTCGTGAAAGTTAATATTTATTTGAATTGTGAACCATTGTTTTATTATGTATTGAATAATATAATAATATGACGAGTTCTTTATCGAGCATGTTTATAAAAGTGTTCATATTTGAATAAGTGCTTGAAGATAATGTTTCTAAATAAATATTTAATTGCAGTCAATTTGGATTAAGTTTTTCTACGAAATTTCCGAACGAGCTTACCTAATTGTTTTACACGGTATATTGTATAAAATTTCTACTTATTCAATTATATAATTCCAAAATTTCTTTGTTTTCGTTTTTCTATTCTATAATATATAAAAGACTATCATGAAAAAAACCAATGTAGGACAAGGTAATACTGAGCTTCTATGGAAAACACAACAACAAATTTTCGATAAGTTTTATTCGATGTATATATGTTGTTTTCCTAGGAATCCAACGCGCATTTCGGGTGAACTATTTAGAACAGCCTTAATGGCGTTGAACCTGCAGACGACTGGGGGGTGAAGTCAGTCACTTAGTATCAGTCCCCGCTCGGGTAACGGCCTCGCACCTTTCCCAAACATGTTAGCTTTGGTAATGTTAAATGTCAACTCTTCGCTTTTATGTCTGATTTAACACTGACTATAAAGTGTTCGCAAGTATCTTCATTCGGATAAATTTCATATATTTAATAGTATAAATATATATAAAGGTAAATGCATTTGTAGTTTACTTTTTAAAAAATAAATTTCAATTTCGAAAAGTTCCGTCGTCTGTGAAAGAGGATCACATTCGCTTCGAAAATTAGCCAAAAAATTCTACGTGTGCACGAAAAAAGGGTGAAAGTGGAAAGTGTCACGAACGGCATTTGGCATTCAGCCACCGGTGGTATTGATGCGGCAGACGGGGCCTACTCATTTATTCATAAACGCTCAAAAATTTGTCACTGCTTCCCGCCGCCACTAACGCAATTCACGTATTAGTGAACTCTGTTTGCTTTGCTTCCAAATATTCATATATATATATATATATATATAGATTGTATATAACGATATCCTGATCAGAAAATTAAGAAACGGCATCTTTTGCTTTAATGACATTATTATTAGTACGTAATTTTTTCTGTCTACAGGTAGGTATTATTAAAAATATAATTTCAATATATTTAGCGAAACATTATTAACACAAATCATATTTTGTCATACAATAAGTAACGCGGCGTATTGTAGTCGTATGTTGGCTTACGCAATAATGTACATCGCAGAACAGAAAATATTGTTCGCGAAATCATCTCGCGTTCACCCGATTACAGGTTTACAAGCAGTTGAAGCGATGGCTTACGCTTGCATTGACCAGGTTTATATAGAATTAATGACTCCTTCGTGACCGAACTCACTTTTCACGGGCTAGGGAAAGTTTTATAGTCTGCGGCCTCCATATTCGTTATATTTGTGGTTAATCTATTAGCTTTATTCCTTGAGAGCGTGCTTATGTATCGTTTATTGCTTCTTTTGTGCTATTAGCTCGTACAACGATGTTTTATGTTCGGTTGATATTAAAGGGTCAATGATGGATGGCATTATTTATTACAAAAATATCACGTATCCAAAAATATCCTAATTTATATATCATATAAAGGTAAGTAACAATCTAGTGGTACTTTTGTAGCACTTTTTTAGCTCTCGCTGGATATACTCATTGGCAGATGGTATCAGAGGGACTCACTAGCGACTACTGCTCTGGAATACTCACTAAAAACTTAGCGATACCGAAATCAGCGGTATTCAAATAGTAGTCCTTCGGGTAGTACGTGCAAATTCGAGGTGTACGAGATTGCTCGCGCGTAATACTATGCCACTCTGTCCTGTAAAAGACTTACTGCTGGGCTATAGGGGTCTCCCTCCTCTGCAGGAGAAGGTTTGGATCTTATTTCATCATACAATATGAGTTGATGGATACATTTGTTTTAATTTTTTATCCTACACGGGTAGGTTTCTTTATATATTCATTCTCCAAGCACAAGGTGGTGCTCAACCGAGGCAATCTCCAGTGAAAATTCAAGTGTTCGAACTATAGCGCCATCTCGGCTCTAATGATAATTAAATATATTCTCATAACAATAAAATTTAAAAAATTTACGAAATGTACCTATAAAACATATTGTACTGTAAATGTAACTTATTTTTTATTTATATCCAGAGAATCAGCATATTAAGTAAATCCTTTACTAAGGACGTGCATATCTATCGCTGAACTTATATTGTCTTCGTCAAATCTTTTATTTCATCGATGAAACGCAAGGGTTGTTTCTAATTGAAAATCTACTTAAATTTTCAATAGTTAAACATACTCATATCTGTAGTCAAAGGCGTTTGGTTTATTTCATGTATTTATGCTTTATCTAGTATAATATTTTGCAAGTACCTTTAAACCATTATTTTATATAATTTAACATATAAATGTAATATTACATACGTCAAAACATCCGTTTATTTTACACATCAATCATCGCAAATCACTTCTTTCTTTTCGGGAAATAAATCAAATATCCCGCATGTTTTTTTTAATGGGCTACCTGATGATAAGTGGTCGCCACTGCCCATAGACGTTGGCGCTATAAGAAACATTAACCATTCCTTACAGCGCCAATGCACCACCAACGTTGGGAACTAAGATGTTATGTCCCTTATGCCTCTAGTTACACTGGCTCGAACCAACGCACACCAATGCAATTATTTACATAACATGTATTATGTTTGTTTTTTATAGGACCGTTTAAATAAAAGCCGAGATGGCCTAGTGGTTAGAACGCGTGCATCTTAACCGATGATTTCGGGTTCAAACCCAGGCAGGCACCACTGAATTTTCATGTGCTTAATTTGTGTTTATAATTCATCTCGTGCTCGGCGGTGAAGGAAAACATCGTGAGGAAACCTGCATGTGTCTAATTTCAACGAAATTCTGCCACATGTGTATTCCACCAACCCGCATTGGAGCAGCGTGGTTGAAAATGCTCCATACCTTCTCCTCAAAGGGAGAGGAGGCCTTAGCCCAGCAGTGGGAAATTTACAGGCTGTTTATGTTATGTTATGTTAAATAATTAATTAATAAAATAGAATACATTCAAAGCCATTCGTTTTAATCCAATAAGACGTGTATTTCATATAACATTGGTAAATAAAGCGAGAACCATTCCTCTAGCTGCTCATTACGAGCACACCATCCATCAACATTTTCTATTTAGACAATTAATTTAATTTCTTCATAAAACTGTAATTTCGATGTCATCGTATAATGGATTGCAATGTCTGAACTTCGAAGGTAAATTTAATATTATGTTCAACGATCTCCTAGGTAGGGGAGAAGTATAAAAGGTAGAAATTGTGGTACGATTGTCGTGAGGCAAAGAATAATAGTGAAAAAGTCAAGGAGCGTTTTGTCTAGACAAGAGATGACAAGTAGAAGTCTTGCACAATGACACTAAGTCGACGTTATTACATTTTGATGAGTTGTTGACGATGTTTTTTCACGTTTTACGTGTGTTCTATTCGAATAAATCTTATTGAAATATTGTTCATCTTTTAGCTTTTTATATCTAGGGTGCAGTTTCTTGTTCTTATTATATTATATTAATAAGGATATGTTAACTCACAAAGGTGCGAACCTTCACTTTAAATTATCGATGCATTAACTAATATAGTCTAAATTGTATTTTTTTTTTTTATTCTTACATTAGCCAGTTAACTAAACCGCTGTCCAATAATTATAATGATACTTGTTGGTAGAGCATCGGGCATGTTATGGGTTGGTACCACCTACACATTATATATTCTACCGTCAAACAGTAATACTCCTTAGTACCGGTTTTAAGGATGAGTGAGCCAGTGTCCTGTAGTTACATAAGAGTCATAAGATCATTCTCAGAGCTGGTAGCGCTGTTGGCGATATAGGGAATGATTAAAAAAGTTTACCATCAGGTGGCACATTTGCCCATTCCTTCACCGCCGAGCACGCGATGAATTATAAATCCAAATTAAACACATGAAAATTCAGTGGTGCTTACCTGGTTTAGAACCAGAAATCATCGTTAAGATGCACGCGTTCTAACCACTGGGCCATCTCAGCTCTTAGATAGATCTCATAGGTAGACCTATAAGAATGTCTAATGTATTTTTGTCTAAATTTCAAGTTAAAGAACTTAGTAAAAGAATTGAGAATTAAGAAAGCCGAGTGTCTAGAACACGTGAATCGTATCCAAAGTTTTTTTTTTTTTTTATGTTATTGGTTGGTGGACGAGCATATGGGCCACCTGATGGTAAGTGGTCACCACCGCCCATAGACAAAGGCGTAAGAAATATTAACCATTCCTTACATCACCTATGCGCCACCAACCCTGGGAACTAAGATATTATGTCCCTTGTGCCTGTGATTACACTGGCTCACTCACCCTTCTAACCGGAACACAACAATACAGAGTACTGTTATTTGGCGGTAGAATATCTGAAGAGTGGGTGGTACCTACCCAGACGGGCTTGTACAAAGCCCTACCACCAAGTAAGATTTCGGGTTAAAACTCGGAAGAGGCAAGGCACCGCTGACTTGTCACGTGACTGTGTCTTTAAATTCATTTCGTAGTCGGCATGAATCGGAAAAGGCTACTCATTTGTCAATAACAAGCTCTATTTGTTCCTTTCTTATATTTAAACTTTTTTTTATACAAACTCATCATTCTAAGCTATATAAATATATTTAATAACAAGGCACGTCATTGTTTCTTAACCATCCTGGTTATATTTATTATAACTATTTAATACGTATTGATAAGATTTAACATTTAAGTTACTTGCCGGTTCATTCGCATAGAATTCTCATACTTGGTGGTAGGGCTTTGTGCAAGCCCGCCTGGGTAGGTACCACCCACTCATTAGATATTTTACCGCCAAACAACAAAAGTCAGTATTGTTGTGTTCCGGTTTGAAGGCTGAATGAGCCAGTGTAACTACAGGCACAAGGGTCATAACATCTTAGTTACCAAGGTTGGTGGCGCATTGGTGATGTAAGGAATGTTTAATATTTCTTACAATGTCGGTGTCTATGGGTGGTGACCACTCATCACCATCAGGTGGCCCATATACTCGTCCGCCAACCAATACAATAAAAAAAACCAAAGTGAAGGTAGCTCGGTTTCAGTCCATAACCGACTTGCAAATTAACGATAGCAATTATAAATTATTTATATGAATTTTATAATTATTATGCATTACATTTCAAATAAATTTAATACGAATTACTTATTTACGTCATTAATTTCAAACTACTTTAAATTATTTACAAAACTCCATAATAAATCAAAGGCTATCTATCTTACAATTATTTCAAAAACCATTGCCGAATTATAAAAAGCTTTATTTTTTTAGCATTTTTGTTTTACAAAAAGTATCTTTAATAGTTAAATCATTTTAGTTTTTACATATTGTAGAGTCAGATTCAAGTAGTTTATAACATTGATAGTTTTAATTTTATATGAAATAAGTTACATGTATCGGTGAGAATAAGTTTACACAGAACTATTTTATTCATTAACACGCAAAGAAAATATCCTATCTTTTTGAACCAGGAATCTTCGCGGTCGTACATAGATAACTTACAAAAGTTTCAT
Organism: Vanessa tameamea; assembly: GCF_037043105.1. NCBI lineage: Eukaryota > Metazoa > Arthropoda > Insecta > Lepidoptera > Nymphalidae > Vanessa > Vanessa tameamea. Next base: position 3,968,378 of record NC_087318.1, on the reverse strand, counting down.
CACAATCGGATGAATATATTAGGAACATATCATTTCTTTGTATAGAAGATGGAAACACGGAATTATATTTTTGCTTAAGCCTATAAACAATTCATTCGCATTCTCCTCGAGCGTCCGTCACTGACTCGACATAGATTCCGCCAAACCTCCGCCCACGATAAAATATACTATACGTACTACAAGCGACCACCACTCAATTTCCGTGTGGAAAACGGTACTAACAGAAAGCTATTATCGAACTCTTCGATATTTATATAGATCCTTTTAAATTATACTAGCTCTATAGGTACCTGGCTCTTTTAGTCAAATTTTCTTTTATATTAGTCAGTCAGTTTTCCTCACGAAGTTTTCACCTTTTAAAAAATCATAGAAATGACGTGATTCATCGTAATACGTAGAACAATAAGTTTGCAACAATTGCATAAATTAACTTAAATATATATTTATTTAATATTACTTGTTAACTTTTTTTCTTTGCAAAATTCAATATCAAACAAATATACAAAAAAAAAAAAGTAAAAAAAAAACAAAATTTTAATCGAAGCGTATATATATTTTTATTTTTATTAATTAATTATAATGAAGAATGATAGCTAAGACAATTATATTATATATTTCGACTCTTTTGAAACACCCCCAATACATACCGTTAACGTCAAACATTTATATGAATCATATAGATATAATATTATTTGATTGTCTGGTTAGTAAATGAATAGATCGAAATATCGTACGTTTATAGATCGCTGTTGAAATAGACACGTTTGGCCGGCGTCGCTCTTGATATGTGACAGGTCGATATGTTTTGGTACAGTCGCATGTCGGAACTCACTGGAAACAATGCCACGACCAACTGATATTCGTCCATGTGTTTATATACCAATTGCGTTTATATGTATGTGTACAAATTTCCATTGTTACAGTTTTGGCGTTGATAAAAATGTTTAAAAAATTTCCCTTGTTGACACGTTCGGTTCATTGCCTTTTTTTTATAAGTCGATTTTATTTCTGAACAGATGAATATGAATTGAAAAGATGGATGGATTAATTGAGTATGTATTTTATGAATTAATCGTCAATCAAAAGCGTTGAATCGAGCGACGTTTGTCATATACGCAGCTATAAAATATTTTATATTATATTTTTTACAAAGATTTTGTAAATGTTGAATTGCTTGAATTATTTTTTAACAATATAATCTGTTCTATGAACAGTTTTTTTGTAGTAAATTTATCTGTGACATTCTATCTTATAATATTTGACCACAACGAAAATAATTAACAAAAATTAAGATCAACCTGGAAGATTTCAAATGCATCCGAACATCAGCAACTCAAGAACTCATGTCACGGTGGTAACCTTGGAATCTCTTGGGATGTAAGCTATTACGTATTTTATCCCTGCAATTACAGGCAGAGCAATTGCACTAACTTTCATAACCTTTAAAGTAGCTGTTTTTGGTGACAATCCACTAACCAGTTGCACTATAACTGGTAAATACTGGTTTATAGAATCAAATCAACCAAAAATGAATTAGGTATAAAATCGCATAAACATGTCTTCATTAAAGCACACCCGTATTTACAAGTTTAAACGATCGTATTTAATAAAATTATCTTTATGAACCAAATACAACTATAAATAACCAGTCAAGTTTGTTATTTATACGGATTACCAATATTATAAATAAATAATTAACATTAAAACGGAATTATTTATATAACTGATAAAGTTTATTATTTATGATTCAGTATTTTAACGATAATTAAACTAATATGTGTAGTTTAAGTATCTCATTATTATGTTACATATTGATCCTCCTGGCCGTATTCCAATTTACTTGGGATAATGATTGGATAATGATGATGTGTAGTTTAAGTTTAAAAATAATAGCAAGTAACAACACTGGTAGTCCAAGTATTTATATATATTAGTACTATTTATTCCAGATACAATTTTAAAAATGTTTATGTATATTTTTTAATAAATCATGAAATGTTCTTATTATATTATAATAATTTTCATAACAAATATCTTTAGCCAAAACTGTTATCGAGTCTTCTCGAATATTAAAATTCGTTGACGCACCACAACAACAAGTACTTGTGTACAATTTGTCAGACAATTGCACACAATGTGCCTCACTTGTTTATGTAAAACTAAGCTGTATTGTGTGCTAATGAAAGTCAAATTAGTGTGTACGTCTGTGTATATAATACATACTATATCAATATTGTGGCCGTCTGCGGCTTATCGGAACCTTTGTATATATGTACCTAGGCTACAACACATTGTTCTAACGCGTTCTACCGTGACTACATTATGAGATTAATAAGTTCTGTAAAGGCAGTAGCCACTGAATGAATCACATCTGACATGTACTTACTTCTGTTATTTAATTTAAATAAAAAATGTTTTCAATAAATACTTTTTCGTTAAAAAAAGAACCGAGATGGCTCAGTATCTGAAATAGCGTTGACGGAACACGTCGTGGAATATAACAATCCGCGTATTGTATTGTATTGGAGCAGCGTGGTGGATTAAGATCTAATTCCCTTCAATTAATAATAATAATAATAATGTTTATTTGAAAAATAAAAGCATTACAGTAATTACACCAAGTCGCTTTTATCTACAATAAAAAAAAAAAAAATTAAAAATTAAGAGGAGAGGACGTTTTACCAGCAGTGGAAATTTGATGAATATACACAATGTTGAGTTTTTTTGAATATCTGTTTTTACATAGTTTTAAAAAACGTTTAGAATAATCAAATTGTCAAAAACAATAAAATTACCTTTGTTTAAAATATCCAGATTATAACGAATAATTAATTAAGCACGCGACAGAGAAACAGATCAAATTATAAATAGAAATTTAACGTCAGAGATGTGTTATTTATAACCGTTACATATAGAAACGAAGCAGTCAAATTTGACCTTGTAATTTTACTTTCATTGCGTCAAAAAAATTCTTTCAAAAGATCGTCACGGCAAAGATTTGGAGTGGATACTCCGGCAGCTCCAGTAATTATTAGCACAATACCTCAGGCCTGTCATTCGAGCGAAGGAGTTTAAGTCGTAGACAGAGGTTTTCAACATTTTCTTTATTATTATTTTTTCTAAAATAACTTCAGCGATCGTGACATAGCAACAAACATATATATATATTTTAAATTAAACATTAGCTCATCTACATCTAATTAGTGTAATTTATTAGTTTTTTGATGTATTTTCAGTTACAACTTGTATTGATTCGAATCTAAATGAAGCACTCACGATAATTTCAAAGAAATAAAAACACGAGCGGAACATGGCTCTTGTGTAAATGCATAATAGCAATAAATAATGTTGTGATATTAATCGTGACATTCGAACAGTTGTAACGTTTTAATTTAGAGTCGCATCAACCTTTAAAAATGCTAATACAATTGCGTCGTTTCACAATGTTATAAAAAAATTGAAACAAAAGAAAACATTTTTACATTGTTCTTTATTCAGTAAAAACTTATGGATTATAGTTTTTTCACCTACAGAATTTAAATTTCTACACTTTGCAAAAATACAATGAAATAACTTCAATATATTTTAGTTCATTTCATTTTGATATTTAAGCGTTTTTGCATATTCAACCCCTATTACCCCTAAGAGGTGTAATAGGGGTTGACATTTCTTATATATAGATTAGTCTGGAAGTCCGCCATTTTGGAAGTTACAAGCATTAATATTTATTTTTGGGCTACTGATTAGAAATGAGTAGATATGTATTTAAGCATTTCTGGATATTCTACCCTTAAGGGTAAAATAGGGGTTGAAATGTCGTATATGGGTTAGTCATGAAATCCGTAATTTATTAAGTTAGAAATGAAGATTGGCGCGCCTATAATGTTATTGAGGAATTAAGGACCTCCATAATTATGCAACGGCATCAGACTAATAGTAACGGCACTCTATCGTAATGTCGTAGAGGCTACGTTATTACTGGATGTGCTAAAGGAGAAACAGTAGAGAGGTACCACCCACTCACCATATATTCCCACTGATAATCAGTAACACTTAGTATTATTGTGTTCCGATTTGAAGAGTGAGTGAGCCAGTCTTACTAAAAGCACAAGGGAAATAACATCTCAGTTCCCAAGGTTATGTAAGAAATCGTTAAAATATCATACGGCACCAATGTATATGACTAGTGGTCGCCACTTACCATCACGAGGCTCAAATGCCCTTCCGCCTACCAATTCCATAAAAAAACACTGAAGTGATGCTTTTTAGCATAGAACTGAAATAAAACAGATGGTGCGCGAATCGTATTGATAACTTTTAACAACGAATTTTCAAGGAGAACTACGACACAGAACGGGTATAAGACTCAAGTAATGAATATTACGCTGATATTTAACAGAATAGAAGTAAAATATAATAGGATATAATTATTTATAAATATATCCTATTATTTGGGTCCCGGTAGAATTAGTTAGATATATTTATTACTCGTTATCGTCTCACGTTTTAGGGGTGATAGTCTGGAGTTAGATATAAAAATATATACCTACATCCTTCTTTGGGATTCATACTTGCTTGGTATTGAATCTCATCAAATTCGGTTGCGGTTTGGCAGTGAAAGCGTAAAAGACAGAGTTACTTTCGAATTTATAATATTTATGTAGTTTCTACCAATGAAAAAATAAATAAGAATTGTATCATTAGTTCCGGAGATTCCCCTTACAAATGAACAAAGAAATCTTACCTACTTATAATATTACTATAGATAATTTAAACCCGCAGCCCCCGAGCAGCGTTAGTTTCGTCATTAATGTTTTAATTTATCTAACAAATAAGACGTTAATTTCACCTCCATCTACTGCTTAGTACATTATCATGTTAACGTTGTAGTGCAGATGTAATTCACGTGAATACCTTATCTAGACAGGAGCCGAGCTTTTAAAAGTGTATAAATAACGCTTTATCAGAACGCCCGCCGTGTATTTTATAGCGTAAATAACTTTTTGTAAACGACTAAATTTGATTGTTGAAATATTTTTTTATCTGTATAAAATGTATTATTTTTAATTATAGTGAATTTTGTTTGTGTCTCTTAAGGATAATATTCGAACGTATTCCGCCACGCTTTTAATATATTTGTTGAATTATATATTATAAACAGAATTTAATTCGACATGAGCATTTTCGAGCACGAGATGAATTATTGGCACAAAACTTAGTATTTCTTAGATTTGAACAAGCCACTTTCGGTTATCTGAACTATCCACTGCACCATTTCATCTTTGAATCTTCATATATGTAAATGTAAGAAAACATTACGTACATTTTATTCAGACTAGCTAATCGCGTTTTACATAAGTAAGGCTACAGATAGAAAACCACTCACTAAGGTAATGTTTTATTTATCTATACGTATACTAAAAATGCGAAAGTAACTCTGTCCTCTTTAACTCTTCAACCTCTTCAAGCTTAAACCGCTGAACCGATTTAGATGAAATTTGATGTGAAGATAGTTTGAGTCCCGGGAAAGGACATAGGCTACTTTTTTAATATACTCCTCGTGGGGGTAAAATGCGTGTGACAGTTTGTGTACTGGTTTTTTTTTCTATTTATTTTTAACCGTACTTTTTCGGTGTTGTTTTATAAATTTCGCCGCAGATTCATCTAGTTCAAATATACGTAATAGAATCTCATACATTAGTTTAAAAAAGTTGTTTTTTTAAGTTCAATGTTACCGATAAAGATCACATGGTTATATGTAAATTTAGCAAATTGATATTATACTCATAAATATCCTTCTGCTCGAAAAAGTTCTCTCTTTTTAAGGTCTTTATTGGTGACAGAACTATTGACAAGTGCAGCTGACAACTTTTCCTACGATCATGAAAAAATTTTAACCACGAGTTAAAAATTAAGTAAAAAGCACAGCTTGATTGGATTTACACTACCGATATTAGGTTAGATCCCCGTGTTCTTACCACTGAGCCATCACGACTCTCACAATTAATGAGTAAGTATATTGATAAAATAGTATAAATATAAAAATATAATAACCAGGTAATATCCCACTGGGGTTTAGCGTCATTTCCATTTGATAAAAAAATATTGGAGTTATTCCAACACGCTGCTTTAACGCGCATTGGTGGATTCATATGAAGAAGATTTTCATTCGACACATGTAAGTTTCCTCACGATATTGTCCTTCACCGCCGAGCACGACAATTATAGAAATAAATTAAGCACATGAAAATTAAGTACTTGTCCGAGTTTGAACTCGCGATCATCGGATAAAAATAAAGTGTTTTCACCACTGGGCCATCTCTGTTTTATGGGTTATCAGCCGTTAATCAAGCAACTGTATTTCCACTTCAACTATAGTAACAAGCAGAGCAGCTAAAAGTAATGGAGTCTCAGTAATGAAACATTCAGAAAATATTTTTACTCAACAAGAAAGAATTCAAATTGTAAAGCTGCCTTCGCAACATAGACAGTACATAAATAATACTTAATAAAAAGATACGGACGTACGCTGTACTTTTATTCCTAACTTTCATTGTATGTTGGAGACAAAGACGACGCCGTAGGGCGAAGGCATACCGTAGTAAAAATAAAGATAATTAGTAAAGGCACTGCTTCCGGACAGCTGCCAGCTACACCTGGGCTCGGTGAAAGGGTTCAGTGAATAATATACAAAATATTGTATTCTAGCTCATCTGATATAGACGTTCAGCCGGCTTGTGAAATTTTTGTGTCAATAAGCAGGTGAAATGGTATTACAACATTTGTTATTGTACCGTCGTCATTTTATCATTTAGATCTTTATTAATACAAGCTAATTATGTTTTATAAATATCGGATATCGTAAACGGAAAAGATGCAAATGTAACGCCTGTGTTAAGACCTTCCGTCCCCTTGAGGTGAAGGTGAGTTCGGATCTTATTCCAGCAGGCTGCTTCAATGGCGGATACACCTGTGACGAAATTTTCCTCATAATTTTAGCACCTTGACTTCACAGCAGTTACACGAAACAATCATAGTTGCTGTCTGGGTTCGAATCCACAATCTTTGATTAAGATTCACGTTTTGTAACCACTGGGTCATCTTGGCTATTACATTAATAAATATGTTTAAAACATGTACAATCACTTAGTTATACAAATTAATTAATTAACATAAAATCTACTTGCTGATTGTATTTTTTTCGAGCGTATTATAACGAGTACCTAATTTGTGCACAATAAAATTACCTGCGTCCTACGTCTTGACAATCAAATATTATACGCTCGAATCGTGTAGCGTTCCGATAACGTATTCAAAAGAACATCAATTATAAGGATCGTGAGAGCGAGTCACGTGGAATATACATTTATGTAATTATTCGATAGCAAGGAAATTATCTTCTTATCAAAATCGATTCGAGATTAAAACTCATAAGGTTGTAACAACGTGAGATCGTCGACTTTAATGTCATAAATGCGAATAATGTCTTGTATGATAGAGAAATTCTTATACTTACAAAGTTCAATGTATCATTAACAAGATATATCGGGATATGATTTAATTTTACTGACGCAATATAAGGATATCTATATATATTACGTAGTTTGTACAAAAAAAAAAAATTAACAATAACTAATATTTTTATTACATTTGAATATAGAAATATTTCATTCAATCATTTTATGTATATATTTTTTTATTATAAATGTAATAATATTTCTTTCGGTAACTTAGATTTGAGTTAAATCTGACAATAAGTACAATTTTTAAGATTGTTCCAAAAATTTTAATTCATCTCATGATAATACTGTAATTTATTTATTTCAATATAATTTATTTTCTTCTTCTCTTTGACTGTTTTTATCTGTTTCTTAGATGACGACTAATAACGTATTAAGAAATAAATAAATACTTTTTGTAAACATGGTTAGCCATAAACCCGTGAACGATTCTCTATGCAGACGATTAAAATAAATAAATATTGGACAACATCACATACATGACTCTGATCCCAATGTAAGTAGCTAAAGCACTTGTGTTATGGAAAATCAGAAGTAACGACGGTACCACATACACTCAGACCCAAGACAACATTTTTCTAAATCGACTCGGCCGGGAATCGAGCCCGGGGCCTCGGAGTGGCGTACCCATGAAAACCGGTGTACACACTACTCGACCACGGAGGTCGTCAAAATCAATAATCAGTAGGTACATTTATAAAAGTATTTACTGAGCGCTAAAAATAAAAAAAAAATCTTATCTTAAAATTTAAATGAAGAAAATTAAACCTAAAGGTAAACTTCGAGTGAATATTTTAGAGAACATTAGCATCGCTTATTAATAAAGACAGTTTTCAACATCCACTCTCCTCAAAGTATTACAAGAATGTTCCTTAGAAATTCGAGATAAAAGTATCAAATTAATTTTTAACAAAGCGCCGTTAATACAGCCGAGTTTTTCTTTTGTGGTACGTTACAATGAAAATTCGTCTTAACCGTGACGCTAAACTTCCATCGCATGGAAAAATAATGATTTATTTATGTCAATGGTCGATGGCCGAGGGCTGTGTTTCCCCGTACAAATTGGTTATTGTTACAATAAAAATCTTTTATTACATCGTTAGTAAAATGAGAACAGGTAGGTCTTTTTTCAATTACCCCCTACTTCAGATGATAAAAAGGGAGTTTGACGGCTAATCAAAATTTTTTTTTAACGTTCGAACTTCAAATTGTTTTGTATTGTGTTCGTTTTTTTGTTTTCCTTCGTAATAAAAGATATTTGAGAGGAGCGAATTTTCTTAATACAAAGACATATTCCAGCGTCTAGACTTAGCCATGTGTGAAATAACCTGGGGAATTGTACACCTACTAATAAACCTTAAACGTAGGATATAAAACTAATAGCAAGCGTCACTCCGTCGTAAACTGCGTTATTAACCGAGAAGAGGCTTCGTGTGTGTTTCCTTTGTGTATGTTGAATGCAAATATATAAGAAATTATAGCGGATGAGAGATATTTATTGCAATTAAAATATTTATAAAAAAATTGAAGGCAGAATTATCATACGTTGATTTTTATGCGAATCAAATCAAAATATACTTTATTCAATAAGTTTTTAGAAGCATTATATTTATAAACTATATTAAGTAAAACTACAACCGGTTCGAAATGTAGATTACGAACAAGACTACCGAAAAGGAACTCAGTACCTAGTTACTCTTTTTCGACATTTAAAATGCAAATTTAATTAAGCCAAATACAATTATATACGTATATAATATGTCTGGAAGTCAACAAGTATTAGCTCCACGCCTTTCTATGTAATCCTGTATTGAATATTATGCTTTTTTTATTAATGTTTTTTTTACTAATGATTTGAATATATGAATCGGCAAAGTTGAAAATGTCTTCAAGGTATAGTATCTTTAACAATAATATTTACTTTTTTTCTGCTTCACTATAATGTTAACTGTGCTTCATCACTCTATTGTTGTTTAATCTTAAAAAAACTACCTACGTGACGTAATTGATTGAAAAAGACTAATTACAATTTTTCTTGTGTTGTGTACGGAATGTAAATCTTACATGTTAAACAATAATCCATTCTCGTATTAAGTATATTTTTACTATTTAGTACTTTATTTATTTGATAAAATAAGAGATACAATAGTATTATTTGTTAAACTCGCTCAAATCCAAATAGCAATTAAGTTTATGTAGCTAGTTCTTACTCGGCATTACAGATCGGATTGTGGTACATTCATTAAAGAGCTTAGGAGAAAAAAATGGCATTTCATTATACGATTAGTCATTAGTATCATACTCTTTTTTATGATATAGGTAGACGGACAGGTAAATGAGCCACCATATGGTTTGTGGACACTACCGCCCCTAGAATAATGGGCGATGGTTAACAATCGCTGGACGCCAATGCGCCGCCAATGCGCCAGCAACCTTGGGGACTAAGATGTCTGGTGCTTGTAGTTACACTGGCTCACTCACTCTTCAAATCGGAACACAACAATATTGAGTACCTACCCGGCGGGCTTAGACAAAGCCCCACCACCAAGTAAACTACTTCACTGTTAATTATGTGCAATTATAAAATAATATTTTTTTTTTACTCACGTCACTACAAAATTTACAATGATTATGGAAACACGCTCAGCATCGTTTTTATTCGTGGAAAAAGATGATTTTCAAAGCCCTTGTAGCTTAACATCGTATGTGCAAAATTTTAATTTTGCACCGTAATGTGCAACAATTACAATCCCCTTTGAAACTTACTTCTTACTTTTTTATTTCTGTTCTAAATGTAGGCACTAATTATAATTTGAAATTTTATCAACGAGAATGAATAATGATCTAAATGTTTACTTTATCGTAATATACGATTTAACATATTGTTAACTATATGAACTTTTGAAGACATTGGATGAAAAAATTGTATAACTTTTCCTTTTTTAAGACGTTCTACATTTGTATATTATATTTTGGTTTATATGTAGTTTAAACCTTAATTTTATAATCAATATTAACATTTCTTGAAATGAATACCTACATTCTTAACATATGAGTTATATGAAATAATATTTTCAAGTGATAAAGGTGATCATGAGTGATGTATGACTAATGTGGATGAAGATAATCTTACATAAAATCAACAAATCTTCCGTAAACCGTATGCACTGAACAGTTTATCTCAAAAGATCCTCCAATTCAGGTGTCGGCATTAACTATTACGAGATTCGCATAACACTTGAGGGAGCGGTTAGATAAAGCCGAGTCGGTTGCAGGGATTACTGTTGTAATGGTCATCTAACCATATTAATGTTCTCTCCGTGAGGTTTGTTTCGTTATCTTGTTTGGGAAATTGATCAATATTCATGTATTTTAGTCGATATAGTCCAATGGTTAACGCGTGAATCTTAGACGGAGACTGTGAGTTTAAATTGGGATGAGATTGCTTTATATATGTTTATAAGCCACGTTAGTGGTAAAAAATACATAACGATAGAACAAAGACCACCAAATTAAACTTAAATTAAATAAAACCAAAAATTAAATTGGGTTAGAAAATCTTATAATTAGTTTTTTTTTATTGTTATATTTATATCTCCACAGACATGACGTCCTTTGTGCCGTTGGTGTATGTATTTTATCGATAATTTTTGTTAGTTATTTAAGTGTCCCTGCATGTTTTTTATGAACAAGCATCATATCAATTTAAATTTAGAAACTTTTTTATTAACATATATTATATAGACGTTAAGAGCGATCGTCTTAAAAACCTTTCCAATGTATTTTACTTAATTATATAATTCCAGAAGGGACCAATATTTTTTATAGAAAAATGTTTATTTTATTAGATTAAAAAGAAAAACTATGGAATTACAACTTTATCCGATGAAAAAGGTATTTTTTTAAGTATTATCTTTATGTGTAGTGTAAACCTTTCGAAAATGGCAGGGTAACGTTATTATACACTGGGTTCAATTTCGATGTCGATAGGTTTTAATTGGAAGATATTATCGGTTCGCAGTAAATACTGTTATCCGCTGTGAACAGATCGCAAAATTGTAAGCTGCACGGACAGTCTGCATATTCGATTTAAGCATATGTCAAACTGTCTATCTTACTAATGAAATAAAGTATATAGTCGATGTGGTTACAAGGTTTTTGAATGGTTAGTAGGTAAATAGATTTCGGATACACGAATCGAAATATGATGAATGATCGAACGAAAAACTTGTGAAATATTAATATATCATTAAAATATTTACAAAAATGTCCACAATATTATATATCTTATTCCAATGGCAGTAATAGTAAAGATATACAAATCTTAGAGAAACATATTGTTTGCGATTTGCTAATACTCTGCCATATGCATTACAAACAGATTATCTTTAATACAACACTATTCCACTCAGCTATATCCGCCCAGATGAGATGTCCCAGTGGTTAGAACGCATGCATCTAACATGATGATTGCGAGTTCACATTCGGGAAAACTCCACTGAATTATCAAGTGCTTAATTTATGTTTTTAATGCAAGTTTTGCTCAGCATTGAAAAAAAAAACCATCGTGAGGAAACCTGCGTAAGTTTAGCTCAAAACTTTTTCTTCAAAGGAAGAGGAAGCCTCAGCCCACCGGTGGGACTTTTACAGGCATGCTACTTTACTTACGTATACCTATATTCACTTAAACTTCACTTTCAAAAATCGGATGTCAACTTCGGCAACGTTTGAAATGCTATTTTCACGAACCCATAAAACGAATTCCAGAGTTCATTCAATATCTCGACTAATGATCGTATAGATGATAAAAAAGCGTGTTATTTTCGTATGGTATCACGTTGATTCCAAGTCAAAATTAAATTTTTGCCTTTTTGATTAGAATAGGCTACAATTGGTCTACTTACTCATTATAATAACAAGACATGAAAATATTAACTATATTAAAGATACTTAAAAGTGGTAGGAGTTCTTCTCTTTGTTACATAAAAAGCGTCCTAACAAAAGGCTTTGTTAAAATATTAATGAGGCGCTGCACTGTTGTAAGATTCAACTCCATCCAATCGCCAGTGCCAATTGGTTCATTGGTCTACTGACTAACAAGACTGCAGCACTAACTGCGTTAGGAAAATTCGGGCCAGCAAAAACTTACTGTTTTATTAAATTGAGTTTCTCTGTCAAGAAATTTTTAGAGCTAAGAATGTATAAAAGGTCTTGCTACAGCGTGTTTTGCGCCTAATGTCTTTTCGATCGTTTTTTATTGTTATTTGATTCGACTATGAGATGGAGTATAGAGTGACAAGTGTTTCCGCCAAACCCAAGTGAAATATTTTCTGTCCTATTGAGTAAATTACATATTTTGAAGTTAGGAATTTTAGTGTTTTATCTGAATCATTACTAGGATATACTACTCTTATAATTATGTTATCACTTGGCCAAGATATCTATGATAATAACAGTGCTGTAAAAACTATAATAATTATGATACTAATTAAGATAATGCTAAATATTTTTTCACGCTAAATTTAATTGATATAATTATAATTGTATATGAGAATAGTAAACATGATTCGTATCAAATGTTGATAAAAACGTTGAAAATTGATGTACATTAAGGATCGTTATACAAAATATATGAAATTTATTGCAAAAAGAGAAAAATCTACTTCACACTATACACATAAATTCAAATTAAATAAAAAAAAAGAACCTTAGTAACAAAATCATGCGAATTATATAATTAATATACCTTCTATTTTTACATACGTACTTAGACACAAATATAATAAGCCGATTTTATGCTCCGGACCGTCTCCTCAACTGGAGAGGAGGCCTCAGCCCAACAGTCGCTATCGCTGCTGGGCTAAGAGCAGCGGACTGACATTGAAAATGATATTTTCACGAATCCACAATGAATACAATGGCTTGTTCAAGTTCTGGAGCAATGATACTATTCGAATTGATATCGGTTTGAAACTATAGCCGTACATTTTGTAGTATCGAACGATTCTGATAATAATATTATATTATATATATAAAGAATATATTTTAGGTCTAAAGTATATTTAATTTCCGTTTAAAATTTTCATATATTAATTGAATTATTGTGAAAAACTTTGCAGGTGTAAAGTTTATAGTTTGAACAGACACACTCCTTTTTTTTTTTTTTTGTTTAACGAGGAGGAAATGCATTTACGCATGCCGCCCGGTCGGGGGACCGGGACGGGTATGTGGGACTCAACCGGGGCCTAATGCCCCGTGCCAGGGCACGCTGATGCTAATGCCCTGTCCTACCCACTAAAACCATCCTCGGGTTTCCACCATGCCGCCGAGTGGTGAGGCAACGGGATCGCCAAGGGCATGCAACCGCGACCCCACCAGCGGCAGCCGCCGTAAGGCGGCTGAATATACATGGAAAGCGCGCCTAGTGCGCGCCTTCCCCCTCATCCTCCACGTGTGAATGTGGCGAACTCCCCCGAGTCCGCCACTGGAGGCTGGGCGTCAACGAAGCTGACGCCCTGCGGCGGATAAGATGGTAGGCTCCGCCGCTGACCGCCGGTGTAAAACACCTGGGAGGCTCGAGTAGCGACCCCTCCCACTCCCTCCTAGCCAACGAGGCCACTCACATGGTCCGCCCTGACGCCGATCAGGGACGTACCAGGAGCGGCCCCGCGGCATCCCTCCCGCCAGTCTTAGCCGTGGCCGACGAGCAAGCTCAAGCCGGCCCCGTTGCCCAGGGTACACCACGAGGAGGTGACTGACATGTACCCCAACAGACACACTCCTACTACAACTCCAGTAATCCAATTTTAACCATTCAAGTAATGTCCTAATCATTTGTTTATTAACTAGCTCTTAAGCAACAAGTTACAAAATATACCGTTGATTGCTTGTCTTAATAAATTGGTACACATACAGTTGCCAAATCGTTAACGAGTTGAACTCGGCAAATGAACAGCAAAATTTATTGTTTCGATAAAGTACTCCTTCGCCTTTATATTACAATACTATTGCCATAAAAAAAAAACATAAATTATGTAAATGTGTAAAGAATATTGTCTCAAAAAAATCACATGAAAATAAGTATATTGTATAATTCTTATAAGTTAACACGACTATGTATAAAAAAAAAAACTAGATATTTATAGGATTGTCAGCCACGATACCTACGTAGTAATATATTTTGTTCATAAAGCATTTCTTATAGTGTTTGTATTAACAAAACTAAAGTTTTAGCATTAGTGTACAGAGACTTCACGACAGATGGCGCTAGACGCTAATGACGTCGACGGCGGGGCATTAAATTATTTTTACGATCTACCCGCGCGATCTAACACAACCGTCCAGTATACTGCGCTGTTTCTTTAGCTTTAATATTGAGTTATGGGTTTAAAGAGCTAATAAAATTGTTGAAGAAAATGTCTGAACATTATTAAGTTATTTAGTGTTGTAATTAGTGTTCAGGGGAATTATATTTTGCTTAAAAATAAATGAGTTATAACTTTTAATTGAGGTAACTAATATAAAATATTGGCTTAGGTACTAAAGTTTTGCATGTTGGTTAATATTACTACCAACTTATAAATATGTTATTAACCATCACGCACACTTCACACCTCAATCTGAATGAATAGTGGCATATGATGATACTTTATATTATACTCTATTATTCTTCAAATGTATAATAATATTTTTTTAGCATATGTTTATATTCGAGAATTCTTACAGAATAAACACTGCCCCAGTGAATATTTGGGATACTTCTGGGCTTCAGTTTATTTTATGGCTTAGCATAGTAGATACTTTGAATATTTGCTCCCATTACCTTTATTTATTTACATTCATAAAGGATGTTGACAAGTATTTTTGCTATCTGCTTGAATGCTTCACTAAAACAATCGCAAAATGAATGGAATTATTTATGTTATATCAAACTATTACGTCGTATTTTAAAAATATTTCTAAAAATAAACGTTATCATTTAGCCTCTATATTACTTTATGTTAATGTAATTTTTATGGTCTTGCTTATTATATAAGCAATAACATTACGCAACGAACCACAGGGGCGTAGCAGTAACGCTCAACGTGGTTGAAACTATACGAGCAACTTCAAAAAAAAGAAAGAAGTTCTGAATTCGCTTTTTTTGTGTGATTTCAGAACTCCAACATTTATGAACCGATTTAAACCGATTCTTGTTTTCATTAGTCCCATTTAAATATGAAGAAAAAAAAAATATCCTCGAGTACGAAAAATATTCTGGGCTCGAATTTTATTCATAATCAATAATTATCTTAAAGTATTATTTGAAGGCTTTTGAAATTTTTTTTTGTTAAAATTTTAAATAATTTTGATTGGGTCCCAATTTTGTACCAACGTAGAATATATGGTGCGCGAGTTAGAGCGAATAATTGAGAAATAGCTGGTTTTAAATAAATATGGAACCCCGATTTATATGTGAGACACTATCAGGCAACGTATTAAAACGCCCGTAAACCTAGTCTAGACTGCGATGTTTAAACACCTCACAAATAGACACATGAGGCATAAATCGCTAAGTGAACCTCAGAAACGTGATATCGTTCGCATTAATTATACAATAAAGGTAAATTATAGTTTTGTTTCGAAATGTGCCATGAAAAATACGTGTGGAATAAATCCAAATTATATAACTTTGTTTCATAGATTCAAGTCATTTGTAAAAAATACATTGGTAAAGAAGGCATATTATTCGATACAAGATTATATTGATGATAAAAAAGCGTGAAGTTAATGCTTGTTGACTTCCAGGCAGGAGACATAACATACATACATAATTGTATTTAACTAACATGACTGTATTTTTAGATGTTGAAAAAGATTAACTACTGAGTTTCTTGCCGGTTCTTCTCGGTAGAATCTACATTCCGAACCGGTTAGCGATTATGGACGAATTTCGACCACGGGGCCAACACTCGTTTCTATAATATAGTAATTACTGAGTTTATCGTCATTTCGATCGTCATGTTACATTATTGAATTAAACGTGAAGCTACAAACGTTTCGAAATGTTCGAGTTTCTAGAATAACACGCAATTTACATAGGTATGTTAATTCAATACAATAAATTTAAAATTAGCGAATACTAACTCGACGCTTTTTTATTATCTGTATAATCTTTTACTATTTTTTTTTTTAAAATCTATTTAAATTTATCACAAGGCCTATATATTAACAACTGTGGAATCTTATGATAAAACAAATTGTTTAAACAATCGATATTACGAACGCCTACAAATTTTCCTAGACTGTAACTTTCTTCGTTCGTACGATGGGTAAGTACATTAAATAACTATGATGTTGTATATTACGTACATTAAGCCTTACCTTCAGACAATATGTTATAAATAATATTATGGGTAATGTCAATAGTTTCTCGTAGCAAAGAAAAGCTACTTTCTCTAAGGTCATCGGGATCGGATCGCGCCCTGTGTAATCCGTATGGCCTCATAAAACCAATATAAGTTATTAAGTAGAATACAGCTGCGTCCGAAGCTATCTACCCGTACTTACGAGGAACGCGATCAATTTTAATGATAATTAGAACTGAGACCACACCGATCTCAATTCTGTTTTACAAGTGAATAGATTGTTCACGTTTTTGTCGTTAAATAGTGCGTAAATTTTTTTCGTGAACGACTCACTTATTTTACGACAAGTTTACTAGGCGAAATATATATTACGTTATTCTTCTAACTGTATATATCAACGTATAGCCAAATATAACGGCGATGAAGTTTGTTACATTACATAAATGTAACAATATATTTTTTTGTAATTTTAGATTCCTGCTAGAATTCCTAGTCACCTCATTAACTAGTTCAGTCCACTTCTAACCAGAACCATTTTAGTATCCAATGATGAAGCTCCTGTACAATTTCAGCCTCGACAGCCCTTATCAAGAAAAACAAGCAGGTGCACAGGTCTGAACAAACTCTAGTGCTCAATTCCCTCAGGCCTCTATTTTAATCCAATGGAATCGATCCAAAATATTCATATAATATAATATTTACAATGACAATATTTACTTACGATCCCGATTTCTCGATAACATTTTACGACGGTTTTCAGAAATTACGCATTTATATATTTAATGAATATTCCCTTTGGTTATACATGGACTTTTATCTGTACTATTGATATATATTGTTTTTGAACGTAAATAAATAAACTATTCGAAGGAGTCATATTTATTGACCAATATTAATGATGATTAAAACTAATATTTATTACAGTAATTACATTATTAAAATGTTCCTTAATAGGTGCCGTTTTATTAATACAGCAATAGAATGAAAATGTAATTAACAAAATAATATCGTGTTAGAGACTCCTAAAGGCCACAAGAGTTGAGACTGCATGTAGGAAAGCAATAAGACGACTATTAAGCGCTGCACCCGCGAGATAATCGCTACAATAACAACTATTCGTGCAATCTAATTACAGCGAATTCAAATACCGACTAGAACATTCTATTACAGAAATCGAAATGGGTGCCAATTTTTTTTATATATTTTTTGAGGGCAGACAGACTTGTAAATTGGGCATTTGTAAGTGAATACCTTCATACACTGACAGGCTGTGTTGCTTTTCTGGTTGTACGACATATAAGTTGTAGTTCTTTGGTTAGCCTTCTCCATGAATAAATAGATATATGAGTCATAGAATAAATTGGAACCTCCATTTTGATTATATGAAGATAATATGAGATTTGCTAAATGCACTGACTCGGTTTTTTGTCTTATGAATGCAAAATCAAGTTGCGTTTAACCGAGAGTTATTTTAAAACATTGAGAACTTTTATATATAAGTAAAAAGCAAAGTAACGTTATTCCACTGCTGGTCTAAGGCCTCCTCTCGTTAGAAAAGTTTCATATATTTTTTAAGTCTCATAAGACAAAACTTTAATTATATTCTAACATTTGTGAACGTGGCAATTTGAAATTGATTTTTATCGTACTTCCTAATGTTGTTAATTAGATATATTCCATGATTGAATGGCATTACAAGAAAATGTATAAATAACATGCAATTGTAAATATTTTAGAATCCTTTTTTTATTTTCAATTGCATAAACTTTTGAATAAAATCACTTAAACTAGTTGGAATGTCAATTTGCATAAAACAATGAATATTTACCTACAAATCGTTTTAAAGACCTAATACCTTAAATAAAATAATTGTTTACTTATAATGTTGGAGCTCTAGTGTATAATTTATCAAATAAGTTATTAAAACAGTCGTTACACGTGTGTTCTTTGTTCTTTTGGACACGTTCGCCTTGAACCCATCGTTTTGGACGCATGAACTATTTTGTAGAATAGATATTATAACCTATCATTAAATTAACTCCAGACGCGATTGTGGATCAAATAGTGTTCTTTTTTTGTTTCCACGAAACAGGTTTACGATCAGACAATACCGATACATTAGTTACTGCGAAGAACTATTACAAAAAATTTGGTTATAACTGTCTCATTAACATTATAAAATTGCATTTTTTTCAACGGAATATGACCTAATTAACTGCTTATTAACATTTATATGACAAGTGAGCTGAAAAAAAATGTTACCTAAGATATTTTATACCATCAAATATACGTAGAATATATTCAAGAACAATTGATAATTGAGTTCCATCTTGACAAAAATACTAAGTAAAAAAGTCTATGAATTCATCACTATGATTAAGTTTATGGAATGTTTGTTTGTCAGTTAGCGCTAATTATTGCCGACATAAATTTATAATATTTATGCTAATATGAACTGTGTTGTTTTTATCACCTATATGTTAATAGGTACATGAATATGTTAAATTGTTATTTTTTGAATAAAATATCGTTCGAAAGATATTGTTTACGTTTTTAAAGTTTTTGCAAATTTCAAATTCACAAAATATATTAGTAAAATACATATTCTATTTATTTATTTGTTTTTATTATTCATACTAAAAAATCCTACGTATTCTTTCCAACTTCAACGTTATGTCAATCATCTGTCAACAATGGGATCAGTGTTGCCACACATCTTATGTTTCCATTACAACTTTTTCATTTATTATTTAAAATAGAATGCATTAAGACAAAGTATTATTATGTAGCTGTGAAATAAAGATTAACGAATTTGTACATAATGATCATAGTGATTTTATTGTTTACACTTATACAATTCTTAATCAATTTAGGATTATTTAAAAGATTTAATTTTACATATGTAATTTGGGTAAAATGTATAAATATTATATATTAATAGTGTTAGCCATTTTTGTCCCAGTGATTATAAGACGATAGCTGCACATAAAAAAATGGTTATGGACTAATTTTGAAGAGCTCCAGGCGTTGATGTACAGAAAAATAAAGAGGATTCTTGATTGCAATTTGTTGCAAATTGTTACAATTTTAAAAATAATTTATTTTTAAGAGCGGATATAAATTAATTGTGGCCACCGCACGCCCCCGCTCGCCGCGCCCGCCTCAGGCTCCAGTCACCGCGCATTCAGTGTGGACGCACACTTACTGGCCGGTTACACTATAAGAAATAAAATGAAAAAACGTAAACAAAATTAAAGTAAAGGTAATTGTTAACTCTAACTTAACTAATGTATTATTTGACATTAAAAAACTGAATGAAATTAAAATAAAGTTTCATAATTTTGGCGCCAAATTTAGATGAATGACTTGCAGTTTACCATGAAATTAAATCAAAATAAAACTTGTTATAGGTTTCAAAATTCCTACAAAATATTTTAAATAAACGTGAAGTTTCGCAGGCGACCCATTCGTAAATAAGAAAAGCTCTGGATATTATTAGAGCGTGGTAGGTACCTTTATCTGAAGTTAATGTCAAATTGATCCACTCATGATTTACGCCTATTAGTAATGTGATATCTCACTTAACTTGTATCGAGTTACGCGTAAAATAGTTCCGTATTATTCTTGCCCGCGGCGTCTCTACGTGCTGTTTGTTATAAATACTTTGCTTGATGAGTTGATTATAGATAATTTATTTCGTTTAAAGTTACGTTCATGCAACTATTACCGTATTTGAATGTAAAGCAAGTTATTTTCGGAGTATCTCTGAAGGATTAAATCATAAATGAGTTCACTGGAGAAAAAGCTGGTGTTACTGATATCTCTTACAATAGTATCAGACTGAAGTGGCAGTGAGCAAATGAGTTCTTGTGCTAGGGCTTTGTGCAGGCGCATCTGGGTAGGTATAACGTAAGTATGACACATTCTTCCGCCAAACAACAATTCTTAGATACTAGCATTGTTGTATTCCGGTGACTCTGACACTCACCTTAATGAGCTAATGTAATTACAGGCTCAAGGGACGTAACACCTTATTTGTTGGCGCACTGATGGATGGTGACCACTTAACATCAGTTCATTTGCCCGTACGTCAATCTTTAACATAAAAAATCACATTTCTAACATATAATATACAGATCGCTGTTGTTTTTTTTTTCAATGTTATTGTTCATTCAAACGCTTGTAATTGATGAATGTTGCATTTGACAGGATGATTGATACTTAAACGATATTTTATACGTTGAAATTATGAAATCTAATTATAAAAATATTCTACTAATAATATAAAAAGATATATAGGTTATTATTAAAATGGTATCTACTGGCTCGATTTATGATGGTAGTAATGTTACATTTTGAACCTAAATAATATCCAGATTTTGATTACGTTTCGAAATAAAACGAATTTTCCAGTCTTTAGTATTTTTCAATGAATTCGAAATTTAAATAAGAGTAATTTTAAACGTTAAGTCTCATTAGCAACTAGTTGTCCGCCCGCGGCTTCGCTCGCGTCGGTCGGTCGTCGTGATAAAGGTTGCTTACTTCATACCCCGTTTTATCAAATTTCGTTCAATGGTTTGACCGTGAAAACTTAACAGACAGAGCTACTTTTGCATTTATAATATTAGTATAGACGAATTAATTAAAAATTGTGAGAATCTTTGTAAAATTAGTCGTATTTTAAGCACTTTTCCGCAATTAAAATTATTTTTAAATATAGAATTTTACGAAAATAATGATGATTATTGAACATAAAAACATACCGACAAAATCACGATCGCTTGTTATTAAAAATATATCGTTTTTATCCTTCTTATGAAATCGGAGTTTTTACGAATTAATCTTCGAGGAACTATGTAAAATGTGCAAATATTTCATAATATCATTTAAACGTACATAATTTTCCACCCCGAAGCGTCTACGAAGTTTTTATCGACTTCACGCGTGAGAACGAAACGCTGGAATGAAACTAAGTAATTGCTCCCAAAATTCTCGTTAAGGTAATTCAAAGCACGTCTTTTATGAACTTTGATCACGTGTTAGATTAAATTTGTGTGAATTAACTCTTTCGTGCGATTTATTAGCTAATATGTAAATCTATTTTAATCAAACCTACGTAATAATCGTGTAATGTCGATTATACTTAGTGGAATTTCTTGACGCACATGCTATAAGCCAACTACTTACGAAAGCAGATACCTGCGTCTTCCGTCATCTTTATATAACTATACAAATGATTGATATTAGTAATAACTTTGATGTACTATTTACCACCATTCAAGTGCTAGTGGTGGTGATATAGACTCCTTCTGTGAAAACTTAATATTACAGAAGGAGAAGCGGGAGGAGGACACCGCTGCAGACCCGTTCCGCTGAAGAAGACCGGGAAAAAGAAACCATCGAGTCATAACAAAATTTATTATTACTAAGTTTAAGAGAGATTACAATACATCAGATGACCTGAAATGTCCCAGTGGTTAAAACGCGTGCATCTTAACCAATGATTGCGGGTTCAAGCCCAGGCAAACAATAGTGCTTAATTTGTGTTTATATTACATCTCTTGCTCGGCGGTGAACGAAAACATCGTGAGGAAACGTGTATGTGTCTAATTTCAACGATATTCTGCCACATGTGTATCCAATCCGCATTGGAGCAGCGTGGTTGAATATGCTCCTGAAAGGGAGACGAGGCCTTAGTCCAGCAGTGGGAAATTAACAGGCTGCTACTGTATACAATACATTAGAAGAATATGTCAGTAACAAACAATATTCATACAAAACCGAGGGCATCAATACAACGATCAGACTTACTGAAATACAATATGAATTTGCTTAACTATCTCCTACTGACTTTCATCAATATACAAGTGAAATAAAATAAAATAAACAAGGTTCACACGAGCGTTCAACTGACTGACAACTGACTGACAACAGGCTCTCTGTCACCGGCAAACAAAAAGCGAGGATTTCCATATGAGGTATTAGATTTTAAGGATGTTTTTCAGTAATTATGCCACACATATAGGATACGAATAATCTAATTAATATAACGAAACCAATTTAAACATTCGCAATTATTGCATTTATTTACTACAATGCAAGACGTTCGTTGCATTTGTTGTCTAACGACAAAACAACAATTCCATTCAAAACACATTCGTATAAACTATGCATTATGAAATCATAAAATTTTAAATTATTATTTAACATGTAACAATTATTTATCATTATGTATCTCCACAATGAACGTAAATATAAACTGAATGTCCTTTGAAATACATTCTTGCTTGTCAATGAAATAATTTATATCGTGGGATCTCGAAAGGTCGAGCGCTAGATATATAAGTAATATTATATAGTATACTGTTTTAGTTCGATCTTGATGATACTTATCTTTATGGCTCTTATTTTATTATGCAAGGTCAATAATATATTTATGAGGTTTAAAAATAAAATAATATTAGAATACGATAATATCATATCTTTTTAAAAAGATTAACAAAGAAAATACAGTAGCAGAAGTCAGTACTGCATATGTAGTGTACTCAGATAATTTACTTGGTGGTAGGGCTTTGTGCAAGCCCGTCTGGGTAGGTACCACCCACTCATCAGATATTCTACCGCCAAATAGTAGTACTTAATATTGTTGTATTCCGGTTTGAAGGGTGAGTGAGCCAGTGTAACTACAGGCACAAGAGACATAACATCTTAGTTCCCGAGGTTGGTGGTGCATTGGTGATGTAAGTAATGGTTAATATTTCTTACAGCGCCATTGTCTATGGGCGGTAGTGACCACTTACCATCAGGTGACCTATTTGCTCGACCCCCTACCGATATCACAAAAAAAAATTAATATCACAACAAATTTCCTTATTCTTTTGCTCTTATCCTATTTTTTATGTTTATTAATCATTTTCCATGAGCTAAGAGTCCGTGCTCTTGCTTAATTGAATTGCTAGATTTTTGTGCATATATTTATTTTCATTTGCAACCACTTACAAATGACGATGCCAAATTGTGCCCAAACGATGTAATTAATTTATGTTACAAATGTTTATTAATGAATATCTCGTTGAGTGCCTGATTTCAATGTTTCTCCCCGTCTCTTCCCATTGATGTCGCATGAGTTGACTAAGGTACAGGGATCATCAGTAGGATGGGTAACAGCGTTCTCTCCACATCACACCTCACCCCTATTGCGTTTAACAACACAGCAGCTCATCGTGACGATTATGGGCCAATACATGAGGTATTGACAAATGTCCAGATAAATAGGAACCCAGTTCTCGACAGACCAGCTTGTCGCCGTCTTTGTCGGAATCGGTCGCGGTATCGGTAGTACGTAAAATCCCCGTGGTAATACACGACCGTTACATCTGTCAAGGTAGTTTGGACGCTCGAAGATTCAGGTAGACCATACCCTTACTGAACTAGAAGTAATCTTAATTCATAATAACTGACAAATACAGAGGATATCTGAAGTTCTAAGAAAGGAGGAGGATACGAAAATCCTAGAGTCAGGAGGTTTAATTGTCGCCGAAGATAACGAACTCTTCGAGGATGGATTCGCTTATCTAAATAACGAGGATCTAATTAAAAATAAATCTATAATAATAAAATTGGCATCGTGTCAATGGATGTGACGAAATCCATTTTAAATCAAGTTATGGTTGTTTTGAAGACTACCTTTCATAGATCGAAAGCGAAGTGACCATGATTTATCACCATTGTGGCCTTGACTGGGATACCGGTCGGCATTTGCTTGAGGCGTGCCCTTTACGGAATGTATAGAGGTCCTCTAAATTGGACACCTGGAGTTTAAAAGATACGGCGTGGACGCATGACGCTTTGTGCGTTCTGTTTCAGACGCCTCCGAGAAAGGTTACAGCCAGGATGGCTGAAATTGCCGTACGCACTAGGGCGGAGTGCAGGAGGGTGAGATCACCTCCACCCTCAGAGATGATCTCCGCCGAGTCATCAGCGAAGCACAGCACGGGGAATGCCTTATATGTATGATCTTACAGCCTCTCCGATCCGTGTTGAAGACGACCATCGTATCATATGACTTTCTATATATTCTATAAACTATAAAGTGTCGTCGTTACCTTTCTGAGATTTCCACTAAGAGAAAAAAAATCAATGATGTTCGGTCGAATTTAATGAAATACTACGTAGCTTATATATATTTTTACGGACCTATCGGTCTCGGTATCCACTGAAACGTATCCAAAAATCTAAATCAAAATATACTTTATTCAAGTACTCTTAAAAGCACTTTTTAATCGTCATTTTGCGATTCAGGACTTACTCTTTTAATGAGGATCTACTTTATGATTGCAAAGATAATGAAAAGCGCGTTTGAAATGTGATACAGATGTTCGGTTAAAGTTTGGAGGTGTGTGCTTATATTTATCACTAATAGGGGATGTCTCTTGGGATTTTCTCTTCCTTTTAAACATTTTGTGCCACCACGTACTCTCTCTTTGTTTTCTATTTGGTTTGCGTTTGCGTTGTTGCTATCTCTTACCGGTTTTTTTTTTTGTTAAAGTTCCTCAGTATCAATTAATATTTCTGATTCGTTTCCAGACATTGTTTTTACAGATTATTCTGTTTGTATGAGGTAGGCGTAGGTGGTTAATAGCTTAGCAGATCATTACTGCCAGCTACCTGCTTGTGGCTTCTTTTGGTGTTCAGTTAGTTTTTCACAACTATACGGAATCTTCAAGCGCTTAGTGCTGATAGATGGTGACGAAACAAAAATGCTGTGTTAACTTTTTTAAGAAATATTAAGAAATACAAAATAAAAAAAATATCAGTTCTTCACTATTTCAAATTTATACTTACTCGATTTACAAGTATAATAATGCTATCTATAGATAAATATAGATATGATTAAGTTTAATGAGATCGCAAATACAATTTAGTTTCAATGAAATCTCAATCTTGTCTTAAATAAATTCAATATTTGTAAAAAAATTCTACTCAAACGTTCGAAGTACAACCCTTTCATCCTATTACAAGCTAAATTGATCTTACTTTAGAAACAAGACTAGACGATTGTGCTCATCTCGCGAATTGCAGCTTCAGGTAGGATTATTTGAAGAAATTTATTTTTACATTTCATCCCCGATATATGCTGAGAATATTTTATGAAGGGTGCTTCGCCCGACACGTTATTACCGTGAATTGAGACATAATATTATATGCTTAAGATTTTACAAATTATAAGACTAACGCTGACAAAAGAATTTTAAATCATTATTTATGTATCGGTTGCAAAGTTTTAGCTATTTATTGGTACATTTATTGAAACATAAGCAACTTTTTAACCTATTTTACCATTAATCTAATAACCGATTAAGATCACCTAAACAATGTGCTGGTTAAACATATTATATTAGTAAACAGCCATTGGTTCCCACTATTGGTTCGCCTCCTTTCCGCTCGAGCTACTGAGACACCCGCTGCTTCAAAGTGTGTTGGTTGGAGCATGTTGATTATAATCTATGTATGGTTGTCAACAACAAAACAACATGTAAGATGAAAAACAATATTTTTCAAAAATATTGCATTAAAATCATGCGATGAATCTTAATGGAACTCAGCATGGTAAAAGCAGAATCGACAAAAGTTTTCCATGAGACAGTCAAAACGGATGCATTTAAATATTCGACAATTGCAATTCGACAAATGCAATATTAATAATAACAAAAGTGTATAGAACAAAAGCAAAACACGAAAATAGCATTATTAGACATGTAGCAAATGAAAAAAGTAGTCTAACGTCTGGACGTTTTCAATTCAATGATGGAGGTTTGAAAAGAACTAATTCGGTCTGCAAGTTAATACGGAGCCATTAGAATGATTGCTCTGATGCCATCCCATCACGTGATTCACTATAAAGTATGTGTAACAGACTGGGCCTCTTAACGGATTGAATTTTATACGAGTACACATTAAGCTAGGGTTGACCATTAATAAATAAGGGTATATAATTAAATAACTTAAATACTACTCTTTCCTTACAAAAATATTACATAACATTTAAGATCGTTAGGACGTTTGAAAAATGTAAATATTATAATATTTCTGTTTCACATTTTATCTGAATTTAATGGAAAGCTTTTATGAAAATTTTAATGTTATATTTAAGTATTGGAGGTTATCTTATTTAAAATGCAATGTTACATAAATAATAAACAATGTTGCGTTCTGTAATAGCTATGAATTCATAACCCTACTAGCATTGTATGAGGATTAGGCACATCACATCAACATTTTTCTATTATTGTTTCATATCTGACGAATTGACGGATTGACGAATTTGTATAAAAATAACATTAACAATATTAAAATATACGAAGCTTTTTACGAAATTAATTATATTTATAATAGATAATACAATAATATGTATATATTAATAATAATATATATTTCTAGGTAACTAACTAATAATTCTAATAATATTTCTAGGTATTTATAATACAGTAAAATATGGCTAATTTTGTGAAACATAATTATTTCTAGTTTTATAACGATTTTCATAGGCTGTGTGTGAATTATATGTATCATTTTATCATATCAATAGTTTACTATAATATGATGACTACAATATCATATTCAAAATGTGAATAGGTACGCCGAAGTCGACGGAATTTGTTTCACGAGCTGCCAGCGAGGTGTTTACATGCATTTTATACCGGCGCGTCCTTATCAAGTTGCTACATTTGGCCCGCAGGCGTCGTCAACCTTCTCAAAATATTTACTCGCGCTGAGCAATTCTCTTCACTTTATGCGCTACTTTAAGTACAGGTGAAAATTGAAAAAGTTTATGTTACGACCTCTTTTAAGATCTCTAAACGGAACGTCGAAGTCTAATTTGAGTATAAGTTCGCATTCCGTTGAATTGCACACGTTTTACGTCTAATTCCACGTTCATTTTCGGCGTAGCTGTTATTTTATTACATTAGTTAAAATTAACTTGGCTAATATAAAACGATTATAAATGCGAAATCGTGTATTGTTTCACATTATTCGAACTGGACCTAGACCGTTGGACTGGTTTATGTTATTCAAAGTGCACGAAAGAATTTTTAATTCAGAACATAAAAAGCCGAGTCGTGTGTATTTGCACTATTACTAAGAAAGATGGCGGGCGATAATACGGCTATTAGAACAATTTTTAAGGCGGAGTCGCAGACGCATCGAGCAGACGCGAGTTGCTCGTAAAAGTGAATTATTATAACCGCGTCCACTGAATTCGAACAATCGCTTTCTCACGAGCATTAGAATATGAGCTTTACATTAAACACATTAAGAACGGTTTCAGTTTTAATCGACGATTTTTCACAATTTTCATTTTTACTTACAACGAATTTAATGCTCAGATATATAAATTAGGTGTTACTCTATCTATCAAAAAAATCACATCGCTGACGTTTATCTGTCTTTAAGCAATAAAGTGTTTATAGGTATATAAGTGTACATAAATTTATGGTCATTAATAGTCAAGTATATCTCACGGTTGTATCGTAAATAGTGTTAAGTCTAGATACGATATGCAAATACCCATTTACAAGTATCAACCTATTTAAATATCTCTTATGCGTAAACCGTTTTATACAGACAGAACTAATAATTTATGAAGAGGTTAAATCATGTGCAATGTATACTTTTGTAAAGCTATATAAGAACCAGTTGCTATTTACGTGAATAATAATTATTAAATGCAGCATTTTAAGCCGCTTGAAGAATAATAATTACGCTGAATTTGTATTGCTTATAACAATTGAATAAAACTAAATTAAAAAGTAAAGTAACGCTTTAAATCCTTTTGAGAGGAAGAAGTATCAAAATCATTCCAGATCGGCAGATTTTGATGAAACATGCAGGTTTTCTCACGAGCTTACCACATCTCAAAGACATTTCTATTTATCATATTTATTTAACGGTTGTCTTGTTATATACACGTATGCATAACATGGATATTTCTAACTCGAGAACACTCCGCGTAACAAAATGGCAAGGTGCGAAGTGCAATCAAGGGCCCTCAGCGAATGTACTTTATGCTTTTACATTTAGTTGTTGCACGTTTGAGTCAACAGGATTGAGTGAAAGAAACAAAGTACTATCATAAATCATATTGCACTTTTAGTCTTTATTAACAGCAGTGAATCTCATTGAAGTGAAAATCTCAGTGAAGATCCTGTAAGAATTCACTGTTTATTTCGCTCCTGCAGTCCCATATCCTATAAATTTTATTTTATTATAGTCAATATCGCATATCACACTCTGATATTACACGTTTGTGTTCGACGATGAGTTTCGAATTTCTTCTTACAGAATACTGACCGAGGTAATTAAAAATCTGCAATATTCGTATGATACAGTTATTTATTCTCCGTTTAGATTTTTGTTTTGCAATGATTATAGGTAATGATACTTTTTTATATAATAATTTTTGACAGGCGAGCAATTAGATCATGAAAAGTTACACCCTTATCAATAAACACCGTATCGTAAGACAGTGCAATGTAAGTATTACAATTTGGCGGTATCATTATTACCGAGGTGGTACAGACAGTTCGATACAAGATCATATAAGGATATTTCATTTGGTATTTTATTAAGATGTTATTTTACGAATATTCTTAAATTTATTCCGTCATTTTATGAATACAAAATAATATCTACTACTTTGTATCATTTATTACATATATACAAATACTCAAGTCAATCGGTTGTTCTATTGTTGAATGAAAGAAGAGCAAGCCCAAAAAAAAGATTCAATAAAGATCCAATCAAAAAAAAACAACAAACTCAAAATATTCTTTATTCAAATAGGTTCATAAAAGCACTTTTGAATCGTCATATTACAGTATTGAATTAATTGTAAACCAGATGCTCGTTTTCGTATTCACTATAATAATCACTATAGTTGTAATTTGAAGCATTAGCGTAGCGTATATTATTAGCGAATATTATGAGTATTTTTATACACTTTACTTTAATTTCAATTGTTTACTTACTGTAACCACAGAGATTATACGGTCTGTGATATAGTTGCAACTTTATATTAGCTGTAAATGGCAATGTCAATACATAAGCGAATCGAAGTCGTATATTTTGACCTATTTTTTATTGTCGTATATGTTTAAAACTTTGCAAAGTATTTTTGTACGTTATAATCATTCGATGCTATTGAATTATTAAATCATTTCGTTGGTTTACGTGTTCTGAATGAACAAATGAATTTTTCCGTCTTTTGCGATTATCACATTGATTAGGAAATAGAAACGTGGCTTTTGTTATTAATTTTATTCTATTTTACAGTAAGAGTAGTTTTAAAAGAAAATTTCGTTTTAATTATTTCCTTTCAGTTCGTCGAAAATGTTAAAAGTCTGTAAAGTCGTTACGCGCCTACTCTGCTAAACAAAACATCAAGATGAGAAGTGCAATCAAGCACTCTTGCCTTGTGCACGCTTTATGCTCTTAAATTTCGAACGCAGTGTCGCAAGAACGTTTATGTCAAGATGTTGCTCGTATGAATGAAACAAAGTGGCGTCATCAAACAAGTGCGCTTTCTAGCCGACGTGTTTAACATAAATGAACCGAAGCCAGTTTCTATGTGCGTGTGTTTAACTTAGTTATATGTGTGCTATAAAGTATTTGAAAAAAATATATCAATACATAAATTTTATATTAGATGAGGATGAAATTCAAAATGTCCACCTGATTTATTCACCCTTGGACAACGGAACGGAAGGAAGTACAATTTCTCACACTGCCGAAGCGCATTTAACCATAGGATCTCAGATAACCTTTGTACCTGTAATTACACTGACTCACTCACACTACAAACTAAAGCTGCAATATAGTATTGATATTTGGCGGTAGAATATTTAGGCATGGGCCTAATAAATAAATAAGGTAGCCATTACTTTATATGATTGACATTCAAAGCTATAAATTATCTCAACTTATTATAAATCGATTATTCGTACATAATCGATTTATTTTATATATTTATAAGACATCCTTGACTCTTTTTATTATTAGAAAAAAAGATCTCAGAAAACTTGTTTCCGGCATAAAAAGTAACCTATGTGTTAATCCAGACTATAATCTATCTCTGTGCTAAATTCCCTTTAGATCTGTACAGGCGTTTTGGCATAATTGAGTACCAAACATCCATTGTTCGCATTTATAATATAAGTAGGATTATGGAAGAAGTACCTTTAGTTTATAGCTACACTTTCATAGATGTCGAAGACCACCTTTACAAAGAACACACACACGCATACATACATATAACATTTGCAGAATACAATTTAAAAAAAATAGGCCGACTATTTGAAATATATTGTACTAAATCTAATAATTTAAAAAAACGATTCAGTTTTTTATCTAATTGAAATGCTTTAAACATTAAGAAAATTCAATCTATTACAAAAAATTGGGGTCGAATTTTCTTGATTGTTAAATAAACGTAATTAAAACTTTTTGAATTACATTGTGCCTGATTTCTTTTTTAATTTGGCTCCAACTTGGCTAATTCCGTCAGCGCAACGGGGGATGACACTCCCTCTATTCGAACCTTTCTTTTAAAAAAAGAACAATGAAGGGGTAACGGATATTACTTTTAAAGGGCATTTCTTCAATGATAAAAATATAACAAAAAATTGCTCCTCGATAAAATCTCTAAAGTATTTACTAAACAATAATTGCAATGTCATTTGTCAAAATGTTCTATTTTAATTTTAATTATTCTTTACAATAACAGATTTTAAGTTATATCCTATCCTACCTAATAAGACAGGTCTTACGTAACAGATAGTTTTAATACTATGTATTTTATAGGCTTTGTTCCGGTTTACAAGGTGAGTCAGTCAGTGCACGAGGGACATGATATCTTAGACCCCATCGTTGTCGGCTAAAGGTTTAAAGAGTGTTTTATATTTTTGGAGTAAGTAATAAACAAAACAATTATGTCCATATCTGTTGAGGTAAGGATTTTCATTCAACATATACATACAGTTTTATCAAAACGTTTACGATATCGTATATATAATTGAATAAACACAAATTAAACACATAGAAGAGTATTACGTGTTCGAACTTGAAGCCAGAATTTTAAATAAAAACTCACGTGTTCTAGCTACTGGACGATCTTTTTGTTGCACCATTGGCAAAGAAGTTGGACCAAAATATTACAGATAATATAGGTATAATACCTATTATTATTATAAATAGCGTACTTTTTCTTGCTTGAGGAGGCTGAAAATCTTTTTAAGAAACAGCATGCTGTATGCATGATTAGCAGGATTGTGTATGATTTTTAAACATTTATGTTAATTTCAAAATATAGTTGTCAGCTTTTGTCTCTAGTCCAAAGCTCAAACCGCCCAGCAGTTCCCCCAAATTATCCCATATCCCATAATAATCCTGGTTACGGTCATGTAGGTATGATATTGATATAATAATCAAAGAAAATACATAAATATGAAACAAATGCAAAAATTCATTCATTTTCCTTATTTGATGTCTTTTGTCTGAATAATTACAAGACCTAACATCGACTTCACATCGATGAGAAACCTAATTTTTTGCGGTTTTATTTATTCAAGTACAAAAACCATAACAACAATAACAGAAGGAATAAAATAGTATACACAATGTCGTATATGAATATACGGAAGATATAGACCATTTTACACAGTTCAGTAGCTTTACGAGTTACTTTCGCTGACCGAGGCTCAAGATCATGGGATGCGTGTGAAACATAAAAAGTTTATAGACAAATATAAAGTCCTAGGGGTTCATCAAAGACAGAGGCCCGGGATCGCGAAACGATGGGACCCTATTTTTACTGCTTGTTACGCACCATAAACACGAACCGATAGAAGGATGAATTTATTTTTTTATGACTAAGAGATGTTTAATAGGTGCAACGGATAATAATGTTCGGTACAAAGTACGTGTCAGGATGAGTTGGTTTTTTTGTGTGAATGTATTTTAAGGCGTTTCTGCGAAACATTTAACTATTATTACGTATTGAGTTATTCGTTTTACGCACATTGACAATCCGAATCCCTTACTGGTTTTACTTGTAATTTATATTATGTAATCACTAAGTACATTATGTAGAAAGTTAAAGAAGTATTTTAGTAGAAGATTGAAAGTATCTACACTAACGAAAGGTTGATTGGACATCGATTAATAATTCTCAAGCGAAAAGATGAATCTCATATTACGAAGAAGGCTAAGTAGAAATAATATAAATAGAGAAACGTGAATTATTCTGAATCAAAAGGAAGACAGGAGTATAACAGACCTTGAAAAAGGTCTCATTTAATAGAAAAATATAACTTATAATATGACTACGAATAGAGAGCAACAGAAGACAAAAACATATTGCAATGAATACAAAAAGCAACAGCGTAGTCATTGGTTGAGCCAAAAAAATATTAATTTATTACTCTTACCTGTTGATATCATGCCATTTCAAAATGAATAATTATTTAGTTCAATTTCCAAGCTTATATATTTTAACCAAGTCAGACAGTCAATATTGATACTTTTAAGTATTAATTAATTGCACATTCTCTCCTTAACAATAGACACAAAATTAAAGTCGTGATTCTCTCAATTACCAAAGGAAAACTAAAAATAATAAATTCTTTGCGTAAATAGAAAGAGCACGTTTCCAATCAAGTTAGTAAACAGCGGACGACGGGGTATAGTGCATAAAACGTATTACATACGCAGTTACGCGGTTAGCAATAAAATTGTTTTACGTGTCTGTAAGCCTTGATAAAACACCCTAAGGTGTCCCGCGTCCCTTGCCCACTGGCCACTTTATCACCGGTCGCTTTATGATTCACAAATTTCTATAAACTCAACTCAATATAGCGAATTATTTATAGTAAACATTGAGCTATGCGAGGCCAACGTCCAACGTGACAAATGTACCGTAATAACACCATGTCCTTTATATTTTTATTTTACCATCGATTCGTTGTGAAGTAAATTTATGAGCGATCGAAGTTTGCTCAATAACTCAAACGTTTAATATTACACGTTTCTAACTTTCAAAAGTAAATAGCATCATTGTAATTACTCAGTCCTGTACAAACTTCAATTGAATTTGAATTTATGCTATCAATAACATAATTTGCCTGATTAATCATATTAAATCATAAAGGCGTAACAGACATATTTCTCTAGAATAACATCACTACACAAAATATATGGGAAAGGTCACAAGTACACTGCAATATTATAAATCTACTGTTCAACCTAGGTTATTGAGATCTATTTATAGTTAGAATGTAAATGCAAATACAACGCTTTGTTATTATCAAGTACTTTATATTAATAAATATATTCAAATAACACCCATAATAATACGCAGTCAGGTATTTACTATTAAAATGGTTATCTGTTATATAGTAGGGCTTGTCCATTCTATTTTAGCCCGCGAAACGATTTTTTAATATCTACATTGCAACTTCTAACTTGAGACGCAATCATATATAATCACGCAATATACTGACTCAATAAAATTAATGGAATATTATTATATTCCATTAATTTAAATAAGAATACTAATAACAACAGTTGAAGCCGATTTAAAAAAAAGAATGGAGGTCAGTTTAATTTTTTTCATTGATAAAATTGGGCTAAAACGTAATTTTAATAAAACATAACCCATAAATGACAATGTGTTTATTTTATATTGAATTTTATAAAAATTCAATTCGAGTCGCAGTCACTCAAAATGACGCTATTTATTCGACGAGATTTTATATAGAAGTTAATATTGATTTTAAGTCAGTTGAAGATAAATTTGATATTGACAGGTTTGTACAATATTTCAGATATTATTAATCAGACACTAAAAATGCTGTACAACAATCAATTTAACTTGAAAAGTGAAAGACTAATATTTTGTTTCAGCAGCCCGCCAGTCTAATTTGTATCGCCCGTAAACGTCTAAGGCATGGACAGCCCTATCTATAGATACAAAGCACTACAGCGTACGCGTAGGACCTTTTAGTGTACGTAAAATTCGTTTGAAAGGGACAAACATATCAATTTAAGTATAAGCCAGAAAGAGATGTGTATATAATTTGTGACATCGTTACTCAGTGTACGGTCAATCTTAATATCATCGCGACGCAGCTATCTCCTAATACATATTTAATATTGAGCCAGTAATAATGAACGCGCCTTGTAACTAACTACCTGAGCGATAAAATTAATTGATAATGAGGATCTCGACGCCAGACAATTTTGAAGATGACGAATAATTTTATGATTCAATTTCTAGAGCGCTTATACTGCGTTAATGAAAGAGGTTAATGAAGTCGATTCAGATTCAATGAGTGTCATAATTTACATATAGATATAATATGATAATTTTTTTTTTTAAACCATCTCCCGTACTGACTACACGTGGGGAGTTAAGGTTATGTAATTAATTTTATCATAATAAATTATTAAATTAATGTATATAAACCTAACCGCTATATTTTATACGATAGGACATCTATAAATGCGTGAATCTATGAATTCATCTTAGTTAATCAAGTTAGTTCTAAATATTAGTTACTTTATTCTAAAGCATTTATTTTAATATATTTATTTATAATCAAATCATTTAATATTTATTTATATTATCAATTAGTTCAAGAATACGGGTTTTTACAAGTTTTTTTTTTAATAAACGGATTCAATTATCTGTTAGGAAACCACTCATCATAATATAGGTATTATATCGCAAAGCAGCAATACTTAGTACTGTACTGTTGAGCCTTTTCCCATTGGCGATGGTAGAAATGGTAAATTTTTTAACGGCACCACTATTGACAGTGATGACCATCGACAATCAGGTGGCCCATTTTCTAGTCCTTCAAACTATATTATAAAAAAAAAAACTTTTTACTGAACTAAAGCCTAAGGATTTGCGGCCTTTTGAGGTTTTCTCCCTTATAGGCGAGTCACTGGAAGGGGCGTTAGTATTGAAATGAATAATAGTATCAACAATTAAATAACCACAACTACTTTGATTGTCTATAACAAGCTAGCTTTCGTTGCTCGAATGACGCATCCGAATATATTGCAATGCTATGCAAATTAAATCTCTATTTAATCCCAACTCTAATAATAGAGGAAATACATGTTCGTTTGGAAGAAGCTCGTTGCCGTCGTTATCTCGAAATTTGTGAAGGTGGGATTAGATACGAATTTGAATAGGCTTGAGTCCCATCCCGACGAGCTGTGGGTAAAGGTACGTTCATTTTGTAAGCTTCTTATACAGTGGACGTACAGTTTAACTGTTTTTAAATATTATAATTACAACCGTAATACACTTTACCATATAAAAACTATACGAGTATAACAAAAAAGTTACCAATTTCTCAGTGTTTTTAACAATTGCCACCGTATTCTTACTAATTAATTTATGTTTACAATTTCATAGATCATGATCACGATTTTTTTTTTAAATAAAACATCTTATGTAGTCTGCACTGACTCCAGCCTCTAAATGCTCCACTGCTGGGCAAAGGCCTTGGTCAGGCTCTTCTCTTGGTCTTGGTCAGGTTTCCTCACGATATTATCATACACCGCTAGATTGAAAACTCAAACTATTAATAAGTTTACGAAATCTCCGGCCCGTAACGTTCTACACCATTTCGCATATGTACATAATATCAATGATTTATTGTTTACATTTTGACATTACATTGAAATAAAAATAATGTACAACTACGAATATCCATTAGATTTATTCGTTTGTCCTTCAGCTTTATAGGCCGATAAATACGTTGGATAGCGCTCAATTAAATTGATAAAATAAAAAATCGATTAAATAACTCATTAGGTACGCAATTACGTATCAATATAAACACCTTGCATGTTACGTGAAATTAATAATTGAAGTAGATCGAATGATTTGCAATGTAATCAAATACACATCCACCTGTCATTCGTTAGTCGTATTTCGATTATATTTGTTATTGTTAATCGAAGTTAATACATATCGAAGGTTACATTATATCAAATTTTAATATATTAGCATTTTGTTTTAGCTTTTTGCGTTATTATTTTAAATAAGGGTGTATCTATATATTTTAAGATTGTGGAAGAAACATAAAAAAAATCTTGTAGTTTTCCAGTTAGGAAAGTTGAGTCTCAGTTTTAACGTCTTTAATATAATGAATAAGAGGAAAGTTTATAAGGCATGCAGAATTATAAACTTTTCTCTTGAATCACTCTGCTTATTGATGAAAACTCCAGTGAAATACGTTGTGTAGTTTAAAATATCTAAGCGTATAGACGGCTGAAAGCTACTTTATACTATGTCGAGATATAAATATATAATTCGAAAAAACTCAATATTAGTGTCATCTTATATATTAGCGTAAGCCGATTTTTGTTGTGGTTATGGGACTATAGCTGCACATAAAAAATCGGTTATGGTCTCATTTTGAAGAGCTCCAACCGAAGATGTGCAAAAAATTACAGAATTAATAAATAATTAATTTTAGAGAGCGGAAAAAAGTTCCTGTTAAAAAATTAAAAACGTAAACAAAATTAAAGTAAAATTGTTATCAACAAGCTCCAATTCTAACTTAAGAAATTTGACATTAAAAATTTAATTGAAATAAAGTTACATCATTTTAGCGCCAAATGTAGATGAGTGACTTGCAGTTTACAATGAAATGAAATCATAACAAAATCTGTCATAGGATTTGAAATTCACAAAAAATGTTTTTGAATAAACGCGAAGTTTCGAGGGTGACCCACTAGTTTAATATTATTCTTCTAAAAACTTCCAAATATCTGTTTTATTTGCTATTTGATATAATGCATTTTTTTTATATATTACTATTAATTTAAGATTTTTATTTTTGTTTATTATTTGTGATTCACAGTGATAATATTAAAAGCATTATCTACTAACCACCGCATATAGGTAGGTACGTTTTATATTAAATTATTTTAAAGTGAATCATAATTTTAATAATTTTTAAATCGCTTTCTGTTTGACAGAACCTTGAGCTAATTTGCTAGGGTGTGAGATATAGCCTTTGTTTTGGAGAAGCCATTATTTACTTAAGCGAAAGGTTGCGATATTTATTAAGCATCACATCGTAAGCCAGTATGGTTAATACTCACATTAAATAGATAAACAACCTCTGATAACAAACGGCGATCTAGAATATATAACTACATATTATATCTAAATATCTACAATCTAAGCAAATAATGTTGCGCACAACGGTACATATACAATAATTTGTTAATTGTTAATTATTTATAATTAATTAATTAATTTAAAAAATAATAATAATCAGAATTTAAACGAACCCAAGGCACCGCAAATTGTTAGCGGGACGGATTGACACGCAAACATCAGCGCAGTAACACTGCGTTAGCTGGCGGTCAAGTCATTAAAGAGAGATAATGTCCAAATGAAATACGATAACTGGGAAAGGCAGGCCATTACAAGGTGCTAACAACCCGCATCTATATTAATATTATAAATGTGAAAAAGAGTCTGTCTCGGTTACCACGCGACCAAGATATTGATTTGGTCGTAATAAAATTTTAAATTTGGCATTGAAATAGCCTGAGACTGGACAAGGATATACGTTTATACCGGCATTTACGGGACATGAATTGTCTCGGACAAAGTCGCGGGCAACTTTAAGAAAAATCTACGATGGTAATAACGTAAGAACTTCAATGCCTATTGATAAAATCAAGAATACATAAACAATGGAGCGACGTCGACGGCGCAGTCATACATTATTATACGTAGCTGGTGCACTTAATGAGATTATCAACGATAAATAATCCTATTTTATTAACTAGATAAACTTTGTTAAATCAAGATTTAGTGATTCTTATGTCATTTTAGTAAAAGTTGGTTATCGAGCATAGCACCCGGCTTAAATCATGCAACTGGAACTAGCCCTATCCTATTGAACCTATTGAGCTGAAATTTTGTATACATGTTTGGTAATACAATCTACTACAGTCGCACTTTCAAGTGACACTAAATATAAGCGCAGCCTCCGAAATCTATAATCTATGATTGGTTTACAGTGATCTTCACATTTAGTGATTGCTTTCTAGATGTCATGTGTCAAACGCCGCTAATGCCACCGCTTTTCGTATCATCTGAAAGGGCTACTACTGTTGGATGTTATTTGTTTAAAAATACTGAAAAATTAAATCATGTTTTTATATTTATTTTTTCTTATAACACTATCATAAATAAATTAACTTACTCTTTTTGAAAAAAATTTAATGCCAATTAATCTTATTAATGTTCTTTATATATAGTTATTTTTATTCTGTATAAGCCAACTGAGTATGTCTGTCCTAAAATGAAAATATGTAATGTATACACTTATTCTGCCGTGTAAAACTACCCTCGCTTCGGAACAGAAGATACCCTGATCTGAGAAGAACCGGCAAAAGTAATTCAGCGGGTTTTATTCACTATACCAAAAAAATAGCCAGAAGGCGATCGTTTCATTCCCAAGGTACTAACCATGAACTCTCTTATTTTTTAATAAGCTATTTTTACTAAAGCTTATTATTTAAATTTGGCGACAGAGGCATTTTGATCTCTTTCTGGTATCCTGTTGTAAAAACGTATACTTTCTATACACATATAATCCACAAAAGAGTTACTGAATTGAGAGATCCAAAAAGAGTTACGGTTGAGTAACAGTAGTAATTAGTTTGTGTTTTTTCCTTGTACCAATGTTATGAGCATTACACATCAGCATACAGATACATTTTTTTACAATTTTTAAGGTAACGATATTCAGCTGACTCAACTGGATCTATCGGTTCTCCATTGATAGGTACACCAAATTTTTCACATTTGCTTGAATTAATTTAAATAAATTTTTCACATTTAAACTAAGATAATTTAGGCTAAATTAGTGTACTATATCAGAAGATAGCTTTGTTTACATTGTCATCCTGAATTTTTTTTCTATTATTTTTAAAATCTAATGAGCTATAATCAGCAAACAATACTATATCGTGTGTTTTACCAACAAGTACAAGTCATTTATGTACACGAGGAATAGACAAGGTCCGAGAATTGATCTTAGAGGGACACCATACAAACTGAGGCCCCACGATACCTTATTCCTTTAACGTCAACCACCCACACTACAGCATATTATGAATAGGCATGATGACAGTACCTAAGAATCACTGAAATTTTAATTTTAAATAATAATATAGGATAGAGAGACCCTAAGTAAATCATTTATTTTTAAATTACATACATATGTAATTTAAAAATAAATGAATCACATGATTCTATTTATTTCAATAAAAATAAAAATACAGAACATAAGAATCCACCATATTAGGTCAAACACCAATCAGAATCGCGTGACGTCACGCTTTTGTAATATTGTTTTAATTTGACAATTTGTATATCGTTCGAACTTACCTTGTGTTTACTCGTTTCGATATTAACGTCACCGTTTATGTGATATTGCGTTGTTAAATACTATTATCTCAGTTTAAAAAAAGTACAGCAAAGAAACGTTAGCAATGGAACAAGGATTCATCAAGGCAAATAGCTCTAATTTGCCGAGAATCGACTTGTTGATGCTGGGCGAATTTTTTGCATCAAATAATGACTTCTGATCCGCTGAATTCCGAAATGTTAAAACTTGTATGTAAGTATTATGTGTAATAATAATAATTAAAACACAGTGTAGTTCTCAAACTTCCATAAAGTACATACTTATATTATTTCTATTGTGAGGGTTCATCTTTAAGGTTATGTTATGAAAATACCACTTAAATATATTTTTATTTATTTTAGATCCTCTCGACCATCGTACGGTGATGACGCTGTCAGCTATGTACATCTTAAACGTAGTGGGAACATGTGCACAGTGAGGGGCAAAATTTGTCCAGAACATAAGCTACATGCAAGGTCATATGCTGTCACAGTAGTGGTAGATGAAGAAGACGAAGCTGTTATTTCCGTATAATGTAACGATTGTGCCGCTTCTAAAGGAGGCTGCAAACATGCTATAGCATTACTCATGTGGATCCACAGATCCTGCACAGCTGTAGCGTGTTACTGGAAGATATCAAAACTGTCCAGGGTTGGAACTAGCCTGAAGTACATCACGCAAAGGACTTGTCAAATGGTGCTAGCTTACTATCAAATAGTAAAGTTTTTGACAAGTTTTTGGACATTGGCAGAAAAAAAAAATTGATAACTGTGAGTTATTAAAATGTCAACCTAGCTATATTTGTAATAATGCTCAAAGTTTATCCATGCACCAGCTTATGCTTAAATATAATGAACAATCCTACGAGACATTCTTAGAAAAGATTGTGCTGTCTAATCAAACTGTTGCTCAAATAGAGGAAGACATCAGAGAACAGCACCAAAACAGCCTTTGGTTTGAATTGAGATTTTTGAAAAATGTATTAATGGGTGGGTTGCATGCTGCGGTTATACTTTGCTTGTTTACACATCTAGTATTTACCACCACAATTTCATATTTACACATATGTAACTTATAAAACAAGGAGGATGATTCAAGTTGTTAGAGGAACTTGTAGGTTTATTATTATAAAAGTAAAACAAAATTATATTTTTAAAATTTTTATTATATTTTTATAAAGGTTTTATTGTAGGTATAGTGTCATTTGAAATATATTTGAATACTAATTAGCTTTCCAATTAGATAATGTGTAGTAGGCGATTACGTATAACAAAAATACAATAGTAAGTAAAAAACGAATATGAATGCTGAACATAAATTTACAAGTTTAAACAAATCTTAAAATTAACCTGTGTGTGCATACAGTAAGAATTAGTGAAGGTAATGAACGTAACTAAGTTTGGGTTATTAATTGTGCAATAACTAAAATAGGTAAATTAAAATTAATCTAAATTCAAACTATGTTAAGAGCTGCTAAACATAATGTAATGGTACTTTGTAGTTGCCTACACGGCACGTTATATTCATATCTACTGAAATAATTTTAAGGGTTCATTTGAACTATTTGTTAACGTTATCTATGTCAAGACCTTTGCCAGAGACAATAGTAATATTTTAAAATAAACAGAGCAAACACTCCATTCGCCTGTCATAGACAAAGACTTACTAAAACCGATACAGGTTCGTAAATAGAACCTACAATTCACACGACCTGAAAGACGATGCGAATTCTCTAAAATAATTTCCAGTCAATAACAGTCAAACAAAATTGGACTAAACAACAAGGAATTTGTACTTTGGGAGATGTGATATCATAGAGAATCGACTAGGTCCTCATCAAATGAATATTAAATACTTAATGAACATTGTATCAATAATATATAATATAAGCAATATAAAACGTAACATAATCGGAAACACTAGACAATAATATAATTCTGCTAAATAACTGAAGTAATTCAGGTTCATCGCCAGAGTTGTAATGGATCAATTTGAACTCGCTAACATCATTGATTAGACGAACGATTCATTCGCAAGCCGATGAAGTCGACTAGAAACGGCTTCAATTTAATCTGAGGTCAATTCTTTACTGTCCACTACAAAGCTGACAACGAGGAATTGTCTAACAATATATTATTAATCGAATAGAATAAAAACTTCGCTAAATTTTGTACCGAAAATGTATCTAGCGTCATAATAAAATGATATGCTTGCGAACAGCGACACTTTGGTAAAGATCACAACTGCAGAAATGCTGCCCGCTCGTCCGTAAACAAAATCAACGAAATGTCCCATTCACCGAGTACCCACTACACATT
This sequence comes from Vanessa tameamea, assembly GCF_037043105.1. Classification (NCBI taxonomy): domain Eukaryota; kingdom Metazoa; phylum Arthropoda; class Insecta; order Lepidoptera; family Nymphalidae; genus Vanessa; species Vanessa tameamea. Next base: position 3,925,683 of record NC_087318.1, on the reverse strand, counting down.
CTGCTATTGATCAGTGTTGGCCGCTCGTTCGGTAGTTCTGCGTTAAATCGATATCATATTAATAATAAATGTCACAACATCAAGCCAGTATAAAAAACACTAAGCCTACTAAAACTACTACCTGCGAAAACTCTTTTAAAGAGTAAACTTACAATCTATATTCGTAAATTAACACAACGCCCGCCGCTCGAGCAGCGAGCGAATATCAGGATCCGTATAAAATATAACATGTTTTTTTTTGTCTCCTTAGTTTTATTACAATTTTCTGAAACAACCTTAGAAACTACATCATGCTTTACCAACATTACAAAATAGACAATACAACGCTCACTATCATTATAAATCAATAGCTTTCTCAATATTTGAATTGTTACAAAACGTCACCTCTCTTATAATAAACTGAATATCCTAAACGCTTATGATTCTATTTTTTCATTCCACCAATACAATTCCTTTCGCATTGACTGCTCTTTTATAAAAATATACATAGACATATTTAGTAATTTTATGAATAATATCAATTTTAATGTTATATGTTAAATATTATATAATATTATAAAACGATTCTTATTTGTATTCCAAGCACTTATCCGTTACGCTTAAAATTAATCAATTGGCGTTTCTCTGAGCTTCTTATCCTATCCATCTTTATCAACTCTCCATATTCCAGAAAAATTGTAAGTAAACGAGAGATCATATCAAAATACATATACGACACGACCACACCCATTGTTAATATTAAAGTATGTAGATAACCAGTATACCTACACTATAAATGAAGGGAAAATTTTTATAACACGATAAATTATTCACTCATCCAAACATACATTTCTTATATTGAAAAATTATATTTAAGTAAGATGCTTTTAAAAGTCAAATTATATTGTGGAAAAATCCGCGAAAATAACAAGTTTGGCTTCTATTTGTAAAAATATAAAACGTAATTTATGGAATATATATTTTTGTTTTAATTAAGTTAAATAAAATAACTTTTAAAAAGCATCGTAACACACACGTTAGGTGAAGATAGCCTAGCCTAGACACAAATGACCTCGCTCCGTAAGTCTCGTATCAAGAAGAAATCTCAATATTCCGCAGTGCGAATAATCATAACGATCTCCGCGACATCGGTCAAGACAACTTCTTAAATTCCAACGAACGGGCGGTCTTACACAATACCTATTATCGCTGTGATACACGTACGAGTTCAACACTCGTTTACTCTTATAAAAATACTAAATCTAAGATTTCAGTAAAAAAACGTACATTAGTTGATGTTTATTTTACGAATTTATACATTAATAGAAAAAATGTTATCACTAAATTACTTGTTACCTTTACGAAAGTACAAAAGATATTTATTATTACAAATTATGACACTCATACCCTGATGCACCCCGCGCATTACGTAGTTAACGTTAGCCTAATTGCCACGCAATAACTTAATTATTATCTTTAACCAATTCGTAAGATTATCACCAATTAAATCCTTATTACCACAATTCCTTTTTTTTTTTATTTCATTTTTACGACTGGATCACAATCTTAGTTATTCGGAGTGAAATATTATTTGACACCGTTCGGAGCAAACGCATTTAAATCAAAAATGAGGTATACGTTGTATTAGGTATATATTGTCAATGTTGTGAGGATTTCAAGCTTCTTATTATTAGAAGTGTTACTGTGAATACAGAGTATAAAAAGTCAGTAGCCAGATATAATTTTTAAGTATATTATCGTCTAGGCAGTCTTTCGGTTGTGCGTTTGCTCTCAAGTGATCGAAATCCGCCTCGGGATATCTCAGTAATGCTGTTATATCACTTTTCACACTCTCATCGCATTTCTTAGTTTGAGATAAAATTTACCTCATGTTATTGAAAATGTATCAATGTCAAGTCGATACTACGTCACTCAAATTGATAAATGCGATGGAACGCGATGTTTAAGCCCTAAACTACAAAAGTTAATACAAAATGTCAATACATACAACTACATTAGTGTAGAAAACATCGAATATCAAAATATAAATTACCACGTTGATTTGCATCTTTCACTAACCAATAACAGCCGTATACTATAATCAGCCAATGCGTTGGAGAATTTTGAGCGTTTATTGCAGGCGCCGGTTATCATTGGGTGCCTTGTTGACAATATGGCGGACCAATGGAGTCTACAAATATTATTTTCAGATCTGCAATTTACATAGGTTCGATGATGAATTGGCTCTTCTGTAAGACGTTGTCAAGTAAATGATTAACAGTTAAGTCGAATTTTTCGTATAAAAGAATCTCCATTGATCATATTTGCGTCAAAAATTATTTTGTTGCTGCTTTCTATCAAATAGCTTACCTAGACTTAAACCTTTTACGAAGTTAAGCATGCGCGACTATAGTCTTTTTACCTATCACATTTTTATGGGACTGTTTTATTTGGATATTTTGCCAAAAATAGAACACTTACGAATGCCAATTACGTTGTAGGCAAGAATAAACGTGAAGGAGCAGGGTTTTAAAGAGTGTGAATTGAATGATGATGATGAAGTCACTCTACGAATTTTTATGTTACTTTCAAATAACTATGAGCGCGCCAACGCGGCTCTATGACCAGAATGCACACGATTCATAAAAAAACTCGCTTAAATCGATAGTGAAAATTAGTAATGAAAATTAAACGAGATGACTTATTTTATATATTATGACCACAAACACGCATCCCATTCGCTCATTATCGTTAAAGGAAATACTTATGACCCTAAATGAGAACTACCGTTGAAATAAGGTTCGATTAATCTAGGTTGAGAAGCAAGACACGAAACCTAGTTCGGCCCGCGTCATGTCCATGGTTATCTACTTATGGTGTGCTCCTACTATGTACTATACTAATAGCATTTTATAAAATACGAGACCAAATAAAATGTACATAAACTAATACGAGATATAGTTTTATAATAATTAACAATTTTTCGCTCCTAATTTACCAACGTAAAACGAAATTTCTTTAAAATCATTATAACGGCTAGTCACTTCTGTGAGTAGAAACGTAGATCGTTTCGTTTAGGATTTACAGAAACTATTTCGTAAAGATTATCTAGATCACTGTTACTTTTTATATGTAATTGATTTACTTTATAAAATTTGCAAAAGTAACAAATTGTTTCTTTGTACTTTGAAGCAATTCACTAAATTACACCATATTAAATTCAACATGAAGAAATTTGAATGTAATGTCTAAATAAATTGTTATTAATTACAAAAATTTAACAAATATGTGCAAATAAACTAAGAAGTTGGCAACGTTTGTGTAATTAATACATTTATTCAAACTGAACAAATAACTAAGTGACTAAAATATGAATAATCAAACACATACTACAATTATGTTTCAGTTGCATTAATTACGTAGGAAATGTCGAACTCTTATGTCACTCCTACCTATATCTATACAACCTTATGTTTCGTATTGGATTTGTTCATTATCCTTTCCGTATTACCTTTAAAGGAGCTTTGGTAATGCCACTGTTAGAACCTTCTGATTAAGTGGGAATAAGATATATATTCGACATAGGAAAATTCTTAACGATATAAAGATTAAATTATTCATAGACAATTCAAGTTAAAAGGTTAAATAAGTTATTCTACAATTACGAACGAACTTTAAAAAGGGGTAAAATAATATTTTTTTTAATTGATAACAGAGGAAGATTTAAGATTTAGTAGGCAATCATTAAAATACGCTTTCCTTTACTTTTTGTACTCTGCAACTAAAAGTACTAGTCGTATTTTATGTATTACATCTTAAATATAAAGGATAGCTTTGAAACGTATTTTTATTTAAGGAGCCTTCTGATCAATATACTTATAAAATTTTCTATTTTAGTATCTAGAGAGGTAATGTTACACTTTATAAAATATTTAAAAGATCCTTTCTGTTTTGGAGGACTTTAATAAACTCGTAAAAGTGGATATTAATTTTCAATATATCGTAATTACTTTGAATTTGTACCGGAGAGAGGGGATGCTGCTTCGCCTCATTATATTCCTTTCCTATGATAATACATCTACACTAGATGGCTCTGTATTGACTATTAAACAATATGATTCTAAAATTTGTGTCGCTTTCGCTAAATAACCGAAACGTAATGTCATTTCACTTTTATTTGTACATGGCCACCATCAGATGATCTGGTTCTTTTTTTTTTTTAATATTTTCCTAAATATACCAACAACAGCTCGTCATATTTTTTTTTTAATTTTTCAAATATTTTTTTTTATTGGGTACATACATTTATTTTAAATGTACATTAAACTTTTAAATATAATTCTATATTCGAACGAGCAAACTTCGATAAAATTAAAATTGATTAACATATGTTATGACATTACATTTCGGTGGATTCGTTAAAAATAATTAGGGTTTTTTTTTGATATTGTTGACATAATGTACTATCGATTAATGGCTAAACTAGAAATATGCAATAATATATCTCAATAAACACTTTGTAAGCATCTGCGTGTAGAAAAACGGCAATATTTACAATACTATACTGTGCTACCATACTTTTCGATATATAATATTATATTCTCGACCATAGAGTAACTTTAAGCGAGAGGATACAAAATTTAAAAAACGTTTAGAGAGGTATTATAAGAACAATCACACTCGACGAACTGGCTACTACGATCCTATTTAAAAAAAAAAATCGAAAAAAACTAACAAAACTTCAAAGGACTTTTGGTAAAAAAAATCATAAATATAATATATTTTAAGCCATTAGTAAACCAATGCTTTCCTCCAACGTGAAGTATTTGGTCATATATTTATTTGGTCCAATAGCTATTATAAATAAGATAGAAAACGAATATTTTACTTTATAAATATAACGAACGGAAAATAGTACGCCAGTTCGCCGCCAATCAAACCGTGTCAGGTGACAAAAATGACGATTGATGAGGTGCAGTGATGCGGATGATGGCAAGATGAAGATCGATAGGTGATGATCCTAAGGCTCTACTAACTACGCAACACGTATGAACAAACTCGTATTCAGTCCACGTAGAAATATTTCAAAACCTAGTATACGTACTAAGTTATGGAACCGAAGCAATTAGTTTAGTAAAATATAAATGGCAGTTTTGATTTTTTAGAATAATGCAAATATTTTCACCTATAAAAATTTTCAAGTCTTCATAGAATTATTGCCTACATAGTGAACATGGACCGTTCACGGATATCACGTTATCTAATTTTTTTTTTAAACAAGCTATTTTCAGTCGAGTGCTCACTTGCGAGCTGTAAGACCATTTATAATCTGTAATTTATATCAAAAATACATCGTAGATGCTGACTCGCGTTTATTTTCAATCGATCAGTCGTTGTTTCGTGTGCGTAATCAATAGTAGTCAACATGAATAACTAGAAGATAATTTCGATTGCAATAGACTTCAAAGTGAAAACAGTTCTATATATATTAACTGTAGAGTGCATAAGCGTCAATCGCTATGTTAGATGTTAGATGTAGTGTAGTCAAACACAGAGAATATCAAGTACCGTTGACAGAACAAATGGATATCGTTATTTTCTTCGTAAATTGTAATTTTAGTTTTTAAATAGTAAATTACTTACAGATCGCCAGTGAGCGTCCACCCTTAAGCGCCTACCTATCCGCACCACTTGGTCTCTATCCGCTATTTACTAAACACGCACTAGTACTAGGAATTTTATCACTTTTAATCACTTTTGCGAGTAATAAGTATCAAATGTATCAAAAACTTACCTAAAACGTTAACGTTAAACATTAATGAGTAAATGTGCATCACTTATACGCTTATTCAATGTCCAAGCGCTATTCTTACAAATAAATAGACATTCATGATAATTATAAGAAAACCCCTAACCTAAACCTATAGACGTAGCCAATTTAATTTTCATCTCAATAACAAAAGTACCACTCTTTTCGTATAAATAAATGCTTTCAGTGATAAGCGGATATTTTTATCTTACAAAATAATTTCTGTTCCATATACTGAGGTTCTTTCATTTGATATGGCACGATTCCAAAAAACTATATTTAAATAAAAAATATTTTTTTTCCATAGAACTCCGCTGATCACTGAATTTTTTATAAAAAAAAAAAAATACTCATACATAATCTTACAATGATAATGTAATATATATATAGACAAGCTAATCATATTATTGGTGACACAGCAATCACTTACAATTATATTCCTTTACCATTTTTAAGTGAAAATTATATTTGTAAGTTAATCAAAATGATATCGAAGAAAATAACCTAAAAAGGCATCTGCAACGCTTTTGCAGAATGCAATTGCCATTTGGTGGGAGGAAAGAAAAATAGCCATAAATCTACGAAAATATTGTATAACACTTATTGTTAAGTTTAAAATTTTGCTAAAATAAAACATAACTAATAAACTAAATTGAACTAAACAACACACCACTCAAACGCCCTATTAAATAGGGTTATTATATCAGTATCACTGAAATTGAAAGTAATCGTAAAAGAAAACTATTTTTTTTGTATCCTTCAGAAGAAATACACCAAGTTTGATGTTCAATCGAAAACAAAAAAATGCAATTTCTGGCGTCACTAATCATTAATATTTTTGATAAAATCAACTTCTACCTATTTTAATTAACAAAGTGCAGAATAAAATTAAAATAAAATCAATAATATGATCTAAACCGATACATAAAATTATTTTCAATAATACCAACTTAATTTTAACAAAAATTATTCCTAGCGCCTCAAGGAGGACACGTAAAAGTCCAAAATGTCATTACGTCCGAAGTCACACAAACACAATTTACGCGATTTGGTTAAGGTAGTCGATGAAGTCGTTGGAGAACAGTTGCAGGTTCGACGGCTCGGCGACGGGGATGCGGCGCGGGGCGCTGCACGTGCTCAGAGGTACCATCGGCCTTTCCACGGGTTTGGGCCGAAGTGTTGCCAGATATCGTTCCGCAAGTGACTCGCCGAGGCTTATTGCGAGAGTTTCGGGGCTCAGACCGAGCAAGGACAGCGACTCAGTTATGCTCGCCAAGGTCGGTGTGAGGAACTTAGCAGATTCATCGGTTGGTTCAGGCGCGCGTGATGCCATGCTTGTATTGACGACTGGGCGCAACGCAGGTGGGGAAGCCCGTCGCGAAGGAGACGGTGCAAGACCCCACGTTTCTGGGGGGGTGCCGGGGGAGGGCCCCGGCACCGCCGTTTGTTATGGCCACTGCTGGAACAGCGGAAAAACCCGTTTTGTGAAACAGTAGGACAGCGGTTTCACGAAGTGTGTATCGACTACACGACAATGTGGGCATGTCACTGGATGGGAGTAATCCGAGTAATTGAGCCGCTGGTGTGGGTGCAGCAGTGGCTTGTAGCAGTTGTTACACTGTAGACAAAATTTTTGATTAAAATTTGTTCTATTTTGGTAATTAATTAAGATCTTTATATATTATTTTTAGAAAAAAAAAATACAACTCACCTTCAATCTCTCAGCGCAACAAGGCGTTGCCATGAAAATGTCATAAGAGTACATGGTACCAAGCACAAGTGACGAACCATCCCATTTCTGTCCGCAAAAACGGCAGCGAATCGTGCGATCAGGATCACATCGCTCTAAGCACCCCATGCACACGCACGTCAGGTATTGCGTTCGGCCTTCCACTTTCACCTGTGGACAAAATGTTATTTATAAATTAATTTCATTTGATTCTAAAAATATTGTTTTCCTATTAAAAAAGTTAGGGTAATAATACGTATTATCTTTAAAATACACGACAACATCTCTATATGTATGGCGAAGGGAATAAGATACTAATTCTAACATCAAACAAACACGTAAGTATCAGGAGCGCTCACATTCATGTCGTAATTCACTGAACAAACAACGGCAGTCGAGAAGTTTATACCGTCTCGCAAGGAAGTCTCTGTTATTTTGTTGACTTGAACAAACTTTCAGTATCCTATTTAACTTTGGAATAAAATTTAAATTGTTAAATTTCTTATAACTTAAAACTACATTTATTATGATAAATGTAACAATACGCTCCTAAAGAGAATCGAGTTTACAAAAGCGCATACGTTATTACATAAATAAATCTCGTATTATAAATGATTGATCTTTTGAATGACAAATCAATGTAATTAATAAAACACATTTACGTATGAAAGTAGTAGAAAATGGTAAACTAACCTCAACTGCGCTGCTGGTATGTTGTCGAGGACTCAGGAAGAAAGTTCCATCAACCAGTGGGTAACGGTCGAAAACATGCAGGGTCTCCTTGCACAGAGCACAAGAAACACGGGGTTTGTGTTGACCTGCGAGCGTCGATAGGATGAACAGACGAGTGTCGTCATTGCCGTGGTTGCCCTCGTCTTCAATCTGTAACAAAAATAATCTTTAAGTATCATCGTACAAAAAATATAAGTCTTAGTAAACATATTTTTATAGCTACTCTTTACCAACCGGTTTTAAATTTACGATTTCAATATGCATTTACATATTGCGATGAATGTATCCCACCCAAGACAATTACCGCAGTACTCTCCCTTCCTAATAATCCAAGTAAATGACTGCATAAAGTTGAATAATGAGAGCCTGAAAGGCAATTATGCTGAATTCGGAGTCGAAGTCAAACAAAGGCTCACAAGCACCACAGAGATCGATTGTGAGCACAATTCGTTCACGTACGAGTACGAGCAATTTGTGAAAGCGAATAATAATGAAAGTTTAACGAGTTACGACCGCGCGCTAGAATTTAATTAAACATATTATAATAAATCATAAAAAAGCTTCAATTAGCAACAAAAACTGTTTCTGTATCGATTTTACATATCAACCAGTTTTCACGTATACTGTCTGAAATAGGCTGTCAATCTGGTCAATCAACGATGCAGGACTGGGAATATACAATCGGTTTGTAACATTACGCGTGCCAGCATGTTTGATGTTAACATTCCTATTATTCTATTATTAGAATGACGTCGTGACACCAGGAACACATAAAACGTCTCGGCGAGAGCGCTGACCTACGCAAACAAACACAGTATGATTTGCAATATAGAATAGTGCAGTTTGCCAAGATACGAGCCGGGTTGAACCATTCGGCATTACAAATGAATGCAGTGCCCAGCTCAGGCTTTAACATTAAGTCTAAATTTTCAGTACAATTACAAACAAGATAATTAACGGAATGATAACGACTCGTCCATTTGCAAATTGGAATCGTAGCAGGCCTGTCGTCCATTTTGTAAATGATAAATAACTGTTCAGATAGAACATCTGCGAGAGACGTGTGTGATTGATTCGTCCCAGCAATCTGCTAATTCGCAAATGATTAATAATACTAAATTGACAATATCTTTTGTATTTAATATTAAAAAATTAACCGTTTACGTGTTCTATTTTTAAAATATTAATCAAAGCGCTTTTAATATGATTCACTTAATTACTTGTATTCGGTTGAACTAATGAGCGTGAATTAAATTGTTATGTGTCAGGTTAAACGAAAGTTTAGTTAGGTTAGAAGGCGCGGGCGTCGAACTCTGTGCGACGAAACGTTCAAAACTTGCACAATTTACTAGTAGGTACACTGCAAGATTGATGAGCACTCTAAAGCAGACTATTTATTCACTCAATCCGATCACGCTCTTTGTCTCGATGTTTTGAATGATCCTTTTCGACATAAACGTAGACAGAGAGTTAAAAAATAATATTCTTCGATAAAATATATAAAAAGTTATTATAATTACTTCGCAAATTCCAAATCTTACTATATAATGTTATCGAAGTAAACAATACGGCTCGGGATTGAATATTTAGATTTGTCTATACAAAATTTAAACTTTGTTCGTTTGTTTTGTAGTTCAAACAATAAAAGCGACAAGTGGTCGTTTAGAAGAGGAGACGAGAGGAATAGAGTGTGCTCGAAGCGTTGTTAGTCGTCGACTTGCCGCAAAACGAATGTATATACATTAAAAGTTCCTAAATTGAAGGTGGTGTGATAATTAAAGAGATTCACGAAGGCTCTTGTTAGCTTTGGGATGCAGATCGTTGAAAGGGGATAATAAGGGGAGGTATAAGTTGAGATTTTAAATATAAATAATAAAAGTTTTTAACTTAATTAAATTTAAACTCATAAATAAACGAGTCTCAGAAAAAAAAAACATATTTTTTTAACTATGATCATTGTTTGTCGAAGAATTATAATTATTTGATTTACCAAAGAAATAAAAGTTTCGAGCTCATGAATGTTAGCGCTGACAATCGCAAAGAATTGCAATTTTTCAGCAGGATTTCAAACAATATGTCTGCTAGTGGATGATATTTGCGGTGCCCAATACATTTATCCTGACGGCTGCATTGCGTTTTACTCTATGTTTTCCATTGTCTGAGAGCATCGCAGTAATATTTTACTTTTTATATCAAAATGAGAATTTTAAGAAAATGAATAACGCTTTATTCTAAATCGAATTGTTTTTGTTAATGTTTACTGTTATTATGTTTATGTACTTTCTTTTGTATTAAGATGTTTATTTTTTAAAAATGTTTCGAATGTGACTTGAGACATGATTATTTGATTAATCCTGACTTATATGAGGATAAATAGATGTTTGTAAAATGTTAACATTTCACACGATATGCAATATTGAGGGGACTTGTGGGACCGAACATTTTTGCGAGAATATATTCTATCAGAATATTTAACTCGGGAATTTCTGTATGGGTTTCAACTGAAATGAAATTTCATATCGCAAAAACGCGGATGAAGATCGTGTGAAATTTTAATGTTTCGTATTCAAGATATTTTCCCTCATGGATTAATCTCGCGTCTCAAATATTCCGTATTCCAAGAAAGACGCGCGTTGAAAATTCCTTTATATTGTATCGTTTTAATATGCGTTTTAATTTAAGCACACCTTGTCTTTTATTTGATAAAATATTCTTAGAATGCAAATTGCTTTTCATAAGACAAGTTTCGTATTATTGCCCATAATATCAATAGTGAATGAGTTAACTATTGCCATCGGAGAAATCGATGTAAAATTATCATCGTCGGTACTTTGATGCGATATTGACGAGGAACTCTGGCAACACTTGTCGGAGATTCAATTTTAATAAAGATAGTTGAGAAGCGACTTTTCCGTCAGTGAACAGGAAATAATAAATGTTTCACAAGGACCGTTCTTTTTTTAACCAAATGTCTTAGGTCATTTGTATCACCATTTGTGATTGTTCCGAAGACGTATACGTTTTTAATAATATAATTTCATGCTTATATAAAAATATAAATTAAAATCTCGTCATGCTCTATCGACAGCAAGAGTGTTAACAGTCTGTGTTTGAATGTGTGAGTGTGTGTGAATGTGTGAATAGTATATTAGACTCGGTTTTTAGACGTGACGGGCACAAGGAACATGAAAAACGACTTAACGTCATTTAATTGTTAACCAATGTTATTCATTCTAGTATTGGACTACACATGAAGAAAGCGGTACTGTGACTTAGGAGCTTCGCCTTCGTAAATAGTAGTTGTTGTATTATCAATCACTAGTCGCTACGCAACACCAACGTCATTATTCCTATATATATAATACCGATTAGACAGCTTATTTAGTTTTATTTCAATGTATTTTTTTTAATAATACGATTTGAATGTATGACCTGCATGCTGATAGGGCGTAACAATAATATATTAATAAAAACACAGTTTAAAATAGGTACGTAAACTGGAAAACGGACACTTTGCGGTTAGTGGTCATCACCAATAGACAGTGACGATTTAAGTAATATTAAGTATTTCTTACATCACCAATACGCCACCAATATTGGGAACAAAAATGATATATATATAATATCAATACATAACATGCTAAAACATACGCATACTCCAACCAATACTACATCCAAGCATGCGAAAGATAGAAACAAAGGTCTCATCATTTTGTCATAAGGGATAACTCCCAAAATCGATATTTATTCCTTGAAATATAGTCTATTAACGTAGGTACATACTATTTTATAATTGGTACAACATGTGACCAAATCATAATATTAGCTTATCAACGAAGTATGATACGTACAAATTAAACAATTCGATAAAACGTCATGTGATTCTAGTTTCTATTTAAACAAGACTAAAACGTATTTTATTAGCTCCGTACAAGATATATGATTGTAACTAATTCCTTTGTCCAAGCGTAAAATGATATACATATAAATACGCGAATGTGTGTATTGATGTAGGTCAAGGCATGCCGACTCGTGAGTAATTGTAAGTATTTACGTTAAACATTTTAGTTGATATGTATTTTGTTTTGATGTTTATGTTATTTATATGTAGGTATATATTTAGAATTCGATTATTTAATATAACAACTGCTAACTAACTTGCTACGTGTTTTGTTTAACGCCTTCATTATCTGTACTTACTTGGAATTAATCTCTTGTTATTTGTCGATTTATTTCGACTTTTAATTAAAAATTATTTTACAGTTTCTATTTTCGATTTAGTAATAAAGACTGATAAAGAATAAGGGCACAATCTTTTCTTTTATAATAACACGTGTTAATAAGTTTCTAACATAAGCAAGTTTTTATTTGGAAAAGATTAATATGACCACGTATTTGTATTTGACGTCTCAAAGTGACATTGGTAACAAAATATTTCATCTTATAATTCTATGAATATGACTAAATCATAACAAAGCGTTTGTGAAATGAAAAATTGTTTTCGATTCGACTTAATATATTTGTTTTTAACTTGCAATACGTATGTACGTCACCGTTATGAATCAATATTGTTTTATTTTAATTATATTGGCTCATTAGATTTTATGTCGACGAATTGAAGTATGTAATAATTCTACAAATAAATCAAAATCATATTCAACAGGTAGGTAGGCAATATAGGACCAACTTATGGTCAGTGGTGACCACTGCCTATAGACATTAGCGCTGTAATAAATATTAACTATTCCTTAAATTACCGATGCGAGACCAATAAAACCAACCATGGGAGATATTATGTCGCTTGTTCCTGTAGCTGTCCCAGACGGGATTGTACAAAATCTTACAACCAAGAAATTGTAAAATCAAATTAGATTCTTAACAGGTATAGTAAAAAAATATCAGTATATTTGAATTAGGTTAAGTATTATTTGACATGTAATGAATCAGTAAAAGGTAAAGAAAATAATATTTTGAACAAATATAATTTTTAACAATGTTACGTCTGTTGCAGCATGTATCGCTTTCCTGTTCGTGGACGACCACGTGCGACATCAGCTGAGTCAACATGATTATTCATAACATATGTTAAACTCCTTACGAAATGTATATCTGATGCCTTGATCAAACCATATTAAAAAAAAAAACAACTCGACTACGTTATCAGTTTAATGTTCTGATGCTAACGAGGTCTGATGTTAGTTTATATCGGTGACAATTTTTTTAAAAAGTAAAAATTCTAGTACCCCTGTATGTACTGATTCTGTATTGTCTGTCTGTGTGTGCATTTTACTAGCTATTAATGTTTATTATTATTATGTGTATAAGTATTATATCTAAAGATCTTAATCTTAAAACATAAGTCGCCATTAATATATCCGTCTGTATATTTGAACATCATACCCCTTTTACAGTTAAAATTATACAAACTGATTTTATAATTACTTTAGTTGGCACTAGTACTTGTTGTTTTCATAAAATTATTTCCACTCGAAGTACTCGACGGGGTTTCGGAGAATATTTGTATCTTCCAAAGAGATCATATTAAAATTATATTTCCTAATATATATTCGATGTTGTTAAATTTCTATTAAACTAAATCGATTATTGTAATTAGTGATAACATTAACACAATACAGACAATTATTCGATGGGATATAGGTACCATCGTAATCGTTTTATAGAAACCTACTGAATTTTCTAGCGTAGTTAAATTTTTGATACCAGAAATTACCTATAGACCAATTTCCATTTGGAGATTCATTTTAAATCTTTTCTTAATGCTCATCTTCGTTCCATAAGAGATTTCTGTGCAAAATTTCATCTCGTTAGATGGTTAGTTTTAGGGAGTGCATTGTATGCAAGTCCGTCATTTAAAAATTTTACCAAGTCGATACAAGCAATGTATTTCAAAGCATACTTCTATTACTATGTCGAAGCACTAGTAACAGAACCTGTCATCGAACCTGCTACTTTCACTTCGCCAGCCACTCATAAACAATTGAGCTACGAGGCATAAAACTCCTATTAGTTCTATTAAATTAACGTTCGATTTCTCCGATATTGAAACGTTTGATATTTCAACGTCTAATCTAATTTGCTAGACAAAGACTGGATAAACTTCATCTTACGGCATTAATTCGCTAGACATTTGATATTTGATCTGAATCAAATTCAATTATTCTATCCTATTAAGTTATTCAATTATTTAACGAAATTACTTAAGTGTACGGCTATTATAAAATTATATTTACCTTCCACTACTATCTATTAAAAATAAAAAATATATTATCAGTTATTATGAGTAAACATTGATATCGAGATCCCTATTAAAATGATAAGAACGTATAGCTATTTGGATTATGGACGAAGATAATTTCCTTTAAAGACTGTGATAAAAATAAAATGTAAATTGAACCAATGTATAAAATTAAACTCAAGGTCTATAATAAAATTTGCTTATAAATTAAATTCATAACCATAAATATCCAGCTATAACACGCAACTCACGTGCATTTTTCCAGCATACAACCGTGTGTATCTCTCCTGCCCATAAACTATCTCTAATCATCCCGTTTCAAGACAAACCAACAACACATTATCAAATATATAGTATTATTATCTACATATATTGATTAAAATATTTCTGAAGATATAAGAGAGACAAGTATTACAGTTTATATTTAAACAAGCGTAATGAAAATGAAAATGAATGAAAACATTCGCAAACATCGTTCTAATTTCAAAAATCTCTATTCAAGAAATGGTTAAAAATCTTTCGTTAGAAATTATAAGCCGAAGGAATATTTGAATGTGACTTTAGTTGATCGAGTGATCGTATTTATAATATTCTAAGTATTCGTTACAGTATATATAATATTAGACAGTTAAGCATGATTACTTTTTAATCAAATAATTTTATTATGTGTCAATAGAATGTACAGAAAATGTACACATAATAAGTTATTTAAAAAATATTATTTACAATATAATACGCATAGTTCATTGACATCGACCTGTTATACTACGCCAGTTTCTGGAATGTTAAGGATATACAAATTGTAAATAGTACAACATTTATTAAATTTATTGTCGTTCAAACAACATTGATTCGATAAACGTTAACTACTTTAATAAAATGTATCGTATTATGCATGCAAATCTGTCTAAATAATTTTCCTACTTATTGCATGAATAAATTTATTTAGGTTCAGATAAAATCACTACCACAATACTTTACATTTGTTTTGCACATATGTTGATATTTGTTTTGCATTACTAATAATGAAAATTTAATAAGATTTTTTTATATTTCAATTCACAAATATTATATTTACATGTGATTTTAACAATATTAGTGTAAAATTTACACATATGTGATATTTTATTTATTTAAATAAGAATTATTAACATTAAAGCCATAACAAAATACATATAAAAATACCTAATTACTGTAAATATCCCCGTGGAATTGTAGATATAAATTAGAAAGTCATTTATTTTAAATTTTAATAATAAGCTTATTAAAATTTAAAAAAAAAGATTTTTCGTAGTTGGTAGCAAATAAATATAAGTATATATTATAAGGCAAATTAAAAATGTAAAAAAAAAAAATTTTTTCTTAAATTTTCTTACTTTCTTTTAATTTCGATCACTGTGCGAGCTTAATTGTTATCTCTATTTATACATATATATACCTTGTTCATTTTGATTTGAAGGTTCTGGATTCGAAGTGTTTTGTCAATTAGGTACCTACATGCAAGACATGAGAAATTATATAAAACATTGATTACGTTATCAGTCTCGATACGAGTATAAACCGACCGAGCAGCGATAACCCTGCACTTAGTTGTGTCACCTCTAGGCATGTTATCACCGACGTTTTGCAAAGTTGCCAACAAACAGCCTTGTGAGTAATTAATAATAAAACGAAAATAAAAGTTAAAATAACGATAACGGTGAAAATAAACAAGACATCAACTTAATATCGGCTAACTAACTGAATTTAAAATAAATTTGATGAGTTTATTTAAATCGTTTTTTTTTTTTTGAGATTAGATATAAAAAATAAATTCTCGATCAACAATAATTAATATCTATCGAACGAAGTCGCGAGAAGAACATTGTTAACATTTAATTGTCCATATTATTGGTCGATATGTTTACTTTTATTGGTTTCCTGTTTCACATATAATTAGTTACAATATTGCAGCATATAATATATGTTCTAGCAAGATAGTCGTGATGGCCCAATGGCTAGACAACGTGAATCTTATCCAAAAATGTCGGGTTCAAATGCAGCTAAGTTTTCATGTGCTTAATACGTCATATTGTCGTGCATCGTAAATTAAGGAAATCATTGTAAGTACCTACATGTACCTAATTAAATTATGCCCCATGTAATCCACCAATGAAATCATCTTTAAAGTTTATCAAAAGGGGCCATTTTCGGTGGAACATTACGAATATTCGTTTGAAAATTTACCTGACGGTACACGTCTTCGCTTTTTGTTCGCTTGGTATCAAAAATGTATTTTATTTGCGTGTTCGACTGACGTTTTGTGGTGCTCTATAGTACGAGTACAAATGACGAAACGATTTAAAGCGCCGACGTTTGTGTTCGTATTTCGTCCTAATGTTGCAACTGTCATTGAGTGGATGTTGCATTGTACCAGTGTTCGCGTTTAGAATTAACAAGCCCTACAATCATTTGCATATTATATATAAACTATTCTAATTTTATAATTGAAGGTAAATTATCTGATGTAAGAAATCGTTGAATTGTATTTATAGCATCAAAAGTTTTTTTTTTTTTTATCTTATCTTTATCTACAGTCAAAAAACCACTCAAGAGTTTTTTGTTAATGTTAGAAATCTATTTATTTCATTACATTCTCTTTTCAATCGAACAACATTTTTAAAGTAAGTTTTTCTTTAACTTTTTTTTTTTTAATTTAAATATTTCTTATCTGTATACACAATATATTTCTTTTATCAAAAGTTATGCAATTTTCATAGGTCATTTTTATCTGATATTGTGTTGTTTATATTTAATAATAAACGTTATCTTGTATAAGATAAAATAAAAAAAAATCGTACTTGATCATATCTATGTAATACTTTAAATAATAATACATGATAATCTTATTTGTGATATAATCTATTGACAAATTAAATATTTGAGATAACTTGGTATGTTCTGATAATTTAAATATCGAACAAAAAGAACAAATTTTATTTTATTTTTGTAATTCATTCTGGTGCGGCTGCGTTGGAATAAATACCTACAGACAAAAATCGCGAAAGATTAACGTTGATTGGTTTTAAATCCACCGCTTTTAAAAATAAGAATCAAAACTATGTTAAAGGGAATTATGGTATGTCTTCGTATTTTAACCCGCTTGCCCTAAAAGGCGAGTCGTGTTTTATGAGTATATCTTTGTATATAAATATATCATATTGTATGAAGTAGGGTATAAAAATCAACATAATAATTAAATCGTTTTAAAAATGTATACTTAAATGAGTTTTATATCTAGATTCTAATTACCCGATTAAAGAGTTGTTACGTATACATCAAATGCTCGATGAAATGATATCGATGATTATTACAATATTTGATCGAATGCTTGGAAATGAAATAAGTCGATAGTCACGATAACTGAACACGACGTTAACATTTATAGCAATCTATTTATAGTTTTGCAATTTAATAATAAAATGGAATGTGCGTGACATTAAAAACAGTGTAATCATGGAATGAGATCACAGGCAATGTAAACAAGTTATTAGGTACTTTTATAACAGTCTTTTAAATCGCGCTATTTTAGTTAAAAACTATAACCCTACTACGGCAAAAACGTTCAATTATTTATCATCTAACAAAAATAAATGTTCTTTAATTTATAACATATTTACAGCGACGTTCCATGGCTAGGTGCATGCCCTTAAAAATATACCCTATAATATGTTGTCTTAACTTAACTACTCTATCTTTACATAGCTTATAAACCACAGACTATCAAGACGATTCTAACAATATCTCATTTGGGAAATAAGTATATTAAAAGACACGCGGAAAGAGATGCACATACAAACATACATAGTCTGCTGAAATAATGAACATGCTTTTGGCTTTTATTTGTGTGAAGTCGATGCGTAATTGTTATAATGTAATTTGCACATTCGCCTTATATCTAGCCTTGTTACCGTCCGCTGTCTGTTACTCAAAACTATCATATACAAAGCATAGTGAGTATTTTATGCCTAATTTCTGATCGCGCATATTTTAATTCATAGTTAATAATGACTTCCTATTCTTCAGTGATATGTACCTAACCATTTTATGAGTATCTCATTGTATAGAGCAACATTTTTTTTTTATTTATAATTTGAACCTCTGTCTATTTGTTACGATACAGGTACAGTAATGTAATGGAATTTCATAATGAAAATAAATCCCATTCTTCATATTTAAGATCATAAGATTATTTAAAACAAAATTTTTCAGGGAACGAAAAAATTAACTTCCTTTAAACTTTAAGTAATCAAAGCGTGGACGGATATGAGACAAAATCCCAATAAACGGAAAAAACACACATAATAACGTGACAGTTTTATTTATTAGTATTTAAATGTGCAAATAGTATAACTAATTCATTATACGAGCGTAGGTAAAGGTACGCTTACGATAAGCCAAGTATCGTATTCGTATAGAGGATAACGTCCGCTTCAAGGCGAACATAATAAACATATACAGTACCCAACGTAAGTAAAACACTAATGAGTGCAATATATACCTTATGTAAAGGCAATAAGAGCTAAACGAAATAATATTTCCCACCGTACGGTCCTTGCATAACATACTATAAGTTGTTCTAGTACGCCCTATATTAATGTAACCGTTGCCAATATACGACACAAAAAACGTGATTGGCAGGTGGAGTTCTAATTTAGGGTTGATATAT
Source organism: Vanessa tameamea (assembly GCF_037043105.1). Taxonomy (NCBI): domain Eukaryota; kingdom Metazoa; phylum Arthropoda; class Insecta; order Lepidoptera; family Nymphalidae; genus Vanessa; species Vanessa tameamea. Next base: position 3,906,470 of record NC_087318.1, on the reverse strand, counting down.
GTTATTAATGGATTTTAGTAATTATAATATTACTTGTTGAACGATTATTACGAAACTGTATATTTTATAAGTTGAAACATATTCCGGTGGGATTATTACAAGTTTTATTAACATATCGTTTATATTAGTTGTAATGCTATGTTTAATATATTGTCCTTTATCTGAAATGTCTAGGTGAATAAAAATATCAACTAGTTAAATTCATTAAACATCCTGTCGTGTACGATGGGAGACATTCGAAAAACACTGCTGTCTTTTAATAATGAAGTTTAAATACTAAAAATGGCGATCAACTCTACAACCTTACTCCTAAGTTTCATCCTCTTAAGTGATGAATATTTAAAAATATTAAGCATCTACTACTCATTAACATAAGCATAAATACCGATTTTCATATTTCTAACATCAAGTATGACGACTTTACATACAAATTTTCATACCAATTAAAATGTATTAAGAATAGGTTTTAGTTTTAGTTTCAGAAGCCAATGTACAAGACCTATTTTGTATATAAATATATATTTAAAATTGTATTTAAGGAAATATATTTTCTATTGCCATTGTCACACCTTATTGCGAGACTATTTATTATACTTATGTATATATATCTTAGAGTTCATTACGTATCTATGTATTGAATCTAATTTGAAACCTGTTATATATGTACACATAGTATATAGCGATCACAAGGTAAACTACGCCCTAAGATTTCTATCGGTCATTGTACCATAATAAACCGAAGTGTTATGTAACTCGTATTATCGTTGGAAATACTCGGGACCGATGTATGTTCACAGATAAAAACTTCAATAGATATCCATTTAAGTAATACCCGTGAAATAGATAACAATTAGGTGCAGGCGCATGCGTGAAAGCAACACTTTCTAGAATGTGGATTACAGAGAAAATTACTTGTGATCGTTAGCGAAATTCCAAATTTATTCATATTTTTTTTTATTTTGTAAAGAGAACGTTGATATTTTTTGCACTTCGTGTTTACAAGGAGTTTCTATTATTATTTTATATTTTCCAGCTTGTTGAAGTTAAAAGGAACCACAATGAATCAGAATGCAATATACCTTTGCCGAGTTATTGCCATTTAAGCCTTTACTGTTACTTTCATTGATATGAATTACATTAGACTACATCCAGAAGGCACAGATTAATAAACGCAACATTAGATAAAAATTAAAGAAATCGCTTAATAAAGATATTATTAAAAAAAAATATATCCGACCACCGCGACAATTTGTTTTTTAAATACAACTTTAAGGCGAAGTAATTCATGTTATTACAAATTTAAACAGCATCGTCGCATAAACACGCAATATGATTGTAGCATGTCATAACGAAATATATTTGAGTATCGTTAAATAGACACCGGTCGACCGCAGTTATAAATAGTTGCTATTAACTGTCAACCACGAAGGAATCACATTACTCCAAAATTACTTATACAAGATTGGATCATGTTTTTAGTATTAAATATGTAAACATGCAATTTACAAATAATCTGAGGTCGCTTCTATTTGTTACGAGAACTCATTAGTTCGCTGTGAAATTAGAGGGCATTAATCTTCATGTAAATTTTATGATCATTTTTTATTTAGATTTCTGATTTCTTAGTATGAATTATAAAACTAAAGTTCTAGAAAAATATGTTGTTTTCTTTTTCTTCAAAAATAAACGCATTTAAAATCTTATCGCATAATTATTTAACTTTTTCACCCGTACATCTAAAAGTTGTTCAAAGTGTTCTACAAAGTAATTCAGTTTTTAACAAGATGAAGCGTGAAAGCGTGTTTAAATTTTTATCGGGGTGTTGGCACAGTCGTTGAGAGGAGTGCTCGTACTGTTTAAAGTAGGCAGTCCCCTTTATCCGCGGTCGGTTCCTTAGGGATGTTAAAGGATTTAAAGACAAAAACGGGAAAAACTCTGTTTTGTATCAACATTAAATGCGCCGAAAGACAGAAGGTTTTTAAAAATTTTAACAACGCCGCCAACTGTTGTAGTTTGTAAATAACTGCGTTAGATTAAGTATCTCTATGAATTACATTTTGAACGTATATAAACTACTTTTATGTATATTGCAAATTGCATTATTCAATTTAAGAAAATCCAGTCACCAGTGCACTGCATCGCATGCCAAGTAGAATGAAATAATACGTAAGGTCTATGACCTATAAGTAATTCATAGAATGGGCGAGTGAGCGCGAGGTTCAGCCCGATATGGCAGGTGTGTTATGTAAGCGGGCTGCGCAGGCGCACTTACCGATACCAAATGCCACTGTGCTATTCCTAAGCTAGTTAGATCTTACGTCAAGGTCTACAAACAATTGAAAGTAGACAAAACACGTTTAAAGGGACCCTTTGGATGTTAATAAATTAAGAGTTAAAGTGAGGGATACATAAACATCTAATCTAACTACTGTAGGTAAATTGAAAATGAGTGCATCGCGAAAATTACCGATCCATTTTTATCAGGTGCTGTCTAAACTTGAAACAACGGTGCTAGACAAATTTGTAATGATATAGCCAATTAGGTATCCCTCATAACGATAACACTATATATAGCCGTTACCGTCCCACAGAGAGGACTACTTTAAAAGCGTACAATTTAAAACATAAATTAGATAGTGCAGTGTCTAAATACGGGAGGACACCGGGAGGCAACGACTACCGGGTGGTTAGGGACGATGAATAACGAAGCGAGAAGGATGGATTATTGGCAATGGCGCGACCACGAGCGAGACAAATGACAGGGCGCGGGCAGGAGTGCAGCAGCCAGCAAGCTGTGTGCACACAGACACCGATCGATTAGTGGGCTAGCCCGCCGCCCGTCGCGCCACAGCCAATCTATCGACCTTTGCTTTCGCATTTTGAAATTGCCCAATTGTTACTCATAATTTAGTAGATATAGTAGTATTAATTTCCCTTATATACATTTTTTTAATTTTACGAAAACACTTTCAATCGCTGTAAATTTAACGTTATATAAGAGGATTACTGAAGCCCCAGGTGGCGATAGCGAGTCGTTTCGATTTCTGCTCACGTCGCCGACCGGTGATCACTTATTTAACTCAGAGGTGTCGTGATTCTATAGAATTCATCGGATAAGCCACAGCGCATTTTCTATTTATGATTTTTTTATTCGAAATAGTTTCTACTGATGGAATAACTTAAACGAGGCTGCTCAGTATTGGCGTGGAAATAGCTCAGTGTGTCTACAGCTTTCCTTACTTTGATACCCTTTGATGTTACGTTAAGAGCTTATTGCTTTTAAGATTTCTTAATTATTTTATGGTTTTTGAAAATTTATGCGAATAAATTTTAAAAACATAGTCAAAAAAACAAGTTTATTTCAGGTAAACAAACCATTTTATCCATCAGTTTTTGATATAATAGCTTAATATTGCTATAAAATCGCTTCAATTCATCAACATTACTTTTTATTGGACATAATTGCTTCGTTATATTGTCTTGTTTGGATTTATTTCATGGCAAGTAAATTATATAACATTGTTTGTTTAATGTGTTTAGATTTCAGCGTGGGAAATATCTATTAGAAAAAATACAATGCACTGAATAAAAGGTGAGTTTTTCAATTGTCTCTATTTATATCTTAAGTTCGCTTAGTAATAAAATAATAGTATAATTAATTTGCGTCTGGACCATGCATTCGGCACAGCCGTCTTAATTAAATAGCGGTCTATTACGTCAAGCATCTAAAGATAATTTATTGATATTAAATTTTCGTACACCCCTGCAATATATAACACTATATACACAACTAATGTGAGTTTAATTTCTAATATATCTTGCACCTGAATCATTTCCTTTGTCGAGTTAATACGATATCATGTACTAACAGTTTTGAAAGGAAAGCTACTCGTAACATGACTTTGTTGAATGTAACAGAAATAATTAAGTAAATAGCTTTTTTATCTAACGAAAACCAGTCATTTGCTATATCAAAGAAAGTAGCAATTAGACTGACATGAAGGAAAAGAGACAAGTTACAACAGGAAACAAATGTCAGTTCGTACTTGACGAAGAAAAGAAACATGTGAACGGTAATGTGAACTGATAAGATATATCGTACTAATTCAGTTTGGAGTCAAGTGTAGGTATGATTTAATTAACTATTAACTATCCTATATTTACATCCATTATATTCGTCAAATTCGGGTGACGTCACGCTCACTTATACTTGCAATTTGAAACTGGATTGGTTTCTAACATTTTACGCGTATTTATTTAAAATATGACGTCATAGGCTTGCAACCCTCTACACTTGTTCGATACTCGCACTTCCCCAATGTGCAGTGTAATTTATGTATGGTTTTACCATCGAGCCAAAGCGACCAAACACGCTTCATACATATTTAATATTGATTCGTTTATCTCAAAAATTTAATTTATGTACCTATACAGAATTGATAAGAAATAACACCATCGAATGTTATTAAATTATACTAATCTTAGTAAAAAACGAGTGAGCAAAATCGAGCAAGTTTAAGAATTTATATTATGATCTAATATGAGATCGAAGAACCGGCTCCAGGACAAAGCTTAAGCTAACTTAACAATGTGTTTAGTTTCGAGATTAGACCAATCCCGCCCGACACCTAAACACGGATTTTAGATAACATTCAAACTCCGACCACACTGAATATAAATGAGATTTTAGAACGCCACATCGCCCGTCTTAGGGCTCTCGTGCATAATTACTAGACATTAAGGACGTTCAACTTCATTTGCAGTCGATGAATATCTTAAATTGGCCTTTACTACAATTCGTTTGTTTTAGCTATATCTACGAGTAATTAAATTGCTTTAATGGAGCTAACCGCATTTCGCCGACTTTCGCTCGCAAAAAATCTGGTGGGTCGGTGAGGGTCGCGTGATTAGGGCCCGGTACGCACCCTACCCTCACCTCCCAGCTGTTTGCGTCTATTACGATTTCAATGTCAAGTCCGATCAATAACGGCCGGGGATGTAAAATTTCGGCTGCTTTCGGTGGGTTCCGGGAGCTACGAGCGGAGCCGCGGGCATACTAACCTACCGTAATGCGTCGGGGTGCGTGCGTCCGTAAACGATCAATAAACGCCGAGTAAGGACTCGGCCGCTTTATAAATAGTCTTGAACTTCACCTAGCTCAGCGTTACGATTTCATGGGCGAAAGTGTCAAAATGTTCCCGGTTGTTCCACGATCGCGTGCGCCTTATCGGCGTAATATTCACACTTTCGAGCTGATACAAAGAATGAGTAATCAATATTTGGAGTTCGTGAGCTGCGGTGTAGTACAATGCCAGGCGTCTCATTATTTAAATTATATGCACAACCCGCGTCAGAGAAAGTTAGAATATCTCAATAAGACGTGACAATCGACAATTGATGTGAATATTTCACTGACTTTTCATGTAAATAGTCCTTCAGAGCACTCGTGGCTGGCGATTGTTCGACGCAATGGCTGGAAAAATGGCACCGAGCAAGTTCGAATTGGAAAAACAAGTGTGGTGAATTTTTGCACGTAGTCTAAAATAGACGAACTAAATATCAATATTTGCAATTCATACTGTTTTATTGAAAATAACAAAAGTGAGAGATTTCGAAACGTATATTTAATATTAAACACCGATATTATTTTTATTCTTAGATAAAGCAACGAGATTGACGGTATTAAATTAAATTTATACATACAGACCAAAGAGCGACAGTACGTGACAGAATGGAGCTAGTCCGTGATAGCGAGGGAGCAAAGCGGTAATATTAAAGTCGAAAACGAGCGCTTCATTACTCGAATGCTGGCAATAACAATACGGCTAATGGCGCTCCGGCAATCGTCTCCATTCCCGTTTCTACTTAAAAATATTCCTCTACAAATCTCCGACATCTAAAATCATTACTGTGAATCTCATTCACTTAACAAAGCTTTCGAATTTGTAAAATACTAAATTTTAATTAATCTATTTAAATTAATGAGACCAAACCTTGTAGAAAACTATTGCAACTAAACTAGGTTCAGACCTCTTCTCTAGACTCAACCAATGTAAGTAGGGTAGTAGCAAAATTGCATCTATAAATACGCAGGTAGTATCGAGTTAACGTCGGAAATAAATACAAGGCGAGTGTTGATTTGAATAAATTATAAACAAGCCGAGTTGATAAACAATCGAGTGTTCAATTAAGTCGCATTGTAAAGTACTGCCAACAGAAATAAGGTACATAAAATACCTAGTACTTATAATAGTTTACAATAATACACTGTCATCAGACTAGAAACGCAGTTTGTTTAATATATTCCCTCGCCATAACCGTACCTATCATAATATGAGCAACGTGTAGGTAGGTCACGTAGGCACTGATAATTTAGTTTTATTAATGCTTGAAGACACATGCCACGGCAAGGAAATTCCTGTTAACCTTTGGCATACTGTTTTCTTTAGTCAGAGCTTGTAATCACTGTCATGAGACGTTCTATGATAGCTATTCTTGTTTGTACTTTCAAATTGTTGGTAATGTAATACAATAGAACTAGTATTCATACTTAGTGCCATAGCATCAAAAATATGAGATTTTATTAACTTTACGATGAACTTTATAAAGATGAGATGCAATAGTAAAACTGCGTCTAGTTTCTATCTAAGGAGGTAAAAACTAGACGCAGGTTATCAAAAGATTATAAAAGGTTATCAGATAATATAATTACCTAAATATACATTATGCATTTGAGATATCTACTTTAAATGTTTCAATTGATTTTAATATTGCTTCATCATAAATAATGTGATTTCTTTTGAGTACGAATACGAATACTTTATTTATTTTGAATTATATAAACATACAAAGAAGCATCCGGTATACGTTACAAACAACATAAACACAAGCGTTATCGAGTCTATCTTAATGTACTATAATAATTTGTTATACTATAAAATATCAAACCACACCTCGCAATTAGATCTCGATTACGCGATACGCTTGTGTTATTAAAGGTAGCACTTAAATCTGACCCTATAAGGAACACGAGATAAAGACATAAGATATATCTAGAAAGATTTACGCAAGTAATTGTACCTCAAAGCGCACATTACTTTTGACAAAGACTGATTTATAGTTGAAAAATAGTTAAAGATATATACGTATTTATATAAATACCGTTTAATTCTACTTATAACTTAAGTAACCCGCTCAAATCAAAAGGACGTATAATTTTTCGCCTTTTTTTTTGGAAGATCTTATCGAACGTAAAGCGATTTTCTGATGTTTGTCAAAAGCGAACATATACAGTTTTATTGGTAGGTTACGAATAGAAACGCAACAAATCAACATGACGGCATTAGTTTACGATTCTATGCGCTAGAGATTTGCAAGCGTTGCGGCCCAGGCGCAGCCGTGCACTCTAAGTGGGACGGGCGCGAGCGTCGACCTCACGCCCGACTTCAGGGTTACCACTGCCGCTTGTCGATCATGCCAACAAACTCTTACGTAACCCTATTAACATTTACACCATTCACATTATAACTAGTATTTATTGTTACAATAAATCGCATATTGAATTTTGGCTCAGAATCAAGCATGTTTATCCAAACATTATTAGTGTTATCGAGATAATAATAGTATCTGCTGAGATCAATGACCGCTCCAGTTCTATTCTAGTAACCAATCGCAAAGACTTGTCTTACTTTGTTATTTCGTGGAAAAGTCACTGTTATGATTGGAAAAAAGCATGTTTTATTAGCTTGTGTTGAAGTTTCTTTTATTTAATTTCGTCATTTCAATAATCCTTTTGTTAATCTTATTCATCTTTGCACTTTTAATTGCGAGGAATTATTTGAGATTGGGTGTATTAAGTCACGTTATTTCAGTAGATATTTTTTAATTCGTCAGGCGATCGATATATATTAAAAAATATTTTAAACATCCGTGCAGACTTCAATTTAAGTAAATTTTATAAATGCCATCACAAATTTATATTGCATTGCATTTTATACTGCAAGGTTTCTAAAATTCTTCAATTGGCTGTAATAATCGACGCTGGTATAACTTTCGCACCTTAATATTTGTTCTTTAGCTGTTTGACAGGGTACACACCTACATTTACGATCTGATAGATGCGAAAGGTCTTCAAGCGCCGTGGGTTACAAGGAAATATCAGTAATTGGGTTTTAGAACCTTTAAGAATGATAGATACTTGTTAAAACTAATTTCACATAATTTAATTCTGAGTAATACGTAATCACAATTTTTTCTATTTCCTTAAATTTTATGTATGCTGATTATTGGTTCCAGTTATCAACAATAATCCTTTTTTAAATGTAAAGTCAATGAATCATAATACGCGTACGTGTCTTAAGTCAGACCGGCGACGCGGCGATGTGGGCGCAGTGTGGGCTTCATATTGCAATACGGCTTAAAAATCATAGTGAAATTACTTTGTTTACAAGACGGGGTGTCAATGAATTCAGATATGCGCGATTGTGCGATAAAAATAAACCAAAAGCATAGTGGGATTTGGTAAGCAAAGTAATTGTGTGTACCCGTTTTATATAAATAAGATTTTAAATTATTCGTAAATTAATAAAAGTTATTTCATTACAACTTCAAGATATTTAACGAAACTCGTAAAATATGCGAACAAGGCACTTTTATCGAGATTGAATTCAATACAGTCTGATGATTACAAAAACCGGATCGCAGGCCATTTCCAATTATGGTTTTAATGTTCTGCAAGTGGATACTTGCGATAACATTATAAAAAGTCGTTTCAGAGGTACACGAAATGTAGCCAGTAGTAGTTGGGCAAAGTTCCTAAGATTGCCTTTTAAAGTTATTGCGGCTATAAAATGAATTGAAAACTTAGGTTGCAGAAAATATGCGAGTCCACACGCTAGTTACGACACGGTGTAGCTCTACTGACATTTTTGTTAATTTAAAGTCTCAAATAAATTGTATGTCACACCAACGAACTAATTACGTCAAGCGATGTCTTACGAAACGATTGATATGTGTACTGGTATGAGATTGCACATCATGCTATCATCGAACTACTAGTTTTTCTAGCCCAAGAAAGTTGCACTACAAGACTTAACTGGCATCCAACCCTATTGTATCTATTAGCTGGCTACTTTCTTATTTCTTACCATTTACGGATTGTCGAGAATATCGTAACGTATTTGAACCGTATTTGAACAATATAAAATATATGACAACGCAATGCTTATTTGACGTAAGCATTACCTGAGATTTTAAAAACAATTCAAAAATCGAAATAAATCTAGACATCAAATTTTAGTATTAAAACGCTGAATCGAAACTGCAATGGCAATAAAAATCGTTTTATAAATCGTTAACGTTCCACGCAAACATTTCGCTAATCGGAAAAGTTTTCAATTTAGCGAGATCCGATTTATCAATTCCAATATTAGCCGGAGCCAAAATAATAAAGCTATTATCTTGTTGTGAGCTCGACAAGACGATTTAAAAGAAAAACACGGTGCTAATCCACATGGGAAGCCTTGAGCAGGGTATTGGGTAGCCAAGCGCAGTCAGTCGGATTCAGTTACACGGACGACCGCGCGCCGGCCGCATCTTTCCAAGGAGTTAAAATATATTTCTACAACGATAAACTATTTACAAATAAATATTAAAAAATAATAATTAGCTATATTAACAACATTTATAGATATTTGAAAAGTAGCATTAAGTATTATAATACAAAACTATTTAGCAGCGTAGGTAGGTATACCTTTTGTTAATATGACCAAATTAAAATTAGGAATTTCTATTGCCATGTTAAAATAATTTAATTAATTTCAAATGAGTTTTATAAAGCTGTGTAAGGCTTGTTAAAGCAATGTTTGAACTTAAGTAGATTCTATCAGCTCATGTACGGACGATGTGAAAATCGCTTACACGATGAATTCATAAACCAAGTTTGGAATGTACAGCTAACCGGTCTGATCAATATGTTGGTAGACATCGAAGCCCATAAATAGAAAAAGTGACCGTAGATTTAATGATGCTGCTTTGCAAAAACGTGCCTCGCTTGTCGCTGTTATCAATCACGGGTTTACTAAATATTATTTTACTAATGCTTTGAATTGAGAAGGCAATTAGAGAAACTAATGAATATCCCAATAGAATATTTCAAATATTATTATTGTGATTTAACCAGTGTAACTAAAGACAAAGGGGCTATATCATAGTTCCTAAGAACAGTGGCGCATTGACGATGTAAGGGTACGTTAAGGGACGATTAATAATTCTGACAGTGCCAATGCCTCGGTGGTCAATCAACTTACCATCAGGTGGCAAATTTGTCAGTCTATATTTTTATATTTTTTACATTCACAGCCTGTAAATTTTTCACTGCTGGGCTAAAGCTCTCCTCTCCCTTTGAGGAGAAGGTTTGGAGCATATTCCACCACGCTGCTCCAATGCGGGTTCGTGGAATACACATATGGCAGAATTTCGTTGAAATTAGACACATGCAAGTTTCCTCACGATGTTTTCCTTCACCGCCGAATACGAGATGAATTGCGTGGCGCTTGCTTGGGTTTGAACCCGAAATCATCGGTTAAGATGCACACATTCTAACCACTGGGCCATCTCGGCTCATTTGTCAATCTACCCACCTATATTAAATAATAGTAATTTTATATTCTAATAATGCATTTCCAATAAAAGTTCTACACAGAGACTAATATATGGGAACAGAAAATTATGAAGTTTCCCTTGGTGGTATACAAACGAGGTGCTGTCACGCGACGCGGAGCGAAACGACTGTACAAGACAATACCGGTCGTGTTTAAGCGATAAAGCAAGGAGAATGTTTTAAATTATTGTAGCAGACTATCCTAAATCTCTTCACTGTTTTGTAATTCGTTATTCGACCTGTACAGATATAGCTATACGTCTATAAAAATAATTAAAATTGAAGTGTTTGCCTTTTAGTTAGTACCTATAGGGATTTGAAAGTTACCAAAACCGAAAAAAATTTAAGTATTTTCCCTTACTCATCTGACTGGTTTACCGGAGATAACTTTCAGAACGGATAAAAAATATAAATGTACAAAATTGAATCATAAATGTAGGTACCAAGAAATCGTTTAATTTACATACTCTATATTTCATAAAAACTTGTCGAGCCCATCAAAAGCGATAACAGATATATAGTTTACGTGCATTTCAGTCATAGAAAACGGGAATAAAACAACCCAAGTGATTTGATAACACTCTTCTAAAATTACTTATATTCAAATGAATTCATTTTTAAGATTTCATAAAATCAACTCGCCAGTAACACGTTGCGGCGCTCGTTTTCTTGCTGTCTGGAAACAATAACTTAATCATCGCAACTGTAAAACTATGTACTTGCAAACGCTGTAATAAATATCAAACAAACGTCGGGTAAAAATAGAAACAGGCACGGCGGGCGGGCGAATGACCGTCGGTTGACATACAACGGACTCAAGGCCTGTGGAGATTAGATACCAACTGCCGTCGCATACAAACATAATTATATTGACAACAGCAGAATAACACTCCGTATCTTTCTTTGCTATTGAGTAATATTATGTTAAATGCACCACCTACTCTTATAACTCTTAAACTATTAAATACAAGAATGTTAAACTGACACTTGTAATGTCAATACTGTAAATTTAAATGTGAAACTCGAAAGCGAAACTGATTATATTATTATATACTTCAACCTTCTCAGATACACTGCATCTTCTAGTATAAGTTCTATCTATATTGGTATTGTTTCATTATTATTCAAGTATTGTTTCAGTTTGGCGTTACAAAAAACTTACGTATTCATTATTATAGATATATTTTTTATTTAAGAAGTTCAATGTATTTTTAGATATTGAAAAAGAGTAACTACTGAGTTTCTTGCCGGTTCTTCTCGAATCTACATTCCGAACCGGTGGTAGCTTTACTTTAAATAGTTTGTTAAATGACGATTCAAAAGTGCTGGTAAAAGCCTACTTGAATAAAGTATATATTGATTTTGATTTTTTGAATAGATATAAGTGTCTCTGCTCATAGACATTGATAAAATTGAAGAAGTTTAGCAAACCTGAGCTATGTTATGTCTACTGAACATACTATGAAACACATCAGTAATTATCACCCGAAGTTCGTAATGATATAAGACAAATTATCTCTAATTATGACATGAGCGTCCGAATATACAAACGTAATAACGTTTGCTTTGTGCAGCTCTATATGCTAATGTAATTCTTGGTAGGCTTTGTAGCTACGTGCTTTAAAATAAACATTTGAATTCAGTAGAAAAGTAAGTAAAGTAGTCGTAAAACGGCTAGTGGTGCGATTAAATTACACGAGAGTTACGTTTATTTGGTAGAAAACGTACCGACCGAGGGCGCCTCCCGTGACGGTGTTTTATCGTGAAAAGTGTCAGAGCAGTGTTTTTACGGCACTTCCAACAAAAGCAAACTTTCACCTCTGTAAACCTTTTTCAGTAGTAAAAATATTTTATTGTCACAAAACTCGTATATCAAGGGCTAGATTTTTTAACAGGATTAGATGATTTTTTTTTTATGAATGATAATTTACTTTATAAATTAAAGTTGTGAAGGAATGTCGTTGTAAGTGGTCTAAGTGGACGCGATGACAAGACTAATGAGTCGAATGATAAACTCAGCCTACCTCTTGTAAGAAGCTGTCATTGAAAGGAAGCGAGACTGAATAAGGGTAAACATTACTTTCTACGCTCTCAGTACAATTTTCTAATTTGTGAAGTCATCGTTAATGAAGAAAAACTAGAGTAAATCCGAGTAATTGACATTTAAAACAAGATAAAAAATCGATATCGATATTGGTTTTATTGAAAGTGCAAAGTTTTTTTTCTTGTCTGCCAATCTTCATCAATTTCCACTTCAATCGATAGTAAGTGGTTCAAGTGGATGTCATTATTTACTTACAATGAATTTATGACTTGCCGTTGGTAATTTAGATTGTCACCATACAAAAAGTTAATTATAAAGAGTGGGAAGACCAACATATGCAATCCAGTTCAAAATATGCAATCTTCTATCATGGGCTTACTATGTACATTAAATTTAAATATAGAACTGGTTTTTGTAAATAATGTTCTGAAGACAAGATGAGTTGTATATTATGTTACAAGTCAGCTTGACTTACCTTGATTTGATATGAGTTGACTTTATGCTTCGGCAGAAGATTGAACGTTGAGAAGTCCAGCCGTCTTGAAAATATTCCATTTGCTCCAGCACCAGCTCTGCAAATAAATAATACATCAATAATGATAATAGACATATAAAAATAATAATACTAAAAGCTTACAAAAAAACATTGAAAAAATTTTTGATCAACTACAGCACACATACGCGACTTACTAAAAGTATACACATATGCACCAACAACAATATATATAGAATAATATATTCGAGCATCAATATGCTAAATAAAAATACTGTTCGCTATTCAAACCAAACCATTGAAAACAAATGTATCATATTCCTGTTTCGGGTATAACAAAAACAACGAATCATTGTTCTCATAACATTTAACCTTGAAATTTTAATATGTAAAGTGAGAGTATGAAATTAATTTAATACACTTATTATACGAACAATTTAAAGACGTCGCTACGACATGTTGACAGTTTAGGAAATGTTTACGATTATACAATATGTCGGTCGATATTATTTTGTAGTATACACTCGTTCTTATTTCGCGATACAACTTCGTAGCAAAAATATTGCGAAAAGAAAATGTTAATAATAGCTCAATTCGTTGCCGTGCGACCCACAGTTTTATCTTTATTGCTGAGTAACCAAAAACATATTTCATCTGACGGGGCAATCAATTACTTTGTTTTGTATTACGAGTATGAACAAGAAAGCACTCTCGCTAGATTATATCTTAACAATAAAATTACTTCGAATAAAACCTTTGCACGTGTTGCAAGCGTTATAATTCGTTTAAGAACAGACATTTTTCACGGCACATCGGTGGCGCCGTGCAAAAAACATAATAAAGCTTCAAGGCTGCGCGAAAAAACTTGTTTTTTCATTGTCAAGGTCAGTCGAATTAGATACCGGCTCTTATATCTCGGCGAGGCGTGTCAACATAGCATTGTTTACATTTGCGTTAAGATAAAAAAAAACGGATAAAATATTCGACGTGTGGTTTTATGGTTGCGGACGTGAAGTTTATTGTTTTGTTTTTTACTATAAATAGTCCACTGTAATGTCTATTTTCTGTAATATAAAATAACCGATAAAATTAAAATTCAAGTAACATTACCAAGTAATAAACTTCATAAAGATAAAATATAAAAAAACAAGTTTGAATTTAATATCGTATTTAAAATGTGGTTCTGTTGCAACGGCTCCATTGCTCAATTATTATAAGGCAGCTGCGCATGCGTATCCGTTTCCGACGTATAAAAATTCTACTCGCATTCACAAACGAACTATCAAATTTAGACATTGCAATAAAGTCTGTACCTACATATTATTACATATCAAACAAGATAATCGAATCGAAATAATAATCCTTTTCAGGAGAATGGTGATTATTTTTATTCATATTATTGTTATTTTAAACATTCTGCAGTGCGATTCTGTAAGTATTCACTTCGATCTCACTCGTATTATTTTGAGAACCGAGAACTTTTGTAAATATTATAATTAATATTGCATGTATTCTACCATTTTACGAATGTTCTTACGGAATAACTCCACATATTTTATCGCATCAATTGTAAACTGATAATGTGTAAATAAAAAATATTCAAAAGATTATTAATATTATTAGCTAAGCTAATGATGATCTTTATTAAATAATAATAGGCTAAGCAATAATCATATCTTGTCTTTTTAATATTTTTTTCTTGTAGAATAAATAGATACCAGAATTTGGTAAAGCATGCACATAGAAATGTTTTAAAAAAATAATCATGTGCAAATATCGTATTCAAATGTCAAAACGTATTGTGTTTTTAGAGTATTTTCGAAGTAAATGATAATGCCACCTCCACACAGTCCACGGATGACCTCAAGCAGTTGTTTGTTAAACACAAACGTTATTATAGCATGTTCGAGTCTGATTTAGACACGTTGCAGCGCTTGAGTTTAAATAGACAAAACAAACTTATTAATTTTGTATTTAAACCTTTATTTTTTAGTAGTATTTAAAGTCTAATTTTGCTGTATATTTTCATATGTCTTAAAAATTATATGTTAAGCGAATTGCATCAGAATTTAAATCCTCAACGATCCGTATAATCCGTATCAGTGGAGGGACTAAGCCCCTGAATCATTTTTAGGAACAGGCAAATACCGGCGATAAAAATCTGTGAATATTTTCTTTCGGAACACAATTGGGTTTATGGAATTGATCGGTGATGTCTTACGATTTGAACACCATTACGTTTTTAAAATTGAAAAATAATTTACATATTTTAATTTTTTTTAAATTATTTTAGTTTATCCGCGCAGTTCTATCCGCCTTACTTTCCTGCTCTGCCTGCGTGGGTTTTAGCCATGTGTTAATACAGATTATAATCCTCAATAATTTTGCTATCAAAACCAAAAAGATTTCTTTCATTGGATATGTTAATTTTGAGATATAGGTACGCGTTTCACCAAACAAACTTTAACTTTATATTATTATGGAAATGTTAACTTATAATAAAAACGTTATCCAGTTTTAGCAATAAGTAGCATTCTAAATAAACTCCCTCAAATATATGACCATGAAACACATATTGCGTTTTAATAAATACCATTTATTTCTTCAAAAAAAAAAAAACGTTTTAATGAATCAATGTGTAAATTTATATTCACAAATGGCATGAACGATGGCTCGTCTCAGCAGTACAATTATTACATACAATAAACTGCCTTGTCTGTACATAAAACATTTTTTGAAGATCGTGACATCGTGCTCGTGAACATTATTAAAGATACAGAGGTCATTTTTTAAATATATCTGACAGCATACGCTTTACGAAATAACTACTGAATATATTTTTTAATAAAACTCGACATGGTAATTTTAATTTATAATAGCTACAGTTTAAGGCACACCACAAGGTGCTGTTCCATCTGAATGTCCTTCTTAAAAACCTTATTTATTTTAAATAAACTAATTAAATATTACTTTTGGATAATGAAAAGGTTTCCAAGTGATTGTTAAAGAACGATAGGTATAAGTAAAAAAACTACGTAAACAAAGTCGCAAGATATAGAATCAAGCTCGTTTGAGATAAAATCGAGTCGACACAAACATGCTTATTTTTATTCAACATTCAAGGCCGACACCGCCATATTGCATTCACTATGTATTGATTTAAAAAAAAAAACGTAACTCATAAACAAGGTATTTTGTGACGCTGCATTTGAAAATATAACGAAGTGCAAAGTTTAACATTACGTATATATTTCAAATAGGAATTACATTTAAGAGTCGAACATTATTTATAGATGTAACAATTTTGTAACATTTCATTTTGTAGTAATGAAAATACTAACTGTAAGCAATAGTATGATGTATCTGACCTTAAGTAGGTCATTAATTCAAAATAAACGACGAACATCACATTAATCATATAATTAGTTAACATGCATAGGTATCCCGACCTTACACCTCCGTAGCTAAGATCTCTTATCGCGTCCTCGTCTTAAATGTCAACATAATACATTAAAACTAAGTGTCACGTTGTCCTTATGTAATTGGGCCATAACATTACTGTCGTTTTTTTTTTCGATTACATTAAAATAACTAAGCCATTGTATTCCCAAGGTTACCCATATTAGTCGACCGTATTTCCGCCAGACAAGACACGAGACTGTTCAACAGAACTCATTTGTTTTTTGACTAATGTAAAATAATTGTTTATGCACATTTGTAATAGTAATTATCAAGAAACAATACATTTAATTTATATTCATAAAATAATGTTATAAAAACTTGTTTATATATTTTTATAGGTATGATTAGGTTATGGTAAATAGATCACTTATTTCATTAGTCATACTTAAAACTGTTTTTATCCAAAGCATTTTACTTATATATTGCATTAAGACAATTATTTCAAGTGTTTTGAAATTTAAATAATAAGTTTTTTAATTGTAACTCATACTTAAGAGAAAATTTAAATTACGTATTATTGTTCATAGTAATTAATATATATTTATTTCTTTAAATGAGAATAATTGTTTATATCATTCATAAACGATATGTTTAAACGTGCTATTATCACCATATGAAAAACTTTACTTTAATAATTAATTCACAATTGTTTTAATTTATAATTAAATAAGTTATCGGTCGTTTGTATAAACGATATCAGAATTACACACATTAAGGCACTATATTCGTGTTTACGTATATTAAAAAGCATTTGTAACCGAAAACATAAATGTAATATTTTATCTCAAACATTTATTGAATAGTGTACAGGAGCTGTCTGTTATATTTAGCGATAAGCCAGTCTATTGTGATATGAAAGTGGACCTAGTGGGTGCTGGGAACCGGTATCGACTTTCTCATTCAGATCAACCCACAGCAACCGGCTCTGGATCGGATTCAAGTTTCAAATAACAATTCAGCTAAATCCGATAAAATATTTACGCTCGACCCTGACATTGTTCTTTGAAATTTTGTTTTATTCAAGAATGTTTATAATTTATACAGTGTGTGCTTATTATGTAATGTTTTATATTCACATCAGAAACAATTCGAAAATTTCGAAAATTCGAAACAAGGTAGGTATTGTAGGAGATTTTTGTCAAATAAAATAAACGATACTTTAGGTAATTCATGTAGTAAAACGAGTTTAAAGTGTGCTTTGGTGGAATAAGGTCCAAAGAACCTAAGAAGAAAAACGATGGAAAGAGACCGATTAGAAGAGATCTTTTGACCAGCAGCTTGGACATTAAAGGATTTTATAATGTCAGAATACTGTACACCAAGACTAAATATGTTCGAAATATATCTCAATTTAGCTGAGAACTGGTTTAAAATTCGGAATTGAACTTAAATAAATTGAAGCTATGAACAACAATTTATCATTTAAATAATTACTATTTTATAGCACACATATTTTTAAAAGATACATTAAAGAAAATATTAAAAAATAAATGCTATGTTTAAGATAAAACATTTATGTTTTTACGTCGATATTTTCCAACCATAAACTAAAGAGTACCTAAACGCAACAATACATACTTAGTCACATAATGTACTATAATACTTAACCTACCGTAATATATAAGATATTGCAAGGTTAAATGAAACATATAAATACAAAGTGTGGCAGACATATACGTATATGACCAGCGCTACACATGCGGCCAAATATAATGAAGTGCAGAGATTTTGCACATGTGGTAGAATATACGTAAGTACCTAAGAAAATACATACACCTACTGAGATTACTATTGATTGTTTTGAAAGATAATTTCTATTGCTTCGCTGTCTATATTGCATACCGAGGCATCGATATATTTGCACGAATATTATTTCAATTACGTGTGGCGCCGGCTTTCAAAAATATCACAAAGGTGACTTTGAGACGATTTTTCAATACCTACGACAAAGGTGTCTCGAAATGTATACCACGACTGCTTGAGATCTCGTCAGACACTATGTCAATACGTATTGAATTATCGTATGCTGCTTGCGAGCCCACAATAAATGCTTGTAAAGAGAAATTTACAGTACTGACAACTTTTAAATACGGACCTATTAATATCAAAGTACGAATTATAAAGGCGTGGGATTTATTGCATCGTTAAGCTAACATTATTTACAGATATCACCGATCACGTTATTCGATTTTGTAACTCATTAATTCACTTAAATAAGCCATTACGAATATCTCACAGTATATACGAAAGGTAAATTATTGTAAATAACAAGATCGTAATCGCTTCGCAATGTACACACACATTGTAAAGTTGTTTTGAAACAATTGATGGAATTAATTCCCGAGCAAGGTCACCAGATACCTACATAAAACATATGTCCATGTCTACTTTGTATAATTTGCAGACATTGTGGCAAAATTATATATACGAATAACACGAGACGAGTAAAACGACTTTGGTGCTCGTTCGACTACTGAACTATACTCAGTATAAACGGCACTATAGGAAAACCTTCGCCTCAAGATCACAAAAAAAAAAAAAGACAAATCTTAATTCGAATTAGTTTTATTTCTGCGTTTCTACCGGTACAAATGTGCGTTTAATGTTTATAATGCAACATAGAACGGTGTACTTTGTAAACAACAAAGACCTTGGCCTCGGCAGTACAATGGGCCCCACTAAATTCGATTACCTAACACTCAGCACGGTTGTTTTGCTCACGAATTTTACCATTATGGTAATTTGAGCGGTGTTTCGCCTACGTTTTGTGGTACGTTATTAATAGTTTAAAAATATACTTAACTTATTGTTAGTCATTATATTTTGCTGGCCGAAAAGGTAACATGTAGAAGTCTCTTTTTAACAGTTTTTGGCATTCGATTTATACATCGTACATATAAAATTATATAGTTATAATATATTTTAATGTACAGTGAGTTGGCGCACCATATGTATCAAATAGCCGCTATCGAAAGGATTTTTAGAATTTTAATTGTAACACGTTTGCAGGACGAATGCTATAATAATTATTATATTGTTTCTAACTTTATAACGTTCTATATTACGGTTAAAAAACCCATTAATTAAATTACCCAACATACACCTCCTTTTCAAGGTTTAATAACATAAATATGGCCCTCATTAGAATTCCATAGTGTACCGTATCAAGAACAAAGAAACCGAATCGTCTATCGGATTATTTCAAGGCAATATTCCGTCATTAAAGATTCGAGTCCAAATATTTCTTTGAAACATGAGAGGCGACGGTAGTCTACATTGGATATTTATTGTGAGAAATTTTGGGATACGCGTCGAATATTAATTTAATAAATACCCATCCATCAAACAGATTAGTATTTGAATGAAAATATATATAAAAATAAATACTACGTATTTTTTGTTAAATTAAATTTGAAAATAGGTCGAGACACGAGACGATCGTTCTCAATCAAACGGGTAATAAAAATAATTAGGCAATTAGCTGAATTGCGCGGGGGCGTGGCGTTCGATCCTATCTCATTGTATGTAAAAAGCAAAACAACTCAATCGTCCGTATCGAAACGAACCACTTGAAACTTATTTTTGGATAAAACGTTTTATCTAAATACAAACTAATGAATGACGTTTTGTGTTATAATAAATTATTCCATTATAACATATCTTTGGAATAAATGGAAAACTTTTAACGATTAATAAATTATTAATTTAATAATATTTTTATGTAGATGATATCACTATAAATTTCGAGAGATATAGTTTAATTCTATTCATACTTTTATTAAATACCTATTTAAAGAATGAGATTTGGCTTACTCTTTTTAAAGACAAATATAATTAAAAAACTATGATATCAATAATTCACAGTTTCATTTTATACTCTATAAATATGTTTTTTTTAATAATATACTGGCATTACATTACAAATACGCTCGTTAGATAAAAAACAAATCGTTAATGGTCAACAAGATTTATTATCATAATACCAATTTATAATTTGTATAATAAATCAGTCAATTGACTAAAATTATCTATTTTTTATAGTCAAAATGTCAGCGTTATTCTGTATACATTGCGGAACATAATTTTACAAAACGAAAATAAATAACAACAATAAGGAAAAATGTTAGTGTCATTATTAAAAATAACAAACACTTGTATGAATAATATAACCAGTAGTATATTAAATGTATATACTATGAGCATAAATTACCTAAAGATCATTTTGAAGATATATTTGAAGATCATTAAGTGCATGAATATTTTATGAATATGGTATTTTATTACACAAAATAAATGAATTAGTTGATTATACATTATTATCTTTTGTTTATTACAAGTGTTAACAGTTTCTATTTAAAAAAATTAAATTTAATTCTTCAAGATAAATAAGTCAATTTTAAACAAGAGTATATTATTTATATATATTTTTTAAATTAAATCTGATATATAAAAGTACGGCACCCTGAACGTAGCCACGGCCAACACGGAGCACAATTATGTGTTAAAACCAGGTGCAATCAAGGATCACGAAAGTTCCCTAGTGTCCAGGCGCAGGAACAATTTATGTGCTCTCTGAAGCACGGGAATGTTAATACTGTCAACTTCTAAACTGGACTGTTACCGACGATTTCTTGACAGAAAAAACCCAAAAACATTGATCCTACCGATCTTTGAACCCAAGAACTGGCGATCTGCAGCCCAATGAGCTGATCACTAGACCAACGACGCAGTCAAACCCTAATTTATATGTAATTGTAATTAGTTAAAATAAGTTTATACTTTCATGGTCTTCATTTCATTATAATTTAACATACGCTTTATACTTAAGAATAATGAATAAAATAGTAAATATATAAAACCACAAAGCTTGAATGTACACAATATATTCAATTCATATAATCACTCATTAGAGTACAACGGACTCGTTGTATTTACATAACTAATAATAAATACGTTGACTTAGTTAAATTCTATAATAGACATAGAATCTAATGTATTAGAAACATTTCATATTTATTATATTTAATAAGCGGATTGGCAAATAACCGACCTGATAAGTTTTCACCACTGCCCAGAAACATTGGTACTGTAGGTAAGGTAATATTAACCATCCTTTGCATCGCCAATACGCCAACTTTAGAAAGTAAAATATTACTTCCCTGTGATTCTTTAAAATAGAGCACAAGAACATTAAGTATTGTTGCTTATGTATTGAGTGAATAAAAACCACCCAGACGGGCTTGCACAAAGGTCTCCCACCAGATTTGAATTCGTAAATAACAAATCAACATATAACTTTGCAACGTCATTGCAAAGTTATATATTGAACAGTTGCAAATTGCAATAATTTATTTAATTATCCTTTATAGTTGTGTCTTCGCTGACAATAAAGGATCTATTATTAGTTCGAACAGTCACTGCGTATATTGTGAGTTACAACAAACACTGTTTTATGTGTGTGTGACTAATAAAATGGCAAATAAATGATAAAGATAATAATTTCTACTTATTTACAAGTTCGATCGCGAAATGATTGATTTAATTGAGCAGTTTTTTTTTGTTTTTATTTATGTCTAATATTTATGTCGAATATTTGAATGCAAATATAATAATTGAAATTCTCTACACGTTGCCTGCATTTTTTCAAGCGATGTAAATTAAATCATAATTATATACATAAAGTTAACTATAATATTTGTTTATTTATTTATTTATCATTTATACACAAAAACCATATGGTAAATCTATAGAAACATTTAACAAAATTAATTGTTTGACAAAAAACATATTTTTTATCTGTTATAGTTCATAAAATTGAATCATATTATAGAAGATAGAAGTAACATCGTATATTTAAAAAAAGAATAAGTAATAAACGCAACATTTTAACGACAAAACGTCATTTATCGCAGGAAGCAAATGACAACGTGACCCCGATCGTTGAACAAAACGCGTTGAAAATACTAGACCTTGGAATTGCATACGAATTGAGGATGGTTAGTTCTTGTGAAGTGCAGTAATTATGGCTGACAATGTAATGAAAACTAGAACCGTAAATAGTTTATAAATAACACGTTACATAAGTCTTCAACCATGATAACAACTCAAGTACCTATCTCAAACCTACAATGTTTGTACATATAGGTAAAATTTATGTATAGTTTTACACTCGTAACATTCTGCGTTGGAACTAAATTACTATCTTGTAATTTTCCACTGCATAAAAATATGTCGTACTGATATATGTGTTTAAAATTCATTTTATTCAACAAATTTTTGTATTAATACATATTGTTTTCGACACGAGTGCACAATTTACTTGATATCAAACTGACAAGTCAACGCAACCATAAATCAACTATCTAATCTAAACGTCACTCCCAGCCTCTTGCTGCAGATATATTTCAAGATTTACAGGCACCAGAGCCATGTGGTATATGCATTTGTAATTGAGATATCGCTACATAGCGCCTTACGTATATAAACGTCGTAATAAACGTCAATTTTAAAGAGATCAGTAAGAAAAGTCTGTTAAGCCGCATATTTAATTTAGCTGCATAATATAGTACATAATGTGATATATATCTAATACCTTTTGTTTTATAATGCGATTTCCGTTGAATAAGAAACGAACACATTTATGATTGATTTATTTATACTTTATTGTAGGTAATCTGACATAAAACTGGAGAGATGACTCAGTGATTAGAATACGTGAATCTTAGTTTAGCGGGTTCAAACGCGATCAAACACCACTTAATTTGAATATACTATAATTTAATTATAATTATAATTTAATTTATTTTATTAATTGAAATTAATCTCATGCTTAGCGATAAAAAAACCAATCGGGAAATCTACGCGTGTCCGATGAAAGTATACCATATGTGTATCCTTGGCAACAAAACATAAGCTCAAAGCCTTCTCCACCAGAGCAAAACACATAACCCAGCAGTGGGATATTTACAGAATGTTCCTTTACTACTAGAATTTGTTATAAGACATGAAACAAGTAGTCCTTTACATATTTATTCAATGTATGAGTCTCGAGAGGATTAAACAAATATTCAACAGCAACAATTGTTTGCAATGATCTTACTTTAAGTTAACAATGGTTTTCCTTTATTAAAGTCGCAGATTTAACCTTTAGATAAGTACAATAAGTGTTAGAGCTCAATGAACTACTGAACTTTATGTAGGATAAGATTTCAACATTCGATTATTCCCTGCGCTCAACAACTGACAAAATGTAATAAATTTGAAGTTAAAATGTAGCCTTTTATAAAGTACACTGTCACTGATATTTTGGATATAGGTACTATGGTGTGTTCACAGAGTAATGAATAAAATCAAGTATAACAATATAGATTATATACATGAATTCATATAGCAATATGTAATAAGCGCCTCTGAATTGTTATTTCATGTCCGTCAAAGAATGAAGCATAAGAGCAATGCGTTTATAACTGAAATGTTTCACGAAAGTTCCGTTTGACAGAGTACGGCACGGCAACGTCGCGAGATAGTCTTATATTTAGCTTAAGCATAAAGCTTTGCTTACAAATTTAATTGCATCGACGATCGCCTGCCGCGCGACGTAAATAGCAACACCTCGTCCCTGAACCTAACCGAACTTTCTCCGCTGCAACCATAGTATTAGCTCGATAAACATACGAAAAGAGAAATTAATTAAAAATAATTAATATATCGATATAATGAGACAATTATAAGAATTTCCAATATAAACTAGATTTATTTAATATTATTGAACACGTTTTAACCAATAGAATAGAATGTATAAACTGCTTTTAAATTGCTTCGAACTCGTTACAAAGTCGTTTTAGCAGTCTTGAAAGTTGTATTGAATCCTGACATATAGCGTCGTATAAGGTTGGTCAACTACGTCTAGCCAACAGAACTTAGTCATTTCGAGAATTAATAGCTGAATTATGCATGGACTGTTCCGAATTATCGTTACATCGCCTGAATAAACTTACTGCAACTGACCGCAAACGGCTGACAACAAGCATTTAATTTTTCTTTCTAAAAGTACAGTAGTCAAAGAAAAAATGTTAAAGTAATATCATAACAACGTCAACGGTCTTAGAAAAAGGATTATGTAGGAATACAACAATGATTACATTAATAAAAAATGAATTCTTTATTGTTGAGTGAACCTGAACGAAGGGAGAGATGATTTTGTTGTACTCGCATTATACTGTGGCACATCGGTGCGTGCCCACACGAATACAACATAATGCATACAAAAGCGTACGTAAATACTTCTTTGCCGGGCTATGCATAATCATAATAATTTGCAAGTTAAATTACGAGACATAGCACTTTTTAAGCTCGCAAATGTAACGTGGCATTGTCTCGATTCAGTCGAGGGCGCATATCCTTATTGCCTATGTTATTATCGTCCAAAACTCGGTACAAGGTCGACCACGATGTTACGTGACGCGGTAGAACAAACGCACGCTTCCATGAAAGAGATGCACGTAGACAGGAATCGGGAGAATATTGTGTTCGGTTGCAATTTATGCAAGCATGCGCCGTTGCGTCGATCACGCCCTAAAAACGACGTTAACGAGCCTTGCCGCCCTCTACCACTGTCGACATGGGAACGGAAATCGCCGCCTCGTCTGGCAAGAATTTAAGACTCAAGTTGTAGTGCTTAACGACGAGTAATTTAATACTATTTACATTTATTCTATATACGTCTCAGCTTTAATGAGAAACAATGGACAGTGAAGGAGAGAGATAAATCGTTTTATTCCAAGACCATCGATATTATTATTTAAAAATTTTAAGTAATTCGGTATATGTTAATTCCTTGCGTTTAATAAGTCAAATCATTTGCCGATATTTACATTGCAGGACACTTTATAAAGTATTTACACACCACTGACGTCTAGTATCATAGCGGTCGCGCCTCAGACGATCTGTTAAAGAATGGCCCTCAAAGGCCTAATCAATTTGTATATTTTCACACGATGAATGTTTATCATGTGCACTTTAACAATTTCAATCTACAGCAAATTAAAATTAAACACTGGCTGGTTTCATTCATGATAAATAAATACATTATAAAACACATACCCTTTGTTCTCTACATATGATTGATGAGACACAATTTCTCCGAAATGTATTATAAATACCGATTTTATTTACATATGTATAATTAAAAATACAGAACTGAGAGGAAATATCAATAAGGGCTTTCAGTAACTTTGCATACTTCAGCCGAATATAATTGTTTTATAATTTTTTCATAACTTTTTGTTTTTTGTAACTGCCTTTCGAATTGAGATTTTTATCCAATGATATATTTTTTTAATGTTGAGATGTACAAATTTTATAATAAAATTAGTATCAGAGTAAGCGATCAGTAATTAACAAATATTATATATAATATATGTATATCAATACATATATATATATTTTTCATTCGGTTATTCTAAAATATATAATCTTGTAAAATCTCTAAAAACAGCTGTAAATTGTAAAATGGTCACGGCAGTGACATAATTCTAATTTTTTTTTCCTATCTTTTAAAACATAAGAGTGGTTATTTATCTATAATTTTAGATATACGCTTTCGCAAACATTTCTCTAAACAAAATGTAATATGAGTATGAACTACATACATATGACAAATGTGTTTAGTTTTTATCTGAGTAATAAATTAAATCTGCCCCAAAGATAAGGCAATAATAATCGATAAAAGTAGTTGGCTATATTTTATTTTATCAATAAAAAAAAGTTCATAATTTATACACAAAACATTTCTTTTTTTTATCAATAAACAAAACACATTCAGCCAATAGCGCCATGCTTTTGCCTTCTTATTGAGTGTTTGGCTTGGTTTGCGTTGTTTGTTTGTCTCAAGGTCGCGACAAACGTGATCCGACTATTTCGTAACGCAATCATTTCGCAAATCAAAAACGAATATATGTATATATATTCCTGTATAAGAAACCATAGCACTGATAGCAGATTATAAACAAGTCCAAAAAGTTGCAAATTTAAAGACATTTAAAAAATATTATTTTATTTGGACGTTAATTTAAAAAAACCTGTTTAACCACAAAGAAATAAAAATTTTTGAAACATTTACTTTTAAAAACAATCTTAGCCACCATAAATTAAAAGCGTTTGCTTCCGTTCGATGTCTATTTGCAATGGCGTCGTAACTTCGTGATAATTTTTTGCTAGCAACGCGTTCTAGGTAAAACATAGTTTTGTTATTAACGAGTTAGAAAAAACGTTACAGATTATAAATAACAGTTATGACTGACGACTGTGACTTTTAATAATAAAGTGATTATGTTTCGTACAATACGATGTTGATATTATTGAAGTATGTTATTTAACGTTATAAACATCCTGCTGTAGTCATTAGATGATATATAAGTGTACACAGTATATTTTAGACGTCTAACCGGTTTTATAAATTCATATTAGATCGATAATAATACGACCAACGGGCAGTGGGCACACAATGATTCATGAATGGAATACAAATTGCTTTTAACTTCATAGGAGCCAAGCGGTATTTTAGGTATATCATATTTGGTGTCATAATATTTTGTCGGAATGATTATTAAATAACAATATGACGATTTGTTTTTTATTTATTATTTTAATTGAAATTAATGAACATGAATTCGTTATTCAATTGGTGGAAAAGAGTAACTACAGAGTTTCACTGAAAAAGAATATTTTGATATAGTACCTAATACATATTATTATAGAAATTGATTTTTTATTTTTAAATCATATTATCATTACGTTAAAAGGTTTTTTCTAGACATGAAACTTCACATTAGCGTGGATTATTGTTTGAACGTATGACTACACTAAATAAAAAGAAAAAAAACGGGCAATTCTTAATTTAAAAAAATATGCGAACAAACTACGCTATCGTTCTCACTTCACAGAATTATTCATTAATTCTTTAACCATCCGTGATTTTTTCAAAATTTGGTCTCTCAAATATCGGGTAATTACAATAACTCCCAATGTAAAGTTAATTAACCGCCAATGCGGTCAGCGGCAACAATACCTTTTATGGCATAACCGATGGTATGGAAATTCGGACCCTGTTCGGAAATAAAATTTTATTGGGCAAACAGAAGCTGGTTTCTGTTTCATTAATACCTTTCAGGATCTCTGCTTTTGGAACGTTCCCGAATATATTTAAACCAATTCACTATTTGATCCTTTTCATTTTCATGAGACAAAATAGATTTTATTATATTATAAAAAATAGTAATAATAATAACATCGGTGTCATTTAATATGAATGACAAATTTTCATTTTACAGAATAACTTTTCGCATAACTTTGAAACATATTTTCGTGTTATGCAAACTATTTGCTCTATAAATAATATTGTAACAATTTCTAATTTAATTAAATTAAATATCTTTTGACCAATTATTGAGTCAACAATTTAATAAAATAAACTTTGACATTCATCACATTTCCAAAATACGACATTTGTCTATCGAGTTTTTGTCAAATAATATTTGTAAAACGATTATGTTTACAGAATAAGATTTTGTCACTTAACAGTGTCTGAAATGTTTACTGTAATATGACCTTACGTTTATCTCATACGTTTTTGTCAAAGATATCCTAAAACTATTCATTATTATGTACATATTATTTCCAGAAAGTCACAAAACACAATCCCCAATAAAAAATAACGGTATGACACCAAGTGATTAAGAGGATTGATAAATATTAATAGAAATACTAATTAAAACCAAACGTTTTCGTCTTATAAGGTATTGTACAATCAATTAATGGAATTACAACGTGCACACGCATACAAACTATCGCATTAATTTTATTTATACCTTCGAGGCGTTCAGTCTCAGTTTCATGACATAAAATACAATTTTAAAATTTCCAAAGGAGGTTTAATTTATCTATATTAAAAAAAAACAGCGTGAACAGTTTTACAAACTTAAATTCTATTTAAGAAATATAACCTGACAAACATTTTTTTTTAATAAATGTGTTCGTTTAATGTTCGGTAAATCAATATGTATCGTTGTATGTTAAAATATAAGCTGTGGTCATTAACACTTTCATTTCTAGATAGGATTGATCTGGGATGTTATATTACGGTTTGTTTCTAATATAATCTGTGATCTTTAAAATTTTAAATTCAGAATGATTGATTTGCGAAGAGTTTAAGTTCAATTAGCCGAGGTTACGCTTCGTCTCGTTTTTATAGGTCAACTCAACGAGTAAACAAGCCATCGGTAAATCGGACGTCATGCAGTCTTCGCCCACGGAACAATGAAGATCATAATTATACAGTATTACATAGCTATAACACCTACGATTTAAAGGAAGAATGAGAATAATGATGTTCAATATCGTTAATAATAAAGTCACGTTTTGTTTGAACACGTGAAAAAATATTAATTACTGCAATGAAATGATTCGATATACAAGGAAAAAATAAGATAAGCAAGAATTATTATTAATTCCATTTCCAGTTTCATTAAAATAAATCTTATTTGGCAAAACTTTCATTATTAATTCGTAATTATATCTCATAATAATGTATTAAAATTAGCTTCTTGTTAAAAAAAATCGTCGGAAATCGATTTTAAGGAGAATTTGATCAACAGACTGGTGTACGATTAAACTTAACAGTGAAATTACAAGTTGAGTCACGTTTAAATAGATATATTATTTATTCATTATACAAGTACTCTATTGTAGATAATTTAGTGTGGATTTTGGTATAAATGATTTGGACACGTCAAAAGCATAGATAATATAAAACTTAAGGAAGATTTTAAATAATAACCGAATACTTGATCAACAAATTAAGCACGTAAATTGTGATAAATAATAAAAACGGTTTGATAATTATAATAAATTAATGGAATTATAATACTTGTTCGTGTATTTATAAAATGTATTGATAACATGTTATTTTTAATTCACTACGCATTTACATAAATTGCTACAGTAAATAAACTTATTTAACGACTTTTTCTTTTACATTTTTTTATTTAAATTTAATATCAATATAAATATGTAATATTTATTACAATAACAATATTAAAAAATAGTTAAATATGCAAAATTCAGCGATATTATTATTTACTTTTATTAAGTGGATATAAATAAGTTATAATTTAACTATAGAAAACAATAAGTGTAGTTACGTTACACAATAACAATGCACAAACCGATAACATTTGAACTTAAAACAATTCGATAAGGTAATCGGAATTGTAATGAGTTTTAGCGAAGAAACCGCAACAAATTGAACGGAGGGCAGCTGTGGCAATTTCGGGAAAATGCATTTTTGACAGTAACAATGTAGTATCTACGGGAAGCGGAAACCAGCTGCGCAACGAAGCGGAGTTAATGTATGGGACCGGCGAAATTGCATTTTTAGGGCTCCGACAATTTCGGATGCGCTTTCCGAGTGGAATACTAAAGCCAACTGTTGTGCAAAAACTCATTGTTTTGAACACAATATATTTTATTACAATTGTTAATTTATAGAATTGCAGTTATTGAAAATACACGTTAAAAGGTCACGCGCCTTTTTGGGCGATGTGACATTTTGATTTGCATACTATGCACCTTTTTAAATGTTATTTTTACATTCAGTTTAAAAATGATAAATTTATTTTATTTTACTGTTATAATATAGCTGTACTAAATGTTATGAATTGAAATAATTCACTCAAAACAGCCGAGTTATCACTTATCGTTATAATATTATACTTTAGGTATTATGTATATTAATATTGTTATTATTAAAAACACTATACAATATTGTAATAGATTTTTGTTTACAAAATTCTAACGCTTAAAAGAAAATATGTTTTTTCTAAAAGTGATTTATATCTTTTATTTTATATATAGAGATTATTAATTCAAATACCTACTTGAATATATTTTCATAATAATTATAATAATACCTGTTTAGCAAATTCCAACGAACGTTATAATTTTGTAAACAAAGACAGGTGAGTTAGGGAGCGTCATTTCCGACTAAATCAACTTGATATCGCGATTGTAATAAAATATTATTACCGTAATGAATAACATGTATGTTTATAAATTCATAAGCCGATGTTGCAAATGACAATTAAACGAAAACCAGGTGTAACGCGTCCATGTACATACATGATTTAAAATTTAAATCATTCGTATACTTTACCTATTTAATATAAACTTTGAATTTAAAACATTATTCGCTATAAATTTTGGAAATAGTGATATTATGCAATTAGCCAATAGTACTTTCTACTCACTTGATTAGGATTAGTTTTCTAAAATACTTCAGTTGTATAAATATTAAACGTTGATTCTTAATTCAATGTACCTATACAGTAAAAGGGGTCCGGTTTTTGACCGACACTAGCCTGCGAGCCCACAACCAGTTTTGCGCCAATTATACGGAGCTCTTAGAGGATTAAATATAAACAACCAGCAAGCGACCACATTCAAAACACCGTAGGCGTAGCTTGTAGTTAGTAGACATACAAAATATGCGTGGGCGAAGTTTTATATTAATATAGTTTGCGATTTAACCCGCACGGCGCCACACTCTTAATCCTAGGAAACAAGTCGTGATTATTATTTTATACATACATATGTTGTGGTTACAACTTAGTGTGACCGGTAGACATGTTTTGACTTCTAATAACACACTCTCGTAATAATGCTATCGTGTACACTTACCTGCCTTTTCAATTATTCATAGGCACTGTAATGTTGACAAGACGGATAATGTTTGCTTAACACCAACTTAAAGATTAACATTTGTTAAAAATAAAGATCGTATTATAGATAAACTATGAGCAGATTTGATATTAAAACGATTAAAATATTATTAGTTACCTGATTCTATCGGAAACTATTTCAGGTTTAGAATTCCTCTTCGCCGGGGTCATTGAGTGAGGTGCAGCATGTGTTGGGCTAGCTGATGGCTCTGAAGGTGCAGATGGTGGAGAACAGGACCCAGAACTTGATAAACTGAAAGCCCTGCTGCGGGCATCTACAGCCGCCGGCGTCCGACCAGATCTCGCTCGCCTCCGCTTCTTTTTTTCATCGTCAGCTCTTACAGCGGCTCCTGGTGGTGTCCAATCTAAGTCTTTCTTTAGGTGACCACGACCGCAACGACAGCCACACGCCTTGAAAGCCAAGTCATAGCCCTTCTTCGTCCATAAATTCTGATGTCTTTGCCTTTCAGACCACGATCTTGCGCGGCCGCAGGACTTTAGATAAGCGAGCACCCCGCCCTCCCATTGCTCGAAGCATTCTCTGTGCATGTACCGACCGACGGCACACGTGTCGTTGTTGCATAGCACGCGGATAGCGTCCTCGATGCGTACGGGTTCCCGGGGGCGGAGGCATTCACCGGGAACGCAGCACCCGTGAATGTCTTCGGCTTCACGTTCGCCGGTCGCGCCTTGCCGTCGCGGAGCCATGTCTGATCACGACCGACTCGCCAACGAAATCGAACGTGCCGCGGCGAAGTACTAAAACGCGTCACGCGAGACACATGCTTGCCGGAGCGCGCGCGGCCGACTAATAACCGCGAGTGAACGAAAGCGAAATTTCAAGAGCGCAGCGCGTCGCCGCGCCGCCGCCGCGCCACCCGCCTGCACGCGGGGCTGACCTTGCGGCGCGCGAGGGGGCGCGGGGGTGCAGCGAGGGGCGGGGCGATGCGGCCGACGCGCGACGGGCCGGGTGGGGAGAAAGTGCCTAGCAAATTTTCACTTTCGCGCGACAGCGGGCGAGGTGGTGGTGGCGGTTGATGTTCATGTGCAAGTAACATTGCATCCTGTGTTATTGCCAGGACCTCTGATTGGTGCAAACTGAATTCGTTACATAGCGCCATTATTGTTTAATTTTCTGTAACAATACCATTATAACACAAACAATAAGTTATTCATGAAACTACGACTAAAAAGTCAATATCATTTTTGTTATACCTATAATATTTGTATACATAATATTGATTATGTCTGTCTGCTGTCTTTAATAAAAACACGTTTCGATCCTCATTAACAACTTCTATGGAACATTTTAGAACGATAAGACAAATTAAGTTCTTTTTAACGATTATAACGGGATGGCCGTTCAGGACTACATAAAATTACGTCACATAAAATAAAAATGTATTTAAATGACATATCAAAGATGTATGCGAATGTTACCAATATATATGATATAAATTTGACATACTGAATGGTTGAGAGTTTTAGCATGCCTTTGTACACAGCAAGCGTTTTTATCTTGTTATTAAAACCTCTACGTAATACTAGAGCCTTTCCACCCGGGAAAAGTAAAAGATCAATAAATGATTCAAAACATTCATCATCATCACAAGGCATAACAGCCGCGGGTGGGACCTTTGCCTGGTCGAATACATTTCTCCAGCTGGATCCGTCTTTCGCTTTCTCCCTCCACTCCTACAAACCGATTTCCTTCACATCCTTTTCCACCTGAGCTTCTATGACCGACCGGTTTGCCGTCTTTAAATATAAAATGTGTCGTTTAATACAGAATACATAGAAAACTCTTCATTTGTAACATATATTAGGTATGAGATTGCTTTTACGTATTATCGTTATAACAATAATTAAAAACAAAACTTATACATTTCATGCAAGTTTTGTTTTTAAGAATAGAACGAAATAAAATATACCTACCTACAGTTTTTTGTACCAAAGTACCTTATATTTATAAAATAATTGACAGAATATATTGAAATATTTTTGGAGCGAAGTTCAGAAGGAGAGCTGGGACGAAAAAAATGTAACACTTCAACCGCCACGACACTTTTAATGTGTTATTTTTATAATATAAATTACAATGTTATTAGCTTACTTTCATTTATTAATTTTTATTAAATTACTTTCAAACGTTGTTAATTTATTTTACTGTGCCTCTTATTGAATTCAAAATAAATAGCGAAAGTAGCTTCTTTCAAACCGGATGTCCCATGACACCTCCCGTTTTTTTTTCTTAATTAGAAATTGACCTTTTAATTTTGTAATTCCGGCAGCGTGTTTTGCAGTACCGAACCGAACCGTGTGAAGTCGTCACACGGTTCGATTTTACTTCACCAACATTTTATTTTTTGCCCAACAAAATCAATAAAAATGAATAACATTTGAAATAGAATAAACGTATATATTTTTTAAATAAGGTAAATCCCGTCTTCAAAACTTTGCCTGCTATTAAGAGAACCAAGTGGCGAGTCCTTAGTTTACCAGCCTCAGGGGTGATATTTTTCACCCAATTGACAAGGAGCTCCCAAAGGAATCTAATCTATACAGTAAAAAATAATATTCTATATTTAGAGGTACAATTATTTTACTTATATCGGCAATTTTTTATGAATCGATTTTTGTTGTTTTCAATTTGCTTCAAAGTCCGTTCAGACAATTCAAATCGATTTTCACTTCGACTAAAATAATGAATGGATGAAGTGTGACTGGTATTACGAAAATATTAACAGCTATTCAGCTGCTATATAAACATACATGTAAAAAATAACAATAAAATATCTATAGGAACATGTTACAGCAAGCTAGTATTTTTTCCGACTGGGTTTCCAATCCTTTATATTATTTTCAAGTTTAGATTAGATTAAACTTTGAAAATCTGAATTACGTAATACAATATATGTATATTAGTAGCTTCCGCCTCGGGCATCGCCCGCTTGTTACGGGACGTTTAAAACTCTTTGTGTATTCCTTTACTTCTAAAAATTGCGACACTGTATTATGATCGGTTGAAGTACTTAAGACGTGACAAATAAAGTCAGTTTTACATTAATAATATTACCTAAGATAGTATTACTTATCAATTCAAACAAAAAAACATTTGTAAAACTATTAGACAATGTTAGTTGTGAATCGCAATATATTTGTTTTGATATTGGTTATCTGTCAACGGAATAGACAGTGTGGCGTCGATAAAATAACTATAATTAGAATTTAGTAATTAGATACTAATATCGTACAAGTAATTTGATTATTTTCCTGCTTTAGGAATCTTTATTTTCTCTTTTTAATTTATTGACGTAAATAATAATTATTTGATCTAGTATTCAAAGAGTATAAACAATAATTAATATATTTTTTTTAATATGTAAACAATTGCCATTTAAAAAAAATACTTACTATTTTTATTCAAAATCGTAAGCATACTCAGTTGACCAATTCCCTTATGAAAATAATGAGAACTATAGAGCCATTCATGTACACCGAACGCCGATTATACAAAGTGCGCACGTGTGTAATATACTATAGTCGTTTGTATAGGGTGGTTATTGAAAGGCAGAATAATGCCAAGACCGGTCCAAGGCTAAGACCAGGCCCTAGAGAACTATGGTATGGTAGGTATGTTCTTTTTTGATTTGATTGAGCGATTGAATCTTCATTTATGACAATCGACTATTTAATTTAAAAAAACATAATGGGTTTGTCATTACGTTGCAATTTTATTTATTTATTATTTTTGTCGTGTGTAATGATTGTATTCGTTATATTATTTTAGATTTTTTTTATAAATTTGCAAAAATATGGATAGAGAAAATAGATCTCCAATAAAATTATAATTAGATTGAAATGTTACTAGAAAATCCATACAAGAGGATCAAATCAACAAGATCATATTGGAATATTTGTCACTGAATAAGCCGATAAAGAAACTAGTGGCGCAACGTGTGACCCAATTTTATTTCGACTTGCCCCACCAGGTGATAGGTGCATTTCGAGGGGAGCCTAAACACGTGTATCAAACACCAGCCGAATTACAACCCGGCAAATTTAAGAATTCAATTGTATCCTCAAATTCATGCAAAAAACGACCTTATTTAAAACTTATAAGGAACGCTGACAAAATATCAGTGGTACAGATAACGTAGTAAAGGAACTGCGTCTCAACTCGTTTCGATCCCGCGATATTATTATAGGTAAGCCTTTTGTCTGAAGTCCGCACATCTGTGTGACCTCTTGAATCGCCATTGAGTTATGGAAAATATTTGGAGCGAAACTCTTGAATGTGATTTACTTAAGAAATAAGGATTCGTAAAAATTAAAACGATAAATTATTTATTGTACATAAACCATACTATGCATACTATGGGTTGCTCGAATATATATAAATAAAAGATATAAAACAAAATTTATGTTCTTTGATTTATAGCTCTCGAGATATATTGAAGAAAGTTAAATTTTCATGCTACGGCATTAAAATTTAAAACACAAATTGTAATTAAAAGTATGATCATTACAAAATAATGCATTTTGTTAAGCGATGCGTTGTACACGCCATAAAAGTTAACCAGTAAATTTTTACACAAACCCCTCATTTCCTCTGACGCTGAGCGGACGCGTTGTAGAATACAAAAAGCATTACATATTATTTTGCCGAGTGTGACTTCGTTAGCACATAATGACTGATGGCCACGATTCTGCGATGTTTTGACGATGAGCCAACGTCTAGCCTTATTGTTGCGGATTTCCCATTGTTTCAATGGTTATACTGATCCATACCAATTATCACAGTATAATTTTCTATATGATTTAATTTGTAATGACATACTGTCATAGTCAAAACAAGAAATGTTCTATAACATAAAATTTTAATTAAATTCAAATTGTAAAGACCAAATAAAAGATAAGTAAATTGTTTATATATATGTGGTGGGTGGATTAAGTATCATATATATTTTTAGTATTAATAAGTCTATACAGTTTAAGAGAGAAAATTTCAATAAACGCAGCTAATTTAATTTATGAAAATCCTTTGTTTGAAAGTGGTTTCGCACAGAAAATACTCACTAAAGTCACGATCAAAGCCTATTTAAACATGCATGTAAATTCCACACTTTAAAGTACAG
This sequence comes from Vanessa tameamea, assembly GCF_037043105.1. Taxonomy (NCBI): domain Eukaryota; kingdom Metazoa; phylum Arthropoda; class Insecta; order Lepidoptera; family Nymphalidae; genus Vanessa; species Vanessa tameamea. Next base: position 3,869,899 of record NC_087318.1, on the reverse strand, counting down.
CCACGGGCGAAGTCGATTCATTAGCTTTAAAAACATATTCGTTTTTATTTGACCCACATCTAAGGGATAATTGTGGAGGAATAAATTGTTTAATTATTACTTTATAGGTCACTGCATAATGTTGGCAGGTGCATTGGTGCGTACACCTGCTAAGGGGTTGTTCAAGGTCTGCGATGTACGCTTTTTGCTCGTATTTTGCCAGCGCGTGCGCGGGAATTTTTATAGGTGAACATGTTTTTGCATCGAATATTTATTTAATGTTTTTGACGTGTTAGAAACTTATTTTTTACGTTTGTTTTTAATTATCTTTCCAATGAAGCCGACTAAGGAGAATGTTAATTTTTTTTCATATATTTTTAATTAATTGGCAGTTCATGATTGTTACTTTACAGTTTAGACGATGTAGTTTTTCATTTGAATTTATTTTAACATAAGAAAAATACTGTTTATATTCTCAACAAATATTTTTAGGTTATTTTATTTACTCTTGATTTATAAATAATACTATAAAAAACTACATAAGACTATCTTAACCATAATTTATAAATTTATTTCATAATATTTTCACATGTTAAAAGTTAATTATGTGAATAGCCTTATGATTATAAAATTAATAATTATTCAAATGTATTCATAAAATCTATTTGATTAACATCACATAGATTTTCTCGCGACTTCGACCTAATTATAGCGCATAGTAGGTACCTAATATGGTATTCAATAAACTTTAAGTACAGTAAGTATTAATTGTTATGTTAGTAAATATCACTTTTAAATTTTATGAAATCTCAACAGTATTTTGTGTCTGTAGCATTTCTCGGTTTTTATTTTGTTTTATGTTGCTTCGCTTCGTTAATTAAGAATTTAAATTCTAATACATTAGACACATCTACATAAATAATTACATCTTTTATGCATTAAACTATTATTAATAATAATGATTTACTTTGCGTCATTTGAATGACGCGATTCTCGCGTCGACGATATATTTCTCTCATATAAAATATTCGTTTATAAATTATTTATTAAACACGACCAAATTTATAAAAAATACAAAAACTCTCTGAAACAATTACGTATAAAGATCAACATACTTAAATGTCGAGCTTAAAATCTTTTTAATTTGTACTTCATTTGTGATAAATGAAATAGTAACTGAAGGTAAAAAGTAGTATTAAAAGTCCTTGCACATTATATTACTTGACTTAAGTATCTTCATGTACAATATAATGTTATTTTAACTTTAAATAACTTATTTCGTAATTACTGTCTGCGACTGCACTTAAGTATTTACTTATAAAGTGCTTAACATGTTTGTTACTTAAATAAGGCGTACTTGTTATGTGTAATATACTTTAAATTTATATCGGTTAAAACGCATGTCTTCATCTATCGAATTCCCAAAATTATAGATGTATATTATTATGTTTCCATTCAACATATTATACATAAAAAATTTAATTAATAAACTTAATTGTAATTAAACAAAATAATACTCTAAATTCAAAAACATTTACAATCCTTAATTTATTATTATTCTCCTTAAAAACGAAACGTTAAAATAGAATCCAAGTATATTTTTTTTGCCTTAATTCAAATAAAAAAAAAAAAAACTAATATTTATACAGAAACAATTAATATTTTTCCTCTTTTATTACAATTAACATAGAGCCACATACCTACTCTTTTATCTGTATAGTATGCCTATAAGGAACTTATTTTTTTCAATAAAATAACTATTAAAATAAAATGAAACAACTAGATATCGCTATCCCATTAATTAAGATACGCATCTACTTTCCTTACCTATACAGTTCCAATACGGGTTTTCGAACAAAACATGGTGGATGTAGTCGAAGGCATCCCGCGAAACTGGTAGACCTTGATCTCTGAAAGGGACCCTCGACGGTTTGCCGCCGGCTAACCTTGGGTTATTTTTAAACTTCGCCTGCATATGAATCCCGTCGAGCAACTCCTTCCGTTTGTTACATAATGCGATATTATAGTTTCAATTTTTTTTATTCCCCACATCTCCCGTCCGTGAAAAGCGTGTGGCCCTGTCATTTCGATGTAATAGCCTTTGTTTTGGCTCGCACATATTTTATTTCTTTTCGTGGAACCGTAAAAGGAAGAGGCAATGAAGGGTTAGTCGTTTTTGTATAGTGGAGTGGAGTTATTTATGGTTTGGAATAATGGTCGCTCAGCTCGCCGCGAAATTTTGATACAGCTGCGTGCTCTTAAATTTGATTCCACAAATTTTCTCTGCTTGACCTCGAGTATGGTAACTTGGATTTTATGGTCGTACGAGTACAGTAAATTTTTATACTTATACTTTAATTTAGCAAAACTTTATCAATTATTATTTCTCTTAAAGACCAATTTGAGAGAATATCGAAGCAAATAAATAAACATTTTGTTTTACATGGATACCTAGAAATACGCGAAAATATATCTAAAACTAATAAATAACACATCTAATATAATATATGTCACATTTTTTGTATTGCCTAACTGAAAAACCTACTCCAAAAATATACACCACAGTTTTATACCTACTATCGCAGTTATTATCGTTCACGTCTTGTTTTTGTTCAATATTACGCTTAAAAAAATAAATTATTATATTATTATACATAATATTATTATAGCTGTGTTTTAAATGTATATATACTCACTATAAATTTATACAATTGACGTGACAAGCGTGATCATTTAACGAGTCATAGATATAATTCCTTAAATAGATATAATCTACCGAAAGAAATATTTAACGAAAAATCTTTTTCGAAATTTAAGGCTAAATTAAAAACATACTGTCAAACTTTACAATTATATTTGAGTGTTTGTATAAATAAGGTCACCATTAACTATATATATGTTTATTATTATGTTACTAGTTTAAGTTTCCTATGTAAGTGAACTTTGTTCTTAATGGGAAATAAAATCATCTCTCTAAATTTAAATGTTATCAAGTATGTTTTTATTATTATAGGTAATACCGATTATATTTCTAGTGTAGTTATTTTCTCAGTGTATTCGTTACATTCGTTCTACCTTAACACGGTGCTATTATCACGGTAGCTTGCATACATCCCCTTTATTGTGTTGTTTGTGCGAGAAAGAAATTGGAAACCGTATAAAAATATACTTTGAAAACCTGAGACCCGTTTGACTTGTTTCGTTTGTACATCGTCGACTCCTTTGCTATTTGTAAAACTAAAATGTAAGTTTTCTATAAGTCTGTGTTTGTAGTGACGGAGAACGAACATTGGATACTGTAGTTGGTTATTTATGTAGCTAGTTTAGAAACATATATAACACAAATTTGTGTATGATAATATTTTGGTATTAAATTTTGTCGTTTATAATAATCATGCATTCACGTAGCCTTGTTATTTATCCCAGATGAATTCATGACGACATTATTAAAATATTATAGTACCTATCTACTGTCTCTGAGCAAAAAGTCCCGTATAAAAATAATTTTCAACAAAAACACGTACAATATTAGTGTTTTTTTATTATATTGACAACCAGTAAACGTTCCAATGCTAATAATATAAGGAAAAGATTTGGGGCTAACTCAACCTAGCTGCTCAAATTTGGTCTAGAGCATATAACGTACTTGTTTCAGAATTTAATTTAATTTAAGAGATGAAGTATAAACGAAGACTTGTTCAGGCTTGACCACACAGTCTTCCGGTCTCATTCACCTGTTCTAGGCACTAAGTCTAGGTGACATCTTAACTATGAAATGTGTTAAAAGTAACGCAAATCGTCAGTTACTTGAAACTAACATAGCGTTAAGAAAGAATACATTTATTTTATACACATAAAATATAAAGAATCAGCTTGTATACTCTGCGATGTACCTATACAATTTCGACATACGACCTTTTGAACTAACACTAGCGATAAATCCTGAAATTCTTAAAGGAGTCTATTATACTAATAAACTAATAATACTTTTAAAAATTTGATTTAATGTTGTGCGTTTAAATCAAATTATAATATAATTAAAATAAATTAAAAATCTAAGAAAAATCGACTAATACATGTCATAAATTAAAAACTAACAAATTAACTCAATTAACAATAAAATAATAATTAAAAACAATGTTAGGCTTTTAATAGGTTTATTATGTTCGATTAACTCACGAAATCTGCGCTAATTGGAGCTGTTCTATTTCAACAAACTATTAAAGTTATGCTTTGAATTTCGAATATGTTCCAATATCGAGTTCGAATCGATAAAATTGTGATGTTTCTCTCTAAAGCACGTTTCTAAGAATGGTCGGCTTTGTGTTTCTTCTCATGTTTCAACGCCCTATTGCATAACTGTGGTCAAAAAACAACACATACTTTGTACCCGACTGTTGACCTGACCTTATTTCGGATACTCGGAAACTTAAAGTATTTTATTTTGATTTTTATCTGCGCTTAATACCCTAAATATTAATAGAATCGATGTTGTTGTAATGTGAAGAATTTGTATCAACATCGTTCGTGTGTTTTCTATTTATAATAAGTCAATGTAATCTATTACTTTTATCTTTATAATTTACAAAAATATTCATTTAATGAATTCCGTGTGTATATAATAACAATTATTTAATAAAAAATCAGCCCAGAAAATCTTCCCCAATATTTTTTTTAGGAAATATAGTTTTTTTTGTTAAACCTAAACCTAAGTTTTCATAGGAGGCCTTTGATCACCATTGTAGGACATTTAGAGAAGTATCATATGATAATTCTACTATACGTAAGCGAAAATAATCGTTATTTTTATGTAGTAACCGGGTATCAGAAGTAACACTGTTAGGAAAGGCCTCCTCTTCCATTAAAGAATTTGGAGTGTACTCTATCTTCCAGATCCGTCTTAATCCGGGGTGCAGAGGATACAAAACACACCGACGCGCGTTTAGGTCGCCTCACCGATAATGGTGAACCATAGTTCTTCTAGTCTCTTTAAACGACGTGCACCCGGGCGCTTCATATGCTTCAGACGGTGCTGATTCCAAGCTTCATTGTTTGATCAGACATATGGTTAATTATATACACAACTTAAGATCATGATTACTCTGTTGTGTTTACCCGGTTTTGATTGGTTGAAATACGTCAGATTCACGTTTTCAAACCGCAAAGCGCCATCTTTAGAAACGCCGATTAATAACATGAAAGTTATGTTATTATGTTTACGGATTATACTTGTCTCTTATATCGAATCGGTTTTTATGTTCTCACGCTACACGGACACATGTTTTTCATTGCGCGTCTTTTATTCTTATTGACTTCCATTTTACACATATGACATCATATGACTATAAATTAGAGCAGTTTTTGATACGACTCGTGATGGTAATAAAAATGGATTTGTTTATTTTATTTTATAACTCATTATTTGTAATGGCTTCTATTAATTTTTATTTGCATAGACTATTTTGTATTTTTAATTTTATAGTTTTAGTAAATATTTGTGTAGACACATGTTACAGAAAGCACAGAGTAAAAAAAATCAAGTAACTATTTTTAGTATAATAATCTGTATAATTATAATATTTGTTATAAGAACTTATTATATACGTTATTATTTTGAATCCAGATTAATGATTAATTAACGTGCGTATATTATTTTTTGAGAATAGTTTTGAAATAAATTTAATATCGTAATTTCCCATCTGTATATTTTTAATGTTCAAGAAGAAATTTATTGTATGTATTACGCTACAAGGTATTAATGCATTAGGCGTTAAGAATGTATGTATATTCTCCTGACCTATTTCAGCCACGACGCCCAATTCTAAGGGTGTTAAGTTAGAGGCAGAACATATTATAGCACACATGTTTGCGCAAACAAAAGTGCACTTACCATTCTCGCATTCTTATAATCCGATACGACGGCAAATCCCGTCCCGTCGTAGAGATCGGAAGAGTTCAAGCGCAGAAACAACAGCTTTCCGTGGACTTCGAGGAACGGCGGTACATACACTTCCAACTTCCAGATTCCGAGCTATTACCGAGAATTTCAACGTAATTCATTGAATCGCTCATAAATTATAAGTGAAGAGTTTTTAATTTGATTCGACAACATTCTTTGTCATCCTTTGGCAACCGAAAAACAGTTCATTAGTTTTCTATGTTGTCTTGGGTCTGGGTGTTTGTGGTACCCAACGACGGTACCACAAACATCTGATTTTCCGTAACACAAGTGCTTTAGCTACTTACATTGGGATCAGAGTAATGTATGTGATGTTGTCCAATATTAAAAAAAAAATTAAATGTAAATATTGTTAACTCAAGGAAATGTCAAAAAACGGGTTATTGATATTTACGTTTCAACGCACACGAACTTAAACTATGAATATTTTATTTTATATCATAAAGATTTATGAAATAAACATATAAATATATATATATATATATTAGATTTATTTACTGCTTCTCCATATACATACACTGTAACTATGTCAAATCTCACACTCCGACGTGCGCGCAATATGTTTAAAAAGGAGTACCTACTTACTTAGTTATCTCTTCATGTTTTAATATAAAGATAATCGCATTAAAATTTTCAATATCTAATTATACAGTTTTAATCATAATCGACATTGATTTATTAAACATTTTCGCAACATTTTATTTTGAATATATATATATTTTTTAATTTAATGTTGGGACTTTTCTCCTACATAAGTCCTTCAGTCCCATAAAATAAATATTTAAATATAAACATAAACATTTAAATAGATAAAAATAAATCTTTTTTAAATAAAATCACTATGTTATACTACTAAATGTATGGTATATATATTTTATTTTCGAAATCTGTCATCTCCAATTGAATTATAAGTCAATGTCAAGCTTTAATCACCAACACTTCCTTTAAAATAATTTACTCGTTTACATACGACATACGCAGTATTAAGTGAAACGCAATAAATCTAACAACCAAACAGGTCTCTTAGTATACTCATACAAATTGGTAACTTCAAAGAATATCGATAAAGACAACTATTTTTACAATCATTAGATATGTATAATGGGAGTGTACACATACATACCTAATCATTGTAAAAAAGTTCCCACTTATTCGAAGAACTGGAGCGAAACGGCTATTTCACTTTTAGTACATACTCGCTGGAAATTCTGACACATGTTTATACCAATCTACAGTGAAGCCGCGTAATGGATAAACGTACCTTCTTCCTGAAAGGAAAGTCTTTGTCCAGTAGTGGGACATTAAAAAGAAACGAACGAAAAATGGACTCACTCACCTATATTTATATGTAGGTGGTCCATTATTACATTTACGATTAATTATATCAATAATATAAAAAAATTGAATTTTATCTAACGCGTATAAGTAAGTATAATAAAATCACTATAAAAACCACGAAATCACTTAAACAAAACAGGTTTCTCTAGTTAAAAGGAGTCAATTACTGCCAATTTCTAAATGTCAATAAAAAAAAAACAGAAATAAACAAGTTTAATAGTGCCACTGCGCAAAATTGAAAAGATACGTTCCGACGCTGTAAAAGGGAAGTGATTAAAAAGAAATAATATTTTTTTATTAAAAAATTCTTTTGAACCACCGTTCATAATCACGACGTCGAGAAAAAATATGACGTCAGTAAAATTATAATGGGCCGGCTCGTAAACTCGACATTTGAATAGAAAAGTTACATATCAAAAATTTTCAGTGATCCGTGTTTTACGAGTGTGTCGTAACCGTGTACTTAACTCAGAAAATAAAAGCGACCCTCAGTTCCTCTGTTTAAAAATCTATATGAACACGTGATGTTAGGGGAGCTATCAGTTTGCGAACTCGCTTTATGTTCTATGGTGTTGCCTCACTGCAGTTATAAAATGTTTTAAAACATTATTCAGCATTAACTAACACTAACATTTATTACCATATGTAAGATTTCGTTACGATTCTTTACATTTTCAAGGCTAATTATGAAAACATTGTTCTATAAAATTCTATAACGTCCAGTTTGGACTTTGGGTGTACTTTCCGAGGTAACCGATTTGTAAAATATCATGAATAGAAATAGGTAGGCGGACGGATAAATGGCAGGTGGTCACAGCCGGCCACAGATATTGAATCTGTAAAAAAATTTAACCATTCCTTACATCGCCAATGAGTCCCCAACATTAGGAACTAAGATGTTATGTTCCTTGTGCCTCTAGTCACATTGGTTCACACACCTTTCAAACCGATACATATGTATAAGTATATATTGCCACATGAAAAAATGTAATAAAGTTTTCTATTTATTGTGACAAAATGTTAATTAACAGATGTTTTATAGCATTTTATAACTGCAGTGTGGCAGCACCAGTACACGGGTTGAGGTATTCATATTAAATTTATTAACGACGTAATAAGGTAATATCAACATTGTATAGTTGGTTTATAAATATTAATGTGGTATTAGGAGTTATTATTTTTTACGCTTCAGTTCTTTTTGCTGGAATTAACGTGAGACTATATATAGACTGAATTCTAAATTTGAAAATTTATAATTTGGGTAAACGACGGAAGGTTTGCATGGAATTTATACCCGTTTAGTAGCTACCATAAGTAGTCTAATACTTAAGATTCTACATACTAAATAATTTAGTACGGATTTATCTAATAAATTGCCGCTGGTCTTAAAATAATTCTGTGGGGAGGCCCCTAAATGCAACTCTTATCATTTCCAAAAATTAGCTTGTCATAATCATGTTACTTTACTTAGTTTTTTGACGAGATTATTCGTATTTTGCTGTGTTCATCGTTTAATGTACCGTTATGTTTGTTGTTTACATAACCTAAATAATCAGCCTGTAAATTTCCCACTGCTGGGCTAAGGCCTCCTCTCCCGTTGAGGAGAAGGTATGGAGCATATTCCACCACGCTGCTCCTATGCGGGTTGGTGGAATACACATGTGGCAGAATTTCGTTGAAATTAGACACATGCAGGTTTCCTCACGAGGTTTTCCTTCACCGCCGAGCACGATATGAATTACAAACACATGAAAATTCAGTGGTGCTTGCCTGGGTTTGAACCCGAAATCATCAGTTAAGATGTACGCGTTCTAACCACTGGGCCATCTCGGCTCTTGTTTAAGAATATCACGATTGAATTTTTTTAGTATTATTAATTCCTCGCTATACGTTCATATGTACATTTATAATGATAAATATAAAAACGTTCTTACTGATTTCAGAATACCGTCAATAATATCATTTAAACAAAATTTGAATGACTACGAAATTTCTCATTTTTTTTTGGTAACTATACAATTCGTTATTTATTCTTGTATCATATTAGAGTTTCCCTGGTAGATTTAAATCGTTTACCTTAAGCTGTAATAGCTTAGAAGAACATCATAATTTAAATAAAATAAAATTATAAAGATCTATTTTAGTCTAGATAGTGTTCCAATAGATTGGACACCATTGTGTCACGGATGGGCGCGGAATTTTAAATACCCAGAGGACTATAATTAATTAATAATACAATGAAACTCGATATAGCACACATTGAATAAAAAAACCTATGTTATTCGTGAAAAAGATATTAAAAATTATAACTGGTTGTGTGTAGTGGAACAACCACACTTATGGTGACCCAAGAGCTGGCACTCAGCTCAAAGACTGAGCCTTACGTATAGGTAATAATAATGTCAGCGTCTTAGAAGCAACGCCACAGGACAATCTGTATGAAATCCTTTTTGTAATTTCATTTGTTTTGCGTCTTACTATAATTTTTATTACAGGTTTGAATTGGTCTGTATTGTTCTTATTTATTATTTCCATTGTTTAATCTTTATATATACTTAAAATGACAATATATATAATAAAGTTTCTCAACAAAAAAATTTAAGGTCCAAAGTTCAACCGAAATTATGAAACGACTCGTTAAAAATATACACCGGTCTACGTACGCGAGTATGCGAGTGAGCTTATAATGTCGAAATGTCATTTCTGAAAATTTAACTTGCGGCGTATTATAAATATAGAATGAGCGTTCCCTCAAGTAACTCGATTCCCATTGACGAATATAATAAGATTTACTTATGTTGAACTTAGCTGAAGAATGCAGGTGGAGTAACAATGAGGTCCCTCGGGTGTTCCCAGTGGACTATTTTAATAAGAAAAATGGGACTTTTTTCACATTGCCTTTCACTGAATTACTTTGAAACGAATAAATAAATGAGCAGGAGGATCAGAGGATTGAATTAGAAAAGTATTCGTTTAATAAAGAAATCTGTCCATTGACAAAAGTTATGAGGGCTCCGCACAATGAGGAAGTCGGAGGTTCGTCTACGCGACAAAGAAGGCAGGTATCAAACCGGAAAAGGGATCAGTTTTCCTTTTGATGTAGCTTCAAAATGACATTTACATGATATTTTATTTATTCGAATACTAGTTCGTAAAAGCAATTTCATTTTATGTACATAATCCTGTTTCTAATTTCGGAAGCGATACGTTTCAAGAAAATATTCAATTAAAACTCTTCAAATATGATTTGAACTGATTTTTGTAAGCCTTATATGTCCTTATGTGTATGTAAATAAAATTTAGTATAGAAGATTGACTTGAGTGTCACAGGCACCAAAAGTTTGTGAAAAATATTCAGTGCCATCAGATGGAACTGGTTTAATTGCAAGATTTGATCCACACAAACTACAATGAGGGTATATAAAATATTGTGTATGAAATATGTAAGTATGTGTCTTCTTCTTTTTACGTCCATATTGTTACCGACTTTAGATATATCCCAAAACTATATTCTACAAATATTTTAGTGTCTCAGTTGATACTTTCCGTTTAGATTAAAATATTTATTTTGATTAGTAATATGGTTTTTATTTTGACTAGAAATCGAACTTATAATAAAATTCGAAAAACCAGCCTTTTGTTTTCTAGATACCGTGCAAGAAAGGTGTACTGGCAAATGAATAATTATAACATAAAATTAATTATAATTAAAAATATAACGTCGTATCCAAAGTAAAGCGTAATAGTGAAAAATAAAGTGTTGTGCAGTTTGTGTGACTAAGATAATAAGATAAGGCCGTAACAATATGATTTTTGTATACAAAGATATAATATAAAGGTTAGTAAATAGTCAATAAAATATATAGTTTACTTATGAAACGAATCACGTTTGAAGTAATAAAATTAATTGTTAAGGAAGATGATGATATCAAGAAACCCTTTAGTAGGTTGATGTCCTCTTTATCGGTAAATACAAGGACAGTATTGTTAATGTTTGGAATACAAAGACAAAATTAAAAATACGAACCGTCTTTGTTTTATTTTTATATATTTACCTTCATATGATAAGTACTAATACAATTGTTTCTTGTCACAAATAAGCTACGGAACAGTTTATTAAAATTTCATGTCAAGATAGCTCGAGGAATGAATAAATATATTTTTTAAGTTTTGATTTTGTGTATGGTTTTTAGTACGGTATGCAAAACAAGTTATGCAGATTATTTCGCCAATATTGGATATATAATTAATTATGTAGAACAATATAGATCATCATTATGTAACGAGCGATAATTTACACTAAGGATATTTTGTGTGAATGTATATACGAATAAAATTAGAGTAAAATAATAAATGTAATTCAAATAATCAATAGGTACAAATTATGTTTTGGAAAACGTTTCGATGAATATTTTCGAATGAGTATTATTTCTTTACGCAATGAAAATAGATTAAAGCAACATGTTATAACTGGTCTATTTCACAATAAATTTCAAATTGGACTCGTCATATTTTATGCTAAATTAACAAGAAATATATATGAATTATACTTATATTTATGAAATTTTTACTATTCTAATAAATTATATCGGCCATTGGCTTTATGTTGCAAAGAAAAGATTTGTTTGAAACTCATTAAAATAATATCTATTATGATAATGAAGTCGTGTGGCAAGTTTGTAAGGCTGCAAATTCATGGGGACTGTGTTTTAATCCCGGTAACAGTACAGAGTAACTCAGAGTTAATAAGTTAAAATCGCCTGAGATAAAAGAACTATTTAGGGGTTGGTCTTGTGCCTGAGCTCTCTTCAAACGTTTCGTATTACTATCATTAGACGGCATAAGAGAGTGATGATAAGATAGTATACTTAGTGTGTTCAAGCATAAACTTCTGCGGTATGTCTCCTGTGCAGTTAGTTGGAAAATTTTCTTCCTTGCGAAATTATTACCTGTTTCTATTAATATTATTATATTTAATATTGTATTTGCTGCGTATTTCGTAAGTGAGGGTTTTTGTTTATTTTCACCTCTCTCATGTTAAATACGAAGTTTAGCAGTTTCTCTTAAAACCGTGTCTTATTTTTAAATAACTTATTTCGTCGAACAGCGCCACAAAATTCATATTTTCGCCTCGGCTCCCTTGTTTTACGATTTTTTCATTGCAGCCACTTTACGAGCTTGGTTGGGCGGCACTCTTCTTTTATATCCAAGTAACAGTATTCTTAAAGCCGAATATCGCGTGTTTGATACTAATTAAGCGTCTTCACGGTTACAATAGTCCAATCAACGATTTGAATATATCAATATTGCCACAGTATTTTGGTCTTTATACTTTAGGTAACAAATGTCATGTCGATAGTCTTTTGCTTCCCCGCGTACCTACGTAGTATGTCTGATCGTGTCTGGGTGTGGAGAGTAATTCGCTTCTTATGGCGTTTTTATAGCGGTGTTTCGTATCTTCTCTGCATTTACATGTGCTGATTGGAGTAAAATTGTTAAAATATTGGCTGTTTATTGTAAACATCGCTTATATGACTGCTATGTTAATGTTTGTCTCTTAGTAAAATTTTTCTTTGCGTCTTTTTTCATGAACGAACATTTTCCACGCTGTGTTGATGAATTGGATATTTTAGAAATTGTTTTATGATATGTAGACTGATGGTCTGGGGGTTAGGACACGTGTATCTTAACAGAAGGTTGCTGGTTCAAACATGTGTAAGAATCACTGAGTTTACATGTTCTTTATTTGTCTTAATAACTCATCTCATGTTCGGAGGTGAATGAAAACATCGTAAGGAAACCTGCATTAGCTGGATGAAATTCCACCACCGACCCGCATCAGAGTAGCGTGGTGGATTGATCTACAAACCTTCTCCTCAACACCAAACCTTAGCCCAACAATAAGTTATTTATAGGCTGTTATTTTCTTTTTAACAGACGCATAATTTAATTTGTTTAAATAATTTATACCTTTCCTTCGATAATAATAATACGACGTCATGTTAAATATTATATTTATCATTATAAAACGAAATAGGTTTACAGTATAAAATTAATTGTTTAGGAATATGATCAAAGAACCATATAATAGATTATCGTTCGAGCTCTATATTCATATGTACTTATTTGATTAACGCTGTCTATAAAATAATTAACAAATAAAATCTACGATATTTAACTCTTTTTATTTATCTGACTTTTAAAAGATAACCTTCATTTAAAAAAAATAAACTGTTAATTCGTTTTTAATATACAAAGCGTGATAAATATACAATATGGAGTGATTAATGTTCCGTATCATACCAGGCTATCATAAATATCGCGGTACTGCCACATACACTTGTGCACGATTCGAGTGAGATTTACAAATATAGCTCCTTATGTCACCGAGATCTTTTTAAATTAACGCCGACTGTAAATCTTGTCCCGCATTACAAATGTCGTTGGTAAATTGGAAACACCTCGGATTCAAGCTCGGTGTCTCACGTTCTCAAGTACAATTGTATTGCATCTTGTTACTTTATATGCTGCGAAGGAAAATATAAATCCAGACTTGAGTGTACTTCTACGTAATAAATATTTGAAGGTGTCTCGATTTTCAACTAATCACATGAAAAGAAAGACAGCATAATTAGTACGAGGAATTATCATGGTCAAAGAGAATTTACCTAAATTTAGAAAATGTCCTTCTTTTTTTATTTAAGGAATGCATTCGAGTTCGCCACATCATAATAAGTGGTCACTTTAGCCCATAGACAATGGAAGTTCGGAAAGTACGAAATACTGTTTGTACCGTAAATTCTACACCAAATATGCGATCTAAGACGTTGTATCGCTTGTGTCTGTATTCAACCTTCAAGACATTGACGTTTGGTAACGAATAAACCAACCCAAACAGACATTAAGAATTACTAAAGTTTAGTTGTCAGTAAGACTGTTTACGAACTCAACGCATTAAACAATGCAATAAAAGTTTAATGTATCAAATAAATTACAATGGTATGTAATTGGTATACAACCCAAAATAACTTTGTCATGTAAGGCTAAATGAATAAGAATAATTTATTTACGAAATTTTTAGGTCGATTAGACTAAATTCGAAATCGAATACAAAAATAAATCATCCGATGCGCCGTCGCCATTCTATTCCTGTTTCTGACATCGCCTGGAGCGACTTTGCCGAAGACACCAGCTTGTAATTACTTCCACTTATACCTACCCGTCATCGTCACAATTAGTTCTCAAGCCGCCCTTATATGTCAGCTGTCGAATGAAACGAAAATAAACTCGTAACAAAATGCAATGCTTAACCTTTTACAGTTCTTCGGGTCATTTTTATTTTAAATCAAAAGGAAAACGTTGATTTTTTTTTTTTAATATTACTTACATATATTTAAACAGTAACATAGTAATTGTCCCGATTATTTTTGAGTCGGATTTAATAAGTAACAGGATCGGTATGCATTGTAATGCCTCTTTAAAAGTCTTGGTAATCGATTATCAGATATTACTTTACAAATTTTGGATGAACATTGGGTTAACGCATAGAATACGAACAATAGCAAGTGTTCATTTATATATTTTTTAATGTAAATTTAAAATATATTATCATAAAAGACTATATCTCTCGATTTTAAACTAACATTGGGAATAGAAATGACCCTGCTAGAACACGAATGTTAATGGAAAATTGAAGATTCAAACCCGGAATCGAACCTCTGATTTTTTATTAGCTTTATTAGTGTATATAGTTTATTTCCTGCTTGGGGGTAAAGGAAAACATCGTGAAGAAACTTCATTCCGGATGGTATTTTTTCCAAGAGGACAAGCCTTTACTCTCAGATGTCGGATACGAACTGGCTGTTGTTATTATAAAATTTAAAATTTTGTAATCAAATAAAGAAAGCAAAGCAAAACAAATAATGAGAAGAGGATTCACGCAATCGTTTCATATGATATTAGCAGTTGTAGTGATTTACAGAAGTATATTTTAAGAAAAGTTTTTTTTTTTTTTTTCACTTCATTTAGATTAGTTCTTTAAGCTGAAATTTTGAAAACACTTTTGGTGCAAAATATAATGTTTTGTTGAAAGTTACCGCCACCTATACCTTGTTTGTAAAAGATTTTTTGAACTGCCAGTAGACGAGATAAATTAAAAGGTGCAAATATTATCGGATTTTAGCTGACATTGTGAATGTATGCTTTTAATTAAATATATATTGAACGCACTGCTGATTTTCAGGCTCCGAGCAGCTACTGCGAATTTCTCGATGGAAAAACTCAATAACTTTTGGGCGACCGGGGGATCTGCGTCCTTATAAGTTAAACAATTACAGTTTAATTGAGGCCTTAAACAAAATGGCCCCAAATGAATCATACGTTTTATTATACAGAACGTGTTAATTTAAATGAGTATTCTATTCTAGGGTAAATTATTTTAAGTAACATATTTGACCTGAATTTTACAAACATTCATTGATAACATAGTTATTATATACTTAGTTCATTTTTATTTTAGAAATTTTATTCTATCATTTCCAGAAATCACTTAACGTTACCAAAAAAATAAAACGTACGCATTTGATTGACGTGTCTTCATTAATGAAAATATCACTATAAACAAGCAAACCATTTTTTTATACCTTTTAACCGTTGGATTTTCGAGGGGCACTAGGTATATTTATCTCGTCCCTGTACAAACAAATGCAGCCGTGAATCCATTTCATCATTTAGCACATAGTCATCGGTTCGAGATGAGCTCTGACGTAACTACCATAGGGAACGAAGAATTAATATTTTCTCGGCTCAGATTTATACGTTACGCCTGTCAAAAAGGAAGATTTACATCGTATCTGTCAAGTTAGACAAAGGGGCCTTGTCGAAGAGCCCGCGAACATGATGTCATGCGTTCCGAAGTTGAACACGTCTTTTAATTAATAGACTAGCTTTTATGGTCCGCTAGGGTAATATTTTGGGATCAGTTTCAAAGAAAAATAAGAAATATTCGTGTCAGTCAGCAAGTTTATTGCCCGTTGTTTATTGTGAACGTTCGACCGAGAAGCGTTATTGCTGAGAAGTATTTCTTTGTTTCTTTAGTGTATTTAGGTACAAAGAGAAGGCTAAGTTGGAGCATATAAACAGTCTTTCATGCCTTTCTACTCGAGTTATTTTAAGAAAAAAAAACTTTAAATTTTACTCTCGATTGAACAAAAGCAAAAGAATTCGTTTTCTAAGTCCGACGTATTTCAAGAGTAAAATTCATTGTTGAGATATTCGGAGTTTCTAAAGATTATTTCACATTATTTCTTTCTTCTGCTCGTAAATTTTATATTTTATGATTTCTTAATCAATCATAAATTTAAAATATTTTTATTGGTTTTCGCGGTATTTATATCGAAATAGTAAAATGCAAAATTATTCCCTGTTGTGCAGAAATATTCGAATACTATATTGTACCAATACACAGAGTATTTGGCACAATTAAAAGCTATTGAGATATATAAGAGAAAATTATTTTTATAGACCCTGTTTATACGTTTAAGTAACATACAATGTTGTCCAACATACATACAGCTATAATGACATTTATTAAATATTTTTATTTCATATCTTTGGTTTTCAGTTTTATATCTTAATAATTTTTACTTGTGTTTCTGTGGGTTGGAACTTTTCTACACAGAAATTAATTTATATTTAATAACATTATTACATAATATACTAAACGAAACAATATATTTTTTTCATATTTTAATCATCACCACGTTTCAAAGTATAATCAAAAAATTAATTTCTAAATATTTGAATATATTTAACAAATTTAATATAAATAAATATTTGTCAAAACTAAATGTTGGAACGTAGTGATTATACTCTATAAATATAAATAAATGTATTTCTTTTGTAAAAAATAAACTTACCAAGAAAGTTAATTTTAGCCTTATGTACTTGCTTTGATTAAATATTTTTATTTATACAACGATACTAATT
Organism: Vanessa tameamea; assembly: GCF_037043105.1. Classification (NCBI taxonomy): domain Eukaryota; kingdom Metazoa; phylum Arthropoda; class Insecta; order Lepidoptera; family Nymphalidae; genus Vanessa; species Vanessa tameamea. The sequence goes on along the minus strand of NC_087318.1, from coordinate 3,852,636 downwards.
AATATTACCGTAATATATTAAATCCAGGTAGAATAAATTGCCTTAATATATTGGAAACATTATGAAGTCAGTTCTTCAGTATAAATAAAATAAATATTTATTTTACGCAAACATATTATTATAAAAATACGTGGTAATAAATAATATATAGTGATGTTTAAGATATTTATTTAATAATTAAATAGTGTTTTGCACACAGTTAAAATAATATGACCTATATATTAATGTACGTAACAAATTTTATCACGAATCTGTAAGATGATATCGAGCAGGGAAATCTATCATATACTGTTACATATCAAGATTGTCGAGCGACGAATTCGTGCTTCGAGTATTAAAATTTTATATCTCATATAATACCTACTATATTGCGAGAGAAGATTTAAATACAAAGTATAAAATGTCAGATTTTATCTCAATACGATCTCTATGCTTCTCATTTATTGCGCGTGACGATAAGAACTTGTTTTATTCTAATTTAAATAGTATTCTTTTTTTAAATTATTATTGTCCTAAATTATTATTGCATGAAATTCTTGATAAAAATATATATAATACTAGCTGCTCTGCATGTCTTTACTTGTGTTAAGCTTTTACTGCTCCGTCTGTAGCCTATTCCAATGGAAGTAGGAAAAAAGATAAACAAACCTTAGATTTACGTATTCGTATGTACGTATATCATGCGATTTGCTAATAACTTAGCTATATTGTGCACTAACTCTAACACTAACTAACTCTTAACTAATGAAATACCATCAGATTGCTGTCAAATGTTGTTTAATTAACTTTTTTCCTGTTACGTGTATCGTTGGGTGATATTCTATAACCTTTCTCTAATTCTACTTTAACTAATTTTTTATATGAATCACTACAACACAGCATTTTTATATATATAGAGCGAGTTATAATGTCTATCTTTGTTGTATAAAACAAGTTAAAAAAATGTAAGACTTCATAAAAACAACAATTAATTTAACTCAATGAAACACCGCGTGCCAATTAAAGTAATTAGTTTTTTTAGTATCATTGATCGGTTTCCTTATATATTGTGGTTTTATTTCATTTTAATCATATTAATGGTATAATAAAATAACGTATATTGACTTAAATTAAAGTTCCTGTCTATTTGAGGTCAGTCTTAGGTCATTGATTTTATGTAATAACCACGACAGTATAATGGATAGAATACGTGGATCTTAACTGAACATCGTGGGTTGAAATTCAGGCAAACACCAAGCTTTCGTGTGTTCATAATTCATCTCGTGGTCAGTGGTTACTGATGAAACATCGTAAGGAAATTGCAAGTATCGGATGAAATTCTGCCAAGGCCATCCAATAATTGTGGTGGAATAAGCTTTCACCTTTTTTTAGTGACCTTGGGGAGAGTGGGACATAGAGGGGTTCTTAATTTATATGGTGTTTTTTTTATTAATTACTTATAACTATTTATATAATTTAAATAACTGATTTGTTGTTGGAATTTTAAATAAGAATCGTATATACGTTTATATATTTAAAACAGCCGGGTCTGATGGGATGTATAAGCAGAAGTCTAAATACCGATTTACATTTTCTTACAGCGTAAATGATAAATTCCCATACAAACATTCATACCCCATTTAATCCCCTTAGGATGAATTTTGAAAAATCCTTTCTTAGGTCCCCCGTTTATAAGAAAAGCTTGTGCATAATTTCATTCTGTTAGATCAATCGGTTTAGGCTGTCCGTGTCAGTCAGTATTTTTTAAATTGTATAACGTAGATTGTTCTTTAAACATTAATCAACGAATTACAAAAGGTTTGTTGAAGTACTTTAATGAAACTAAAAACAATTTAGTTGATGTTTGAGTTGAGTAAATCGGCGACAATGTCGGTTCGTCGAACTCTAAAAGTTGGAACAGTCGAGCAAAGATGTAAATTAAATCGAGTGGCTGAAGGCCCCGGTCGGGATTCGCCCGGGACTCTCTTAACATCTTCCCAACGAGTTCTTTTTAGTTTTCTAACAAGTTTCTCGGAGTCTCAAGCGTTTGTCACTTGAAGTGGACGGCGAAATCTCCAGTTACTTACAAACTCTTCGTTGTGTGTTCGCGACATGTACGCATTAGTTGGTCGTTTTTTTTTTTTATTTGCTTATTGGTTCCTTGTAATCGAAAAATGAATGAGAATCTCATTCTTTATTTGAGTTCAACAAATAATGGCCAGTTATATACATGCACTCGATATCATATTAATGTATTTATAGAAATATGAACATATAATTATAGTATGATACACACATCAAAGTACCCCTAAAGTAGGAGACCCCGTATCTTAGGGGGCCAGTGACTTTTTACAATCAGTGCTGATATTTGTTAGGCTTATTATTAAGTTTCAATAATATGTTTAAATACTTATATTAAGAGAATATAAAGAAAAAAATTACAAAAATATGTCGAGCTAAGAGGCTGTGGTAAGGAATTTTATGTGTTATATGTATATAATATATACATGCATATGTGTGTTTGTGTGTGTGTACGCGTGCATATGTGTGTGTTTCTCATATACAAATCTAATTTTCTGTTTCTTTACATTTATATATGTATTTATATAATCTTATACTTTTACATTATGTATATCAGTTAGCATTTGTATTAATCAGTTTGTTCGTGTTCTTGCCCAATATAGTCATAAAAAATATGACATAAATGGTCAAGGTACTTAACCTTAGGTTCGCTATAATAGACAATCAAGCAACAGATAATAAATAAAAAAGCACACCTTGCAATATGTCGAATGTCGTAATATTACGTCACATGCAGGCGATGAAAATTTAAAAAATTACTTTCGCCCTACCGAAGTCAGATATACGATAAGCAAATAAATCATCATACTCAGCACGAAAGCTCTTTCACAACGGTGATGAGATCAGGGTCAATATTTACATAAGAATCCATATATTCCTGAGGTAACCGTTTTAAAGCTGAATTTTCGACGCAAACAAAGCGTTTGCATTTTTAAACGCGATGGAAATCTATTAGAAAAATTACCGGTCAAAGATTTGGTTGAAAGTATTAACGAGATTAGATCCTATTTGCTTCTCGTCCGTTCTTTTCATCGGCATGTTCATATTCTGTCAGGAAATAATAAAATTTTGAGTCAAAAAATAATAATTTGACTCACGATGTCAAATATAACAATATCAGAAATATGAAACCTTTTGCTTCGTAATTTATGAGTACCGAAAAAGTGCAAGTCCTGTTTTGCTATCAGTAGCAGCCCCCCATTGAATAAAGTACGAAAGACATACAGCTAAGTAGGGCGTTATAGAGAGTGTGTCGTTATTTATTTGGGATACATCTTGTTAAAGTGAGTGAAATTTTACTCTTTGTGTGATAAATGTGCGTGTTACCGAGTTAATTCATTATTCAAAACAAAAAAAAAAATAGTTAAAGGTTATACGATGTTCAAATTACTTTAATGATACATGTAATATTATTTATTGAATCCAATTCGACTTGCGATTTTGTGTAATGTTTTGATTAGCAGCTAGCTTATAAGGGTGTCGTTCCCGAGATCTTGGATTGAAATTCCGGGAATTTTATTAGGTTTTTCTTTCAAGAAGTGCCAGTACGGATACAGTAAGCGAAAGCAACTAAAGCCACTGATTCTGCTGTTGCTCCAAAACTATTTCTGGTCGTGATGAATTATTTTGTCGGTATTTAAAGATTGACAGTCATAGCCGAAATTTTGTAAAGATGTCATCATTTACACTTATTTTTTATATCTTGGTACAGACAGTAATTATTGATTTGATTTTCAGGGAAATAGAGTTCATATTAATGCAGATAAGATAAAATTGTATGAAAAAAAATACAGTACAAAAAGTAAACGAAAGTACTTACGTAACAAAAGCAAACATGATGATAAATCATAATAATGCTGTAATTTCCAGTTTGACCCGCTAACTTACTTTCGCGGCAGGGGTAAGAGCGTATGACGTCACCCCTCAGCCCCTGCAAGATGACATCATCCTTTCTCTGCGCTGCTACTTTGCTTTATATAATAAAACAGGCGCTTCATAAAATATAGTCCATAGCATACAGCTTAATATCTTCTCCTATCCAAGTACTAGCCATTTATATGTGTCAAAAATATTATTAAGTGTTGTTATCTGTTCTTAAATTATTGTTTATTTATTACGTCATAACAGTCTCTTATCAAAATAATTATTGTCAATTGTAATTACGTTTAAACATTGTTGATTCTAAATATGAAATAGCTATTACGACACAATGAATTACTAAAAATATTATAAATATAAAACACATTCATAGGACTTAGTTGTCCGGATTTTAAATAAAACAGCAATAACAACAAATGCGATATCGTTTATGTAAATGCAAATGTGTGTTAAGCGTAAACACTAATATCATGTTTTGATCCTCATCTCGAACTCTAACCAGAATTAAATTATTATTGTGATTATAAATTGTTACGACATGCGATTAAAACTAACCACGAAGCAGTTATATCACAGACAATGTTTGTGGCACAATGATATGACATAACTTTATAGCTAATATCGGCCGTGAAGAGACGTAAAGTCGACATTAGAATATAACCCTTACTTCTGGTCGTTATTGTAATAACACCTTAGATTTTAACGATGAAGGGAGCTATTTGAATGAGGGCCAAATAAACGCACCCCTTTTCAAATGGCCAATTCTCTTATGGATCTCGCTATGAAGGTATAAAATGTATATTTTTCAAATGGATTTTTGAGTGCTCCAAGCTTTGATAGCCAAATCTAAGTGTTGGAATTTACTGACGTATCGAATATAGGGTGAGTTTACGTTCTTTTTACTTTTATAGTCAGTGACTATAAAAGTGAATACTTAAATATCCTTAAGCGTAAGATTTACATCTTAGCAGAAAACATAACGCCTAGGAATTTGCTTAAGGCAAAAAACATTTTTGTGTATAATGTATTTTAATCTGTTTTTGATACATGCTGTATACCGTCTTAATACCGGTTTCAGGTTTTTACCTTATTTCATAAAGTATTATTAATCGTACAAATTAAATGGTGTTAATATTCGACTAGTATTCCGTATTTAGAATGAATACCACTGTATTATAAACAAAAACATATAATATCACAATATTATTTGTGTATATTCTGTAAATTTAAGATTAAAATTTATTACTTTTAAATTATGATGAAAAAAGAACAGGATCTTAGTTTTACTAATTGTAGGTAACGAAAAAATGGTCATATCCACGTATGTATAAAGGCCCGATGTATTAGGGCGGCCCCTCACAGGTGAATCACCACCTGTAACAGTTTGGATTCAAGCATTACATAAGTGAGTGAGAAAAACTAAGCTTTATAGTATGCAACCTCTATTGATAAAATTAGCAAGAGAAGAAGTATAGAGGCGACGTTACGTGATACTCAAAATCGAATCTTAGATCCTTACATTACGGGCGAGCGCTGCTGTTGAGCGATATATAGAAATTGTGACAAAAATTCGCACTGTTGTGTTGATGGTACCCAGTCGGCTGAAACAAAACGTTACCACTAGTAAAAAAGTAAAGTACAATTTTCATATATCACCATCACTTTTTAAATAAACTGTGTTTTATTGATACAGTACCCAGAATCGATTTCAATATCGTCGAGTCTTTTAACAGTATGCTTGACTATAAGATTGGCTATCAGTCTGCCAAATCGCTCGTCGAAATGGCCTTATTAATTCCATTTTATGTCTTGGAGCACACACGTCCGTATAAGCGATTTACGTTGACTTTAGAGTGTTAACTTTCTTTATGTTACTATAAAGTAAAGAGACGGTACCAAAATGTCCCTCAATGTAATATCCTGTTTTAATTGTCGACCTCGCACCTGGTGTCTGAAGTAATTGGATAATGCCTTTGTTTTGCAGGGTACATGTCTTTATAAGCTTTGAAAAATGTTTGGGTTGGGTTCATATCTCAAAGGGGCTTATCTAAAAAACGGAGGCGCATCTCTATAAATGATAGAATTTAATCATTACAATATCCTTTAAAATTTATAATTTAAAATTATAATAATTTTTATTTTATTTTCTTTATTTGTTTTTTGAGCTTTATGTAGTTGCATTAATCATCTGTCTGAGTAAGTATCACTCTGTCATCACGCATTTTACCGCCAAGCATAAATATTTATTTTTGTTGTGTTTAGGTTTAAAGGCTGAGTGTGCCAGTATAAGTACAGGCAAACGGGACATAACATCTTTGGTCATTTATACTAATATTATAAAGCGAAAGTAACTCTGTCTGTCTGTCTGTCTGTTGCTCTTTCAGGATCAAACCAAAGAATCGAATTTGATAAAATTTGGTATAAAGCAAGCTTGAGCTCCATGGAAGGACAAAAACAATAATTATAATTTTTATGCCTAACATCTGACGACAAACTTCTAAAAAGCGAGCGAAGCCGTGAGCGAGAACGAGTATTATATGTGTTACTGTAAAAGCTCGAACTAAGGTAAATCTTATTATTTTCGAGTAAAACCTAAGATTTAACAACATGAGTTGGTAAATGTAAGTATTTATTATAAAGAGACGACTTTTTCGGACTTTTACCATTCCAACCTAAACTAACATGTAAATCCTAAGATTTAGGAAGTGAATGATGGTAAAAGTTCGAATCCCAAAGTTTTATGGACATTTACCATTCATAATCGGTAAATCTTAGGTTTTACTGGAAAATCTTAAGATTTACCGTAGTTCGAGCTTTTACAGTAACATATGCAATCGATTTTCCGATTCGCGGCGAGCGTCGTTAACAATCAACAAACTTCAATATCTTTCTTGATGTGACTTTTGATGTCCCAAACTCATATGATATTAAATAAACTCCTTTATAAGATGGTCTTTATTTTTATTTTGTAAACTCTAAGCATGAATTGACTGATCTCGATAAAAGACGGAATGGTTTTTAAATTAAGTCCCCATTTCATTAAGGGTTCGGATATACATTTTTGTTACTTTAGAAATGCTTAAATAGATTGGTTTGTAAGGATATAAATGTAATCAAATGATTTTTTTATATTTATAATATTGAATCAATTTTGTTTTACATCTTAATTGAATTTTTGAAAGTACGTATTCATTATAATTTATATCATTAATATTTAAGAAAACAGCTGGATTTATTTTTGTAGTTCTTTTTTTTGAACAATTTAATTGTTTATAATGATAATTATACGGACGCCATTTTAAAATAAAATCTTTAGGTTTTATTTTTGTGATATTAATATTAGATTTTTCTTCATTTCAAATAAATACATTTTCTCGTTTTCTAAAAAGATTTAAAATTTAAAAAAAGACATCACAATATTTTTCTCTTAGCATAAATTTCTTATAAGACCTTTCAAGAAATAAAGTTTGTTTCAAATAAATTGGCTTGAATGAAGAAGTACAGTTAATTTGCTTTTCGATATTGGTCTGCGGGGTCGAAGCGGAGGCGATCATTACCGGCCCATTTGCGGGACGAACCGGGAACGAACTTAGTTAAACATTGACATTAAATAATGATTTCTATTTCCGTCGCCCACCTCTCAATACACTTCGAATTGAAAATTTGTACGGCAAATATTTACTTGAAAACACACGCATTACAGTGTAGTTTATTTTTCTACATTAAAACTTTGCTATCGGATTATGTGACGTCGTCTGAGAGGCAAGCGAATATATTTAATTTGCATTTTGTTGAACGTTCCGCTTTCATAAATAATAAAACCGACTCACTGAAACCGAATTCCTCGAAAGCTCTTAAAATATGCATTATTAAAACATTTGAAATATATTGTTAACCTAACTTTTAAAAAATCGATGTAAAACATATGACTATTCGAAAAGATTTTCAAATGTTTTATGAAAATCGTCCAAGATGAACAATAGGTTATATTGTTATTTAAGGAAAGGTTATAAATATATATTATTTTACAGTTATCAGTCGAATAAGTCATTATATTCCAAAATTATTTTCCATTTTTAATCCAAAATTATTGTATGAGTTTAGAAATTGAGTAACAAAAAAGAATTGGTCTTACAAGGAATGCAAGCAAAACAATAATTGTTAATAGTAGTTGAAATAGAAATGGGTGGACACTGGTTATCTAATTTACAATATGTTAGCGAGTATAATTATTATTTCCAGGTTCCGGAAATAAACAATGCAATAGTTTTTGTGTGAAAAAAAGTCGAGTCTTTCAAAGGGGCTCCGAAAAAGAATTCATAGGCAATTAATAAGACTTGCATTACATATGAGTGAGGAGTTAATGCATAGAAATTTACCAAAAACATATTTCTAAAACAATGAATAATGGCATAACGTATTTTGGGAAAGTAGCTTAGATATACACTTAGTAATATATTTTATACATATAATAAATGAAAAAAATGCGATTGCAAAGTAAATAAAATAAATTATAATTAAATAAAAAATATGTATAAAGTGATCAAAATTATATGAAAAGCCAATTTCGGTAAATTAATATAATTAGTATTTATATGTTAAAATTAATAAACAAATGTATAAATCTCAAATATGAATTTATTTCGTTCATTTATATTTACTAGTATTGCGGTTGGTCGGAATTCGCTCTACGGTTGATGCTATTATGACAGCAGCACATTCCTTTGATGATAAATAAACATTGTTCTCGTATCATTATATTATACTTTCGGATATTTTATTATGGACCTGTATTTGAGCACACACTTGTGTGCTATAATATGTTTCGCGCAGTTTGCCAGTCTCTATTGAGATTTGTGACAGTGGAAAAGTGGCCACATTACGTCAGGAGGTCACATTGTTTTAACATCAAGTGTATTAAAATCAAAAATCTTATATTACAGTTTTGTATGTAAATAATATTATATTACAACGTTAATTTTCTTAATTACTTATTAAATTACTGCAATGTCTTGGAAATAAGTACATTGTAAGTTGAATGTAAATTTTATTGACATAGAGATGAGACTGCTTTTAATCATAGCACGCCAATTGTAAATAGGTGATCCAATCAATACAATGACTCATCTTATGTTAATATATAAATATATATAAATTGGAATCTTATGTGATACCTCTTTATTACTCACAATAGATTCTTAACCAAAACAACTTGATTACAAAAATGATCTGGAATAGTAGTCGTTTATTACACCGTACAAACAAGAGCGTATCTCTCGGCCTTTACCCTTGATTTATCGCACTGTTCGATCCACGAGTTCGGTCATTTGTATCAATATACGAGCTCTCTGAAAAAACCTTTTAGCGAGACTCATTCAAACCGCGCTCATTAGGCTGTGCGGGTTTTCCAATTACAGATTTAGTCGTTCTTCGTGAGGCGAATGTTTTTTTTTACGATTTAAATATATCTTAGACACATTTTTGGATTTCTTGCTGCTATTCAAGAAACGCAGTCATCTGTTGACATGGACCATTATAAGAAAAAAACCTGTTTAAATTACATTTTTTAACTTTTTTTTTTATAGTTACACAACATATATATACATACACATATGTAATTCAATTAATGTATTTTTTATTAATTAAATGCAGGCAAGTAAAAAGATTACTAGTAAATTTTACCAACAAACTCACGCATCCTTCAACAGGACAACCGTACATATAACGTATGTGATGTGTCGGTTAAATAATAGGTGGTTTTGGACTAACCCAGTCCTGTCTGTAGCCCTTCCAGTGTTCTATTTGCTTTCGATTGGCTGGTATTTTCATTGTTACCTTTATTGATTTTTTGGATCATTTATACCGTATGTAGTTTGTACGTAGTGGAATTCATTGTTAACAAAAATAAAGTAAACATTTTTGTTATCTATAATTAACTCGTTGCCTATTTCTGGTTGTTAGATACTTTTTATGGTTCTTTTTCTTTCAATAAGGTTCATATCTCCAGGTTGGTTTAGTATAATTCATTTCTCTTGAAACTATTGATGCTATAACGGCGCTGTTTAGAAGACGTACATACATATGTCTAGTTTTACGAGTTTATAAACTTTGTAAGTTGTAGTTATTATATTAAAAATTATACACCAATTTTTTAACTGAACTATAAAAAAAAATATTCCATAAAATTCAAAATAATATTCAATTACATTGAAATCTATGAATTTTTTTTTGATTTATAAAGCTAGAATAATATTTATGTAATAAATCTTTTTCTACATACTGTTTACAGAGAATAAGTCCTATCTTATAAATAAATAAACAAGTGATATTAATTATCTTTCAATATACTATATAAAATACCATCTCATTGTGGATTCTGATATTACAATATTGTATATCAGAAATAATAATGTATATATAGATTACTTTGGACATAGATATATTGAGATTTAAATCCTGTGGATCTCATTGTAATTTATTTAAATGAGAATTAATTCAACTGTGAATTCAAATACGTATATACATATAAAAATGTTTACCATATCCCGTGGAATGTTTCCAAGAATACTATTAGTATTCACGTTGAATCTTATTTCTGATTGTCTTGGACAAAAATGAAGCAGCCTTTCGATCACCAGGATGCCTTTAAATCATTAGATGTTTTAAAGCTTAGATGCTTTTTTTTATCCTAAAAATTTTCATCAATTAATACTTTGGAAGTTGAGGAGTTTGTTTAATTTTATGCTTATATCAGGCAGTACCTACATGTTTGATTTTATTGATCGTTTAAAATGTTTTGCATTAGACAGAAACTTAATGAATGACATAAGATACGCACCACACAACACAATACGATCTACGGTGCAGAGCAGTAACGATTATTTACTTTTACATTTATTTGCTTTTATATTCATCAGTACGGTATTTTTTCTTTGTTATCTTAATTTCAATTATTATTTAGTTTTTAAAATTTATTTTTATATTTTATATAGGTAGGTTAGTTTGGCTTATATAGTTTCCTATCAAAAATATTTTTGAAGGTCAATGTTGTTTACACCTTTAAAGACGTATCACTTTGTATGTTACCCAAGTCAGATATTAATTTTAAGTGCTTAGTGATAAATTGATGGTGTAACTTTTCCAATAAATAAATAAATAAATTAAGGCAGGAGAAGTCATTCAAATCAGTTAGTATTACGTTGAAATAAAAATTAATGAAATAATTCAGATGAAAATTGTTTTATCTGTGACCTATAAAAGTCTATATTATAAAATATTTTTGAAAAAAGTTTGACTTTGGGTTTCTAGACTTCTAGAAATCTGAGTAGAATGAAAAATATCGTTCAGTATAACTAAATATATACCTACCCATATGTAATTAAAACTATATTAAACTGTAATTATACTAGCTAGTTATACTGATATACTATATATACAACTATTATAATTACATTGATATAAGAATTATTAACATGAACATAACATAAAGGCCTTAACTATATAAAACTATGAATTAAAAATACTTACTGTACAAATCTTGCCCGCGTGGAATCGTGGCAAGAATGCTACCGGCATTTCGTCGTTGAATCGCAATACCTTCTACCTAGTACTTAGTTTATATGTACATGTGTTACTATATATTTTAAAAATTAAATAATCTTTAATTTTTATCATATTATACAATACACATTCAAAATTTGGTAGTCTTTCTGTTTTATAATGTTCAACGATAAAATTCAATGAGATGAGAACCAAGGAATGTTTATTAATTATTGAGGTTAAGTAGTAATATTAATTAACCAAAAATGTAGTACCTATTGTTACTCCTGTTACTAGTTTTCTGAAATGTACAAAAACACACACAAGAACACGCGCACACACACACCGTAGTGACTAATAACGGTACAGAAATAAAGAAAATGTTAAATATTTTTTTCAGTGTATTTTTAAACAAAAAAATATATATTATGCATATAAAAATATTATATACGAGTAATAAATCAGCGATGTAACCCGGTGTAAATAGCGTTGGCTACTGAACTATCATAAATAATATTTAGGAGCCATCGATAACAGCTTGACACCTCGTAGGATGCTAAGCTCCAATACTTCGATATTTCAATATTATCCCTTATCCAAAGCTTTTTTTAAGCGTAATGTAAGCAAGAAAACTTTGCTTGTAAATATGTAAAGTAGTTTTTATAACAAAATGAGTTATATTAAATCAATAACAAAAATGCAACGATATCTCCTGTACTATATATATTGGGCATGGAAACCTAACTGTTTTATAATGCATCAAAATATATTTTCGAAACGCTTCAATCCTTTGTGTATATTATTCCAATATTAAATAAAATATTATCTTTTGATTGCACTAATATGTCGAATAACTTTAACAGTAATGTACGCACATTAATATTGTTAAAATAATAATAACGACTTTTCCTTTTATAAATAGCATGCACTCGTACATTTTTAGAAAGATACTTAATTATAATACTGATATATATACAAACACAAAATTAATTCTAAATTCTGTTTAAATGATTTCTAATTATGTTTCAGTAACGAACAACATACAAAAATAATATATTATTTATCACAAATAATGCAAGATAAGGTAAAGTATTATTTAGTCAGGTATTACTTGAATTATTTGAGTAAGCCTTCGAGACAGTCCGAGAGGCCACAACCTCTCAAGTGCCTCCAATCGCCAATTTATCATGACATCTCCCCGGTACAGCTGATAGAGGTCTATTCTTAAATACACGTATTCGAATTTCGTTATATTAACGTAACAGTGACAATATTATTATTATTTTTTTTAATGTTAATTTAAATTAATAATATTTTTCAAATAATAAACGTTTATTATACATATATTCCCTTTCTAAACATAACGTTAAGTCTTGAATGTGACACGTGAAGTTTGTCATACGTGATGAGACATTTAGAGGAATCACCTTTTCCTTTACTAGAAAAGTTACAATTATGACAAATAAAGATCTTATACAGGTGGAAATGTATATACCCTTTTTACAACGAACGATTATAACATATAAAAAAAATCATGACGTATTTCATAATATTATAAATATTGTGACTATCTTGTTGTTCTAGTGACTCAGGACAATTCAGATGTTGAGGTTTTGGGTTCAAACTGGTTGGCCCAATATAAAGTTATTTGGTGAAAACCCTTGCCGCTCGAAAAGTAGATGAGACCTTTGGTTTTGCGTCTGAATTGCGCCGATCATGCAGGATTGCCATCCCATTGGATTATGAGTGTGAGGGAATAGAGAGTGCACCTGAGTGTGTTTGCGCACTCGAGCATTATGACACCTGTCGTACTTTAGGCTATTGTTCATTGAGAATGGCAGCCGCGATTGAAAGGCGGAGGCTCGTCAGGAGTCATCATCACATATTTAACATCCTGTAATTTCAGTAGTTTAAGATGACAAAATAAAACCATGTTTTATAATAATGGTCCAATATCTATATTTTATAATCCCTCGCAATCATGTAATTATTTTTTTAAAAATAAAGAACATCTATATTTATGCCAGTCTTAAATAGCATGCCACATAAAATAATATTAATAAAGTTAACAACTAATTACAACAATAATTTTATAAGTACATAATAATGTAAAATAAATAGTTTCGATTATAATCATTATATTATGTATTAATGTGATATAATTAATTACATCCTATGATGTAACACCGTATTGGAGGCTAGGGTTACACGCTAACATTCCATAAAACAATCTCAAATAAAGTCCATATATTTTATATAATTTAATAATAAAGTAGTTGTCACTAATTCGGGAAACATGCTAGGCGATTATTTAACTAGGAAATATAAATACTCTCATTTATAACAGCAATTTACTAAAAAATTGCAATTGCAGTTCGCTCGATCGAAGTCGCCGGATAGATTCTAATCAAGGATTTTGGAACTCTGCAAAACCGGGGGGTTTGCAGGTGAGTTGCCAGCCTTTAAGGAAGGAGTACGCTCTTTTCTTGACGGTTTTTTCCTTGTAGGTCGGTTGTTGATTTTTCTTTACCAACATGCCCAACCCGCTTTATATCTAATTTAATAATGACTTATATTAATAATAAATATAACAGCCTGCTTAAAGAAATAGAAAAAAATATATAATGTTTATAAATTTATATTTACCCAGTTTTTAATAAATCGACAAGGCGTGATTATTTAACGTATGAGTTCACAATAGTCCCATAGTGGCCCGACTCCGTCCGAACATTCGATTGAATACGTGCTTTAGTTACAATAGTACGATTTGCCAAGCCATTCTGATTATTGATTATTTAAAAGTACTTTATGCATTATAGTATGTAAGTAAAATAAAAATAATTCACTGAACAATACTATAGGTATATGTTACTGTAAAAGCTCGAACTACGGTAAATCTTAAGATTTTCCAGCAAAACCTAAGATTTACCAATTATGAATGGTAAATGTCCATAAAACTATGCGATTCGAACTTTTACCATCATTCACTTGGTAAATCTTAGGATTTACATGTTAGGTTAGGTTGGAATGGTAAAAGTCCGAAATTTCGTTCCTTTATAATAAATACTTACATTTACCAACACATGTCGGTAAATCTTAGGTTATACTGGAAAATCTTAAGATTTACCTTAGTTCGAGCTTTTACAGTAACATATTATATATTACATTTTTAAGTTAGTGAATGTTTACGTTATGAAATATATTACAATTTACGATTTGATCAACATCAACTTTTTAAATAATGTGCCCGTTATGTGGCGCTTTACAGATGTAAAACAATGAAATTGGTGAATAATTATTTTAAAAAAAAAACACTCAATAAATACGGAGTAAAATAAAAAAAATAAATAATATGAAGTTTCGTTAATTCAATTATTATATTTATTTTGCGTGTGCAAGTTAACTCTCACACGGTAAAGCAAAGAAGTACTTGGTAGTAGGGGTTTGCGTAGTCATTTCAACGCTTTTCAACGCTAAACAGCAGTACGTTTTATTTCTATCGGTTTGGCTGGGTCTGAGTTATTATAAGGACAAAGTACATAGATTATTATGTTGGTGGTCCATTGACCGTTCACCACCTCCACCACTACCACCACTTACCTACTATCAATTTAAATGTTTACATATGTTTTTACCAGTCCCCGAAAGCCACTGCCGTCTTTATAATACCATTCGGATTTAAAAGTCGTACTTCTTATCAACAGTGTCCCTCATACGCTATCCGAATCACGCCCGGATTATGCGGGTACTATTTATCGCCAATACTATTTTCTCCCATAACGAGTGTATAATCAAATGACGTCAGGAATTGGGGAGCCGAACACAATTAGCAGACGAGACATGAAAGTTAATGAGGTTAATCCTTAAGCGAATTGCGAAGGAAATTGCGTCCTACTTTTAACCGAATTGCCTGATTGGGCACTGGGTCGATTAGCGAAATGGCGACAAGGTGCTGATTTACGATATTCGCACCAGAAAGGGTGACGTTATTGATAAAATGCATGCAATTTAAAAAAAGAAATAAGTGCCAAATTATAAAATGATCAGCTTTAAACGTTTAATGGGATCTTTATATTTTACACTGGATACGACTATTCCACAATAGGTTCATAATTCATTTCGAGCTAAAACATTTACTTACTTAAAAATATTTAGCAAAGATCGTTTCCTGATCAAGAATTATACACGTTTCATTTACAAGCAAAGCAAATGCAGATATAAATAATATAGGTATATCACAAAATGTCACCTACAGTATGATTTCATACGAATCATATAAAAAAGTCATAAATTTAACTTTTTACTATTTGTACAAAGTAAGTCAACTAACTAACTTTTACAAAAACCTGTATACTTCGGCTTAAATCTTTCCATCATATGATGGAAATACCTATGAGTGAGAGGGTATATTTTAATTAAATCGCAAAATATGATTCGTTAAAACTGATTAAATTTGTAAATAAAAAAATATATATAAATTGCGACATATAACACATTTGGTCCAAGTTCATTCGCGTCTTCTTTAATGTCGAGGATCAAACGACACATTATTTAAAACATATAATTATAATAATGCAACGTTACCAGAATCCAAATAAATGTGACGTAAGTTTATTTTGATAAAACTAGGAAAACGTAAAAAAAAACAAATTTTAAAGTCATACTTTATTGCTAAGATCATCAAGTTAATTGATGCTTTGATGCTGACATTATATTCTAATTAACGTGATATTATATTCTTGATGCTTAAGGTAACCATATTGTTTGTTATTCTTAAACAATTTTGTGTATTCCTAATTCTTATTACACTATAACAGAAACTGGTAAATCCGAGGATGACGCACTGAGTCAGTAGGAGTACAGTCGTCAAGAAAAACATATATATTTTATAAAACAACAGAATTAATGTGAATGTCATTTTTAATAAAAACAAAGCGGTTATTCTAATTTTTTTTAAACGAAACTAAAGTTACATTATTGTACGAGTTGATGAATTCAAGGAAAATATTTTACTACTAAAAATATATTTATAGTAACACAAAATTAATTCTCTTTCGTTCTATTTCATATTTAACACAAGAAATTATTTTTTTCATTCAATAAAAATCATTTAACTTAAACATTTACTTGTCGTGTCGTAACAAAAATACTCGAAATACCCCATATACTAGTAATTGCGTTCTGTATCTTTTTAATAATAGGAAAATGAATTATGTATGTAATAAGAAAAAAAAATCTTAACATATTCTTATAACAATTTTAAACGCTAACTGTACTCAGATACGTTGATATTATAACATATATATATAAACAGAGGTTGACCTTTAAGATCCAGTATAGTAAAGCGGACGCACAAGTGATCTCGTCAAGTTTAAGTCATTTATAATTTAGCGTTCATGACACTGGTTCTAGTGATGATCAAACTTCTGTGATTTTAAAATTGTTTCAGAGAATTGTGTGAATAAATAATCAAAATGAAGTGTCTAGTTGTAACATTTGGTTTAGCGATGCTTTTTACAATTGCATGTAAGTTTTATTTAATAATTTATAAAATACCGTGTTTTTATTTAAGTGTCTTTAATACGTGTTTATAAAACGAGGATATGCGGATATTCGTTTAACATTGGTTACGTATTTTCAACTTGAAGTGTTCTTTATCTTATTGTGAGGTTAAAGATCAATCATTAGATTATGAGAGTCGTTTTATGTTATTATGGTTTTAATACTTATATGTATTAAGTTTCGTTTCTGTGTCCGTTAAAAATAGCAGGAACACTTTGCTTGTTGATTTTCCTTATACATCAATATAATATATTTTATCCTGTAAAAGTTTTATACCAGGTCATTGTTTGTTGTTTAGTAACTTTTTATTATTTGTAGTACCCGAATCTCAATATACAATATTATATCAACAAATACAATATTAAATATATTTTCCTTGTATTGACCAATTCAAGATTCGAGTATACAACAAGATATGCATAAATGTTTATTTCAAAAGTCCATCGTCATCCACACACACATAACCTATATAAACACACATTAATATTTCTGTAGAATGGACGTATAACGCAGACAAATGTAAAAGTCTAATCCGAAGTATCATTTTCCTTATCTTTAAATGATCTACTCAAATGAAGAACTTATGTTTTTTTTGTGCTATTTCGTGCATATCGTATTTGATATATATATATCTTTACATATAAAGTTTTTATATAGTTTCACATATTAGTGTGCTTGTATTAATTCACGTTATTTTAAAACCAGTTCAATACGAGCGTTTGAGCTGAAATTTTGAACACATTTTGTTAATGATGATAGTGCATAATGAATTTTTAATGTTTTAGTAAATTTCTTAAGTAGTAGCTTGTTTTTAAAAATGTTGTTTTAATTTGATAACATTTTTGTTATGGCAACACTCAGATTACTGTTCAAGCTTAAGAATCAGATTCTTATCACTCTTAGAATCACATTTCTATCGTTTTGTCATTAGGATTATATTTATTTTCACTGTTCAAAATATAATTCAATGAATATTTATGTTATACAAAGATGTATGTTTATTCATAATCAAAATAATCTTGACTCAAGCTAGGTTTTTTTCGAAGATTAACATCGCTTTATAATTTACTATGATATTTTTATAAAATACTATAATTACGCGTGACTTAATTAAAAATGACGGAACAACAATAATGTACCAAGTGATTAACTGCATAGACAATTAAATAGTACTATTTTTTATTAATACAATACGGTGTTTTGAATAGTGAATATATTTTCAATGATTAAATTTGTGTTGTTTGCTCATATATAAGATATTTGAGGAAAAACGTTCTTATAACATTCTAACAACTAACGTGACGCAACGAACGGCCTTATAAAAAGCGTTGATTAAAATAAAAAGTCGACTTACGATTACAGAGTATTTTGTATTCTGATTTCTTTGTTATTGATTTTATTGTAAAATTATTATTATTATACCCAGTTCAAGTTAGCTTGATCTTTTTGACAGACGGTTAGTGATGAGAAACAAAAAATATAACATATATAACAGTCCATGGAACGATGGAATGCGTAATTCAAATTAGAATTCAATTTTTTTTACTTATTTATCTAAAAAGAGTTATACTAGCTAAAGATATCCCAACCACTAGCTAAAGAGACCCCAACCAAAAGGACGCCCGTTCGTAACAATAACTTAACAATGATTTTTAATAAGGATTTTTGTAATCGATATTTGCAGCAGTTACTGCCTGTTATTCGTGTCCCTACCGTCCGACCGTAACATTGTACAAGCGTCTATTATTTTCAGTGTTTCTATTTAAATTTTACTTTGAAACAATAATATATAATAGAAAAAGTCTTAAAATTTTCGGATAACGCTTGATGCTTTAGGAACTTTTGTATTATATGTATTTTTTTAAATATATTTACAATTTTTAAAATCATTAAATTGAGAAAATAAAAGAACAATTTACATCTGTCAAAAAGATCAAGCTATCTTGTACAAGGTATATTCATTTCCTGCATATAATATATAATATTGTCATTTGTGACAATTATATTATATAATAATAAATACATTTCGTTTGATTTATTTTTTCAAATAATAAATGCTAAATAATAAGCCTAATTTTGAGTGGATAGGAACACGCAGATCTTAATCAAAGTGCACGGCCTCAAATCTGGGAAAGCATCACTGAAAATTTTCGTGCTAAATTTGTGTTTATAATTTATCTCATATTCGGCAGCGAAGAAAATCTGTGACAGATTAAAATCTTCCACATTTTAATGCACCAATCAGTATTGGAGCGACGCGCTGGTATAAGCTTCAAACCTTATTCTAAAGAGGAGAGAGCAGACCCTTGACCAGCAGTTGGAAATTTACAGACCTTAAAGTTATTGTTATAACTTGTCTGGTTTTAAGAATGACATAAATCATTCACAGATATAATCGTGTCAGTGCATTGTGATAACGATCGGTTACAATTTTATTGATTGTAAATGCAAATTTGATAATGAGGCTGCCAAGATGGTACGTCACGTGGAATGTTAGGATTATGTATTATGTACCTACCTCTGTATATATATTGATATATATGTATGGTTGCAGATCTCAAGAAACTGTGTTAACACTAGCATACCTCGGAAAGCACATTTAGTCTTTCTTGATAGTAAGTGGGCCCCACTGCCTATAGACTTAGACTTCAGCACATTTTTTTTAATTTCTTATTTCGCCAATTTGCCATCTACCTTGGAAACTGAGATGTTATTTCTCTTGTGCCAGATGTAATGTCCCTTGTGCATTGGCTCACTAACCATTCAAACCGGGTAACAACTATTCTAAGCTTGGCGGTAGAAAATATGATGGTGGGCTGCCCAGTCGACCTTGCACAAAGCAATTCAATTTCCTATATAGTTAGCTATTCTCGGTTGAGAATAACTGACTGAATTCTGTTAGGATCATAGGATATAATTATGGGCAATAGACACATCTATTTTTTAATTTTCAGTATCAGATGGTTGTGTAACGCCTCTCGGTGCAAGAAGCCAATGCGTATCGATCTACGATTGCCCGCAGCTGCTTACAGCGTTTGAGCAAAGACCGCTTAAAAGTGAAATGGTCAATTTCCTAAGACAATCGCAATGTGGTTTCGAAGGATACGTCCCGAGAGTTTGCTGCGGACCCACACCCTCTCAATCTCAAAGCGCACCAACTACTGTGAGTACGAAATTATAGGAGCCACCTTATTATATTTAATAGAAATAATTATAAACAGACAGCTGTCCTTCAGGACTTCGTACCTGTATAATAAAGATAAGTTTATGTCTCTTATGGGTGAACCTAAAAATAATGAATGGGAGATATGGATGTCGGCAACAAATCTACCTACCGGCTGCCAGAAAAGTTAAATATTTCTAAGAACCACCTAGTTCCCGGTCGTCTCTTCCTTCAAATCAGACAAGCCGCTTAGGAGTATTACGAATACGTGTTGTAATGCTTATTTAGATGACAAAACTCGCACTGCACGTGCGCTTTTTGTTTGTTGATGTTCCTATTTAACTTTGAAACTTTCAAGAGCCAACAACGATAGCAAATTTCAACTCAATTGGCTGAAACATAGATAGAGAGTCATTTAGCTCTAAATTTGAATATAAAGATGAATTCTCAGTATATTCTTTATAAATAAAATAATATTAAATTTTAGCGACGACCTCCTTCAAGACCTGTTCGCCCGTCAGGTGGTGAAGATCCAGTGGAAGAAGAAGATTCCTATCCGATGCCAAGAGACAAGTGTGGAATAGATACGAACGGTGATCGTTTATACGGAGGACAGATCACTGACCTGGACGAGTTTCCATGGATGGCGTTATTGGGATACCAACCTCGTAAGTGACTTTAAATACTTCTTATTTCTACGTTAAAATTATTCCTTGATATTATATACAAATATTAAACAACATAATAAAAATATTCCTTATATTTTAACGTTGATACACAAACGTGAAACATTTTTTTGTAGTTGTAATCTTTATTTATTCAGTAAGTTAGTAAGTACTACAGAGTTTCTTGCCGGTTCTTCTCGGTAGAACCTACATTCCCAACCGGTGGTAGCTTTACTTAAAATAGTTTGTTAAATGACGATTCAAAAGTGCTTTTAAAAGCCTATTTGAATAAAGTATATTTTGATTTTGATTTTATATTATCGGTTATTGATAAAGATATTACTGAATTTAGCGAAAAAGTACCGATTTTTAATGAATAATTTGACTTTATTATTTGGCCCATACTCAGAAGAGTAAAGAGCAAAAGTGTGATGATGCGGAAATCTTTCTAGGATAGGATAAAATTCCTAGACTCAACATCCGATAATTCTCAAATTATACTATGTAAGCTATGATGAGCATGCTCCTTCTTGAATGAAGAAGAACTCTGAGGATTGTTTTTCTGATACTTGGGATCATATAAAATAATTTGGACTTACTTTTATTTGAAGAGTGTTATTGTCAATTATAATAATATAACCATGTTTTCTTTTTTGTATTAGCCAAAAATGCCCCGTTAACATATCAATGTGGTGGAGTGTTGATCAACCATCGTTACATCCTCACGGCAGCACATTGTGTCGTTGGTGAAATCGAAAATGCTGTTGGAAGATTGTAAGTAGATTGTTAGAAGATAAATTATGCCTATTGCACCTCATGCAACTTTTTGTTTCAATATTGTAATTTTTAGTTTTAAGTTTGGGTGCAATAAAGTATAAATAAATAAATAAATAAATTATTACTTGACGAAGCAATAAAATCATTGCATTTATCATCAACAAAATAACTACAATTTCTTTTTTTATTTTATCTTTGAATATTTTTATTATGTTGGTAACATCTGCTATGAAACTAATTAAATTCCCATTTGGAAGCTTCTAGAGCTAGATAATATGTAATGCTTCTGAGGAGAGACTTTATTGTTACACTTAAGTTTGTGTTTAAATCAAAGTTTTGATTGTCATCCATGACGCGTAATATTATAATTAACATCTGAAAAAGTGAATTCAATGCTCTTTTTATAAATAAACATAATACCTATTTTTATTTTAGAACCACAGCCCGACTTGGTGAATACGACTTACAATCGGATATAGACTGTCTGTCTGATACCTGCGCCGACCCTGTGCAAGAGATATTAGTTCATTCAGCGTATCCAAACCCAGGATTTACAGATAAAAATAAAAACAGGAAAGACGACATAGCTCTTGTTCGACTCGCTAAAAGAGCAGCATTTACATGTAAGATTTAAAAATTAATATAATCTAATGTACATTTTAAGTAAATGTTAACCATAATCACTTAAATGTATTTTTCATATTTTTACAGTTTATGTCCAGCCGATTTGTTTAGTTGAAAATAATCTTCGTTTAGATGTCGGAAATGACGTATTTGTGGCCGGTTGGGGAAAAACCGAAAACGGTAGGTTTCGTTGTTATTGATTTTGCGCATAACAAGTACGATTCTTAGAAAACTTATTATCGAATAATGGCCGACGGTGAGGGTCATGTGCGTTTACATAGAAACAATTCGATCAGAAATCCACTTATAATTTAATAAGTATTCATTTATAACAAATGGATAATATATTTTATTTTAACAAATAACGTGACATCTATATTTATACATATATTTTTATAAAGTAATCGGCATTTATGCCAATTATTTAAAAACAACCACTTACTCTGATCTCAATTTTAAAATGTCCTAACTGAAAGGTTGTCTGGAAAAAACGCTAGTAAGAGGACGCCTGCATATCTTTTTCGTTCCTTAGTTTTGAAATGCCAGTTAAATAAATAATAAGATGTTAAAACGTCACAAGTACTAAAATTAATATGAATTATTATGTTTTTTACAGGAAAGAGTAGTCCAGTCAAACTAAAGTTGGGTTTGCCCATATTCAGCAAATCTGAGTGCGTTTCGAAGTATAGATCACTTGGTGCCGATTTGACTAATGGACAGTTATGTGCCGGGGGAGTCTTCGCCCAGGATGCTTGTAGAGGAGATTCAGGCGGTCCACTTATGAGGAAATCTGCTACAGGAGTTTGGGAAAGCGTTGCCGTTGTATCATTCGGATATGGATGCGGAAGGGAGGGCTGGCCAGGCGTATACACATCAGTCTCTAACTATGTTGATTGGATTAAAAATACAATGCGCTCAAGTAACATATAGTTATGTTTAAGACTAATATGTAATTAGTGTCAATTTATATGCCATACACGTGAGTGAGAAAGAGGAGACAGGTAATGCGATGATAATTAATTGATTACATATGAATAACAAAATCGATACGTTTTCTAATAAATGTTTTGTTTCAATTTACGTTTTTCATTTGTGTATTTATATTTAAAATATGGGTATAAAAAATAATCACCTTATATTTATTCGTCGCCCTGATATTCTTTTTTAATGATAAACCTAGTTAGATGAGTAAATTGGATACCTGAGAGTAAGTAGTCACTAGAGCCCATAGACAATGACGCTGTAAGAAATATTAACCATTCCTTACATCACCAATGCGTCAGTAATCTTGGGAACTAAGAAGTTATGTCCCTTGTCCCTGTGGTTAGACTAGCTCACTCACCCTTCAAACTGGAATGCTGAGAACTGCTGTTTGGCGGTAGTTTTATGAGTGGGTAGTATCAACCCAGGCGGGCTTGCAAAAAGTCCTACCACCAAGTAGTAGGTAATTTGGTTAAAAAAATACATAGAACGTTTGTTTTGAACATACCGTGCAAATAATTAATTATTAAAAATATTTCTGTTGTACATTATTTCTTTTGAATCGTCGTTTAACAAACTATTTTAAGTAAACGTACCAATTATTAACATTCTTGTTTTGATCATAAAGCAAAAATCATAAGATCGTGTAACTTTGGATTACTCTGGATCTAGAAATGTTAACGTCGCGGCAGCAAACTATGATATAGGTATCTATATATTGATTTATAAGGCGCTATAACTTGGGTTCTAAAGTCATTTATAGTCCCCACAGTACAGAGATATTCAATTAGTCGTAACGTATCATTTGCATAGGTGTCAGTCGCAATCAAATTAAGTGGAGCGCTGACAATTCTATGCGCATAATTAAATCATTTGCCCTTTAAAGTTATACGGGCATGGAAACCTTAAATTTTATTTACCATCAGTCCCTTTAGGTTTTATTAATCCTTGATAGAATGGAATTTCGGTGTTCCATTTTTGGTGGAGGTACCCACCTCATATCATTTAGTCATGAATTATGTATTTCTTCACAACATTTATATTAAAACGTACTAACAGCAACATGTTTAACAACTAACAAAATGTTGATACTTTTTAAGTTTATAAAGGTAGTAGTCACACGCCATTGTTGGGTATAAGCCTTCTCTCTTAAGAAGATTTGAGTTTATTCCACCACGCTGTCCGAGATTATTATCAATACACATACGTAAGATATACATACATATTTACATTCGTCTCATACAGGTTTCCGCACAATGTTTTCCTTCACCGCCGACGATAATATAATAACATTAATAAACGCATCAAAAATTTGGAGGTGCTTACTCCCGAGCTCCCGATGTTCGATTAGATTTAGGTACGTGTGCTATTACAAACACACTCCACAGCTATTATGTATAAGAACGATTAAATTATCATTTATTTCACATTGCTCATACATAAATATTAAATATGTAATCGAATTTATACAACGGTAATAATTTCGACAAAAATTTCAATGTAACAAAGTACGAGATGCCGGCATTAAATCAAAACTGCGAATACATTCATTCATTTCGTACAGATAACAAATACGAAAAGGGGAGGTTTTGGAGTTCCCAATCGGAATCTAAAAATTACGGCAGTTTAAAAGTAGGCGGCATTTACATAAAACTACTATATCGGAAGTGATATACTCTCTACGCGCGCCCCATTTGTTTACTTCATGAGAAGAATATCGCGCACTTACAGCGAAATATCTGTTCGACTAATTTGAAAAGTAATATTATGTTTTGTTTACTTTATCCCTAACAAAGGATGTGTCTATATATTTTTTATAAATGAATATGTTTTTTTTTGTATTTTCGTCCTCTATGCCTTTTAAATATTAATCCAATTGTGATTAACCTTTGTTAGGTGATCTAGGTAAGTCAGCGATATTAATGGCCAAATTATTATGTTGCATTTTAAACCAAAATTTAAATTGTAATCGATTTATGCTAAGTGTATTTGTGTGTCATATTATGGTATTCTTCTGGTATTAACAGTCCCGTTGGTACATCTTTAACAGTCCCGTTGGTACATCTTTAACAGTCCCGTTGGTCCATCTTTTATGTCTATAGATACTAAAGATTAGAAACGTTTCAGTCTTTTCATTTTTTTGTTGATAAATTCAACGGTAGCCCAGCGTGACGGTGCTCAGAAATCAGAAATACTCCTGGGCCTCGGAATGCAAGTTAAGCTGTTGGTTTGTAGATCTCTCTAAGGTCGTGTTGGATTGACGTTCCGTTGTACTACGATGGATTTGCGAGTGCACTTGTGATTGTATACATATTTGGGGACTATAACATGTCCACCGTAGTTGGCAAGACTTTGTTGAGAACGTGGGCCACCGTGGGCAAAAAAGGAGCACCATCATCATCGTCATACCATACCTGTGATTTATATCATTTGAACATATGTATCTCCTACATATCTCTCCGTTAATCCCCTGACTAACTAATCCATTATGTGGAAATACCACAACATTTATAAATATGATCATGATATGTTTGATAAATTACAAATACCCTGGATTTTTTTTCGCAAGCAGAACACATGTTTATCAGAAACTGTTACAAAGTATCAACTGAACTGTTTTTATATCTAACTATATCATGCGGTCTTGATATTAACATTGATAAATACTTTACATGACAAAATATCATGTTCGTTGCTTATTTACGTTTAATATGAGGATGGACACGCAAAGTTTTATTATCCGATATTAATAATGATTTTATCATTAAAGTTTATTATTTTTGTAATTATATTGATTTTTATCGTTCAACATATAAAATCTTCTACACAGTGTTCGGTTCTATTTGAATACGATAAGGTTTTAACAAGGGACGATGAATAATATACAGCTGATTATTGAATCGTTATTATTTATGTTATTTGTACAAAATAATATAGTTCAGTCAGATGATGTGAGTATTTACAAATATATACTTAATTTAGAAAGACCAGCAAGTTTCATTTCAGTTTCTTAATTTTATTTGGTAAGCGAGAGAATGCAATACTTTTAAATGAAAACATTAAATTAAAACAAATAACTGTCATTTGTTTTTTATAGCTAATTAAAATTATCAGCTATGTCTCCAGTACTGCATACAAGAGACCAATTAAAATATTAAATTTAAATCGAAACTTAATACAATACTTTGCTACATTAATAAGAATTATTGCTTTCACTTTGTATTATAATTTTAATCTTTGTGACTTATTTTTATTGTAAGGTTGTGTGGTCAAAATCGGTGAAGGTCCTCCTCACCGATTTTAGCCAAATTTTACTTAATCACTAATTTACTAAATTAATGTCTAATTATAGGTTTACTACGTTGCGAATTTCAATGACGAAGTAAAGGACTGTGATGGCTTCCAAAATGATTTTTTCAAATGTAATTCCTTAACAGTTGGAATTACAAATGGGGAGTCAGATGGAGAAGACAGTCTAGGTCTCTCTGGAAGGGTAGACCTTTTAGCCGATATAACTGATGAGTATTCGGTATGCGATAAGAATTATTGAAATTTAATAATACAATTTCTTCAGCGAAAACGTAAACATATTTTAACTTATACTACTTACAATTAGATGACACATCAAATATATCAAATAGGACTTGGCAGAAAAACAGGAAGGATTTTATTTTTTTACGTGAGATTTACAAAATTAAAAAAAATATATATAACTGAAAATTAAAAAATAATGTGGTATTCCATAACAGTGCACTCTACTGGTTAAATTACATCTAAGTTATACCTAGGTGACCAAAAGCACAAAATAATATTTTATTAAAATTGGTCGAGCTGAGACGGAAGAAGTATCACGTACTCGCACACGCTGGAATTTTATACGAGTATATAGAGATGAGAATTTGTGAATAAAGTAATCTTTTGTTTTATTTATAGATCGATTTAAAAGTATGGAAGGAAACGGATTTGGCCAAAGAATTTATGTATACAGTAGCAGGGAATCTTTGTGGAAGTTTAAAAAAAAAGGACACGCCTTGGTGGCCATTAATACAAGGTCTTAAGGCTACGGAATGTCCTATAAAAACGGTAACTATGATAAACCATAAAAAACGTAAATATTTGGTGGGTTACATAAAATACTTTCTTGTAAAGAAGGGTAACATGTGAATCATTCAATCATTGTGAATCATATTTTATTAAATTTTAGAATAAGATCTATTGCACAATAAATATCAATAAAAGGATTGGAGACAAAAGTTCCCTCAAATTTAATGAAATATTTGTAATAAAAAATAGTTGTTTCGTGATTAATAATAATTGATCTGGGTGTTTTGATTACTTCGTTTAATTTTAAATGAAAAATGTTAAAGTATTATTTTTAATTAAACTTGAATATTATTTAAATCTTAAATTATAAATTTAAAAAAGTCCCACCCGTAACTGGTACAATATAGACGACTTCTCAAGTATAATATAGACACACGCTACCTCTGCTGTAAGTTTCTGAGGAATTGAGTATCCCGCAGATTCTAGATGATGCTGCAGCATCAGGTCTGGGTCAGATGAAGAAAAACTTAATACTTATCGGTTTATCCGTTTAGAAGTTACGATGCCACACACACATTAAACTTACAACATCCCTCGTCTTGCATCTTTATAAATTAATTGATTTTTACATTTGTATTTAATATATAAATTACTTTTCAGGCCGAGTATCCTATCGAGAATATGGCTATGTCACTTGATTTTGCGAAGGACGTTCTACGTCATGAGTTCGTTGGTGACTATGAGATACAATTATCTATCTTAGACTTAACAGAAACCCAACTGTCTTGCCATATCATATCCGTGGGCATAACAGAGAAAACGAAAGGATAATATTTGTATGCCACGAGTTTTCATTATGTTAAGAGTGTGTTCTGTAATAAATGACAATTTGAATATATTTTTTTATTTTTAAATCAGTAATAAATGCAATTTTAATAATACCGTTACAAATTTAAATATAGAACTAATAATAGTATAAATGTATAGACGAGATGGCCCAGTGGTTAGAACGCGTGCATCTTAACCGATGATTTCGGGTTCAAACCCAGGCAGGCACCACTGAATTTTCATGTGCTTAATTTGTGTTTATAATTCATCTCGTGCTCGGCGGTGAAGGAAAACATCGTGAGGAAACCTGCATGTGTCTAATTTCAACGAAATTCTGCCACATGTGTATTCCACCAACCCGCATTGGAGCAGCGTGGTGGAATATGCTCCATACCTTCTCCTCAAAGGGAGAGGAGGCCTTAGCCCAGCAGTGGGAAATTTACAGGCTGTTTATGTATGTTATGTTATGTAATAGTATAAATGCCATAGTAACTGGTCTGTTAACTCTTCACGCTTAAACCGCTGAACCGATTTAGATGAAATTTTAGATGTTGATAGTTTGAGTATCGGGAAAGGACATAGGCTACTTATTTTTATTTCACCTATCGAGGAGATAAAATGGCAATGAATGTTTATATACTATTAAAATTTATGTATTTCGCTCAGGTAAAGTCACGAGTTCAGTTAGTAATTGACTTAATTTTTACAAGATTTTATTACATTAGGCGTGTTTTTTTTAATGGGTCACTTTATTATACGTAAAATAAAAATAAATAAATATACTAAACATGTCGAAGAGAACTTAGCATAAAATACATGTTTATTCCTTGAAGATTTGTTCCAGTACACCCAAATAGGAGGAATATTATATGTACTGATAATTTACACGTTTAACGTACAATATTAGAAGATCGAAATAACAATAATTCTACAATTAAAGTAAAATTTATACTCATTTGTATAATATATTATACGTACATACATAAATACTTTACCTAAATATATATATTACACAGAACATACAAATATTAATTTATAAACTAAGATGGGGAAATATATTGTTATATCAGCTTATTTCTTTCCAGAGAAAGAGATTTCTAGTTCGTACAGTGTGATCTTCCTTCCACGGTTGTAGTTCTTAAAGTGTACAGAATATAAATCAGTAGAGGGGGGTGGAGTACGTAAAATAAGTCGGAACGACAATGAGAATTGGGTGGTAAAGTAACTTTAGATTTTTAATTTATAAATTAATCTTTCCGTTAATTCAATAATATATTAAATTATCAGAAATACAATACATACATATACGACGTAGTTAGAATATAGACTCAACAAAGTTTTGTTTTAAATATTTTTTGTTGTTTCGTTTTTCGATCCTACTTTTCAGAGACAAAAAAAAAACAAATAATTGTAAACATTTCAATCTAACTTAATCATAGCCTTCATGTCTCATTATGTTGCTGCGTAGTGTCTGACAAATAAAACAGTAAAACAAAACCGGCTATAACTAGTTTACTCGTCTCGGAAACGAATAACACGTTGCAACGTACGGCGAACGAAAATATTTTTTATAGGTGATTACTGACAGTTTTACACTGCAATTGTGTTAAATAATATGTTGCTATCATTTAAATAGTAATTGGTACGATCTCGCAACGTATTTTCAAATATATAAAGAAGAGTTTTTGTTACAGAGAATTTATGCAACAGTTAATTCAAGTAAATTTTAATAATATATATATATATATATATATATTCTTGTCGGGTACTCTTGTTAAAGTCATGTGAGGTTAAGATATAAAAAAGTTTACTTTTTACACATTATACTATATACTATTTTAAATTATGAAAATATTTATTGATCCAAATAAACGGTACATAAGGCAAATTTTAATTCGGATACCGAAATAATTTGTTTTTCTATTTTATTTTCATTTTCTCACAGATATGTGTGACATTTGCTTCGAAAGAATAATTACATTTTACTTTAAGCTTAACATTCCTAAAACTAAATAGCAATTAAAACATACTTATTATATACATTAACTAACTAACTTATACATAACTAATACAGTGAATTATATAATTATATAGACTATATAACTATGTTTTATATTAAATAGTAAAGTACTATAACAACCTATTTAAATACTATAGTAATATTCCTTAGGTGTATCCTATAAAACTCAAAAGAATATACTTCAGAATTTATTATTTTAATAAAGTATCAAATTTATTTTAATAAAAAGATTAAACTTGAAATTTTCGCAATAAATATGACATTAACTTTCACAAAGTTTGAAAAAGCATACGTGAAAACTCTTAGTTTCTGAGGTCACAATCAGTTTTATGCAAATGAAGTGACGCCCGACGTTTTCAAATTACAATATTATTCAAATAACCGTTTATATTTCGAGGACGATTTATGTGAATTTGTATTGAAAAAATAATTAGTCACGTTTTAAGTTTAGATTGACTTCTCAAAATTCTCTTTTATTACGAAAAAAATTCTTTTTAACGTCAAATATAAACTTTTATTACAGTGTAAAATATATTAAAACTACATTATTTATCGTGTTCACTGAATAATAGAAGTTAACAAAAGAGTATTTATATGTCTGTCTTTGTTTTGAATGATTTACGTCAAAAATAAATATTATTTACCTGTGGTAGGGCTTTTATGCAGACAATTGGTGGTAAGATTTATTGTGGTGACAAATTGTAGTACATTCTTTTGTAGTGTTCTGATTTAAAGGGTGACTCAGTATAATTACAGACATGACAGTATAATATTTTAGATACCCTGATTGGTGTATTGACACTGCAAGTCGTTTGTACTTCTTGAAATGACAGCGTTTATGGGCAAATATAATTTTGCACTTCTGCGTTCCTAAAATAAATAAAAATAAAAGTATATTTTTTCAATAAATACTTTTTTTTATTTCATGAATATTATTCATAATAATAATTAGTTAATATAATACACGCGTATGTAACACTTTTGACGCTCATTTCAAACAAGATAAATTTCAATATGAAATATAGATATTATGTATGTATTTACGCGATTTCGGGCCAGGCGGACATTCTCAAAAGAGACCAGCTATGCTGTACACAAGTGTATGCGTAAACACAGGGCCACTCTCTAATCCCTCACTTTCATAATTCGATGGCCCGGCAAATTCGGTTTTACGTGCTGTCCGAGGCACACAGGGCTAGATTCGGGGTTTGAACCCAGGTCCTTGAGATCTGCGGCCTCATACTAGACACTAAGCCAACGAGACACAAATATGCTCTGCCTGTAGCACTTTTCACTGACATATATTATATAAATTCAAAGTATATTCTCAAAAGAACCGACAAGAAACTCAATAGTTATACATTTCATCAATCATCTTTAT
The DNA here is from genome assembly GCF_037043105.1 of Vanessa tameamea. NCBI lineage: Eukaryota > Metazoa > Arthropoda > Insecta > Lepidoptera > Nymphalidae > Vanessa > Vanessa tameamea. The sequence continues at coordinate 3,821,113 of NC_087318.1, read as the reverse complement.
GTGTATAAATCTTCTTTACGTGTGTATGTAACCGAACTAATCCTAAAATTGTTTACATTGGACCAGGTGATCAGAAGTAAATAAAATTATTTTTTAACCCGGACAAAGTCGGGACTGACAAACAAAAAAATTACTAATTCCAAGCTTTTTTAATTTATGTTATAACCTTGTTCAAATAATATTCAAAATTCGAACATTTTAAATGTTTTTTAGTGTCAATAGATAAAATATATATTTATATTATGAAACAAATCATAAGGGAGAATTTATATCGTTGTTGAAATGTGAACAATTTGAAGTTAGTCATTGTGAGGACAAGGAAACAATGCCGCTGACGTCTGTCGAGTCGTCAACATAAAGGATATGCTTTAATTTACGAAGAAGGGTTATTTGAGCCGAGAAAATTATTTCGGCTTTGATGGCTTTTGTTCATTTTATGCGGAATATCTATTTGTAAGGTAAGTTGTCAAGTTTAAATAAATTATAAATATTTTTATATATTACTTTGGTCTCAATAAAATAATTATCGCGAAACGAAAAAAAGTTATGTTCATGAAAATTTACGCCATTAAATTATTTAATAAACGTGTCAATGCCCTTAATTTTTTGTAGTTTAGATGTTAATTTCTTCGTCCTGTTCGATGATACTCTAATATTCCATTTATTATTCGGTCTGTAGTATGTCACCCAAACACGAATTAGTGAACACTATTTTCCAAATTGAAAAACCATGTCGTGGACAGCTCTCGAAAAAGGCGAAAGGAAATCTAAGCGGACACTCGAAAAGGTTGGCCTTTGATAAATTGGGGAAGGTAACGCAGCTAAAGGTTGACAAGGGACTATTCGAATATATCGATGTCTAAAATTTTATCTACTCATTAAAAACGGATTAATAAGATTACTTAATCACGTAAAGATTAATAAATATGCGAACAAGATCTCGTTCTTTGTCTAATATTATATTTCAAGTACTGAATATTTAACATTAAAGGTTTTACGTAATTTATTTAATTAATCAACGTAACCTTTCCTTTCCTGCTCCTCATGTCCGAAACGACTCACGCGTCTCGATGGTGCTATGTCAAAAACCTTTACTAATACATAAATGTAAACATCAATTTTATAAAATTTTAACTAAATCGAACGAATGCTTTTTAAATAAAAATACAAATAGAATCTTTTGTTATGTTATTGTCAAATAACGAGATAGATTTATAGATAACATTTCGTTTCCTCGAAGATGAAAAGAGAAAATGCTTATGATCAATAGAAAACGAAAAAGACGTACCGTGAGTGGACAAAAAAGCCGCACGCATCAAAAATATGTGATAACTAGTATAAGGGAGGTGCGAAGTGCTCTCGAGGAGTTCCAATAATACGCCGGCAGATCGTAATAAAATTGTCAAGTAGAGATCTGCTAACGACGCACTTTGAAATCCGAGGCTGAGTTTCGGAGTTAAACATTGTGATTAAATAAATATTTACTACGGGCGGCATTCAATTAATAACTCCATACCTATTTTATTATACATATTTTTATTTATTTTTCCATAGATTGCTGTTTTGAGTTTCCTTGTTAGTTTACGGTTAAATTTAAGTAATTGTCGTACTATGGAGATTTTAAATTCTGTTTTCACGAATACATGTACTGTTTTATGCTCATGTTTGTCGATTTATTCGGAAAAATCTGGATTCGTGGTTGCACTTTTGGTTTATATTGAGAAAGAGCTATGAATATAATGGCGCTGCTCTTCTACAATTCTATTTACTTGTAGCAGTAACAGTGTGAAGCCGGTACGGGTGACAAATATTGATGTTTGTGTATGAATTTTGATGATGAGTTTGTATTAGAACGTATGTTTATGAAAAAAGTAAGTATTTATGTGATGTATTAATTATGAATTATCTAATATGCAAAACAAAAGACGTATCCAATGGCAACAATTAATAAACAAAGAAAATATGGTATTTAGTTTCAAGAATTTTATTTTAATTCCGAATAATAAAATAATGTAAATATGATTTGAAAAATAAATGTTATTCAAATGGAATTATCTCTTCAGATCTTTATTGTATCGTGTGAAAAATTATGTGACTTACACACGTTCGTACTCAATAACGAGCGCAAGTAAAAGGCACAGATTAAATAAACAATATATAAGCATGTAATTATCCTGTGCAGCGTGTGAAGCTCTCATAATATACTCCTGTTTATCCTATTTTAATATCACGTAAGAGTGTGCCATTATTTCTTAGTGAAAATTTTAAGTAACTTTATTTTTTCGCTTCGTATTTTGTGCGAAGTAGTCAGAAGCCACACAAAGGATATTGCAGGAACCTTGACAGTCTCGCAGTCTAGAGATTTGATTAAAATCTTATGCTGTCTATTCAGTAAGCATACGTATGTTAGTACCACGAGTATGTATGTATTCCTGTTGTACATATGTTAGAAAGTATAATCTACTAGACATTTATGTACTTCATAACATAGTATAAAGCAAAGTCGCTTACCGCTGTCGGTACCTATGTATGCTTAAATTTTTAAAATTACACAACGGATTTTGATGCGTTTTTTTAATAGATAGATTGATTCTAGAAGAAGGTTTATAAGTGTAATACATGCACAATTTACGATACGATGCGATTTTTAGCAATACAGCATTAATCCTCAATTACATTATGCATTTAATATGACCCTTTACAGCATGTAATTTAATTGAATATTTTCGAAGATATTACAGATTTCAAATGCAGGGAAATAGCAGTTTGTATTGTCTAATGACTGAAAAACTGTAAACGTTCTAAGACATTCTGTAGTATACTTAGTATCAACATTGGACCCGTGCGAAGCCGGGGTGGATCGCTAGTTGATAATAATAAAAATATATTATTATAAGTTCTCATGCAATAACAATAAGTAATTGTATGAAAACAATAATTGTAAAAAATGTCATTTAAAAAAAAATATCCCGCTGAATTTCTATTGCCGGTTCTTCTCAGGTCCGAGGTGTTAATTTCCGAACCGGTGCTAGATTTTTGACTGTCAATAAGCAAGTGTAACACTTCTATATTGAATAAAGATTTTTGAATTTGACTTTGATACCTCGTGGTTGGTCAGAGAATGGTATAAAATGTCGTATAAAAAGTTTATTAAAATATTTTGTAATTACATTTATATACATTTAGAAAATAGTGTGTTTCATATATTTTAATTTTTGGTATGCTTAAAAAGTGCGTATAAATGTTAAAAATGTAATTCTATTTTTTATTCAAACAACAAATAAAAATAAACTAATTATGCAAATACGCTTTATCTCTTTTCACCAATCCAAAGTAATTTGGCTACGGACAATAAAATGTTTTCATGTTGGAAAAGTATGTACGGAACCCATACAACGTAGACATTTAGGAGGAAAGTTAATGATGCTTAAAGCTTGGACGCTGCCCTGTAATTACAAATTAAAAAGTTTGCTCGCCGGACCCCAGTTTTTTCTCATCTATTCGAATGAGAAGATAATATTACTCCCCAAATTAGATAAACCTATCTTGGATTTAAATCTTTATATCTGTTGAAATAAAGACTGTTTTGAACTGGCATTTATCCAATTACATTTAAAGTTATTTTTATCATATACAACATGCTTACATACCCCGTCTACTTACCAACGGGGTGATATAAACTTTTATGAGATATCTCGTGACTATAGATTTAAAATCACGACATTATAAGTTATTAGAACATATAGTTATTATTGTATATACTTAGGTGTATTTAAAGTTGAAGTAAATAGCAAAATATTCTATTAATTAATTATAGCGAATAATGTTTGACTTTCATTCAATTTTGGATTCGTTCATGTCTTTAAGTTCAATTGATCATTCATTTTGTTAATTCAAAAATTGAAGTCTCTGGCTTAACTCTACTAACTTAGTTTTCAAATATACAGTGCATAGATGCCTCATTGGTATAGGAGCCGCATTATGAAGCTGCAGATCCGCAGTACGATGGTACAAGGCGCGAGCCAGATAAATAAAAGTTGTGTCTGTCAAAAATTCTTGGTAGCTGAAGTCAGGAAGAATACAGTGTTTACATTAGTGTGAAAATGCACCTGTATTTACGCGCACACTTACGTATGTGTACTCGCACACGTGTATGCAGTTCAATATAAGAGATATACAGCAGTTGGCTTCCCAAATTCGATCATATGCATATTTTTTTAATTAATTAAGCCAAATATGAATTTTATTGTTATACCTACATCTCCATGTATTATCTATTTAGACTTTATAAACATTAGACATATATTAGATAAAAAAAGGAAAAGAAATATCACTTATTATTTATTAATTTAGAAATTTAATTGTCAATAAAAGTATGTTTCCAAGACAATATTTGCTGTCATTGTAAAAATAAGAAATGTATTAATCAGCCTATACTAGTCCCTCTGATTAGCGACGTCCTTTTGAGGATAAGGCTTGGATCTTATTCCATCACGCTGCTCTAATTTGTTTGGTGGATACACATCTAGTAGATATTCATCCAATACATCAGGTTTCGATGTTCATCTTCACCTTTGAACACAAACATTTGCACATATTTGACCTTGCAATCTTCCATGTTCAAAGCGCGTATTCTGTTTACTGGGTTGTCTTCGCAAAATATATATACATTCATTTATGAACGATGGTTTAAATTTACACGGTAAAATATTTATATTCCATAATCTCTTGCCATTTTTGAACATCGTGGAATAGTCAACAAAGTACAAGAGTTACTCCCTCTGGATTAGTCAAAACATCATTTTACCGTCGTCTCGTTTTCATTTGACAATAAAATAACCTCATGTGGTATAAAAGCTGAATTACAATCCGTAATAAAATGTTTTATTTTGAGAATACGTCGCGCTGAGATTAGAGGGGCGCAGATGATTGTTGCAATATTATTTTGTTGTTTTACGACAGGAAAATAATAAGTGCGATGGCGTTTATTGCTCGACAATAAAAGTGATATTAACAAGGGCTCCGATTGTATGTGGCTGGTATTCATTGCAGAAGAAAGTAATTAATATTTCTTTGGAATGCAATGAATGACCATTGTTGTCTGGACGTTAAGCAGATAATTGTACACTGGATGTTACGAGTCTCTAATAGAAAATTTTAATATGTATCAAAATGATTTACTCGATACAAAACTGTTCATTCGGTAAGTTATTAAAATATATACTTAATGATCTATTCATGAAACTATACACTAAAAATCTGACTGCAGGTTTTAATTTGATGCCTTTCTTAACATCGGTAAATATTAATATCCGTCTGTTTCTGTCTCAATTGCAGAAACAGTTTTATAAGCAGCATATTGAAATTATATATTTTGCGTAAACATTTGAAATTAGGAAAATAATCTTAATAGTGTTTACGCTTTTTTATATTTTAATGAGAAAACAATAATATATAAAATGCAGATCAAGTTTGCGAGTGTGTCGTCGCTGTCCGTGGCGAGCCAGGGCACTTTATTTATGCGGTATAATTCACATGGCCATACGAAATTACTAAGAGCGTAAAAAATAATCGTATTTTAAAAATGTTGTTTTATAATAAATATTCGAAAGACGGGAAATAAAGAAACGGGGCGTGAATGTTCGCAAAGCGTGGTAGACTTATGAGAATATACCTGTTCATTTAAATGACCTTAATCAGCAGAGTCAACACGAACAAACGATAATCAAAGCGATTTAGGTTTAAACATTATTATGAATCCAGGCACAGGCAGTGCAGGTTCCCCCTAGGCATACGCGATATCGCTGAATTTACAGCGCAGTAAGCCGTAAATACTCGCTGAGCCGTCGGCCACCATTGATCTTCCCAATCGCTCCCCTTTGTTTTGCAGGAATTACGATTGAAGTGGAATGATGATAAAGAGTTTTTGAATTTTATGCAGATTTTAAGGACTTTTGTTTAACTATTCGCTTGTATTGTTCGAATTCGATCGTCGGAATCCATTGCGTTGATAAATATAGTTCGTATATAACGTAGTTGACTTTAAATTATGGTATTTGTTCGTGTTGATTTTTATTAATTTATTTGTTCGTTTTAATATTGTTGTGAGAATTCAATGAGGGATTAAATTTTAGGCAGTTCAATACAGTTATTATGATTGATTATTTTTCCATACATACATGTTTATATAAATGCCTGTAAATGTTTGGCTGCAAAGCTGAGGCTTGTTCTCCTTTCCAGGAGAAGGTAGACGTCACTGATCCAATACAAACAGCTGAATGCACATGGATTTTTTCATCTAACACATGCAGATTTCCTCTCCATGTTTTTCTTCACCGCCGAGCTAGGAATGAACTAAAAAATTCCGTGGTGTTTGCCAAGGTATGAACCTGAAATCTTCGATTAAGACTGTCGTGTCTTAATCACTGTGCCATTGAAATCATGTTCCACCACAAAATAAAGCCACAAAATATTTGAAATCAAAGCTAAAATTGTTGTACAGTAGAGAATCCGGTAAGAATTTAATTAACAAATAAAGTCATAAAAGTAATGTTAATGTTCGCGAATGCTTGCTTCGGGAACAACGCACTGCCTTCAGTTGGCTGAGATTGAGTTACGTCTTACTAATTGTGAGGTGGGACTTTTCATATCGACTCTAAATGAATTTAGTATTTATTTTAAAATATTACAAAACTTACAAAGCTTTGTGCAACCTGTCTGGTATAATAAGAGGTATCATAGATCATGTATTCGAGCGTCAAGGATGACTGAGCAAGTGGCAACAGTGAGCAACAGGCACTCACAACAATCTTAATATCCAAGTTTGGTGGAGTATTGTTGATATTTGGAACGATTAATATTTCTTTCAGTTCCAATGTCTAAGGTCTTTTATAATATATTATAATTAATTTAATCACTATTAATCGCTTTTAAATGTATATTTTTGTAAATGGTTTGATGCTAACGCTATTCGCTGATGACGTTAGTTACAAAAATCTTAGAACCAATTTGAATAGAACATTTTTTGATTGATTCATTGAAATATTGCACAATACAAGTAATTCTTTTGGCTGTTAATTAGACGTGTGCAACCCATACGACGAAGCTAGTTCTATAACCACAGAGATACAGTCAATGTGAAAATTCGCTAAGTAGTTTCGAAAGCGTTTCTCTTTGTTAACTAAATTAAATTAATTGCAAGGAAATATTTAAATAGAGAAGAAATTGTGGAAGATTCTCGGGTGTGCAATTGGCGGCAAACCTTTCTCGCTTTGTCTAGACTCAAACTATTCAAGATTGTTAATTACTATAACTAACTACAATAATTAGAAATATTGTATTCCTTATAAAATTGAAACGTAAGTAAAAGCTATTAAATGTCTTTTAAATTGTTATCATTAGACCAGACGACTGTTCGTACAATAGAACTTTACTTGTACAATGTATTTAACGTATGTCTTATACCAGTAAGCTGTATCGTTTACAAAGTTGTGACGGCTTCGTTTTTAGTGTAAAGTATTTTACAAATTGGTTCTTTATGAATATTATACTTGTACTTGATCATGATAATCTGCCCATTATATAATGGCCTCATTGCGCAATTCTTCAAGAAATGCACAAAGCTGGACCACGCTGGCGTCAGACTGGCGCACTTGGCTCCTGGCACATTACGCTAGTTGTTCCTACTGGCTTATCTACGATATTTTGAACACAGTGCACAAGTGTGTTGCCGCAAACACGGGTGCAATATTATATTCTCTCAATCTCATAATCGGATGTGACGGCAAATCTGATATGACCGGAAAGGGTTCAGGCGCAGGACCAACGGCTTTACACACTTCCATTTACAGATTCCGGGCTGTTACTATTTGTATAGAAAAATAACAAATTTTATTATAGTGCATTGCCAGTTGACAAGGCTATGGGAAATAGCGATTTACCTAAAATCTGTCAGAAGAAGAACATCATCACTAACGGTGTTCTATTTTTAAATTATTTTTGGGAGGCAAACGATTAAATAATCCACATGTTGTCCTCTGACGTCACCCATAGACTTGGTACGAATAAACTGTCAACCAAGGGATTTATAAAGTTATGTCCCATGTGATTATAATTAACCTTGGTTTATTCACCCTCCAAGCTAAGTTTTACAAGTAGATTAAACGGTGACAGATGGGTTTGTTCAAGGTTGTACCGTCGATATTCATACAAACAAAATTAAGAAACATTTCTTACTTGAAATTATTATTTCGTATTTGGCACTTGTCCTGATTCTCATCAAAGGAGGTCCAAATCCACGTAGTCGGCGGCGCATTGACGGTGTAATAACAGTCTTATATATTCTACAGTGCCAATTTTAAAGAATGCAAGCAACCATGTACAATTAGATGCCCCGGTGGCTTTTCCGCCTTCCTAATATAAATATATACAAAAATGCATACAAATTTTAAACAATGCTGACTAGAAGAAGTTTAATGCAAAAGCATAGCAGAACTCTACCGAAAAATTGCTAAAACAATATTAATTTATTGGTTATTTTATAATTTCTGATTAATTATTTAAGTTCAACACTTAGTAAGGAATATTTTTTAAGTTTTATTAATTAACAAAACACATTTGTTTGAAGCAGTTGTTTATTTTCGCTTATTAATTATTTAATTTAATTTATAATATTATTAATCTCGTCGTTTTGACAATTCAAAATTGTACCTTAATGACTAAAGTACATTTTACTTGGAAAATTGTATTTTTATTATTATATTAATTACAAATTATAGAAATGAATAAAAATAATACGAATATTTAGATATTCTTTTAGAAGAATCCTAAATAGCATATTTAATTAACAAATACTAAACGAAGCATTAAACGTTTTATTTGGAACAGGATTGGAGGTGACATCGATATAAATAATATAGATAAGAAAAAATAAAGATCTAAATCAATTTATCTTTTCTCTTTAGACAGGCACAATATAAGACCTGAAACGTCAAGTGTATGACAAAAATAAATCTCGAAAGACTTCTAGAATAAATCCTTAGATAGAACAGTTTAAAACTAGAGACAGCCAAGGAGAAAGTTTCAATTTGCGAGGCAGTTTCTTTATCGTGAAGTGTACGAAGGCGCCGTCCATTTGCTATAATGTCTGTTTTTATTTTTGTTATTTTCGTTATTGTGAACCTTCACCTCATTTCAAACACCTTTGTTACTTTTGTAACATCATATATTTCGGTTCATTTTTCAAATAATCAGAAGACAACAAAAAATTTCGTTTCATTTATCGTCAGAAATATTACTTATAAAAATATACGATTTATATTAGATGTAAATTATATTCAAGACTATATTTTAGACGGCCTCGTTGGATCGACTAGCTTATAATGCCGTAGATCCTGAAGTTCTGGTTTCAAATCCAGGGTCAGACTTTCAAAATTTTTCAATATAGCAGACGTATGTCAAAGACAAAATATGTTTCTAGTCAAACTTGATACTGTTGGAGTCGCGAGGATCGGATCTGTAATATGATAAGAGAAAAGTATGCTGGCACCTGATTAAGCATTTCTAGCTGCTTAGTAACTGATTGCACCTGGACATGCAGACGGTCTGACTGTCTCCTACACTCAAGTTTTACAACCACTACAGGAGGCGAATACAAATTGTTTTACTCGAATCGTAAAATCCAAACATGTACACATACATTTGGAAGCCGTAAATAGAACATAACTTGTCAACTTTATCTCTATATCTAAAAATGTTTGGACTGACTTGATACGAGACGTATAAAGTTTTGCTTGAGTGGCGATAGTTATAAAATTACTCGCATGTTGAATATTTCATTTACTTATTGTGCCTGACTAATTATTATTATCATTATTAAGGCAGAAATTAAACTATAGAATTTATAAATTAATAGTACAAATAATCTTTTATATAGTGTTTAAGCTATTGTATTCGTCATATATATCCATACAAAGATGAAAGTTTGAAATTATGTGACATTTTACTGAAGGGGATTTATGAACTATGGAGGATTCAATACGCATCCTATTTCACCTAATCTTACACGGTGCAAAGAATGGACCTTTCATAGCCTCTAAAATGCTGAAAGGCTTCTGATTGGCAAATACCTCGCATGTGAACTTAATCCGCACGCGAGTGAATCGGACAAAAACCTCCTAGTACTATTACTCTTTTGAAAGCCTTCCTGTGTATTTTCGGTGAGCTAAAAACTTTCGCAATACCAGAACCCGGCTCAAGTTTAAATTCCCGAGGAAAGGGGGATCCAACGATCATCTAGCTGTGTTTAATAAAAGGCCCGGCGTTTGTGAAATATCTTGTCACTGCATAAACTTTATGACTTTAGTTTCGTTCGCTGTCTAGAAATGTGAGAAGTTCGCTGAACATGATGAAGTCGCTTGAGCACCTTATTATCATATGCCAGCGACAGTCTCATAAAAAATAATAAATAGTTCTCGTTTAGAAAATAAAAGTGTATTAACTTGTAATGCAAAAAAAAAATATATTAATATTTATGTATTTGGATGTGACATTAAATAAGCAATTAGGAGAATTTATTTCCAAGTATCGTTACGCAAATTTTATCGAAGCCAATTTCGATAGTGCTCTGTGATTTCTTGAACGAGATAAAATACAAACGAGGGGTGTAATTTTTCGAATCATCGATTGGATTTCCATAATACGAGTATCGTTTGCTTTGTCGTTTATCAATATATAGAACCAATAGATATTTCTTCGTATCGAATTATTTTTGCGATTTCGATAAGTGAAACTAATGGTTGCAATAAAGGTTTCGCTTTGCTATTGAAGTCATAAATTTTATACGAATAAAAGAAATTGGGATGTTATTTAAAACAATAATGTATTAAATATTAAACTATGTATTGATAAGATTTGTTTAATCGTATTTGCATGGCAATAAATAATTATTAATAATTTTACTTACTTACAGCAAGTACAAATTACAACAAGATCGTGGCACCGTTATGTGTTTGATGATGTTTTGTCGAGTTTATATATATTATCAGCTTATACTCGAGTAGCGTGGCGGAACAAACTCTAAGTATTCTTATTAAGAATAGAGAAATCCTGCGCCTATTTGTTACTTTTCTCATTTAATCCTTTGCTTTTAAATCGAAGAAGATTCGATAATATGTGAGTAAACACCACGGAGTTAATGTTGTGAAATTCTCTATTTTTATATAATATTATTTTTTTCTATGTTATAGCATAGGTAGGCTAATATTCAAATGGGCAATTAGATGATAAGTGGTTACTGCCAATAGACTTAGCGCCGTAAGAATTATTAACCATTCCTTTCATGGCCAATGCTTCACTAAACTTGAGGTAACGTAAAATACCAGGATTTTACGTTACTTGTGCCTAGATTGGCTCACTCTTCAAACAGGAACAGAAAAATAATATGTATTGCGTTTTCAGGCATATATGATAAATGGGTGATACATACCCAATTGGGTTTGCACAAAGTTCTACCACCAAGTATAAATATATTGTACATATGTATTATAAACTACCATTACGTGTAAAAAATACTGAATCATTTAGTCCTTTTAAAATGAAGCCAGTTCAATATATAATATCACAAGGTGATGACTACATGTTATAAAATATATATATCTTATAATTAGTTCCAATAGTACTTGATTATAATTTTGTTCTCAAATGAGTGACTATGTATTGTCTTGTTGAGAATAAGATCTTTAAGCTTGTATATAATGCTAATTAAATTTATCAACTACAAAGTTTATATATAAATGTAAGACAATAACTGTTGTTTGAGATTCCTTGTTATTTGTAGTCTATTATGGATCTGAAAGAAATGAAAAATTAGCCCTAACACCGCCTCCAATATTACACAATTCATTGAATAGTTCTGAGCTCTTTGCTCTCGTAATTGTGTGGAATTGAAGAGATGACCGAAATTATGATGAATCAAAATAAAAAATAATAACTTTACGGTGTTTTTTTTAATTGAAAATATGATATAAAACTATCTCGCTCTCTTTTCAAATCAGAACACCAACTGATTGACGATTGAATATAATTTTTGTGGATCTACTCAGACGTAGCAAATAAAAGGGCTTGTACAAAGATCTGCCACAATGTAAATTATGTTATTTTAATTTCCCTAAGAAATAATTGTGTGTCAACCTTATAATACAATATATACGAGCATAACAGGCCACGTTTTTTAGCATTTACCCCAATTTCCAGGACAAATAATTCCTTACCCCAACTGTAATTTCCAATTTCGCATCAATAGCTGTGATTTAAGTATTTCCCGTATCATTTGTTTCTTTCTCCCGACTCTGATATAGAATTTTTTATTTTGTTAAATTGCTTTCCTTTGTAGCGTTATCCCCTTCATAAAAACATGCGTGTTCCGATTTTGAACACTGATTTGTTTTTAAGGATCGACGTTTATTTGTTCTTAGCTCACGGCGGAATTGCTCGTCTTAGCTCGAACATGGGGCTTGATTATGTTGCTGCTATGTGTATGAATATTTTTCAGAAGAAATGTAAATACTTATAAAATATTCGAAACCTGTTAAATTTCTCGACATTTTTCGCTATTATAAAATGTAATTACACTTAGCAAGATTTTTGAAAAAAAAAGTCTTTTAGATCAAATTTATATTTTGTTGAATATGTGCAATTCAATGCTAATATGTATAGATTTCTAAATACATGTACACCGACAAAGTACATTATACATATATATTATTTGTATATAATAAAGCACAATATACACAGCAGGTTTAAAGCGTGCAAAGGTGACGCTAAAACGCCTTCCAACCTTTGCTACTAACACCTAACAATAAATAATTATATACGTTAGTAGTAATTATTTGTCATCTTTACGTGTGTAATATTGTATATATTAGATACTCCTTCTATAAATAACATAATAGAATATAATATAATTATGATTGAATATAACTTGTGTCAAAATATTAAAAAAGTTTAGATAACTGCAGACTTAAATAGCCGAGATTAAAATATTCGCAACCGTAAGTGCCTGTCACAGCGTTCAAAAAAACGATTGAAATGTTTGAAAGAAAAATATAAGTGAAAATATATTTCAATACAAATTTAATTTCGATTCCTATTCCGCGTATTTTTCATATCCGGAACGACTTTTTAACAAGCAGAAACACTCGTTTCGTCAACAACGTAGCATTCATTATACGCCCGCTGACAATAAATAGATTAAACGTCATGAAATGAATAGCGCAGACATCAGACGAGACAATTCAAATGCTTGTACAAGAAATAATCGTTTATTTTTAATGTCTATTCTATATATTTTAAATATAATAAGTATCTGATCTTCAGATTTCAGATTTTATTTTATAACTGAAAATATAATGATGGTTTAAAATTGCTTTTAATTTGAAATACCTACATTCCTGCCTCATACAGTTTGTCATTTTATTTGACGTTTATTTGATGCGCCTTAGAGTCATAGCGTAACGTTATAAAACCTTCATAAAAATACAAGTGACTAATGAAAAAAATATTAATTAACGATTCAAATCGGATTAAGTATTGAGTTTAATAATTCAAGAATTTAAGAAAATAACTACAAACTGTCATGTCGTTTTGAGATACTAGAAAATTTATATTTGCCAGTGATAAAATATCTACAATTTACAGGAAATATGTATACATTAGATACTATTGATTTAAATATATTATGTATTTATGTTAAATGTATGTTAAAGTATACTTCTTATGCGATATATAAAAAAAAAATGTCTGATATCTACGTCACAATGAATATAGATTATACGTCATGTTTCAAAAAAGTGCACAGTACACATTTCATCGTGCCCTCGTTTCCTAATACAATAATCAAAGGAATATGAGGGGTTCCACAGAATCACACATATGCGTACAGCGATAAAAAATGGATAAAAGAAAGAAATCTCTCGAGAAATCGGGGTCATATTAAGGTGTGATATAAAGACTAATAATTATTATAAGGAATATTTAAAATGACTTTTTTTATGCAATAGGTAGGCGGACGGCCAAATGGACCCGATGGTAAGTGTTCGTCCCCTATAGACATTGGCGCTGTATGAAATAATGACCATTTCGTACAGCACACCGATGGACCACCAGCCTTGGGAGCTACTGTGTTATGACATTGTCCCTGTAGTTACACTCGCTCACTCATATTTCAAACCGGAACACAACGATACCAAGTATCGCCTTTTGGCGGGAGATTTTTTTTGACTGGCATCCGGACGGGCTTGCACAAAACCCTGCCACCGAGTATAGTGTTAGTAAATATTTTTTGCCAATTTTAATTAAAATTCACTTAATTTTTTTTTTGTAACTAAGACATTAAACTGATATACGAAATCACTTATAAAATCATGTATACTGAATACGTATGAAATATTTTTTAAAGTTTTCTTCTTGATTTATTTTTAGTTTAGAACAACTTCTAAGATATTGTTTTTCTTTAGGATTTAAAAGGAATAGTCGAAAAATGTACTTCATGAATTAATGATGAATTACGAATACTATCATCGATGTACATCTTCTAAACTATGAAAATATATCTATTCTATTCTACATAAAATAAACTTTGTACATTGATAATACTAAGCAATGAAACATCATAATTTCCGTGCTTAAGTACCAGGGCGGCAGAGTTCAGAGCAACTGTCACGCATGAGATAATCTTGCAAAAGCGGAAAGCGCGCCCTCAGCGACTTGTGACTTAGAACCAATCCCTCTACAGCATCCGGGCTCACATGATAATGCGAAAAGTAATTTTTTTATATTAAATCTTTGCCAAAACATAAAAGAAAGATTTCGAAGCGCGTCTTATTTTCGTTCAGTGAATGCGCCGCATAAATTAGTTTTTCCGGGAATTGTTTGTCTAGTGGATGCCTTTTTATTTATTTTACGTTAACATTTATGAGTTTTTCGACGTGCGGTCGTGTTGGTCTAGTAAAAATGTTTGTTGGGTTATTCAACAGCGTTGTACAGCGGCGGCGATATGAAAAATCTAATTTATTTTCGACTAAACAACGTTTTAGGAGATGTAAATTCAACATAAAATCAATATACGCAGTATTCTGTTGTAAAACATGATTCGGTTATATTGTGTAAGATATATTTGTTTATATATAGAAAATAAAAGTTTCATATGAATATCTTAAGATGGAATCGAACCCGTGAACATTATGGCCCTAGTTGTGTTTTCTCGTATAACAATGATCAGAAGAAATTAATTAAAATATGTACCTTATCACGAAGACAGGTCAATTACGAAGATTATATTAAAAATATGAAAATTCCGTTCGCATATCGTCAGCTGGTAATTAATTAAAAGCTTAGGATGTGCCATTATGGGTTTTATGCTAATAGCTAGGTAATATGGAAGCCTTCAAAGGGTTGTGGGGGTAACATTAAATTTCATCGGAGCGTGCACCACAAAGCAACGTGGGGTGCAGAGCATGTTATTCGCCTGGATTAGATTAGCTGTTACGTTTTGTTTTTGCAACAAATATGAATAGTAAACGTGAATTTTTGATACTTTTAATATTGTAACGATCTTACAGTCCAAGTCCAAGTGGTTAAAATGAAACTATCAAGATAGTCATATAGAAGCCGGGATAAGTCGAACTAATAACATTTTAATGTAAATAATTTTAAATTGAGATATTTGATATTTTCCTAAGATTTTTTAATTGAGCCGAGTATGTGGTTTAATTAAATATGATATTGCTAATCTCAAATCAATGAAGAGACTGATAAAAAAAAAAACTCTTACTGCAAATATTAAATCTTAATATATATAAAGTCGAATTGTTCTATGTTCACTGGAAGCTGTAACTCAATTGTTGTGGGGTGTGTCATTTTTTTGAGTTAGTCAGTTTTGAGTTTATGTTTACATTCCACTATAGCTCGTTTCGTTATAAAGGGGGTTACATTATTATTACATAGTTTTATTATCAGGCAGCAAAACGATTTAAGTTGTAGGATCATTTTTTTTTTAATTTTCTATATATTGTATTTATATGCAGTCCAAGTATGAGTCTGTATTAGAATCGTAGATTATCGTAGATTCGAGACGACAATGTGTCCTCGAAGGGTTGCTATTTATCTACAAACCTATGTCTAAAATTCTATAATTATGTTATAAAATTCGATTTTATGAGTAATAATTTTACTTTCTAATTTCAATTTTATAGGCAAGCCGGTATTACAACTTAAGTACTATAAGTTTACTTACTAACGCTCTATTAAATACTTAAAAGTTAAATAAAATAGTTATTGTGCAAATAAAAACGGGTGAATATTGACTGACATGTTGGTTTGTAGCAAGATATAAGGCCACAGACCATAAGGTTTTGGGTTCAAAGACATGTCGCGCCTATAGAAGTTACTGGGTTTTTCTGTTAAAAGATTTTCAAACAGCCCGGAGTCTGGATGTTGGAAGTGTGTATGTCCTGCTTGGTTGGCCGGTCTTCCATAAGTTTGACTGCGATGACTGAAATCGGCCGAACGACATCATCATAATCAACATTATTGTCTCCTCTGGTGACAGGAGATCTAGTTCCCTTTTTGCCAAGAGGACCAAAATACCGACTCGACAAGGAAATGCTGCTAGCATTCTTGTAACCATTCCACGTGATCATAATTTGTACAATAATTATATTTAATTTTTATTTTTATATAATTTAGGCGTTAATATATCTTATATAATTAAATACTTAATGGTTCATAAGAGTAATATAGATATATTAATATAATCTGATGGTTTGGCAAAATATCAAGACAGGAGATGATTCGAACCAAGGACCTCGGAATCTGCAACTTTACAAGCTAAGCAATACACTGAAGAGGCTGTTATATGCAGGAATTTATTTTATAAAAATAATTGATCATACAATTTGTACAGATTATATTAAAATTAAATTAGTCCTGCCTTTAGAAATTCAGGGGTATTCAAATTAAAGCCCGAGTATCTTTAGTGGTTATTGAGTACATAGTCATAACCCCACGAAAGCCGATTGCAAACGAATAGCAATCATTTAATATTGAATTATATTTTATTATATACAAACATGTATTTTAATAAAATTATATAAAACATCTATTCAATTAGAATTTTTAATTTAACTTATACTATAAACATTGATTTGTTTTTTTTTTCTGGTTTTTCTAGAGTCACGCAAAAAATATTAATCTATTTGGTACAAAAGTTTCACTTCAGTTGTCAGTTTTCACAGATAATGTTAAATATTTGTTGTATATTTTTTACGATATAGTTTACTATGTCATTATAATAAAATAAATAAATAGTCTGGTGCCTTCTAAACGAACGCTGCGGAGGAATACTTTACATATTTGTTTGATTTACAGATTCAAAATGTCTACAAAAAGTACGGAAGACATGTATATATAAGTAAACAACTACGATGATTTATGTCATATTTATGTTAAATAGTATTTAATTATACTTTTTACAACAAATAATATTAATTCAAGTAATTACTAATCGAGAACGTATGCATAAGGTAGACTAGTGTATTTAAAGATTTTCAAAGATATTTAAAACGCATTATTGTAGAGGTCGATAATCCACTTAGTATTAATCGTTTAAATTCTTTTATTTAGATAGACAACGATCCTAATTTGACTCGAACGAAATTGCGACTAGTAGTGTAACATAAATTAAAAAATTCTTATAGCAAGATTATTAAGATATTTCAAACGTAAATTAATATGATTTTTAAGAGAAATCTGGCAGAATACAATGACGTATGAAACCAAATATTTGAAGTATTATTTATTTAATTTTTAGCATTATATATATTTGTGATTATCACAAATGTAAATACGCTTCATTTAATTATACACAAAAAATGTACGTCTGCTGATTGTATAGTGAAAAATGGATTAAAACTCATTCAGCGCTTTTCGATATTAGCCCGTACAGACAGACAGACAGACAGATGCGCTCGGCGTATTGATACGGATTAAATAATAATTAGTGATGTCTGTAGGTACCCTATCGACTGCGGGAGGGCGCGTGCGAGTTAAATTGAGCACCGCCCAGACTCAGTCTCATTTCCTCCATCCACCATTGTATGCTACTCACAATACAAAACATTTTTTTACGAATTTCTACAAAAAGTGCTTTGAATTTTTTCCAATCTTCGCCTCTATTCAGCCTGAAAAACTTGATGTCTCGCCCGCAAAAGAGGGCGTGGCTTTCGAATATTACTCTGTATAATTTGTATAGCTTAATTAGCTATGCATTGAAAGTTCAATTAATATTAGAATGTTATTTTTATACGTTATCTATTCGAATTCTTTGAAAATATTTCATATAATGTTATGGTATGGATTTTAATGAAATACTTTTAAAGCACTAATGGAACCCTCACCCCTTAAAAGAGCACTTATATAATATACGAGTATCTTAACGCAAACGTATTAGCTCTATACGTTCAAGTACTAATTCCGCAACTGATATTACAAGTAAGTTTATAAAGTTAAAAAATATATACAATTAAAAAAAAAAAAAATCATTTGCTAAGGCTTTCTTATAATTTATTCGTAGACGGAGCAGGATGGACGTTCAATCATCACCTCCACACTCACATCTATCTTACGTCGCCTTTCAAATGATCTAATATTGGGTCTTCTTTTCCATTTCCAGTATTCATCATCCTACTCGGCGCGGCATGTCTTCTTCTTCCATACTTCTCTGTCGGACGTCATCTCACAAGTAACATTCTTTCTAACCATATCGTCTTTCACACACTTTTCTGTGATGGTCCCGGATTTCCGTGATGGTCCCGGAGTAGAATAGGACCTCCCAACTCTACCCGTGGGTGTCGTAAGAGGCGACTAAGGGTATTTAAGGCCCATTGCATATCACCTGCACTTTGGGCTACCCGTACGGTGGCGGGTAAACCACCACGGAAGCATTCCCAAGGAGGGTTGGTGTCGACCAGGCGGCCGACTGTAAAATTAAAGCCAAAACCCTTAGCAGTATTCATATTAAATAATTTTGTCACTTTACATTACCTTTCAATAAATTTTAAGTTAAAGCTTCTTGTATACCCTTCACTGCTGGTTTCAGATTTCTTCTTATGATCATTGGGACCTTATACCGCCGAGCTGGTGCAATGAGGATTAGCTGTTACATATATTTGGTGGATTTTTATTTAATATACAGGGGTTACCTGACAATGCCCTTTGCCGTCAATTACAATTAATATTCCGTGGTTAAGCTAAGTTTCGGTTAAGCTCAAAAAGCATTCATAAATAAGGCACATGACGATTCAAAGTGCTTTTATGAGCATACGTGCATAAAGAATATTTTGATTTTAATTTTTACATAATAAGTTTTAGCTGCACTTTTAAGAGGCAGGATATATTGTAGATTCGTTAATGTAACAAAAATAATAAAAAATTAAAATGTAATCTTTGTGAGCATTGCTCCAATAGCCGCAATCGGTCAGGATCAATTAGGAATGAGCAGAATCATTAAGGGTAATCATAAACTGATTGATAACATGAGCTTCTAAAAGAGAATCTTCTATGATAAGCATAGAAGATTACGTTGATGTTAGCTTAATTTATTTTTCTCAAATTATTAAAGATCTTTAATTTAACACATGGCATCTCAACTTAAAAAGAGAGCTTTAAAAGTGTTTACTCAACTTAGTAATTCTTAAGTGCTGCTAAGGACGGCGTCACGAAGCGACTTTCTTAATTTTATCGTCGTGATAATAAGACGGTAACTCTTTAAGAACAAACATTATTCATTTAAGTTTAGGAGATTTGTGTTTGAAATTGCAGTATTATACTAATTAATTGCCTTAAGTACGACTTTAATGGTAGATATATTTGAAGATTTGCTATATTTATTTACTTAAGGTGCTACAAGTATAACGTTATAATAGTATTTATTATATCTTAAATAATGAGTTTTTTATTCTAATTATCAAAATGTATACACGTTATTAGTAACATTAAAGGAACTTATAACTTACCACTTGTAATGGTAGGTAGGTAATATTTTAGATTAATTTCTGATGAACTTACTGTTATATTGTATCATTTTTAATAAAACAACGACATAGTTTTGAACATATTTAAAGAGTATAAAACTGGGAAAAATAAGTACTTCTTAGTACCTCAAAACTTATTTTTAATATAAATATCATAATTATATTTGGTTTCTCTTTGTTGATACTTCGTAATATTTAAGTAACTCCTATAGTTTCTCGAATTTTACGTTGTAATAACTCGATTTAACTTTACTTACTCAAATATATTTTAATTTTCAAAATTAAAAATCTTTTTTCATTATTAAACCTGTACGTCAAAGACAATTACTTGACATTATTACAACATTAACAACCTGTAAATTTCCCACTGCCGGGCTAAGGCCTCCTCTCTTTTTGAGGAGTAGGTTTTGGGGCATATTCCACCACGCTGCTCCAATTTCCTTGAAAATAGACACATGCAGGTTGTTTACCTTGTTTTCCCCACGATGTTTTCCTTCACCACCGAGCACGAAATCAATTATAAACAAAAAATACACATGAATATTCAGTCGTGTTTGCCTGTGTTTGAATCCGCAATTATTGATTGATGCATGCGTTCTAACCACTGGGCCATGTCGGCACTTTCGTGACGTGATATTTCATATTAATTATGCACTAGAAAATATCTGGTAAGTTGCTATGTCTCTATTATTATTTTTGGAAGTAATCATGTTTTACGACTCCAGAACGCTCGACTAATCGATTTCGTTAAGAAAAAAATGAGATGATGTTGTATAAAAATATTAATTAAATTAATAAATTATCTTTCGATTTATTACATTTTACTTAATTTCTTACATTTGGCTTTGTGCAAGCCAACCATGTACCATACATTGTACCGCAAAGCAGGTATACTTAGTATGGTTGTGTTCCAATTTGAAGGGAGAGTGAGCGAGCGTAAGTATCGGTGCAAGGGATAAAGCATAACTTAGTTCAAGGGGAAGTAAGAAATGGTTAATATCTGCACAGATATTTATATGGATGGTAGTTATATGCGGAGTGATTAACATTTCTTCACTGCTTACCATCAGGTCGCCTATTTGCTAATCCATCTTTCACGTTGAAATGATAAATAAGATTGAAAAACAAGAGAATGTGTTGCAAGTTAAATTAAAAAAAAAATGCACTTTCGAGTCGTTATTTTACAAGATTGATTGTAAAGCTACAATCATTACGAAGTCTTCAAGAATAGGTACATTTTTTGATAAACGATCAGTAACACGGTAAGATTAATTAGAGGACCGATAGCCTGACGATAAATCAGTTGTCTATTTGATCTTGTTGTGTTCTTAAGGATCGAACACACTACAGATTAACCTCCAGTTTCTAAACGCTTGTCTAAGTAAGATTTATATTTTGAATAAATACTGAACGCTCATTGGTTGCGTTTTCATCACTGGCTGCCATCGACCAATTACAATTGAGATTAGTAAAAGTGGTGAATTTGACTGGCAACGGCTAATAATTACAGATTACTTTTAACTACTATCTGATCCATATCTGATCGTCCAAGTTAAAATAAAATAATCGTTTATTAATTTACAACTAATTATAATACTTTATTTATTAATATTTTCTTATAAAAAATCACAATTTTATTGGTTGCATAAGCAAATTGTGTAAAATATTTCATTACTTATAAAAAATATATACAGGTATATATATTTAATAATTTTTAATTAAAGCTTCTTTTTTGCTTGCAATTTTAACAAGTGCCTCTTAAATGCCTCCCACAGCTGGGCAAAGAAATTGAAATTTCTTGAAGGGAATATTGAATTAACTAGTGTCATATTATAACACTTTTTATTAGGGTATTTGAGATGATTACTTGCTGATTACATTCCTTCTAAGGTAAACTAAGGTTATTTAAGATGTATGTAAGGTCTTCTGTTCCTATATAAATATACAAAAAAAAATAAACGAATTAAAAATATAAACATTGAAATAATATTTAAAAAAAAAACTAACATAAAAATAAATATTTGTATAAGCCACACTGAAAAATCGACGGACTATTTTAGCAGTTCTGCGAGCTAGCTGCTAAGAGAGTGAGCGTGTCTCAATGATGTTGAAGCATAAGATATAACGATGGCGATGCTTGCAATGGAACCCACATGACGTATGCTGGCAAGCTAATGTGCCCGATCGATAATTAAATAACTTTTATCTGAGAGTACCGTTTGTCGACGTTGTCGACAGAAAACCTGCCACGAACAAATCCAAAATAAGTATATAACATTAGTTCTAACAAACATGACTTAAATAAGTAAATTTAAAATTATACACTATTCGATATTTTCAACTAGTACAATAACTCTTATTTTGTAAATAATATCCAAACAATAAATCGTCTTTATTTTTATATATCAGACCATGTTAACTCAGACAGCGTTGTCTAACTAAATTGGAGATCGTATAACTTTTGATAGGAGAAGCACGTTCCTAGACTACGCTGAATGGAAATGCAGGTACGATCTAATAAATCAAACTTGATCAGGTTATCGACTTGCAAACATGGGCACGGGCTTATACCTGAGTCGACTTTTTTCTTACGAACACCTGAGACGAAAGATGTTTGACTTTAAATCGACTTTGTTTTATCAAAAACAGTTTTTTTTTGTTTGGAAAAAGACGTGGAACCTGAAAATTGGCGAGCCTTGAAGGTAAGTATGTATGCCGTATGTCGTTCAGGCAAACGACGACAAGATGACGCACTTATGACGTCATACTGATCTTTCACTGCTGCTCCCTTCTCTCTTATATGTGCCCAGCACATATACTTATGTACCTACGTCTTGTTATATATTATTGTAATAATAAGGAAAATATTTTAATTTTTATTACGACTTTTAATTATTTACTTTACTCCATTGTTATATATAAAAAAAATCCTTCAATAATCAAAATTTTCGATATTCACAACTCTGCCTGGCGTCCAGTGAAGTCCACATAATCTTTTAATATAAAAGCATTAAATTACATAGTTATTCGTTAAAAATAAATAAGAAATGAACAAAAAATACAAGTGGTAGTAAAATATAAAAATAAAACGATTTGCGCAGCTTGAATGTTAATAAATCCATTCGAATTACGGATCGGTCACGTCGTGTGACTGGCATTTAAGAATCTCACCTATTGGTAATATTTTATTTGTAGAAGTAGAATGCTTTACGATCTCTCCAAGACCAAAACTCAAATTTTATCGGTCATTTCGTAAAATCGAGGGACCGAATCTAAAGAAGTTTTTTACGATTTACGTGAGCGTTCTATACAGTTCTAGATATTTTGAACATATCATTAATTTCGGTTCAAATATCGTTATTTCCTTTCAGGTTTTTAAAAATCTATTCCGCCGCACGCAAACGGTATGATGCTATCTTATGTTTTATATAATCCTCATTGACAATACATATAAATAAAACCAATTTGTCTACATTATCACAAAAGTTATACTTCAATGATATAGTTTGAGCGTCATTTATTTATAAATATTGATATTTCGGTGCAATGATTAATGACCGATTGAATACTATAACAATAATGAAACAATCAAGGAAAATTCGAAGTAGTTATAACTTTGAACAGTTTTTTTTACTAGATTATTCGTTGATAAGTAATAATTCAACTGTTGTATTTAAAAATCTATGTAACTGGTTATAGGAAAGGAATAACTACTGAGTTTCTTGCATATTTTTTTCGAAAAGCTGTACTAAAGCCTCTTCACATTAGTTCCCGAGGTTGGTGGCGCTTTGGCGATGTAAGGAATGGTTAACATTTCTTCTTCGGTGGTAACTACTTAACTTTAGGATAGTTTTTCATCTGATATTTGCATATTTATTTACAATATTTTTCATCAGCCCCACGCGCGATAAGTTGCCAATAAATACAAATAAACCATATGAAAATTCAGTAAGATTTGTTTAGATTTGAACACTCAATCTTTAGTTAAGTTTTACGGCTAGGAAATCTCGGCTTCAAAGCGTTATAAATACACAGATTAACACCCTATGAATTAAGAAAAAAATATAAGTTAAAGTTTAATTACGGCTCTTATCTGAAATATGGAGGTAATTTCGTTAATTACTAAGTCGATAGCTATTTCAACTCTTTACGAGCGCTATGGCCGCGATAACGTTTCTAATTGTCAAATAAAAAAGGATTAAGTCTAATCCTTGTTTAATAAAAATGTTAATCATGACACTTCCCATCCCAGTATGCTAATGTTATTGCACCCTTTGCGATCGACGACAGCTTACGTCAGTAATATGCATTTTGTCGCAGCGAGATATCTAATTACGTTCGTAAAGAAGTATTTTAGCAATAGTATGGTAATATTTATATGAGCACTTTTAATGTATAGCCTTTAAAGAGGTTCTATATAATTTAATGAAAAGGCAACATGGTATAGGTTTAGTTTTAAATACGCTACGGTTTATCAAATCAAATCAAATCAAAAATCTTTATTCAATATAGAAGTGTTTACACTTGCTTATTGATTGTCAAAAATCTACCACCGGTTCGGAATTTAGCACCTCGGACCTGAGAAGAACCGGCGAAAGAAACTCAGCGGGATATTTTTTTTTTTTTTTCATTTTGCATGTACAATAATAATTATATTTTAGTTATTTGAAACAGCCTGGAGGCGATCATTTCATTCCCAAGGTGTGCAGTCAACTAAAAAGTCATTAGTGTTGTAATATCCTTTAGCACACAAACGCTCTTTAACGATTCTTTTGAATTTTATAATTGAATAATTTTGAACGTTTTCTGGGATCCTGTTGTAAAAACGTATACATTGCCCCAAAAAAGAGTTACTAACCCTGTGTAATCGGGTACTTGGAGTAACAAGTTTATTCTTGTTCCTAGTGTTAATAGAATGTACGTCACAATTTCTGGGAAAATCGTTTATGTTTTTGCGTACATACATAACATTATCAAAAACAAATTGAGAAGCGACAGTCATTATTTTAATTTGAAGCTCTTATCTAGTTCTATCTTGATAGATAAACTGCAACTTAGATAGATAGATATCTGAATTTTCAATAATAATGGCTATAACGCGAGTATTCCTAATGGGTGATTTCAACCACAGTTTGTATCCTGCAAGTGACTATGATACACTTCTTTGAGGAGTATTTGAGAGCTGGATTCCCTTCACTAGTGATGTATGGTTTGTGTGGCAGATTGAAGGCCGAATTTTCAATTGACTTAGATAATTTGTGCGTTTTTGTTGTTTCCAAACCCAAATCTAATATCAAAGTGCGGTCGAGCGACATCTGTGCCACACAGTTCAAGCCGTTGTATGAATAGTTTTCGGGAGATCGGGATCGAGTCAGAACTTCCTCATAAATGTGAAATGTGTCTCACAATTCAGAATTTCAAATTTGAGGTGAATCTTTCATCTCCCCAAAGGAGTTAATTAATATTAAAACGAATAATAAAAACTAAATTACAATTTTAATTTAGTTACTTTTCGGAGATAGGGGAGGATGGGGGAATTGCGGACGCTGAAGGGAAATAACGCACAACATTCGTACTATTAGTAATAATCAGTCTGTCTTTATTAATTATTAATCTTTAGTTATACATCTACAAAAACAATTATACTTATTAAACGAGATCAATCAACAAATAGAATATTTTTAGCAAAAACAAAACCTTGTCTGTCCGTAATTACCCGTAACGCTCGGGGTAAATTCGGACTGACCCTGGGTTAATTACGGACAGCATGGGGTATTTACGGACTAGGTCCAAATCATAGACAAAAATCACAAGTACAGCCTTTAGAAGAACTTCCTGCAGTGCAGTGCTCATGAGCCCACTTGTTACACTTTGAACACATAATCCAGTCTTCGGCGGGTGGATCACTGTACTTGTCAAACGAGCAGGAGGCTCACCTGATGGAAAGTGACTACCACCGCCCATGGACATCTGCAACACCGGGGGGCTTGCAGGTGCGTTGCCGGCCTTTCAGGAAAGAGTACGCTCTTTTCTTGAAGGTTCCTAAGTCGTATCGGTTCGGAAAAACCGTCGGCGAAAGCTGGTTCCACAGAGTGGTTGTGCGAGGCAGAAAATGTCTTAAAAATCGCGCTGTTGTGGATTTTCGGACATCTAGGTGGTGCGGGTGATATTTGGAATTTGGACGAGATGTCCGAAGGTGAAATTCAGCAGCCGGGATTAATTCGAACAATTCCTCGGAACATTGCCCGTGATAAATTCTGTAGAAGTAAAATTGTAATACCAATCCATTCCTGCCATACCAGTTTCTTTATTGAAATTATGTTTTATGTTGTTTGCGGTGGCAAAATCGAAAGCTATCTTTCTCAGAGTAGGTATTGTTATCCCAAAGAAAGCCTTACATGACTTTAAAATAAAATCAACCAGTTCGTTTTCTTGTATTTCGTTAAAAACAGATTTTTTACCTCTCTTTGGTATTGTAGAAACACTACCTTTTTTCACTTGATCAAAGAAAGTAGCTCTGGGAATACCATATTTTTCTTCCGCCTGACGAAAAGTTATCTTCTGGTCTTTTATTTCTTGTACAGCTTTTTGTAATGATTCGATGGTGTATGATTGTTCTGTTTTTCTTATATATTTCCGAGGCATCTAAAAATGAGCAGTTATTGATTAATTTCATAATAGTTTATCGAATTAGGGGTAATTGCGGACGTCCGTATTTACCCACAAGCCGTGTCCGCAATTAACCCAACTGGGTATTTTTAAATCAAAGAGAGAAATTTGTAGGTTATGAAAACGTTCCATAAAAACAAACCTTGGCGATTCAAACTCCATTGACAAAGCTATCCATAGAAAATATCACTTTTTAGCATCACTTAGTATACAGACCTGTCCCTCAAATTAAAAAACACTAAAAATTAGATCAATACACACTTTTTTTTTTTATTTTACCTACCTTTCAAACTGTGTGCAGCCGGCTGTCGTAAGTTTTTGTGTGACACTAAAATAGCGGAATGAAACAGACGACAGCACCGGGCTGCCGCAGGGGGGAGGGAATGAGTAGATACTTGCTAGTCCGTATTTACCCCGCGTCCGCAATTCCCCCATCCTCCCCTATGTCTTACGTAATAATAAGGTTTCAATTCGTTTAGTTTCATTTATTTTTAATGAATATTATTTTAATTTCAGTATTTCTCACTAATAAAGTCATATGATCGTATATGTCAAGATTAAAACCTTTTTGTTTATTTAAATATTAAAGTACCTCGTTTTAAACGAAAATTGAACCTTAGAAAGGCAATACAAATATCCTTAATGTAAACGGACGTATCATTAAGGTGAATATTCTTAGGGATTACGAAAAGGATCGTTTGGTTTGAACGAACACGTAATTTTAAAAACGCGGCTAACGATCTGTTTTCACAACTAGACAGTGATGTCTAATGGACCATTAAGTGTATCGATAAACCTTTTAAAAGTTATCGTTTTATCGAAATCTTAATAAAGTATAATGTTATTCATTTTTTAAAGCAAACATAAATGTCTATACTAATATTATAAAGAGGTAAAATTTGTTTGTTTGTATTTAGGGTTGTATCTCCGGAACTCATGATCCAATCCTATATTTTTTTCTGGCGCTGTCACTAAAGCTCACTATTCCTGAGTACTATAAACTATTTATATCATTTAATTTTCTTTATTAATAACTTACACCCGTGCGAAGCCGATGCAGATCGCTGATACGCTATGTTATAGCTAAAACAATTTAATAGTCATAAATATAAAAAAGACATACAACAAAATTTAATAAAATTAGAATTTAATCAAATATTGTATTGTCAGTTAGGTAGCATAAGGTTTATTTAGTGACTCTGTCTGGAAATAAAAACATACTGGCACATCCAAAATAATGCGTATTAAAACAATTTAACTGCGCCCAATACATTCATAATACGTTTGTTAGTATAAGAAAATAAATTGAAAAATTTACATAACAGATTATGAATTTATGGTGAATTTTAATTATAAAATCAATCTCGAAATATAGCGAAATTTATCTCGCTCATTCACACTCACTCTCATTATTAAACAAAGTAAGATAATTACGCAATAAATGAGAAATTTTAAATATATTCGTATATCGATAAAAACACACTGAACAAATCCCTAGAAAACGAACGTCTGAAAGCGAAATTTATTCTAACAATTCATGCGCTCTCCCACAAGTCAGATTATTGTAAATAAGTATTACGCCCGACACCCGAATTAATCCCGCCGCTTTTTAACGAATTGCGAAAAAGTTATTTAACAAACTTTCTGTTAGCCCGTCTTGACTGAACAAAACCCTGGGTAAAATATCGTTTTTACCCGCTTGCAAAATTATTTGTATCAATAGAATGTTTGGCAAAAATTTGCTCGTTCAAATACGAATGACAAAATATTCGAAAGTTTAAAGAGGTGTGTTTGACTTAACTAATAAGTATGCGGGCTTCGAACAGAGTAACTAACCGTAAATAAACTTTTACGTATGAAAAGAGATGTTGATTGCAATTGACAATGGATCAGTGTGTGCGAGCGTTTGCAAAAAATTAATACTTAAAATTACATTACATTAACAGCCTGTAAATTTCCCACTGCTGGGCTAAGGCCTCCTCTCCCTTTGAGGAGAAGGTTTCGGAGCATATTCCACCATGCTGCTCCAAGGCGGGTTGGTGGAATACACATGTGGCAGAATTTCGTTGAAATTAGACACATGCAAGTTTCGTCACGATGTTTTCCTTCACCGCCGATCACGAGATGAATTATAAACACAAATTAAGCACATGAAAATTCAGTGGTTTGGTAGCTTGCCTGGATTTGAACCCGAAATCATCGGTTAAAATGTACGCGTTCTAACCACTGGGCCATCTCGGCCATCTCGGCGTAATACTTACATTTACACATTATTATTAATAATAATAACTTTCATTTTAATTAATCAAACACATTAAAAATATACAGAAATCATAAAGTTCAAAATATAATATTAAATTTTAAAGAATGAATATTAAATTGAAATAAATATATAGTAATGTGTGGTAAGGCTTTGTGTAGTGGTTGGACAAGTATCACATACTTACCATATATTCTACCGCTGAGCAACAATTCTTAATAATATGTAAGTCGGTTTGAATGGTAAGCCAGTGTAACAAGCAAAAGGTAAAAAAAAAATTCGTTTACAAGTTAATGATCATGATATTTATATAAATAAATTAAAAGATAAACAATAAAAACAAAATAGATTTATTTGAACCGAGAACCTGGAGTTTTGCAGCTTTATAAGCTAGCTACTATACAACATTAGTTACATTGTTTAAATGTATGTTTTAATTGTAATTGAAAGGGTATCCGAAATGATCTTTATTATAGTTTAATTTGTAATATTGAAATAACCGCCCATTCGTTTACTGCGATTTATCGTGTCTTATTCGTATATCGCACTGAAAGCCATCTTGTTAATTGACCGTTTGAATAATTTAAATATATTGCAGCCGCAAGCTATATTTCACCGGAATATTATAAATCAAAGGATTAGAAAATGGTTAAATGGATAATGGCAATATAGCTTCAAGTATCGCAAGAACATTATGATTTCTATACCACTCGACATAAGGTTTATAATTAAATAACCGTACATGTATGTAGAGTAAAGCCCACCGTTCGTTCAGTCGCTTATCCTGCATACGTTATAGGGCGATAACGACAAAATAATCGCGGGAGTGCAGGGGGTGTCCGGCACAGCGGGGCGCGCCGGGCAAAAAGTACTAAGTGCGAGTTAAATACCCTTTGTGTTGTCATACTCTCCTGTTACAATTCATCGAAGGGTCTTCTCATTATTCAGTCGAAATTCGATTATATTCCCATTTCACAAAATATCCATATCGTCCCCGGCTTTTATTCTAATTGAAAATGGAGCACCGTTTTTGTAGGTATATCACAATGTACAAGTTTAATAAATTTATTTTAATATTATATTTATCTTAAATGAAAATTACAGCTACGTAAGTCTTCGCATCAAAGAATTTAGATAGATATTAAAGCAATTTCAGCTTGTAATAAATAACTCACGCAATATTTCATACCGAAAATGAATGAGAAGTTTTATAGCGAGGTTTATTAAAAGCAATTTTCATATTACCATTCACGTTTATTAGTAGCAATCATTTACCTTGAATCCTTTTAATAAGAGGTTACGGAACAGACGGAAGTAAATATCCTGTCCGAAAATGATTACTGCACGCGCAGTTAACCGGCGTTATGACCGGCTTATATCCATTCCGGGGGTATTAGTCTCCTAGCCACCAATTACTGTAATTTATTAAGAGCCTTGCTTACATTGACCGCTCTTTGGTGGCTTCTTTTTCTCGCTCGGAGGCACCGCAAAGAAAAATTACAAGCTGAGCGCAGACATAAGACAAGACACTATTGCTCATGTGTAACCAGCTTTATTTGTGACAAAAATGTTATTTTAATATGAAATGTTCTTCAATTAAAAAATTGATGTAAATACTTATGCTATTTATTAAATTTATTATACTGATATTTATGATTGTTCTATTTGCTTTTTTTCATCTACACCTTTATTTTTGAAACATAAATTATTTACTGAAACATAAATTTATACGTGACTATTTACAGACGACCGATTACAATTTTAATTAAATTAAAAAAAATATGTTAAAAAATGTATTTCATTATGTGAAAACATCAAATGGTTTATCTTTTTAATCTCCCTTAAATTTGTATATAAATGAGGAATATACAATAAATATTTGCGTTAAAACGGTCTTGTCCAGTGACTGCACACGCCATAAGTTAGCCACCATCAAAGACCGTCCCCGGATGACTGATCCCTAATATTTCACTCATAATTGGTTTATTCTAAGCTTGCAGCGTTTCCGTATGTGGGTCCTTTGATCCGACACTGTATTAAGTTGTAGCGGAGATGTATTGCGGCCGTTATTCGTTCAGATCTAAGGCTTTAAGTATTATTCATTTAGAAAAATATTGGATTAAAAAGTCAATATTTTGAAGATATTAAATTATATTCTACCGCAAAACAGCAGTACTCAGTATTGTTTTGTTCCGGTTTGAAAGATGAGTGAGCCAATGTAACTACAGGCACAAGGGACATAACATCGTAGTTCCCACATTTGGTGGCGCATTGCCCATGTAATGAATGGTTAATATTTCTTACATCGCCATTGTCTATTGGCGGTGGTGACCACTAACCATGAGGTGGTCCATTTGCTCGTCATAAAAAAAAATCCTATAGTACCCTTTAGTACCCTATAGTACTCAGGAGTAAAGTAGACTTCTCGCAATGAAAAAAAAAATACAATTGGATTAACAGTTCCGAAGATTGCCGTATACAAGCTAACAAATTTTGCTTCTGTTTAATATTAGTATAGATTATTTTGTCGATCAGAAAGAGTCATTTAAGAAATAATAATATTGTAAATTATTAGTTATGATTACAGATCTGAGAAGAAATAATAGAAAAATACGGTAAATAATGTAATGAAAGATTAATTAAAAGGCAATTAACTAAAACGTTTGTCTTAAGATGATTTACGTTATTTAATTTCCTGGGGGGTTGTCGGATTGTTTTTGCCTACGTTTGCTCTGTCCCTCCGGAAGCAGTCTGCCCGTGCCATGTCAACTCCCGTCCATTTCCGGACATTGGTCAGCCTTAGAAAGTTTGTGATGTTGCCGACTCCATTGTTACTTTATATAAAGCAAAAATATGATTATTCGGTCAATACTAACAACGATGTTCTCTTAATATTATATGTTTTAATTAGCTTAGAAGGCGTGGAGTTCGCATAGCAATCGTATTCAATTTACTACGAAACTTTATTGTGGAAAAGAATAATTACTGAGTTTTTTGTCTGTTTTTGGCGGTAGAATGTAAAATGACTTTAAGAGCTTACTTAAATCTTAATAATATTTTATATAGGAATGTTTTGATGGATGTATGTTATTCACTCACGCTAGTTTAGTTGTGAGGATCTGGACGGAATTTCGCTCAAAAAAAGGATTATAATCTGAAATAAGAAATCATTTACTTTTCGAAAGGTCAAAAGTGCGTGCTATAGTATGGATCTTAGATTATTTATATATCTAGATAGAGTTTCGAACTACAAAATAACTAAAATAAACGAGCCAACTTTATTATCTTGGTGTGCGTGTCAGCTACGCTTGATACTCGCTTCAAACGTCATACTATTTTACTAGTGTGCGTATAAATAAAATAATATATTTTTTATTTTACTTTATTTATATCAGATTTAGCGGGATTTTATTATGATATTGATTTGTTAAATCTTAGTGTCAAGATGGTTTAATTAATAGAACATCTGAATATAATCGGATATCGCTGATTACAATCCACGCAGACAAGAAATAGATACTATTATAATAGAATAGGCCTTTGCGTTACATTGGGAGACATTGCTTAAAGATATATTTTTTAAGAAAATCTCATAAAGTGTGAAAAAGAATTGTTAAAAACTTCGCTGAGAAATTATTATTTGGAAAGCCTAACAAACGAAACATTCAAAAAATATATGTCTCACTCAGAATACAGATAAAACCAAAAAAGTTAACAATAAAGTAAAAACTTTTGCGTATACATTTATATCTTGACTCGTCTCAACTTTCAAAGTACCAATATAAATTAAAAAAGTATATTTTGAAGTTCGTTTGTTCGAACCTCGTTTGAATGAGTATTTGTGTGATGACAATGAACTCGCAAGTCTCGCGATAAATTTGACGTTAACGTTTTAGACGCGATCAGGTGTGTATAAATTATTTTCTTACATTAATATTTTCATATATTCTTGCTTATTCAAAATTTTAATAGAATATTTTAAGACATAGCGTTCCATGATAATTAGATTGTTTTATTCAATTAGTCATACAAGGCCCATATTAAGCAAAAATACACAATTTTATAGCTGGCCGTCTGATGGCAACGTTCTTTAGAAATGCATTTTGGTGGTTGGTATTCGTCACCATCATATGGATGGTTGAGCTTTTTTCGCATGTAATGTTTCGGTTTGTTTAACAGAACAAATATATTATGTTTCACACTAATATTAGGGCTTCGTGCAAGTTGATTTTAAAACTATCATTTTATAATTTAGAAACAAAATGTCATAGTAAGAAAAGGCACTGCGCTTAAAACAAATTTCTTATTATTACTGTCATCAAGATACACTACTTCAAAAATATTACAAATAAAACGTAACGCCTTCTACAGATTTCCAATTCTTCTAATCAAGGAAAATCCATTTAACCAGTACGTGGTATTTGCTTAATAGCGACGTCCGAATGTAACGTCCCTTACTCGAGTAATCTTTATCACCACTGGCATCTGCAGACGACTTTATGATAATAGATTAATATCGGGGTAGTTACCCGATAGTTTTCATTAAGGATCTTATTTCGCATTTTATCCGAGCCGCATTGTTAGAAATGAACACGCTCTGATTGGGCGCATTTGTGAAAGGCACGAGTTTTCCGCTCTTTCTGACGTAGCTGATTAATGTTTAAGGGACGTGGAGCAACGAAATCGGTCTTCAAATTAGTATTGAAACTTTTCAGACTGTAATGGCTTAATGATTAGTGTGAAACTTTTTCGTAAAATTTTATGTTGCACTGATTTGTCTTTTTTTCTTTCTTGGTTATTTACTGTGAGAATTTAAAAAAGATACGTTCTATTTGCTTTTAATATTTTAGTATTTGACCATTAAGGTTTATCAGATTTTTCGTCTGAAATTTTCGGATCAGCTGTGAATTTTACGATCCACAAAATCCAAGTCAACCCTTGGTGCAAGCCCGTTTGGATAGGAACTACCCACTCAACATATATTCTAACGCAAAACAGTAGTACTCAGTATTATTGTGTTCCAGTTTGAAGGTTGCCAGCCAGTGTAACTACATTCACAAGGGATAAAGCATCTTAGTTTCCAAGTTGGTGGCGCATAGGAGATGTAAGGAATGGTTAATATTTTTTACAGCACCATTGTCTATGGGCGGTGGTGACTACAGGCGGACCATTTACACGTCCGCCTGCCTATATCATAAAAAAGCCATTGGTCCTGAGATTGTTACTTCTCTAATCACATTACACAGACTATAAGAGTGAAACAATTAAACAAAAGCATTACACAGATTATAAAAGTAAAATTATAGTTTTCTAATTTCCCCAATGTTCAAAGCAAAAAGTCCTTGCATAATTTTTGGGATGGCATGGTATTTATTATGATGACGGTATATAATATTCTAACAGTTATTAGACTGAACTATAAAGACGGAGAGTGCAGAGGATTTAATAATATTTTTGTTTAGTTTAAAATGTGACAAATAAAATGTCACCTCCATGTAATTTCATACATCACTTTACGGGCATTTGATGTCAGCGGAAATAATTATTAACCACGCCATAATTGGGACAAAAACCCTTGTTTAAAATAGAGCAAGATCTGCAGGGGACACTATTGTGACACCCCTGGTCGGAACTAACTGACCGAGAAAATTATAAATTGTTCGTGATAACTCGCTGTAGTTAGTCGAACCCTAACGTATATTAGTGATTGTCATACAATTCGATGCAAGGTTGCTTCTGACGAAAACACTTTCTAGGTTTCGTAACGATAACAAATCTGTCTTCAAAATAGATTTTGATTAAAAATATAGCCTTATGAGAAACGATATAATTTAAAAATAATTCAATAACATAAATTTGCCACTTCTAATTTAAAATTTTAATTTTTTTTTTTATCTAAGTGTAATTGGTTTGTTGGCAACTTTTGCATATTAGATTTATCAAAAACTCTATTAATTATAATCATCTTTTCATCAAAGGAATTTAAGATTTATTATTAATGAGTTTTACTACTAATATAAATTCTCTTTAGAAATATTATAAATAAAATTATAGTTTTTATTTTCATAAGCAAGCATAATACATATAATCAACAACAAAAATAAAAGTTTTTGCACTTTGAAAAATCTAAACATAAACTCATCTTTATTTAGTCTATCATTAGATATCTATTCATACGTAAGTAATGATCGATTTCACTTATCGGTGATTCATTGGTTCGCTTCGTCGAGGAGAGAGGTCTACGTACGGCCCTTCAGTTTCTAATTCAGTTAATTTGGCCTTTAAATCTCATATTGCAAAATGGACGCGGACAATAATTGCGTTTGGTAAACACCGTGCCGGTCTAAAACGACACAGGCTATCCATTAAGAGCTGGAGATTATTAGGCGAGTTGCATACACGATGTCATATTTTACGTATAAAATGTCTTGGTTTGTCTTTTAAGAAATGTAATCTTAACAAAGTACTTGTATTATATGATGTAACCATTATCAAAAATGAACATATTCTTAAATTTAAAATAATATTCAACTAATTAAGTTAACCATTGAATACTTAATTGGGGGCTCCAAAGGATCTAACACAAATGTTTTGTAAATGATGAAATATTTTTTGAAATGATAACTTCTTATATAAGAATAAACCGCTTCGTTACGTAACGCGTTACGGCGCCAGTCGGTCTGGCTTTCCTTTCTCTTACGCTTACGGCAACGGTAGACAGCCTCTCTCACTCTAACCCACAGCACTAGCCATATTTCGTTTTTTTTTTTATTTAGTCTATCTAGACTTTATGTGCGAGACACGATTAATTAACAATTGTTACACGTTATTTACATAACAATTATAAAAACATAACCGATTGAAATTTATCATGGTAAATGAATTTCAAAAGCGCTTCGTGTGCACAACGTCTTATACCGAGCCAGCTTATTGGAGTAATTACATTGTTTTGATGAGAACAAAGGTGACTCTGTGAGCTATTCATTTGGTTTCATGGTGACGCCTAAATACGTTACGATGATAAATCGATTTATGTATTGGATAGATAGAATAGAGTGCTCTTCCTGTGTTAAATATTATTAGCCTCACTTAGAATTATAAATACAGTAAATATTATTGTTGATTGGTCGGTTTCGAACAAGAACACAACGGTTTGGTTGCTTATTTAGTTGCATATGTTGCGTATTATTATATATAATCGTGTAAATTATTATTTTGATATACTACCTTTTACTTTGCGTCATATGCATTTAAATAAGCCGTAATTGTTTAAATTATTATTATTAGATGTCCCGGTTTTACTTCATTTCTTATAGTGATAATAATAACTAGTCATCCTTGAAGGAACAATTTCTTAATAATGAAAGAAAACTGTAATTTGAACTCAATTGTTGTAGCGATTGACGATACTAATCTAATTTAATAAACTCATATCGTTTTTTTATTACAATAAACAAGTAGTTGCTAACTCAAATGTATTACAAACTTTAAATTTTTCATTTATAGTCACTGGCATAATTTCTTAAGAAAAACAAACGCAACGTACACACGTAAAAACAGACATCCTTAAAAACCGTAGACACGAGTCTGGCGACCTAAACACATAGAATCTTGTCAATATTTGCATAAACGAAACACATACATAATTAACTACGGAATGAAAAGTTAAACGTATTATTTCAATGCAAAATTATAAAAAGTATTAAGTTATCTAAGACGTTAAAGGAAATATAAACTATTTTGTAACGGAGGACATATGAAGTACAGACTATTATTCTGTGTTTGGGTCCGAAAACAGACACAAAAGGTAAGCGAATAGGTAGCAGCCAGACCGATACTAATACCTATAACGCTTACAATAATATTAGTTCAAGCGGGTGCCTCGTATCAAACATGTGTATTGGTGCAGAATTATATTTCAATAGCCAACACGAACAAATCAAATAAATAATGAAAATATTTTTACTAAGTTCATATTCATAATATTGGTTTAGATGAAGATGAACTGCATCCATAAATAAATGTACATTTAAGTACATTTTTAATTAGAATTTAAAAGACTAACTTCTGATTTATTTCACTCCGTAAAATGAACATTCCTAACCGATTTTAGCTTCACAACATTTCATAAATGCCTTGAAAGATTTGTAAAGTGAAGATTCAAAAGACTTTAATATTAAAATAATAAAAAGTCTAAAAAACCAGACGAAAGTAATTTAATAATAACGTTATTCTATAATTAACTTTGAAAACATAGTAAATTATTATATTAATAAAATAAAACGTCATAACTATTGATATTAGATTTCTGGTATTCTGATTCACGTCAAATATTATTATGATACACAGACAACATGTAATTGTATTAAGTCTAACAAAGGGTAGCAAGACTATATGACATAGAACATGATATATTTCCAGACGTTGGAATATGTTTTGTATGTTGGTATTAAGGGAAGAATCCCTTTATTATATTTATATATTATATATATTTCCATTATTGTTAATATATATATATATGTAATATTAACGATAATATAATATTGTTGGGTAAGTTTTGTGTAAAGATTAAATTCAGGAATATTGCAGTATTACGTTATATAATTGAAATACGCGGATGTGTAATTCGATTGCGTTGGTCTAGTAGCTTGTTTATAATGCTGCAGAATCCGAGTCCGGGTTCATACCTCGGGAAGATCTAATTAAAAGTTTTCAGTACATAAAATTCAGCAACAATCCGTACTCTATCCTTTATACTTTATTTGTGATCCTATCGGATTATGATAATGAGGAAATAGAGTGTACTTCTTTTTATTGCACACACTTGTGCACTATAGCGGTTTGCACAGTTGGCCCCTATACAATTAACTGAAACATGCAGATTTTCTCACAACGATTTCCTTCACCATGTGCACTAGTCTCTACTAACTCTATTTTTAACGTATACAGAATTTAAAACCATTAGAAGCTTTTAATACATTAGTGTCAATTTATTCTCGAATTTTAATATGAAGATATATTTATGTAAAATCTAACGACGAAGTTGAAAGGAGTTATTGACCCTTGCTTTGGGACAACGCCTAAGTTCATCGTCTATTCAATTTTCATTAAGGCTGGGCCAATAAGATACATAAATATTTGAATATAGAATATATAGATGTAATATAATTCTTAGCTTGTGTTTCAATTATATATTTTGTTACTAGTACTAGTTTCCGCTTGCGGTTTCGCTCCCTTAGGGGTAATTGTTGGGAGCGGAGATGTTGGGTGTTCTTAATCTTTACCTCTGATAACTGGTTTGCAAAATTTTATAATGATCATTTGAATAATTAAGACGCGAAAGCGTAACTCACAACAAATGATACGTGTAGTTATGTACGCGCGTGAGAAGTTTTACTTCTTTGTCTTATTTAAAATTAGTTTTTAATTCTATTTATTAATAACAGACAGAGTATCGAAATACAAAGAAATTAAAACAAACGTGCCAACTTTATTATCTTGGTGTGTTAGTGTTCGTGTAATTAGCGGCCAACTGTTGACACTATATCTTTCGCAGCTATGACAGTCTATAGACATATAAATATTCAAAAAATAAACTAATACTTTAACATTCGCTCCTCAATTCAAAAATTTACAATTTAAATTTGAAATACAGTAAACCTCAAATTAAACGTGTAAAATAAGATGAGGTGCGAATTTGTCTATTTCGAGCGACTTGATACTTAATTGGCGGTTAGCGACTTCATCATGTACTTTTGACGTCAACCTGTGTGCGCGCATCATTAAAAAGCACCTTCATAATTTTTTCACAACGCGCCAAAATATTTTTTTTTTTTACCAACAGTACGATGTTCTACGATTTCACTTCGTAACTCATCCGTGCAATTATGACAACTGACTTACGGTGATATGCAATTCCGATACGTCTATTCTATATATAAATTTTATGATTATCATAATCACTGTCGAATATAACACTTCACGTTCGTGTTCTGCGGTGAGTTTCGAGTTTCCTCTATAGAATAGAGTAATGCCATAACCATGGAAGGAAATGGTATCATATTATGATATTTTATTTTAATAATGATATATAAACCATATGCTATGTTTATACAGAGCAAATACAATTTATTGTGCACCCCACGTCGTGTTTAAGGTATTCACGTTCAAATATTTTGTCTAAAGCCACTGGACGCAATTGAAAATTTTATGCAGTAGTACTTTTTATAATTATGTGTTATTATAATTATTATTAATACTATAACTATTTAGGACATTCTGTCTGTAGACAGTATGTCATTTTTCATCATAAAAATGATAACCCTCATTTGATTTTATTACAACATAGTGTGATGTGTTTGGTAGATATTTTGGATATTTATAAATATATAATATTAAATTTTATTGCTATTGTTTTGGCATCGTTTGCATGGAAAGCCACAGAACCGGTACATTTCTCTCTGACTACGAAATACTCATGTCCAAATTACATTACATTACAAAAAAAAAACTTCTATATAAACACACTGTCCGTAGTTGTCCGTATCGAAGCTATAAAATATAAAAGTTTCATATCAATTGGATTTGATATTTTCACACTAATCCAATTCAATCCAATTAAAACAAAAAATAAACTTACTTCTGTACAATTTGAACTTGTTTATACTAGTAATATTAAACTGAATACAATATAAAAAAAAAGTTTTATTAAAACTGAACATCGGTCCTCGTTCGTCCTTCTTGTTGCGCTTTGATTTTTGGTCTTGACCCACGAGTGAATTTTTTTTTTGATAATTAGTTTATTTCGTAGAATAAATATTTTTGTATTCCATCTATTATATGAAAAGTAAAAATACTTTCTAAAAACAATGATATATTCACGTATCCGTTAATTGAAATTGTCTAAACCAGAATCAATCAGATTTTAAGTCGTTCCATCGTACAAAATTGTTTACAATAAAAATGAAAAGTATCCAATGTCAAATAATTGTGTATTTTTGAAAGCTTATCGGTTTGTAAAACATTCGAGAGCTGTACCCTTACAGCGACTTTTAACAATGCCAATCAATGAAACATAAAATCCGGCTAAGCAGATGCATTGATGCCAAAAAAATCGAAATAAATCATAGCAGCAAACGATAAAAAATATACCTTAATCATTTATAATAAAGTCAATTTTTAGTTGCAGTCACGAGAACATAAGGCCTTATTTCATTCCAGCTCAGGCCATTGTTAAAGCAAAGCTGGCCAATCAGTTCCATCAGCACTTGAGAAACCAATGAAGCGTGTCTAATTCTCCACGAGGGTTAAGTCTTTACGTATCTGGTTTTGTCGTTTTCTGTAATATACATACGTAGATACATAGATTTTTGGATGTTACCACTTAAGGGTATCCCCTTAAATTATGTTACTTTCGTGGATAATAGTGTCGCGAGATTATGTTTGTATTCCTAATAATACTTGAATAGTTGATTACCGACATGCTTTGATGCCTATTTTGGTCTTCACACTCTCGAAGAACACAGCCAAGGGATGGGTAGTGTTATAGGGAATAATAGCCCGTTACACTAGCTAACTTTAAAGAGCGGCGTACTCACAATGCCCACGTTACCGCGGCCCACACGAGAAGGGAAGTACCTACGTCATACGTCAAAATCATACCATGGACAAAATTATCGACGTTTCAATATATGCATAAAACCTAAATATTGTGGATCATTTATTTAAGCCTGTCTTTCGTGACTCTTTAATATATAAAACGAATTATAAATATTTAAATTGACACATTGGTAGAATTGTTCACGCCAACGCAATATTGCGAACAAAACAAGCAGCAATATCATATATCAAGTTTAATTCGGTATCTGTTTCGTTATATCTCAATAATAAATACGTTAAAGCGTACAGAGATTATTAAAATAAAAAAAAAATATGTTAACCGTCACATAACATTGGATTAATTTATCTCAATACATTTTAATACATCGAAACCATAATTTTACAAAACAAATATATTTCATCCATTGAAATTTACCGAATACGTAATAAGATCTAGCGAGTTCGTTCACATATACGCTTTAAACAATGAATAATGGCGGTGTGTCTAAATCTATACAGACGTATAGAACGGTGGGCAAATAAAGGTTGGGTTTGTGATTCATCATTCCTTTCTATGTTTGATTTTTATATAAGATAAATCAATGTAATATTTTTTATTCAACGGTTCATATTTTAGATACTGTCATTAACACGATCGTCTAATATGTTTTTTTTTTATTTTCGTCTCGACTGTTCTCTTGTTCACATCCTCATAATAATCATACATTAGCATTATTAGCAGCCTGTATTTCCCAATGCTGGGCTAAAGGCCGCCTCTCCCTTTGAGGAGAAGGTATGGAGCATATTCAACCACGCTGCTCCAATGCGGGTTGGTGGAATACACGTGGCAGAATTTCGTTGAAATGTTGAAAAAATGTTTTTCTTCACCGCCGAGCACGAGATGAATTATAAACACTGCCTGGGTTTGAGCCCGAAATCATCGCTTAAGATGCGCGCACTGCCTCATAATATCTCGACTTTTTAATCACTCATTATGATCAATAAATAAAATGAATTAAATTTTATTTAATATACAATCTCTCGATAGAACAATAATGGGATCAAATGAAATATTTATAAACGATAATACGTATCTTCTATCAATCTTAATTGAAGCCATAAATAAATTACATTTTTATTTTTATTCTTGACAACATTTATTAGAATGATTTTAATAAAGTCTAGAATACGTTGTAATTTAACTTAACTTAGGTCCTTTTTGATATTATTTTATATATTTTTTCTAATAAACTACATCAATTGTTGTAACCGTTCATAATATTAAGATTAATCAAAAGCTTTTAATGAGAAAGTGTAACTAAATTATATCAACTTATTTTGAATTTCTTTTGAACTCAACTGGAACTCGCTTTAAAGCTAAATTAATGAATATTGCTTGATTACACTTCACTGATTATTAAATTTTAATTAAATTTACCATTAAGTTATTATTATTAATCACGAATTAATATTGGCAGATCATTATTGTCTACAAAATCTGTAAGTGTCATTAACCTACTCTATTAAGTCAGTCATTCAGAGTCAGAGTCATTAATTAACCTTACTTATGTACAATATTCAAAATCAAAACATTGTTTTCAACGAAGACTGTCAGTTGTTTGTAATAGAATGACAGAACAATCTAAAATGCGTTATTCGATTTTTAAATTCACTTCGATTTGAATTGAATAAGATACATTTGATTGATTGGTAACATCTATTTCTTGTCAAATCTATTTATGTTACATATAAATAAAATATTAAAAATAAACCCTTATAAATACTGACTATGCTCGTAACGGCTTACGTTTTAATTATGATAATATATACATATGTGTAGGAATAAAGCAGTTCATAATGTTTCATCGTATTCGATGTTTGATAGTAAAGTAACATAAGGAGGCAATTACAGAGAGCTTAGTGGGTAGTTGCCTAGTGACGTCACCGCTGCGCTCGTAATCCGATTACGGTACCTAATTGTTGAAAATCTCAAGCAGAGATTACTTATCGAGTAGGAAAACGCTTACCATCCAATAATATTATTTTGGAAATAATAGTTTTCTATTTAATTGCATGTATGTAATTTTCTTTACATATGTTATTTATTTTTGTATAAATTTAATATTACCGTCATCTTATACAATGGTTATAATTGTCCAGAAAATAATAATTGCAAATTTGATTTATAATTAATCTGTTTAAAAATCATTTCTTGCCGGTTGTTCTCGGTGTAAACGACGTCTCGTAGTCATGTATGAGCTTATTTGAATGTATTTTTTTTCTTCTATTTTTACTGTATGAAATATTAATCAGTACTTACTTCGGAAATGTGCGGCCAACCTTGGCTTGATTGACAGACTGTACACACAGTTACACTAACTCACACGCACTCACTTAAAATCGAAACTAACGCAAAGTATTACTGTTTGATGGTAGAATATCTGATGAGTGGGACATACCTACCCAGACGGGCTTGCACAAAATCCTAGCACCAAGGAAACCACGTAAACAAGTGGGTATATTTTGATTTAAAATAAAGAACACTTAAAAACGAAAACAAAATACATATTTTATAATTTAAAAATAAATAGTATTCGTAAGTTTATCCAGACATAATAAGAATAGAAAAAAATACTTTTCAATTATTCAACGTCCGGACGACTTGGCAAGAGTAAAAAAAGTTGAAAAAAAAATCTTAGTTGTTCACAAAGTAATCTGTTATTGCGGTTTATTTTTCTTTGGTGTGCTCATTTAAAATACGTAAACAAAATGTTTTAATCTGCCCAAAGATATTCGCTATAGATTACAGTGCTCAACAAACAGACAACTAAAACCATTTTAAAATCTAGACAAGACCGGCTGGATATAGGTAAA
This sequence comes from Vanessa tameamea, assembly GCF_037043105.1. Lineage (NCBI taxonomy): Eukaryota > Metazoa > Arthropoda > Insecta > Lepidoptera > Nymphalidae > Vanessa > Vanessa tameamea. Next base: position 3,777,625 of record NC_087318.1, on the reverse strand, counting down.
AAGCTTTCTTCTCTATGTTCGTTGTGAGTCGGGTTGTGTGATGATTTTCAAAATTACAGAACAAGATTACATTATTACTGATATTATAAAAAGGAAAAATTTGTTTGTTTGTACGTAAAGGGTAATCTCCAAGGGTAAGATACATTATTTCTGAGTACTATGATATAAATTATATTTATATCATAATATTTTCTTTATAAATAAATTGCACCTGTGCGAAGTCGGGGCGGGTCGCTAGTAAACTATACATGAATAGCTGGATCTCATTTTCCCTCTTAGACGTGCACTTTTAACTCGTAGTCGCGGTTGAGAGTTTATAAAATCAAAATCAAAATATACTTTATTCGAGTAGGTTTTTACAAGCACATCTGATCATCATTTAACAAACCTACCACCGGTTCGGAATGCAGATTCTACCGAGCCGGCAAGAAAACCAGTAGTTACTCTTTTTCGACATTTAAAAATACAAAGCTATGTTAGTTAAATACAATTACACGTATATATACGTAATGTAAACATATAATGTGCATTGATTTACTATAAAACATATTAAATCTCTATAAAATTAATGCTGGATTTTAAAATATAAGTGCTTTTTGAATAGTTCTATTTCAGATATAAATTCAATTGATTAATAAATGTAAAAAAAAAACTTAGCTATAACAATTCTTTTGTCTATTATAAAATTGCAATTTAAATTTCAATTATGCTATTTTTGTTTTTTATTTTATTAATTCTCGATTTTATACAAATTATAATATACTGTATTTATACTCTGGGGATAGTATTTAAATAAAACGAATTGTTTGCTTTGAAAACACCGTTCTACGTAAAATGCTCACTAACATGTTTAAACCTAGACTTGAACGTCTTGTTTGATCTTAATTAACACACGTTGACTTAAAATGATCGCTGCTACGATCAAAGCGCCTAACACCAATATTTGTAGACATCTATTGAAGAAGCCGTTGACATTACTTAAATAACTAATACATGCTTATACTAGTCTTCGAATCATTTCCAAAATTCATAATTAAACATAGAATTAATTCCAATACGTGGAGGTAAGAAATATATTTGTTTGAATACAATATTAATAACTCTTTATTAATATATTAATTGAACTTCTTATGCGATATATTTCAAATGACTAATATTATTTTGAAGAAAAAAAAAAAAGAATCAAGACAATATCTTTGATACATTTGCATATTATAATCTCTTAATGTGAACTAAAATATTGCTTTCTCTTATTTATGAGTGAAATAAAAAGGGATTGCAATATATTGTGTTTCAAAAGAATATAAAGTAGACGACGAGATTAACTACAGTAACGGTAACGCAATTGATATGTACATATTAATTATTTAATCAGGCATTTAATTGTCATCGCGTTACTAATAATTTAAATGATATTTATTATTCAGACTATATTAATAGTTATTACATTACGTAGATAAGTTTCTCATTAATTACATTAATAATCAAATATAAGCAAAATCTTAATTTGCATAATTTAAATTGCTTTTAATTAGAGGTCTGATATTAGTTTCATAAATTCCATATCACTGTAACTTGATCATACAATATTCGAAATGATATTCATTATTTTATTACAAGCTAAGATCATATTGTCATATGATAAGCGTGATGTTGGAGTGGAGCGACGATGTACGGAAGGTGGCCGGTAGAACATGGATGAGAAGGGCCGAAGATCGGGCTCAGTGGCGCGCCTTGGGGGAGGCCTACGTCCAGCAGTGGAGTAATACAGGCTGATCATGATGATGATGATGAAGATCATATTCCATTTTCAAATTTATTTGTCAAGTTAATTTGATTTTTTAAATTGTATTTAATATATTTTATTTTGCTTACAATAGTAAAGTAGAGTAAAGCAAACATAATATCCTATTGCGGGAAAAAGATTTTTTTATATGACCAAACAGAATATCTTGAGATTTTAAGTTTCGAAATTTTATTCACTAGTGACTATTTGCAAAGTAATTTCTATTTAGCCTATTTGATTATATTAAACAAGTACAAAATGTGAAATTATGCAAATTTGAAAATCGAACCCTTTACACAAATTACTTAATTAATATTTAGAACCTTATAATTCATTGTGTTTAAAATTTTGTACTAAAAATTTGTGTTTGTGAATTACAATAATTAATATCGCTATGATGAAACATACATGGTTTCAACGAAGTTATTCGAACATAGATGAAGCCATATTCATGAAAACTGTCTGAATATTAATATAGGAGCGAAGTTTGAGGGTTAGTTTTGAAATGAAGAACGTGAACAGTTTGAACGTGAACAATAGCTCGCTCACAGCTTCGCTCGCTTGCATTTTCCGTTATAAAATATGAACATATCACTTTTTATCAACGAACTATATATTTTGAAAAATCATGTTATAACATCCTTGTATTCCAATATGACCAACATAACAAGTAAAAAAATTGCATGTATCCTATTAGATTTAAAAAAAATAATTCGGGGTTAGAACTTTGTTAAATTGCATCTGGGTAGCTACCACCCACTTATCAGATATTCTACCGCCAAAATGCAATACTTAGTTTTGTTGTGTTGTTTTAAGGTTTGAGTAAGCCAGTGTAACTACAGATAAAAGTGACATAACATCTTATTTCCCAAGGTCGTTGACGCATAGGCGATGAAAGGAATGCTTTGTATCACAGCGCCAGTGTCTATGGACGGTGGTGATCATATACCATCGGGTGGCCCATTTGCCCGTCCTATATAATAAAAAAACAAAATTGCGTGTCTATATCAATATTATAATGCTGGACAGTTTGAGTGTTTGTACATGCAAATCTTAAAAACTACCAATCAGATTAAAATATATATTATTGCGTTAGATAGCCGATTTTTTGATTGGTTATATTCTATATATTATCTCATCAGGATCAAGAGATCGGGTAACTTAATAACAAGGGCGAAGCCGCGTGGAGCAGCTAGTTAATAAATATATGTAGGTATAAAGTTGGGAAATTCTCAAATTATCTTGCACATGTCTGATCAGATGGTACAGACAGGGATCCTCTTCTAATGCTCAAAGATAAATATAAACTACAAGTCACGCGGCTGATAATTTCGTATTATATTGACACTGTGTGATACTATTTGTCATTAAAGCTTTTTATATATTTATTTTTTGAAGCGTCGTGTTAATATATTTCTAAGTACCGTCGTGCATTTTTTTAAATATATTATAAAATTAGGTGTTAGGTATATGATATGTACCTGAAAAAATATTTTCTTAATTATTAAATAACTAGCTGGCTTTACCTGCGCGAAGTTTATAAAACTTTACCTATAGCACATAAACCTTCTGCCCCCCTTTCACTCCCTCGAGGGATGAATTAAAAAAATAGTCCATGTCCTTCTGCGGTGCTCAAACTATCACCAACACCGAATTTCATCTAAATCGGTTCAGCTTTTATAATATTAGTGTTAATATTTTACTATAAACTGAAATAATATATTTTTTCTTACTTAATAATTAAATTTATTGTACGATTTTTTTTTCTAAATTCAATATCGAAAACCCATAGTAATATCGTAAGTCCTTTATCGTGAACCTCGAAATCTCTCAATAAAGCGCGGAGACGATCCCATACAGCCGGCGGCCACAAGTTTCCAATAAGTAATTAAAATCCCGAGACGGGAGATTACGTCCTCCTATCACAAAAGGCGACTATTTGCTTCGTACGCCTTGCTGGAGCACTTCAAATCTCCTCCGATTTCCTGTTCTCCTTGTAATTGTTAAAATTAAATGTAGACAGTTCCGAGACGTTTGTCTTAAACTACTTAACTTATTACAAGTTTCATTATGTCAAAATTAATTTTAAAATAAAATAAATATGTGTAACTCGTAGAAAGTACAAAAAATCAACAAGAATAATTATTATCGCCATGTTGCTATGACATGGTATTAAATTATTATCAATTTACTGTATGATAGAACTTTGTGCCCGTTTGGGTAGGTACTAACCACTCATCACAATATTTTTGTTGTTGTGTTCCAGTTTGAAACGTGAGAGAGCCAGTGTAACTATAGCCACAAAGAACATAACATCTTAGTTTCCAAGGTTAGCGGCAGATTGGCGAGGTAACCATAAAGAGTCTCATGCCGCCCACCTATTAAATTTATAAAATCCAACAACAACAAAGTCGAGAACAAAAAATATTAGCAGTCATTGTGATAATATCCTACATGACAAAACTTATCATCAAATAAAAAAAAAAAATGTTCACTTTACAAATAAAATAATATAATAATAGTTTGTTTTCTTTATTACTTTAAGACAAGAGATATTAAAATAAGACAGCTATTTATGTTAAAAGATTTAACAATTTCAGTATTGTAGAAAAAATGTTGTCGTTCAAAAGCGAAATCGTACCGATACGATTTTAATACTCATAAATTATTCACCCACAGCCAGGGGAAAGGATTACAAGAGATAACGTCATAAAAACGCGAAAAATAACAGCGACAATGTTTATTCAATGTTGTTTAGACCATTTTTATGAAGAACAGTGCAAATAGCCAAGCACAAACATTAATCTGCTTTGAACAACAGAAGATGTAAAGGGACTGCTCAAAGTCAATATTTTCTTAGGGGACAAAACTCCGCTGGTAACTCTCGATGCCAATTAGAGCGTGATTTAATTTTTGTGTAAACTTAATTTGTGTAATTCAGTATTCGGTAGTAAAGTAATGAAAGATCTATCTGATTTTAATTAATTTATATAATGTTTTCGGGGACTGCGCAGGAAATTGTTTCTATCTTTGTATGCTCCTGTTTTTATGAGGAACGTTTGACTTCTAAAGAATATAATAAAACTAAAGACGTTTTGATGATTTTATTCCTTTAAAACGACAACTCTAGGCCGTTTAATAAAAAATATAATTTAAATAAGATTTTTAAAACCATTCAATTAATATATATATCCTTTTGCCGGTTCTTAACAACTTCACAAGCTTTGAAGATATATTACAATCTGACGTGCTTTAGTTTTTATTCTTTGTAGTTGATATAATATGTTCTAATTTACAAATTTTAATGATTGAAATGTGTGAACGAAGCCATGGAGATTCATATTAAAACTGAATATAAAACTACAAGTCATTATGACATTAATGACAATAACAAAATTAAATTTTAAACATCAAAATAAATCACGTAACCCTTTAGACGCGTAACTTAATTCAATTTCAGCAATAAAACAATCGATGCGTGTCTTATTAAATTCTCTTAAGTTTAAAATGTTCTCTATAATTTAGTACTCGTTCATGATTTATGGCGACTGTTAGGGGATTCGATGACTGAGCAGTTTTAGTTATGGAGAAAACTCCTTCATTGATTATGTATACAGGCTGTTCAGACAACGGCAAGGTAATAAAATTAAAAAAATGCACTAGTTGTTGTTTCGTAAACAATCCTTTCTAATTGACGTCCTTAACAAAAATGTTCGTTTGCTTATTGTTAATTTATATTACACAAATAATTAATAATATGTTCTCACGATATGTTGTAACAAACGTAGAATACTCTTAAATAAATGAACCTTGATGAGTTTTATCATCTTCTTCTCTGTATCTTATACTAGCACCTGATTATATTATAAGGCAAGTATTCTACATTAATTCAGTGTAATTACAGGCATATTGGACATCCTATACATGGTTGGTGATGTATTAAAATTATTCGCCCTAAAGAGTAGCTATTTACTTCTATTAGTGCCAAGTGTCTAAGGATGAAGATGACACATTTCTTAGTCAATTCTCATTAAAAAAAAACTTTAGCCATATTATAGCCTGTTCTTTGAAAATTAATTTCTTGTAAATATACCAAAAGATTACTTTTTGTATGTTTGTATGTATGTATATTGTATATATTATATTTGATATGCATTCAGATTTAAACCTCGCAATAATATTAATATGAAAACGAAATTCAGAAATACGTTTTCTCAACAAAGAAATCCATGCAAATTGGATTTTATAATACAAGGGATAATAGTATATTTCGATTCCGATTAAATCGAGACTAACGTCTGTTAAAGTTGAAGATGATTTCAATTTTGTCAATCAAGAATAATCTCGATAGCACGGAGCCCGTGACTTTGTTTAGTCCTGTAGAAATGCTATCCTAATTAATATTATAAATTCGAAACTTTGTGTGTTTGTAACACTTTAACGTCATTATAAAATTTTGCATACCTACTAGTTGTCAAGGGTACAGACGTAAAATTAGTTTAATATATTAAAAAAACATGCGACTATTGCTACTAAAATTCATACTTATGCCATTAAGCATTAAAGTCGTATTAATAGAATCTTTATTCTAAATTCAATTTTTAAAAATCTGAATTTTGATTTGAATTTCGAAAAATGTTTTTCTTTTTTTCGAACAGACAACGATTTTTTTTATTACAGATTTAAATACAATAGACATTTAATTATTTCGGCCGCAGCCTGTACATTAGCGATTCAGCTTTACCTTCGAGACTGCAGGAGATTAGAGAAAGTTAGAATTTGAATTAATTTAGCGGATTATTAATTTTGAGTAATGAACTTGAATCTTGGTCTGAATGAGCAATTTCGTTATAGAAGTTGTGCGTCAATGAATTTTATTTACAGTTAAAGTATTTAGTAAATGTAATTGTTTTAACAAAATATTTTATAATTATAAACTTCAAATTCAAAACATTCTAACTCGTTATAGTTAAACCATATATAAATATAAATGTACCATTGGTTTTACGAGGGTTATATAGAACTCTTATTCACTAAAACCACCGCGAATACACGTCACGCTTTGGAAACGCTACGGGATTTTGTTAATGTAACGCATCCGCGCTTTATCTCTTGCTTTGCTCTGCTCGTTGTTTGGTGGAATACCCCTCAGGGGGTAACGGTATTCTCCCCCCCCCCCACACACAAATCTCGTTAGTGCGTTTGGTAGGGCCATGGCCTTGCCCCGGCTGCCATCCATCTCGAATACCGCGTCCCAAAAATGTACCATTTACACTACTAGGTTCCACCTTTTTGAGAATGCAGGCGGAAATAAAATGCGACTTGGTGGACTCATTCGACTCATATAAGTTTCCCCATGATGTTTTTCTACATCATACAGAACGAGAATAATTCAATGTACAAGTTAAGCACATTATAACTTAGTAGTGCTTACCTGGGTTTTAACACTTAAGTAGATCATTTAATTCAAATTCAAAGTCTTAAGTTTCTTAAGATATTGAATCTTTCATGAAAATGATCATCAAATCAAAATTAATCACACGAAAGTTCAGTGGTAATTCTCCGATTTTGAATCCATAATCTTCGATTAACATCTCCACTCATCCGGCTCCTGAGTCATTAATTAACATTATCTTTAAATCTATTTATAAATGTAACAAATAATTTGATAAGTTGATACAAATCTTAAATGTTTCTCGCAGGCAATTCCTTTTAAAGTGCGAAATTTCGTCAATTCCTTAATTTCCTGAGTCGCGAACGGATTAAGCCTCAAATCGTTCCTTACCGAGATATAAATCTTTTAACACTCGTACCCGGCTTACGGAGATCTTTCTGAGCCGCGCTAACTCCTAGAACTGCAATTAGCTTGCTTCGGGAACTCCGTAATCTTGAATAAAGCAAACGAGGTGCGATTTAAATAAGCAAGCAGATTCCACGATTTGAAACTTGTTTCTCTAATTTTAGTTACTTTCTTGCTTGAGAAATTGAAAAGGAGATGTAATTCCACAGTTGATTTTAATGTTATGTTTAGTGAACCCCAGTGTAGTCTGTGGTTTTATTAACGTATTGAAATTATTATTTTATACCTCTAACACACATCACAATAAATAATATTTAAGTTATTTCTCACTCAAAAATTGAATTTCATTTCGTTCTATTGTCATTTGAGTTATTGGTTTTTAAATAAAGAATTAAAATAATAAATATAGTTAAAACATAAAACGAAATATTTAAATTATATTCGATGTATTTTTTTTTTATCAAATATTTAGAAAATAACAGCCTGTCAATGTCACAATGCTGGGCAAAGACCGCATTTTTTGCAGCCAAAAGGATATTTGTAGTAAATTTTGATGACATGAAATGTTACTCAAGATTTTCCCTTCACCGCCTCAAATATTTATACAATCGAAATTTTGTTTTTGATAAATATAAATGCACTTATTAATTAAAATATCCCTGTTTCAAATTCACTATAATTAAAAAGTGCTAACAAAATGTTTGAAAGCCCACTTGTGAGGTGGGGACGCGGAAAGTGTACACACCAAGGCTGGTAAACGATGGCTGAAACCACGATTTATATTCAAATGTAATTAAAAATAGTTTTGAAACAAAGTTGAAAAAAAATATTAATGCCCAGCTAGACTGTAAACAATTGCACTTTTGCCATAATGACTTGTTTTTTTTCATTGAAAATAATAATAATTAAGATATTAGTAATATTTCAATTCTTCACATTAAGCGTTGTATTAGGAGTGGGAAAGATACAACCATTGACTTGTACATCGCCATTCGATACGTAAGCCATTGCGTTATTGGGCTCTAAAATATTTCTATGTAATGTATTAAATATATATTTATACTAGTATTCACTAGGAACTGTAATTGGCAATTTGTTTGAAGACGGTAATATTGAAATCTTTAACTGTCTCTTAATTTGTATAACATTGTATATTAAAACGGAAACTTTTTTAAAAATATCATTACTATAAGCATTTAGTGTATGTATGAATCTTTATACATACAAATAATCACTCTTAAAGATTTTATCATTACAGAGCGAGACATTAACTTTAGATAAGAAATATAACAATATAATTTCGGTTGAATTGGAAGTGCAGTTATTACACACTCATTCCACATTTTTGTGCATGTGTGCGCACCTGGCCCCATATGTATATTTAAGTATGTAGATTCTTCGAAGTATTAATGTCATAATTAAATAGTCTTTGTCCAGTGATCGAAATTAGACAAAAGTGCTGTAAGATATATTACGCGATATATTAATGCGCCACCAGCCTCGGGAACTAAGATGTTATGCCTGTAGTCACACTGGCTCACTCACCCTTCAAACCGGAAAACAACAATATTGAGTACTACTGTTTGGCGGTAGAATATCTGATGAGTGGTTGGTACCTACCCAGACGGGCTTGCACAAAGCCCTACCACCAAGTATGTCTAGATAGACTATCAATACTCAAAAAAACAAGCGGCCAACAGTAAGTATATGCACACCACCAAACGAAGCTGTAACGTACACCAAGATAACAAAGTTGGCTCACTTTTTTTAGTTCCTTTGTAATACGTCACTCTACCTAGATATAAAAATAATCGAAGCAATATGTATTTAATAAAAAAGAAATAATTGATTAACAAATTAATGAGAAAAATGTTTTATCTTTAGCGGTTTATGTATAGATACGTTGTTAAGCTACGACATAAAAAACGGTTATTAAATCTTGACAGACGGTGTACCATCGTCTGGTGAAATATCGAGAATTTTGCATCAGATGTTTAGTATTACTTTTCCATTAGTATTCGAATTTTGTTTGCAATTTCCCTTCTGAATATGCGAGGTTTTGTTCTTTTTGTTGAAAACATGATAGAACGGGAAAGCTTGGAAGGTTTCTCGTATTCTTACGTTTTAAAATTACTTTATTTCTAGATGAACTCGTAGATATATATTTGTACCATGGTTTAGATTAATATATAATATCAAATATTTAGTTAAGTTTACTAAAGCAAGCTAATGACACAAATCGAAATGAACTTTATTCAAGTAGGCTTTTACAAGCACTTTTGAATCGTCATTTTATATAATATTAAAAGCAAAACTACCACCGTTTCCTAATACAGGTTTTACTGAGAAGGACCGACAAGAAACTCAGTTACTCCTTTCTAACATTTGAGATACATTATGTAAGTTAAATACAATGTTATGTTGATATATATATACTCGAATTTGGAAGAACATGTTTAGTTATAATGTTTAATTTAAAAAATACTATTATATATAAAGCGTTTATAAATTATATCGGTAATATTGTAGTTATGTATAAAAAACAAATAAGCTGAAGCAACACGTCTTTTGATCATAGAATACGTTTAGTTTAGTAATTGTTTTTTCTAATTAGGAGTATAATATACTTCTGTAAAAATTTTATACGTGATTAAACAAAGTAGAAATAAATCTAAACTTCAAAATGTAACATAACACATTGTTTTTATGTATGTTATTATTTACACAATACCTTTATAAATTATACCCTATGTGTTATTCTGATGTATAAGCTATATTATTGTAAAGTTTCATTAAAATCCATTCAGTAGTTTTTGCATGAATGGTAACAAACATCCATACACACAAACTTTCATCTATACAATATTAGTAAGTATATTATATTAACGATGAAGCCTGAAATCCTATAATTTACGAAGCGCTCCCAAAGCGTAGTTCACATTATATACTTGACATATTATATTACGATATATTTACTATAAACTGAACCATCACATCTGATACACCGTCACGCTTCGTTAGAAACAGCCAAGCCACTAACGTGCGCTGATTAGATTCCGCACACGACACACCAGTAAATCCTAGTCGTTGATGTGATTTACGCTAATTTCATTTCCCGCTCGCTAGTCTAAACGCGCCTTAATCACGCTTAAAGACACCCCAAAATCCGATATAAATTTTAGACAAATGAATCCAGTACATAGATTATACATAGCAATTATTTACGTGACTTGCATTGATTAATTATTATGCCATTCAATATTTCAATTCCATTTTCGGATGAAAATTAAAATTATGAGTTTAATTCATCTTCTTTCTATGAAGGAGCAGGATGCGTAAATAGTTTTCTCTATCTATCCTTTGAGATTTCATATCATCTTTCATTTCCACTAGTATACTAGATAACGAAATTCCGCAATGGGATAAAAGCCAATATAAAGACGAATTGTACACACGAGAGTCTGACAGACAGACAGATTTAAAGTTTTAACATTTTTAAGACTATTACTACACAAGAAAAAAACCGATTGTATTTTTTTGAATGTTATAGACTATTAGTACTGCTCATACTGTATGTGGAGAGGGGGGGGGGGTTGTTTATCAGCTGTTAGATACGCAAGATTACATATTTGGTGGTAAGACGTGAAATCCTAACAAAAAAACTCATATTCACATTTATAACGATTTATGGACTAGTCTGTTAAGAGTACTTTCAATCTTAAATAAAAAAGCAATGCGCATTGATCGACCCTTTTCCCAAGCTTAGGTATAGATATTAGGTATACGAGATCATTAGTTTCTCATACAGAATATAATTACCTCGTTGATGTGCCTTTGAAATAGCTAAGAGCCTTTCGTCTGTCGACGGTTGCATTTTGTATGAGCTGTAGAATGTTTAAGATTACCTTGCTTTAATTATACTGTAAGTAAACATGGCAAAGCGACGCGTGTATCACGATTAGTAATTAGTTGCTATAGCAGATATAAGCAAGGGAGTTTAGGACGCGGTCATATAGCGAAAGATAAGATTTATTGAGCGAGTAATTAAATAAATAATATGTTAAAATGATTGGCTATACAAACAGTTGATCGAAAACATAAATCTGATTTGAAATGTATTTTTAATACGTTTAATTTATCTAGATATGTTGCGTCAAAAAATGCACGTGTCGTACGAAGCATTATGCTGGAATATTAACGATGTGGTGAACAGTTATTATTTCTTATCATCAGGTACAAAAATGATAAACAGTATTAAAGTTAAAAACGTTGGTACCGTATTTTTGCTTTTTTAATAAATATAAGATCTATAGAACATTTAACCAGATGTTAATTGCTCTCTTTCAGCCATAGACACCGAACTCACAAGAATTTCAAACGATTCTTTATACTGTATACTGTAAACTATAAAGACACCTCAAATATTACATTACTACCCTTTAAACCGCAACACAAATTATTAATATGACAGCAAGTTATAGGCAACATTTTATATTATCAATATATTTATTTTTATTTATTTACAAAATAAAATTAACAATACATTTATTTTCATAGCACAGCTTTCGCTTTCAACGTTCAACTGTAACCTTAAACTCATCTAGTCATAATGTAAGAAAATCATTGCGTGTAAGTCAAGAACACATGTTAAGAAACTTTGTTAATATTTAATGAATTTGTCGGGAATGGCGTTGATTTGTAGGTGCTTTACATTTAATTTTCACCCTAAATCCGCGAACCGCTAATTCAATAATTTTACAAGCAAGACTATATGTTATAACGTAAGTCTTATGTCGTTCATAAATTAATAAATATCGAATTTTATTGGTGTTACCAAACATATGAGCCGAGATGGCCCAGTGGTTAGAACGCGTGCATCTTAACCGATGATTTCGGGTTCAAACCCAGGCAGGCACCACTGAATTTTCATGTGCTTAATTTGTGTTTATAATTCATCTCGTGCTCGGCGGTGAAGGAATACATCGTGAGGAAACCTGCATGTGTCTAATTTCAACGAAATTCTGCCACATGTGTATTCCACCAAACCGCATTGGAGCAGCGTGGTGGAATATGCTCCATACCTTCTCCTCAACGGGAGAGGAGGCCTTAGCCCAGCAGTGGGAAATTTACAGGCTGCTAATGTACCAAACATAATTAACACAAAAACCGCAAAATATATCTGATTTAACTTTTAAAATTACGAAAATAAATTAATATTTTCCATTTCGTCAATACTTAATCTGAAATTTTAACAAAACAAAATTAAACACACAATCAAGACTTACGATCATGAATAATCAAAAACAATTAAAAATTTTAAGATTGAATATTGTATTACCTATAAATGATTTTAATATTAAATTTTAAGGCCAATAAAATTAATATAATAGTGATTGTTAAATCATATTTTTAAATATTTCTAAATTAGATTTAAAGGAAGAGTAAGGTTAGATATCACAATGCGTCCAACCAACAGTATCTCAACAATAAACCATATTTTGTAAATAAACGCAATACATTATTTTTTTAATAAAACTTACAAATTGATCTTTTGTATTACAACGTTAAAAAAATTGTCTTTGAAGAAATATTAACCATTCCTTACATCGTCAATGCGTTATTAATCTTGGGAGCTCAGATGTTATGTCCCTTGTGCATAGTTACAATGTTTTCATACCGGAATACAAAAATATTAAGTATTCCTGTTTGGCGGTAGAATAGCTGATGAGTGGGTGGTATTCACCCAGATGGGCTTGAACACAGCCCTACTTCTTACCATCAGTGTTAACTAAATCTCCCCCCCCCCATTTATCATAGTTTCCGAACAAAATGTTTTTAATATGAAATGAAAACATATTATATCATATTATTATATAGCATAAAAATAAAAAAGTTTCATTGATTAATCATAATATTAAACAAGTACCACGTTTTGTGGATGACGGGTAGTAAGGGTCACTTCGTTACTAACTATGCGCAGAACCCCTTCATTTCGCCATCCGAGAATTAATTGCAGAGGGTTCGAGATTCAAGGTCATCCTATACAATGTATATTTGTACATCGGAACAATCCCCTGTGCAATATATTTAAAATACGATATAATATGATTATCAGCCTGTCCCCCTAACACAGACAAAATCAATAGCGTCTGCATAAGCGTATAGGCAAAACAATGCGATGAAGCTCAACGGTTTTACTTATAACTTATTATAATTAATTATTAAATTGACTATAGGAGTAAGCTAATTGTTCTTATTATTTGAATTACTGTAACGTCAAATTATTCAACAATAGGTTATATATATCAAAGTGACGAAATTTCGACTATGATTTCACTTCTAGAACCACGGTTGAGGGATTTATGAAATGTTTTATTATATATGTAATAGTTTTCATTTCAATTTCAGAATTGTTTTCCTGTTAAAAATCGAGGCATTACTCTGTTATTTTCTCTATACGCGTAAAACGAGCGTTTTATCTCATACCTGTATAGCGAAGTATTTACAGTGATTGTTCTGTCGTATTTATGCGCCGCGACGAACGATATTTGTTTGTTTTAAAGGGCTTCCAGAATAATCTTTTAGGTTTTTTTAACGTGAAATACTGTTTGATTGTAGTTGTGACTTTATCGATACAGTGCATTCTTAAATATCAGCGCTTTAAATCGCTGTTTCTGTTTTGTTTTTGCTTTTCAAATTCCTATTATAGTTTTCATAGTCATGTAAATGAATTGATTGTATATGATACTTTTTATTGTTGAATTTTGATTTCAATATATTAAGGCAGGGTCAGATATGTTTATTTAATATGATACTACTAAATAAAATTTACGTACTTTAATAAAACGAATTAGTTTTTTCAATCAGGTTACTTTTTCGTAACTTTTGGGTGTACAATGTAATTAATAATGTCAAAATATTGACAAATAAAATTGGCAACTGTAAAAGACTGATATTGAATTATGTGGTACAAGTTTGTTTTACAAAATTTGTTAAATACACAAAATTCTAATTGTTTCAAGAGTTACTTTGGAATAATATTATGATTGTTAATCAATCAATTTTCAAATCGACAATAAAAATACATCCATTATGCGAAATTGGTGCTTCGATGGGTGGCCATAACGCATCGTTCCTGTAATGCTATAAGACAGGTATAAGCCATTAGGGAATAATAAAATATCCTTATCGGGCCATTAGATGCTCATAAAATAACAGTTAGTCATATAGTAATGTGATGGATGTTAATATCGGTGTTTTTCCGTCGAGATTGTGCAAAGGCAGAATATTACTTCTTTTTAACTACAGTCCGCTACTGTTATTGGCGAGTTTTGGAATGAATTATTGTTTTTGATAGTGATAGGAAACATCCATTGGCTCGTCCCTCATCCTTGGAGGTAAGAGTAGTATACCGTCACGGCAAACGTCATGAACAAATGCCATTACTCTTACTCTCCACCGTCGGTTTCTACGCACTTGTTTGTGCGTGTGCGTATTAATATACGTTCAATTAATATACGTACATATTTCGTTCCTATAATTATTATTCAAATAAGAAATTTATATTATACATACATTTTTTTATGTAATATGTTCGTGGACTGGCAATTGTGCCACCTGATGTTAAGCGGACACCACCGCACATAAACATTAACGTCGTTAGAAATATTAACTATTCCTTACATCGCCAATGCGCCACCAACCTTGGGAACCAAGATGTTAGGTCCCTTGTGCCTGTAGTTACACTGAATCACTTCAAAGTGGAACACAAAGATACCAAGTTCTGCTAATCGGCAGCAGAATACCTAATGAGTGGGCGGTGTCTACCTATATAAGCTTGCACAAGGCCCTACCACCAAGTAATCACATACATGTTTATTTATTGGTTATCTTTAATTGAAATAGTCTTTCAATAATCATCAATTTCGATGTTTCAAATCTAGCGGGCGTCCTATGACGGCTATATTTTTTTATTCAATGCCAGTTCTACGATCGCGTTAAAGTTTACATAAAATTAGGTCTTTATTTTAGTCTAAGCTATCTTTGATTATCATCACTAGAATATTTAGTCAGGTTCTTTTGTTTTTTATGCACAAACTTGTGTACTTGTATCTCTTGCATGTAAATAATAAGGGAATTGATAGAGAGTGAGCTTGTAATCTTTATGAATATTGTCATACTCATTTCGATGCTAACACGACCTGAGCGATATCAAGTAAGTACAAGATTAAAGATTTTACGTGTCTTTTATTTTTCTAACATCGTGCTTTAACTGATTTTTATTTTTTAAAACGATGTCATCTCTTTTTACAACATCGGTCCAGCCTACGTACTCCCACCATAAGGATATGAAAGTCCTGTTAGCTATTTACTACACCAATAAATGGAAAGTTATTATTAATTAAAGGAACAAAATAAAACATTAAATTATTCGCTACAATTAATATTCCTTAAATTTCCGAGAATTGTTCCGAAAATTTTCGTAGTCAGATTTTAGTTTTTTAAATCACAAATACGATGTTAATGTATTCTTACGAGCAATGTCAAAACTTTCTTTATTTTTTTTTCTTACCAACGAAGTAAAGCTTTTATGTACCAATAGGTACTTATTACACATATATATGCTTAAGAAAGTCATACTCATGAACATACAACCCATCGACTTTAGCAAAATAATATCATTTTTCTTCCGAATGTGTCGGATTTAAACGAAATAAGTAACATCAATCACAATGTCACCTAGATTCTAACGAAATAGTTCCCCTAGCGGCTTACGCCAGTCAAATTTCAAGCAAAATCACCCGCGTAATGTAAGGAAAACATACATCATGTGCACAATGCTACTATAATAGACTGTACGTTAGCGATTTCAATATGGAAATTTTTTATCCGATTTTCTCGACTTCCTGCCTGGAATAACTTTTACTCGATAAAAAAACTTATAATAACAGAGAACGTAATATAATTTTTCGTATTTTTCTTATTTCAACAAACTATAAACTTATGTATGTGCAAAGTGTGAAGTTGAAATGAACTATTTTAAAATAAGTACTTAGAGGTAGCAAGTGAAATTTAATTTGGAAAGCTAAAGGATATATCAGATCTTATTAGTCTTAAAAAATAATGTATATTTATATTTTAAAAGAGGAATATCTTTATATAACTTATAAAAACGGAACTATTTCATTTTGAAAATTGCTAATATGATACTTTTTTGTCTGTGTATACGAGGCTGGTATTTGCGAGACGCGGCTATACATACAGGTAAAAACCAATGTTACTCAACAAGCTATAAACATTCTACGGTAAAAATTCAAACATTTTATATGAATTACACGAACACAAAATTGCGAGAGGTTTCGCATTTTTCACGAACATGCAGTGATAACATCGAAGCGGACCGCAAAGCTTTCAAATGAAGTATTACGCGGCACTGAATGAGCTCAAAGTAGACGGTTTGTATTCAAGCGAGCGGTCCCTCATTGATGGTATTGAGTCATAATGATTCATAATGGATATTGAAGAGGCTTCAACGTGTTGGAGAAAAACGATCTTTGCTTGGTTGTGAGGCAAATGACGAACATTTATACAACTTTGTACTTGAAACTTTTGACGAGTTATGTTCCCATGGATTTGTAAATTATGAAAATTTTTGGGTGATTCAAAAAATTCGTTTTTATTTTCTAAAATGGCATAGAGTAAATTAACGCCCGCGCAGTATGTTGATGCAGAAAAAAAACACAGAAAAGCCAAAGGATTTTATCACGTTAATTTGATAAAACTTTACGATGTGATGTTCATCGACGAAGTGATATTTGCACGATCTTTTATTGGCAGACGATATTTTTTTAATATTGTACATTTTCCCACTAGATAAAAATTCCCGAAAAGATTATTTATTGACTAATCACTACCGATATGGCTTTTGGCGTGCCAGTCTGTGTGCCGCTTGACGTCAACATTTTGTATTTTCTATTTATGTCCATGGTGGCAATCGAGCAGGAAGCTCACCTGATGGAAAGTCGTTACCGCTTATGGA